>NC_138943.1:10430000-11165000 GCF_965226115.1 Aulonocara stuartgranti
TGGGACTGAGTCTTCAGGTCCACCTTTGGCAGGAAGTTGACCATCTCTTGGGCACACCTGGAATAGCTCTTATCAACAGCTGCTGAGTCCACTGGATGACACTATTGCTGCAGTCTTCTCAGGTAGCAAACGGTCATCTCGAGGATGTCTGGCTTCTCCAGTTTGGAGTCTGGCTGCTGTTTGAGGAACTCAGGACCCAGGAGAGACTTGAGCTGTTCAGTACTGCTGTTGATTCACTCTGTGGATCTTCTCCACCAGAGGCTTTCTGAGCTACAAGAAGAAGAACAAAGTCATTAATAAAATAATTCAGATGAACAGGTTTAGCTTTATCAAATGCAATCTTTCATGAATAATGAATGACATTCAGATGATCTCCAATTTACCTTATTAGTCAAAGCGAGATGATCCTGAGAATTAGTCATTACTGGAGAGACTGTAGCTGCCATGGCTGGATCTCTGTGCTGTAGAGGTCTCTGTAGAGAGACTCTGATCACTGCTGCCTTCATCCCTCCTATTTATACTCCCACATCTCCATATGAATGTGTGGGTCTTGGTCTGACTGGAGCTTCTCACGGTGTTGACCAATCAGAGTGCCTGACATAAGAGAAAAGAAATCTTGCCTGCCAGATGCTCTGTGGTCATATTAGTAGGGCACAATTGTTACATCCCAGGGGAACAGGTGGTGGACTGAAGTGGAGATGGAATAAAAGACTGAGAAAGCTCTGTGTGGATCTGGGAAAGTGGTGACCCTGTAGAGACTATTGATCTGATGCCTGGTGCCAGTGACTTTGACTGGGCACACGCTTATCAACCAGTTACAGCTGTACAAGTGCATATACAGACCATGTATCAGTGAAAAATTCGATTTCACTCCTACTGTTTCTCTGCTTCTGATGTCTTCACTCTTCTCACATTTGCTGTGAGCTAAACTGTGCTCGGGACACTGTGTCCTCAGTCAGAAATTGCATGTTCTTTGTACTAAGAAGCTGATCCAACTGATGAAGACTTTTCCATTATCAACTACAACTCTACCAGGAAAGGTCTGGATAAGTATGCAGTTTTTCTCTGACTCAGGTGTCAGATATCCATATCTAGTAAGTGTGTCCCCTGTCTTGTGGTCTGTAGTTAGTGTGAGCAGGAAGATTTCTCACTTTCCCACACTCAGTATTGAATGATGTGGTCGGTGCACTACAAAGGTCTTTGAAAGGAGCTTTTGTGATGGTTGCTCGCCGTGTTTCTAACGGAGACAGAGGCCGACGTCACCAACCATCTGGAGGGAAACAACATGATTGGTTGCCTCAAATATTTAATTACATTTGAAAATATACTCTACAGTAACTGAAGTTATTTTCAACAAAATCACAGAATCTTAGTTCCACTTTTTAACTTTTGAGTGATATTATTTTTTAACATCTAGTGAACTCGACGGTCAGACTTTGCATGAAAAGGGTTTTTCCGGCAGCTGTTTCCCGAAGTGTGCCAATCCCCTCTGGACAATAGGCGCATGCTGGTGCGGTTTAGGATGCAAATTATCTCGAAGTGTGACTCTTTGCCTCAGAGGTTTCCCACAATCTCTCCATTCATCAAAGTTTGCCGTTTCATCTAAGAAGCTGGCACACATAGTCATCTTACTTTAATGAATTTCTTTTCCATTCTTTTTTTAGATATAGATAATAGATATAGATATGTAATGGTGCACTCCCAAAGCGCAATAACACATTTTTGGAATGCTTTTCACAGCAAAATCCTTTTTATTTTTATAGCTGTACAGAAAATTATTACAAATGTTCACTCATTTTAACGTTTTAGTTTTCATAGCCTTCATTTTAAACCTTTTAGTTCGTATATCTATCGGTTAGGATTATGTTTAACCCATCTAATAATTCCTCATCATCACCATTTGCTATATTATTACAGTACTGATCACTCACTGTAAATTCTTTCAAGTAACCATCAAATTTAAAAGATATCACACAGGTAGTTTTTGAATTCTAACATGTCAACCTGAGCACACTGGCCAGCTTTATTTTTAATTAGTTTTAAGTTTGTTTCTTTAAATCTCCTTTATTTCCGCTTGGTTGAGTTTCAGTTACTTTACAGAGCCGAGTTGCTTGTTTCGCTTCAGTTTTAATTACCATGCTAACCATGTCAGTCAGACACTAAAAGATAATGTCCCTAGTTGTGACAATACCTGCTAGCTCTTCATTAAGCCATATAGAAGTTACGCTGAAAATGTTCATGGATGATATAAAATTATTCCACTGTTTGGAATCGCAGAGTGATGACAAAACATTATATCAAATCAGTACAAGACATGAATTCACACTTAAGGAGTCAGCAGTACATTAAACTTCCCGTTTAAACAATAAATGCACGTAGCTGATTAGTTTTTTCTTTTATTTCAACGTGTCTATATTTGTAGGTACATGTGTTGTAGATATAACTTGGTTATATCTACAACAGTTTACTCATATATGGAAGTTAAGATAATCACAGAGTCAAGATTAGATTAATAATCAGTTAAACTAAGACGTTAAAACAGTTGAGCTATCCATTGCTTTTCCACAGTAACAGATTAACAACCAAAACTTTTTGGTGATCCTCTAACAGATAAATGTTGAGTAATAAGAGGGATTATAAATGCATATTCTATCTCTTCAGGGCAAAGGTCTAGAGTCCCACTGGAGCTCGTCAGTGAGTTTCCCTGGTTTCCCACTCTGTCCTTTCACTGCTTTGACTGTAACAACAATAGCAGTGTCCCTCATTATACATCGCATTAAATGCATTGTGTGACATCACTAATGGGTAAACTGTTAACGCTTCTTGATTGATAACACCCACAACTGACAGCTGCATCATTTTAAATGTTTTTCCAATGGGTTTGGTGGCTTTATCTATTCAGGTATGAACTGAAACTGTTCATCAAACAACCTTGCTAAATGGCTTCAAAGCTTTATGGTAATTATAGATAATGATGTCATTTGTAAGGAAGTCATTTGTATATAGTAAAACTACAGACTCATGTGAGAACGCAAAATTGTCAGCTGGCAGTGTTTGTTTATTTAACAAGGCACACGGCGCCACATGAAGTATAACAGCTACAAGAGGAGGTGATGAGACATCACATCTGTAGCTCATGTCTGCGAGTTACACTGTACTCAGAGAATGTGAAGGAACAGCTGTCTTTATGAACCAAAAACAGTGCACAGTACAGGGTTCTTTAACATTATTTAGCAAATGGACAAAAGGTTTTAATGAACAAAACAAATAGAGTAAGTCTGACCTTTAAACAGATCAAATGATATTAAACCTTATTAATGGTTAGCAATCACATTGTCACTAAAAACAGTGATATTGTTACACAAAAAAGCTTTTACAGTTAAAGGATAAATGTACTAATCCTAAAACGGATCATTTTTCTATAATCACACAAAATAATATTTTTTTAAAAAAACTTTTAAAAAAGCATTAATATAAAGGTGATTTGTTGGATCTTACAACAAATCTGTTTGAGTAAACGCAGTTTCAGTATCAGAATTTGTCCATAAAAAAGGACACTCGAGGTTTTGACCAAAGTGATCAAAAAATAATGTTACTATAACATTATCAGATTTTTAAGTACAATATAGTACAATATAAAAGTAATAATTGCCAATGCAATCAGACTTCACTCATGCAACATGCATGACATTTCTTTTTCTTCTTAACCAGAAAGATATTATTGCTTGCATTTCTTCAGGAAATATCTTTTTAAAAATACAAAACACACACAGTGTGTGGAGATATTAACACTTCTGTTAATCCAGAATAACAAGGTATTCAAATTTCAGGAATTCAGTCCAGTAATCTTTGACCAGTATGGTCAACTCATGAAGTTGCAACTCCAGTCTGTAGGAGTCTACCATGACCTCCAGAGGGCAGTGTTGACCCAGCTCATGTCCTTAGTCCTCCTTAGTGGAGGTAGTGAGGATTGTGCAGCTCAGAGGAGAGAAGTCAGCCTCTCTCCTTTAAAGAACATCTGTCTGCAAGGTGTTTGTATAGTTCAGCTAATTTTTCTGGGACTGAATCTTCAAGTCCTCCTGCAACAGGAGGTACAGATGGACACATCCGAAGTAGCTCTAATCAATAGCTGCTGAGTCCACAACTTGGTGCTTCTGCTGAAGTCTTCTCAAGTTCAAGCCATAATGTCGTCTCTAGGATGTCTGCTTTCTCCAGTTTGGAGTCTGGCTGCTGTTTAATGATCTCTGGATCCAGGAGAGACACGAGTTGCTCAGGTCACCGGTCGATCTGCTATCTGCATTATTTCTCCACCAGAGGCTTTCTGATCTGCAAGAAGAACAAAATCATTAAGAAATTAGTTCATGTGCATAGGTCTATCATTATGAAGCAGTAATTCATAAATTGGCATTCTGAGAGTCTCCAATTTACCTTGTGATTCTTGAGATCTGATCCTGAGAATATCAAATCATTGCTGGAGTGACTGTAGGTGCCATGGGCCTCTGCAGCATGGCAAGGGTCTCTGTAGAGAGACTGATCTCTGGTGGCTTCATCCCACATATTTATAGTCCTGCAATTCCATATGAATGTGTGGGTCTCGGTCTTACTCAAATTTCTCACAGTCTTGACCAGTCAGAGTGCCTGACATAAGAGAAAGGAAATGCCAGCTGCTCAGTAGTTGGGAACAATAGTTACATCTCAAGAGAACAGGTGGTGGGCTGACACAGAGATGGCGTAAGAGAGTCAGAAAGCTCTGTGTGAATCTGGGAAAGTGGTTGTTAAAGAAAGTAGATCTGCTGCCTGATGCTGAGATCAATTGACCACTACATGCAAATACAGCCTACAAACCCATAGTATATATCTGTCAGTGATTCTGTTTGTTATGGGTATTGTTCAGGAAATTAATATGGATAAAGCACTAATTCAATGCTCTGTGGGTGCAAAAGTAGAACTTAAAATTTTCATAGCTTGTTTAAAACCTTTTTGAAGCTATTTAGAAAAAAGGCATGTCCAGATGGGGCAGGTGTGACCTCTGTCTTGTGGTTTGTAGATGGTGTAAGCAGAAAGTTTCTCCCAGGTTCCCACACTTAGTATTGAGGGATGTGGTCAGTGCACTACAAAAGACTTTCAAAGGAGCTTTTGTGATCCTTGGTGGTCGTGTGCTCCAACAGAGACAGAGCCAGACGTCACCAACCATCTGGAGGGAAATGATCTGATTGCTTCTGTCTATGAGCTGGATCATTATTTTTTTTGTCATTTCTTAAAATGTAGAAAAGTGAACATCATCATCTCTTCAAGCCTTAACATTTTGCAAATGAGGGTGAGGGATTGAGACAGCTACTTCTGAAGTGCGCCAAATCCCACTGGACAATAGTCTATGTTGGTTTCGAACTCAATTTAAACAAAGTTTTCACACATTCTGCCTACTGAAAGAATAAAACTGAAAAAAGATTATCTTTGGGAAATTTATCAGTAGCAAATATAGTGTCCGTTAAGAAATCCGGTTTCTTCCAAAAGAAATCCACAATACCACTGTACACTCAGGTGCGTTACCAGTTCTTGAAGTACAGTGTTTACTAAAGGATTCATGCAACATCAATGAAATATCAACATCAACATACACTGAGATTAACAATAAATACATTGCTTTACAAATTTATTAGACCACCTCTCATAAAAAACAAGAAAACACAAGTATTTTAGAAATCCATCAAAACTAAAAATTTAATTATTTATTGTTCTAACAGTAACAAATCCACCAATTGCCTTTTTACACCCAAATTTCAGTCATCACACTTCTCCGAGACAGCACGTTTATTCTCACTCCAACACGCAACATACCGTGTTGGTATGTTACGTCTCATAAGGATGCGGAAGGGTACCTTTCGCGTAGCTATGAGACACCTCAGGATGTGACAAATCTTCAGTATGTTACACGTTGGCAATGAGAATACACCGTCTAAGAAGTCAGAAAATAATCAAGCACAACATTCAACCACTAAACTTTTTTTTGTTCAATAATGCAAGTAAGTGAAAAATAATGTTGTGCTTTACTGTTTTTTCAGCTTTGTTTTCAACAGTAAATTTATAATTTAAAGGATAACAAAAAAAATACATTTTAGTATTAAAATTTTTCAAATAAAACACTTCTGCATAATAATGGGTTAACCATTAACAAAGCAAGAAAAAATATTTTGGTAATTGACAATGCTGTTCATTAAGGGCAGCTGTACCATAAACCTTGGTGGTGGTCTAATAAATCTATTAAGAACTGTATATTTACTCTTTAGAATCATCTTCTGATATTTACAGTAAACTAATCTCCTTTGGTATTTGGTACTGGTATTTTATGGAGTTTCAGCATCATACTGTAGTTGTCTGTAAAACCTGCACCTTTTTGTCCTGTTTATAACGATACATAACACTGAAATCTTTATCTTTATTATGTACCCGGACACCACTCTGTTATACATGGTTCATTTTTTCATAGCTTTATAACTTGGTTGATATTAGCCAATAATATATATATAATTAAAAGAGTTCTAACTTGAAAGAGTAGGCTTTCGAGTATACCCTCTTAACCTTAGGGTTAGGTCAGCATTTGTTGGGGGTCTGTGAGCAAGGCTCCTCTTTTTTCCCACACTCTGTCGTTTTGGTGCTTTCACAAGAAGAAAAATAGAAGTGTGTCTCATAACCAACACATCAGGAGACACTAGTTATCTTTAAAGTTTTACCATTTTTCCACCTGGGAAGGAGAACGGCACCAAAGTGATGAATCACTCATTCGTTTTTGCACTTAAGTAGAGACATTATGAAATCACTTACATTTGGCGTAAATCACTTACCTTCATTTATAAACTGCAACACAGATAAAAGATTTTGTCAGATTAAAGATTTTTTCAGATTAATTTGAAAGTGTCCTTTTCCTTGATTTGATCTTAAATAACTGTGCAGGTGATTGCCTAATTTGTTATTGCATTTTTGAGAAAACTTGGAGCAAAACTCTTTATTTCAGCATAGATGTTCTTTAGGTTTGTATGGACAACTCATGACATGTTGTCCATACAAAAGAAGAACACAAAAAAATACGGGATGATTTGTAAAATAAAAATAACATGTCACACAAAATCATTTGATTTCAATTATACATTTTTTAGCATAAACTCAGGCTGCGGTTGAAAACAGATAATGGTGATGATGCATCGCAGCTGTAACTTGGTAACATCAGCAGGACATGAAGAGTGAAAGATCAACTGTCTTTACAAAAGACAAAAACATTGTGACATAAATCCTCATATCAGTGTCAGAACAATAAGCAATAGTTTCAACACATATCACCACAATGTAATGTACAGTGTTACTTTAAATACTAGTGAGCAGTAGCTGGATATGCTTGTTTGGTCAGCTTATGATTTGATTGGAACACCAAGAATGTCAAACGTTCTTTCTTAAAACAAAAGATATGTTTGATTTAATTACTTCCATGGGAAATATGTTTGACAAGGAAGTGTGAAGTACACTTAGTTTAAAATTTAAACGTCAAACTCCCCAAAAAAGAATTTATTTTTCAAATATTTAACCAACCAGCTGACCAAGCCTTGGTCCTTCAGCTTATCTGTGTTTTCTCTCTTTACTTGAAAGATAGCGATATCACTGTTTCTTCAGGAAATGTTAAGTCATTGAAATTTCATAGAATTCAGTCAATATCATCAGTATAGCTGATCTAGTAGTGACTCCAGTCTGTGAGCTTCTACCATGGCCAGCAGAGGGAGCTGTAGACTGGACTCTTGTCTTTGGCTGTGACAATCAGAGGAGAGAAGTCCGCCTCACTCAGGTTTCCTTCAGAGGAAATGTGCAGCTGGTTGATGTGGTTCAGACTGAGTCTTCACCTCCTGTTTTAACAGAACATGCACCAGCTCTTGAATACATCTTGAGTAGCCCTTAACAGCTGCTGAGTCCACAGGTTGACACTTCTGCTGCAGTCTTTGCAGGAAGCCAGGATGTCTGCCTTCTCCAGTTTTGAGTCTGGCTGCTGTTTGAGGAGCTCAGAACCCAGGAGAGACTTGAGTTGTTCAATACTGCTGTTGATTCTCTTTCTGTGGATCTTCTCCACCAGAGGCTTTCTGAGCTGCAAGAAGAAGAACAAAGTCATTAATAAAACAGTTCTGGTGCATAGGTTTAGTGTTATTAAACATCATCTTTAATGAATAATGAATGACATTCTGATAATATCCAATTTACCTTATGATTCAGAGTCACATGGTCCTGAGAATTAGTCATTACTGGAGAGACTGTAGCTGCCATGGCCGGATCTCTGTGCTGTAGAGGTCTCTGTAGAGAGACTCTGATCTCTGCTGCCTTCATCCCTCCTATTTATACTCACACATCACCATATGAATGTGTGGGCCTTGGTCTGACTGGAGTTTCCCACAGTCTTGACCAAGTAGAGTGCCGGACATAAGAGGAAAGAAATCTGGTCTCCCACATGTGCGCTGGTCATATTAGTAGGGGACAATAGTTTGATTTCAGGTGACCGGTGGTGGACTGAAGTGGAGATGGAGTAAAAGACTCAGAGAGCTGTGTGCAGATAATAGAAAACTGTGACCTTGTAGAGAATACTAATACACTGCCTTGATGCTGAGATCAATGACTTTGACTGGGCACACACTCATCATCTTGATACACTTTCTGTATGAATTTGTGAGCAGGAAGTTGCTGTCAGATTCCCACAGTATTGAATGATAGAATAGAATTAGAATAGAATTCAACTTTATTGTCATTGCACATGCACAGGTACAGGGCAACGAAATGCAGTTTGCATCCATCCAGAAGTGCTTTAGT
The DNA here is from genome assembly GCF_965226115.1 of Aulonocara stuartgranti. NCBI lineage: Eukaryota > Metazoa > Chordata > Actinopteri > Cichliformes > Cichlidae > Aulonocara > Aulonocara stuartgranti. Next base: position 10,438,839 of record NC_138943.1, read on the forward strand.
GATATAGATATATTACAATATATATTAGCAATAATATAGATATGTGAGTATATTACAGAAATGGGTCTATTATGGTATGTTATAATGTACACGGTATGAAGTATGTTGTGAATATTCTATAACTATAAGTATGTACAGGCTGTAGTGAGTACAAGCTATGTACAGGATATGAACAGGATATAAATATGAAAAACTATACAGAATATGAAATAAATAACTTTACAGAAATCTGAGATATACAGCTATACAGAAATGGGAACTATGCAAGTTGTAAACAGTTGTAGGGTTAAATGATGATGTCAGTGCACTACAAAGGTCTTTAAATGGTTACTGAGCTCTAACAGAGGCAGAAATTGACATCACCACCATTCTGGGATCCATCGTTTCAGTTTACATTTTGCAACTGGGCGAAGTTAGAACATCTAATTATCATGAGACCTTTATGCTGTCGGATGCTGATGAACGTCATATGTTTTCATGAAGGGGGAGGTTGAGGCAGCTGTTTTTGAAAGTGTGCCAAATCCCCCAGGAAAATAGTCAGGCACCGGAGTGGTTAAGGATGCAAATCAACTTGAATTTTGTCCTTTGAGCTTTCTATGCTCACTACATTGAGTTTAGCATGTTACATTGTTACATAACTGACATATTATGACTCAACTCATCTTAAATTTGCAAATAAATATTTTTCTTGTTTAGCAGCGTTGATTTACACCAGATTTTCTACCAAGCTCACTGATTTGACAAATATAGCTTTCCTTGAGTGTGATCATATTCATTTTAATCTTTCTATTAAGGTCAAAGGTCTCGTGTATTGTCCCTCTGGGGATCTGACCGGGACTCTTCTGTGCTTTCTCACAGTCTGTCCCTTTACCACTTTTACTGGTGGATCACTACCTTGTGTCTCATTATGTGTCACATTAATCTGGGAACACCTTTTGTTTCCTTAAAATTTCCATAACTTTCTCCTCAATACTTTAACAATAGAGCAAGAAGAACTGTGTCAGTTCATCAGATCTCTTTATGTGCACACAACAGTCAATCTTCATCCTCTAATAAGTCTTTTCTTAAAAAAAAAACAAAAAAAAACAAAAAAAAATTAAAAGAGGACATGTGAGCCTAAATGCAAAGGACTAGATGTGTTTGTGTGTATTCAAAGGAATTGCACAAACAGGGAAGGTAGGATGTGTTGGTACATCACATCGGTATGTTTTCTCACTTCACTCAAAAATATCAGAGCAACTGTCATCTCTACATAAAGATTACGAGGTTCATCATCAGCGTTACTTAAACTGTTAAAAATGACATTATCTGCACTTTCTACCAAAGCTGCAGCTGCCTAATCATCGGCGTAACTTTGTGCTGAACACTGGGGGGGGGGGGGGGGTGTCAAGATCTCTGTCTAAATAAATAAATAAACCTGGGTAAATTCCCAGATGCTTTAACATGCAACTAGTTTGCTGGTAATACCTGGAGTGAGTAAAGAAAATCAACAGCCTATTTATGCAGGATAATTCATAATTTTATTGGGGGGGGGGGTTATATTGGTTGGGTCTGATTATTGGGGGGGTCATGGGGGGGATCTATTGGCTAGCATTTGTTCTTCATTCCTGGATGAATGACTGCCTGTGAGAAACGTATTGCCTAACACAACCTCAAACCTCTACACCAGGGGTCTCAAACTAGTGGCCCACATCACCCCTACTTCTTCACGTATATTGACGTGAAGAAATATAATGCAGTTTGGCCCTTGAAGTTACTTTTTTTGTTAGGGAAGATTTGTTTGTTGTTGAGTGCAATGTTAAAATAAGTTCTTTAAAAAGAAAAATCTTATTTAATATGAAGGCAATATGAGCAGAGAGTACAAACGTTAGGGATTGGCTGTTGTAGCTCAGTGAGTTATTTGTAAAGAAAACAGTTTTCACTAATGTGTACACTTATGTCTGCATTTCTTTTTGTTAAATACAAACAAAATTGCGATGTCACGTGTCTGGCCAGAAAGAGAGTACCAGTTTATCTATTTGGTTGTTCAGTTAAAAGCTTCAGTTAGTTAAAAGTGAGGGGAAAAAATGTGTTCACGTTTGCAGTTTCAGAAATATTTGTGGGTGTTTTCTTGTTTGTTTGTAGTACTTAAAGGCTAAAGTGGCTCTCGTATGAGATGACATTGCCGGCAGTGGCCCACAGCTCCTTTGAGTTTGAGACCCCTGCTCTACACCAGTGTCTCCTACCCACTGTGCCGCGCCACATAGGTGTGCCGTGAGAAATGATCAGGTGTGCCGTGGAAGATTATCTGGTTCCACCTGATTACTACTAAGTGACCGTGTACAACTACATTAAATGGGTTGCCAGCTGCCAGTAAAACAGAAGAAGACGAAGTAGAAATTATATAATAGTCATGCTGCAAGTGAGACAACACAGCGAGTAATAACAATAGATAAATATATTTGAAAAGAAAAAGTAGTCAATATGACGTGGGTCCTGGAGAAAGTTCCGACCCAGATGAAGGCCCTATCAACATTCATTTTGTAACATTTTTGTTTGGTGGTGCGCCATGTGATTTTCTAATGTAAAATATGAGCTGTGGCTTCAAAAGTTTGGGAAACACTGCTCTACATTATCTGCCAATTGTTGTTTCTTAAGAAACTACTTTGAACACTAATTCAGAAAAAAAAAAAACATCCAAAAACGATGCTTATCTATACATACAGAAGAAAAAAAGTCAGAGGATTTGATTTTAGTGATATCCAAAAACAACATCTCATTTTGTCTGATATTAAAACCAGCCTGTAGCAGTTGCCCACGTCCTCCAGAGGGAGCTGTTGATCGGATTCTTGTCTTTGGAGATGCTGGCCTGAGCTGTGGAGCTTACAGGAGAGAGAAGTCAGCCTAGATTGATACAGCCAAAGCACTGGTCCCAAAGAGACTATTTCATTTTATCTGGTTATGATATTTTACATGTTTCATTTAGCAAAGTACATGATGGTAAAAACTGAATTAATGTACATCACAAAAAAGAAACTTATTTACATGATGTTATAGTAAGTGTAGCAATACAGTAATAAATGACTACATGCCTATAGTCTTTTTAAAGTGGACAGTTATCAACAATAGCGAGCATCATCAGTTTTTTACATAAAGTTTAAGTCAGTGTCGTTATAATATAAACACGCACCAATGTAAGACTATTCTAAAACAGATGGGCAGGATTTCCTTTTTACATCCAATTCTATCTTAACCTTGGTTCAGAAATTTTAGATGTCTTAACCTTTTGTCTCAGCTGGACTCTTACTTAGTTTAAGAGTCCTTACTTTTCATTGTTTTTACTTATGGATTAATGCAGCATTAACTAATGGTGATCTGATTGGTTGCAATGTGGGACCTCTTGAGTTATCCTTTAAAACACCTGAAGCTGAAATGGCTTTATTTATTTTAATTCAAATATTGTCAAAGACACATTGAAAGCCGAGTTTTCTAGAGTAGTAGTGATAAAGGTGATATAAGACTGAATTGCAGCAATCTGTTGAAAATGGCTAGGCTCAAAAAACCCTCACCTGTTCAAAACAGCTGTGTACAGACAGAAGTTTATTGCTTGTGTCTGACTGGCAACAAAAGTTAAGTCTTGAATAAAAGCACAAAACAACAATTTCATAGCTAATTAAAATCTCTTTATTACAATCACATGTACATCATTATATTCCAAAAAGCTTGCCGTAGTGAAAAGTACCCTTGCACAGACAGATGGATGCGGTGTTGCAAGCTGGATGGAAGTATTGTCAGATGGAGTAAAACAAGTATTGAGATCCCCCAGCAGCAAGTATCTCCGCTCCAGTGTGCTTTTAATTTCACATCACATGAGGACAGCAGCGCTATTTTCAGCCCTCTGTGTCCTTGTGTAACGTAAGCAAAGAGAATGAGGGGGGTGGGTGAGAAGGAAAATTTCTCTCTTCGTCATCCATTATTCAGAGTGTTTGAGTCACAGCTGAAAGAGGTAAAACGGGGAAATAAACAGGGTGCAAGGTTGATTTCATGTCTTTCCTCACTGAATGCTTAACAGGTTTCAAACTGTTTGAATTTTCTTTAAAAAAAAAAAAAAGATTTTGTCTGTCTTCTTCAGAGTGAGATTAATTAATTAGAAAGCAGCAATTTCTGTGAAGTGCAGGATCCTCTTAGTTTAGCACAAAAACTGGAACCTTCAGCTGACATCTTTTAATACAACTTATGGCTATTAGTGTCTTAGCATAAGGTTGAATACTATTTTTAATATTTTAAACGCCAAAAAAATCATTTAATTTTAAAATTCTTTTTTTTACAGCACTTTGATAATGAATTAAGATAATCCTGTTGTGGGTGTTCTTTGTGTTAGTTTCTGGAAATGTGAAAATAATAATAATAATAATGTAATGAAGCAGATTTTACAGCAAAAGAAACAAAGTACAATGATTTAAACCTATACACTGAAACTCTGATTTAGCAGAAGTTTACACTGTACTCACAATCTGCAGATTTTGATTTAATTTGAGATAAATGAAATGAAGCAGACCCAAATAATACAGAGTAAACCTGGTTGTTGTGGACCCTGGCTGTCTGAATTCCCTGGGCATTTGCTAAACTTGCCCAATTGCTAATCCAGCCATGACTGAACTGTGTGCAAATGCAGCACAGTACATCGCATCACGAAACAGGAGAAGCTTGTTTCAAAATTCACAAGATAGAGGATATTAATCAGCTGTTATGTCTCCATTTTACTTTTTCACAGGGCTATTTTTTCCGTGTTACCGTCTATCTAGTTTTGCTTCATGAGGAATTTAATAACAAGTTCTAAAATAAGTAGTCTATGAGTTTCCTGCCTTTAAGTCTTTCGCTTTTAAAACACAGCAAAACTGTAATTTCTCCTTTTTTCATTTCATATTCACAGATTGATAACATTGAGATTTAAGTCATACAACCTTTGTTTCAAGCTTCATGGAGCTTCACAGTAAAAGGGTCTGGAACTGACTATCAGATAAAACTGATATATATCTGAAACATCTCACTCTGAAGAAGACAGAAAACATTTGTCTGTATTGTCTGTGTCACTTTTAAGCATTACAGTGTTTGTTATCTTACTCATAATTCATGGAAGTCACATTTAACATTCAGACCAAAATGAGCCACTATCCATGAATGCTGATAATGTGGATGTGAGTTTTAAGCATACTAATACTACAGTGTTCATCTCTGTGCTGTATATACAGCCTCCGTAACACAGCTATAAACCTACAGAATCACATCATAAACCACTGGAGGCGTCTGATGGCATTTTCATGTCCTGTTACCGACTCAGTCCTCAAACGCACCATCTGACAAAATCAATATCTACATGTCTTAATGACACAAAACAACAGTAAAATTCAATTGATCCATTTAAAGAGACAATAATATTCACATTTTGTGTTCACTTCTTGAAAACAGTAAATCAAGGTTTAACCAGCTTTTTAACTAAAGTAGCTCGGAAAGATTTTAAAGATCATAAAAACGGTTCACATTGGTTTTGAAACCATCACAAGAAAATATTGAAATATGTCCAACACAATCACAATAAACGATTTTTTCCTCCATAAATCACTATGTTAGTTTATAAAGAAAACATTAACACACACTGTCATTCTATCTACAGTCGTTCCACTGGCCTCGGTCCCTGGTACAGAAAAGTAGGGAAAACTTTTTGTATAAAAACGATGTGCAAAAAGTTGTTTTCTTAGGTCCCTCTCATGGAAAACTATGTAAAGAAATAACGTAAATATATACATAACCTTTGCTGTTGCTGTTGTAAATTCTACGACTGCTGTACACTTGTGGTGACTTGTCACTTTGTGCATCTGTTGAATCGAAAACAAGTTACTGCATTCGATGGAACCCTGACAGGTAGCGTACACAACACCGTCATTGTCATATTAAAACTAGCTTGAGGTATTATTGCACATTTTCCTGAACCGCGGACCTGGAATCAGTAAGTTTTCAGATTTACTCACGCTTCATACCAGCTTTTAGTGGAATGTCGACGCTGACTTTAGCTCTGTCTGTTCTGGGCAGACATACAGTTGTGTTCACAAATTTACATACAGTCATCATTGGCCTTAATGTCATGGTAATTCTGGGGATTGCAATGGTTTCTGTGAACTGTACTTCTTCCAGAGGGAAAGATTGTACAGTATAGGTCATTAAAAAGCAAGAATTGGGTGCACAAGTTTAAATTAAACTTCTGACCTTTAAATTCGTTGGCCTCGATCTAAACGCTAATTAAGATCTGTGAACTATGCTTAAAAGCAGGGTCCGTGCCAGGACACCAACCAATTTTAATGAACTCTACCAATTCTTTCAAGGAGAGTGGTTAAATAATCAGCCAGAATTTTGCCTGAAGCTTGTTGATGGCTACCAAAAGGGTCTGGTGGAGATGTAACCAAACATTAGTGTGGGAGCATGTGCGCTTCTGACTAAGTATGTTTATTTTTGATCCTGTGTGGATTTGAGAAATCCTAAATAAATTCAAACTTGTGCACCTAGTTCTTGTTTCTAGAGGTCAATAAAGATATATGCTTTACAATCATGTCAGTCTGGAAAAAAATAGCAGTTCAAGGCAATCATTACAAGCCCAAAACTGCTATAACATTTATGATGAGTGTAAGCAACCTTCTGACTGTAACCATATGCAGCAGCAGTCTGCAAACTTAATCTAAAGCTGTCTTGAGGTGTAACTTTTTTCTTGAAAATTCTCTCACCAAAGTCAACGCATGTAGATTTCAGTAAACATGCATAAACATTTAGTGCACAGATAGATTTGTAAACATCCAGCCAACAGTAAAGACACCAAGAACAGAGACCCATGAGCCAGGAAGGGCCAGAAATCTGATGCTGCATTCTCATCACGTCAGTAAGAAAGGAATGAAATGTTGTCATAACATCTTTGCAATATGAATGTGCCACTCAGCAGTAATGGTGTATTTTAGCTAAACACTAGCTACAACTAGTAATGTCCATTGCCATCATTTGGTCTCATCATAGAAGTGACCTATAGTTAAACGATCAAAAATAAAATACAAGGTTTGGCTTACCAGAAGGTAACAAATATGTGCAGCTCCTTCTGGCTCCTTTTTAATTATCTGAATCAATTGTATCCATCTTATTAAATTACATTAAGATGTAACTGCCAGTGGCAATGGCTTTTATTTTTATTTTATGGCTTCCCATTAGTTTTATCGTTTTTTTTATACTGGCACTTTCTTGGTTCTCTTTTCACCAAGTGGGACAAATATTCCAATCAGCTGCATGTAATTCATGGCATTAAAAATGTGACGTGAATGTAGCATAAAACTGACTCCCAAAGACTATTACAACTGATTTCACAGACTAAAGCTGTGGTCACCTGTGAAAAACCTCCATGGCAAACTCTTTACCCCCTTGATCAGCATGTTTTTACTCATGTTGCCCAAGCCAGTCAATCAGGTCACACTATTTAGCATTTCAGTTAGAAAAGCTCCCACTGACCTTTGAATTGTAAACAGTTTCTGTTAAAAAACAAAAAAGAAACCTTTAGGATTTGGCATTAAATCTCAGTTGTCATTGTCTGAATTGCTACAGTTGATGGTTTCTGTAGTGCTGATAAAAAAGCATGTAATTCATCATTAGTGCGCAGCCAGGTGCATCACGTAGAACAGTATTGCTCCCCGAACGTCTTAGATTGAGGATCTAAGTGAAAACCTAAATCTCTGTAAATCTATCAGAGCTTCGGTGAAATAAATGGGGCATAAGATGGAGCATGAAAGAAATGATGCAAACAAACACACTCATCTGACCTTGTTCGTTTGTGTGTTATAACAAGCGCCATGCACTGACACAGACGTTTTGTCCAGAGTGCTATACAGTGGTCAAACACCCACACATAAAGCTATCAGTTGAGGTGATGTACAGCAATGACAGTGAGGTTCCCTCCCATTCACACATTCATTAAAGGAACAATTCAACTTTCTGTCAGTCTTCTTGTTCTCTGTCTTCCCCAGAGACTTGAGAAAATGAGTATTAGGTTCATCATTATGCTTCAAATACAGAGATGGTGAGGACCTTGTTCATCCAAAGTCACTACACATTACTGCTGCAACAAAGGTATGAACAGCAGAGTGTGGTAAACATTGCACGCTCCATTGTATGTGCACCGGGGACAAATGCCAGTCATATGGACCCATATGTTACTATGAAAATTCACAGCTCATAATTTGGGTTTGGTTTGACATGAAATTTATGGCCATCTGTTTATCAACCATAAATTAACTCAAATCTGAAAATCCTGGACTGACCAAAAATCAGCTGAACTGGGTGAGACATAAAAGGATTATTTAGCTGTAAATACCTCATGTTGCCCTGGATCATTTTTAAAAAATACATGAATGGCTTTGCAGTGTTTAACCTGGCTTAACACAAGGACTGGAAGCAAGCTGCAGCTAGTCTGTGCTTAGCAAGGCTAAATATGTCCTGGACCTCTCTGTAAGTGACACATGTAGTTAAAACTAATATCATCGTCTCATCTGGCCTCGGAGAGACAGCACAAGAACAATTGCTAAAATGTTGTATTGTTAGCTTAATGTCACACACATTCACACGCAGAGTTGCAGTTAGACACTGTGTCCATGCAGTTAGACAGTGGTGACTGTCAGCAGGGAGCTGGGACACAGCATGTCATCCTGGTTGTCCAGCCTGGTCCCATGAGTCAGGAGCTCCTCTACTGTCGTCCAGTCATCCAACAGCTTTCTGTTCCTCATACGACTCAGCTTCCTCTGACTCAGCTCCAGGACCGTGTTGCACCTGCCTTCTGCAAAACCTCTGACTCCATTGCTGTCCAGAAGACCTCCATCATCAGCGGAGGCTCCTCCTCCTCCTCCTATCACGGGTCCTCCCCTGCTAACGACATCTCGTACAGTCCCTCTACTGGCCTGCAGCTGTTGTAGCTGCTGTTGCTGCCTCTGCTCACGGGCCAAAAGAAATTGTTCCCTCCTCTCCGTTCGACTCCAGTATCGACCCATCAGCATGTCAGTGCTGGTCTCCTCGTCGGTGCTCATCCCGCTGCGCTCATCCGCTAGCTGAGAGGCTCGATCTCTAAGCAACTGGCTCCTAGAGACTCGTGTGGTTGTGTTGGGTTTACAGTTTGGATTAAATTTTGACTGCAGACCAGAACTGTGGTTTAAACTTGAACCTGCATTAATTGGTCCTTTGTTTACATCCTGTCCAGCTGTAGCACAAGCTCCTGTGTGACCTTCCAGAGTGCTGTAGAGGCCTCTGCCACCTCCACTTCCATGAGACTGACGGCTGGCGGGTTTTGGCCATGTGTCATTGACGTCACCGGCCTGAGGAGGCAAGACAAGACTCTGGAGGTGCTGCTGCTCTCCGACTCGGCTCCTCTCAATCTCCTTCTGCCTTTCCCTTTCCATCTCCTCCTGAATCTGTGTCTCCCTCTCCCTTTCAAGCTCTTTCTCTTTTTGAATTTGCCTTTTTTGCTCCAGTTCCCTCTCTATCTCTCTGTTCCTTTCTACCAACATTGGCTCAGGCATCAAGCTTCTTTCTTGTGAGTGCCACCAGTCATGGTGCGCGAGCTGGCTGTTGGAGTTGTTGTCATAGCAACGCTCATGGTTGTTGGCACCTCTGATGTGCCCCAGAGTGGTGGCATGTTGTTGGGGTGAGAGGGCCATGCCTCCAGGGTGGGAAGCCATCACACCTGTCACTAGCTCGGCTTCCTCTGGCAAGCCTGGTGGCAAGACGTTACATGGTGCGACGCCTCCACAGTGGTGCAGGGTTGCAGCGCAGTAGGATGGGGAAGCTGGGTGGCTGGCTCGTCGACGGTACTCTTGTGGAGGTGGCCGATGGTGCAATGTTCTGCTTCTCCTCAGCATCCCAACTGAGCTTGACCCCTGGTGGTGCTGCACTGGCACTAGTGGTCTCCGGTGGCTAGAGGGAGTGCTGCAGGTTGAGAGGACTGGGCCTGTCATTCGTGACACTGCAGTGTGTGTATGGGAGGGATTGAAGAGGGCGCCACTGCTGGAGCTGTGACGGTTCAGACAGGGCCGATCAGCTTTGTGGAACTGGACTGATGAAACCCTGGAAATACAAAGAGTTTAATGAAAAAAAGGCACCAAAGAAAAGGTTTTAGGTCATGTGTAGTCCCTGTAATCCATGGGTTGTATTTTACAAAGATATGTTTTTTTGGTAAATTAACACAAATGTTTGAGTTCCAAGCAGCATACCTCTTTTTTATTCTGAAAAAAAAAAGTGTTTTAAAAAATTTTTTTAACAAGTTTTAAATCACATTGCAATCAATGGTTGTTTTGTGTGTTGGCTTTCGTTTAGATTGGTATCATTTGTAACTGGTATTATATAAGTGAGTAATATTAAAAACAAGACTGGTTTAACTATGTACACCTATCTGACAGACCTTAGAGAAACCAGCACCACGATAAAAATTTGATATTCTAATTACCTGACTAGGCCACGTGATGGCAGGTCCATGACAGGCCCAGCACCATCCTCCATCCCAATCTGCAGATGCTGACATTGAGGCTGCATTGTCAGCGCCTCAGGGATGGCCTCCAGCAGCTCACGGTGGCTCTTGGGGCAGCTGTCACGCCGTTCCTGCCTTTCGCATGGTTCACCCTGATGTTGCAGCCTGGCATTGTAGAGACGCATTCGCTTCTCCAGCAGCCTCTGGAAGTGCCTGAACTCCCCGGTGCTTACACTATAGAAGCCTGAGTCGCTGAGCTCTGAGGAAATGAAGGACTCTGAGGAAGGAGAGCCACCACCTCCAAAACCCCCACACCCTCCTGGGGCGAGGGCCCCATGTGAATGACAGTCCTCCAGACCTCCCTCCTCGGTCTCCAGACCTGAGAGGTCACCCTGGTGAAGGGAGCCATCTGTCCAGCCCAGACCACTGTCCAACTCATGGTGCAGGGGCAGGAAACCCATTGGCTTCTCTAGCATAAAATCCTCATCATCTGTCTATAAAAACAGGCAGGGTCAGTCCAGTGCATCATGACACCAAACACTAAAAATGACAACATGTTTTATGTTTTAAATGTGTGAAGAATCTCAGTAAAAAGTGAAACCTGGCTGATTGTGTCTGTAGAGTGAAAAACTGTTAAATACTAAAGGTAAGCATTGAGATCTGCTCTAATTCTCAGTTTATTCACTTGCCTTTTGTTCAGTTGTTTCCTGCTTTTAAAAGTTCCTGAGTGACGGTTAAATCAACATCAATGGCCAAAGAGGAAGGGTGCCAGTATTCTTTTTTGATTTTAACAAATCTAAACAAATTTAATCGTGTATGCCTGTAAATAGTGTTGCCAGTCTGTCTAGCATTGAACCACAAGCTCATATCGCCTAATATGAAAGAGGTGGATCTTTTATGTTTCATTAAAAAATAAAAATAGAAAAAAACCCTTAATGACTATTAAAAAACTAGCTAGTCACTGAAAATAAACACTACTAAAACAGAAAATATTTCCAGATAGTATAAGTTGAACTGAGAATAAATAATAGTGGGTGCATTTATGTTAATGAAGGAACGTGTCAGCCGGTGCAGCTGTGAGGCTCAGTGACTCCATGACTGAAATGAGTAAGCTTTATTACTACTTGCACAGAGAGTACTAGCAAGTATAAGCAATTCATAATTGATTTAACAAACAGGGTTTGCATACTCGCCAGATATATGTTTAAAACAACAACGTTAACAATTTTATGGAAAAGCAGATTTTTACATACCTGACTGTGGCAGGCGTTTTGCTCTTCTAAGTTAGTACTGCAGCATCCCATCAGGCAGTTCTGTCCCTTTGATCGACGGCCAGCTAGTTCTAGATCCTGAGTAATGTAGGAAGTGACAGAAGAACATGAGAATGTGTAATACAATTTGTTACTGATTAAACTCATTCTTGGTCAAATCAGAAACTACAGTGTGAAGGTACCCATATATTGCAAATGAACTTTTACAAATTCATCCGCAGTGCAACTCTAGAATCACAGATGAGTGTGCATGAGGGTTGTTTTTTTGTTGTTGGTTGTTTTGGAAATCAAACTGTGATTAGAAATTAGAGGTGTAATTGGTAGACCATTTAATATTCCTTTCATGAGCTTTTTCAGCCATGTCAGCCAGAACAAAACAAAAAAACACGTGAGAGAAGCTTCTGAGCTGTGTTTTATGAAAATACGAAAATAGTAATAAGCTGTGCTATATGGCCTCATCGACAATCTGGATGCAAGTGTTCTGATGCACTTCTGTGTGTGTGTGTGTGTGTGTGTGTGTGTGTGTGTGTGTGTGTGTGTGTGTGTGTGTGTGTGTGTGTGTCTGTCTGTCTGTCTGTCTGTCTGTCTGTCTCTTAATATCACCTGGCGACCAATGTCCACAGTGTCCCGTGGGGAGCTAGACAGGTAGCTATACCGTCCGCCATCACAGTGATCTTGAGGCAGAGACAGGTGGTTGTAATAATGTCTGAAAGAGATGACAAGGACACAGAATTCAGACATTTTAAAGCAAAAATCCTGGAATTATACAGGTCCGAAGACACTAACGTTCTTCAAAACAAACATGGATAACGTTTCATTGGACAAGTGGGTATCCCCCTTGGAAGACGTAAGTAACGTTCCTTAACTTTCAGGCTGCATAACATGGTTATACATTTGTGTCTGTTTCACTGTATAGTCTGTTAAGTTGAACTTTGTCCCAGTTACTTAAATTTTTATTTTATTTATTTTTATTTCACACATTTAAAAAAATAACAACTGACTCTTACAATCAACAGTTCACAGACAAACTAAAGATGAGACTGCCGACAGTATGAGAGACGGGTGTAGTCACCATGACGGGATCAACTGGTCATGAAGTCTATTGTGACACCTCATCCTGAGTGTGTTTACATCACCATCTTGGTGTTTTGGAACCACATGTGACGGCATCTCAGGAACACCGCAATATATGATAGCGGCTTTGAAAATCCTTTGACTGTACTGTTGTCGATTAACAGCCAAAGACACAACGGCTAAGTAGTCATTCATGTAATCCTTGATTCTGACAGGCTTCTAGTTGAAGCCTGCCACCTGGGGCGCATGCATAATCATTGTAATCATTACATTGTACTCAACATGTGATAATGAAATTTATGTCACTCAGACACATGCACAAACACACACACGTATATGTATACATTACAATGTAATCCCATTACATTTTTCAGTAATGCAGTAATTTAACTGTGTTATTTGCATGCTAGCACAAAGCTAGCCAAGAATCTAGAGTAATAAACCTATAGAGCTGAGTGTATGCTGACCCCAACCCAGCAGCCAGAGCCTGAACTTCAACAGGTAAATGATGGGCAGTCATGTTTACAGCCTCAGTTTCTACCTGTTCATGTTTTTACAAGAGAATCACTGTGACGATCGCTTTTAAGTCTCTTTGGGCTGGTTTTAAACTTTGCATTGTGTTGTCAGCTTTGTGTTTATGTTTAAATACTAAAGAAAGATCCCATGTGTATCCTCTTTAGGATAGGAGTTTGTGTTGGTATGTGAAGCTGTAGCCTCAGGTTTATATTGTTGATGGATAATTATGAGACAGCGTATTTTAGATCATTTTACAGAGTAATGAGAAAGTAATGAAATGAGTAGTGAAACAAATTACTTTCTCTAGCATAATTAAGTAATGTACTGCATTACTTTTAAGAAAAGTCATTTTCTGTGGTCTGATGGAATGATTGAATATTTACTGCTTTTGCTTTAAAAAAAAAAACCCCAAGAAGCATCCTCTTACTAAAAAAGTTTTTACATTTTTACAAATATCAGTAAAGCATTTAGTTTTCTTGTTCAATTAAACAGTTTCCAATCATCACTGCACAGGGATGCAGCAAACACTATAATTTATTTATGATACTGGCTCCTTTTAACTTTTCAGGGCATACAAGGATGTTTGCACAGTATAATGACATTGTTATTTAGTTGTTTAGTACAGTGTGGTCATAAGAAATCCGATGTAACTGCATACCGGCATTTCTTAAAATCACTGTGAGACAAAGTGGTTTTACAGCTCTTAACATTACATAACAAATCATATGTTTTATTACCTGTGTTGGTAAGAGGGACTAGAAGTGTTAAGGCCCGCCCCCATCAGAGGGAGGGGCAGATTGAGGTGCTTCAGGTCAAGGGGAAGGGGCTCCCAGGATCCCCTATCTGCCTCTGTGCCACGCCTCCTCTGGCCCTTGATCTGCATGGTGATTGGACGCTGATTGGCTGCCAGGATTCGCAGAGCATCCCTTTGGCTCAGGTGTGCTAGACTCCGCCCATTCATCTGAGGCAAACAGACAGAAGGGTTGTGATGTTAGCAAAGTTGCCTGCTGCTGAATTCATGTGACACAAAGCTCATTGAAGGACACATCAATCGCCACCAATGGACACATTAACATTAGCTCGATACTCTAATAATCCTGCCTTCATTAACTAATATAACCTTTGTATATGCTTAAGACTTAACAGAGTAAGTGTCTCATTTTTAACACGTCAAACTGTCTGATTGTAAATGTGAAATCTTCTGATAACAAAGGGTTTCCATCTCAATTATATATTTTCTAAACTTTAGAGCTCACAGGTGGGCTTGAGCCTATTTCAGGTGACACTTTGAGAGTGCAGGAATACACCCTGGGTCATCAGAGGGCTGACTCAGGAAAAGAAAAACAACTATTTCCACTCACATTCACAGGGACAACATGCAAACTGCATAGTGAAGTCCTGCCACCAATGGGTTAGAACAAAGCGCTCCAAAAGAACTATACTCAGCTACAGGTAAAAAATAATAACCAGAGTAGTGGTTGGTTTTGATTATAAATACCAGCCTCGAGGGGAAAAAAGTGCCTACAGCTTGAAGGATAACTAGCATTACTCTTAGCTAGGGGTTGGTCAAAATAAAATATTTGTGTAATTCGTGCGTCATCTTTTTGGATTGGTTCTGACTCCTAGATTTTCTCCAGCAACAGAATTTTTTTAGTCCCTATGGTAGTGAGGTAGAACAAAACAGAACTCCACACTGCAGACAGTTGGTACTGTTAGTACGTGTCTTATTGTGGATTTATTTTTTCCTGATTAAATATAATACATGTAACAGCTGCTACATAGAACAGTAGCTATGGTTAATCCTTCACAGCCTGTGAAAACGGCAGGCCTTATGTGGCTCTGGAAGAACTTTGTCAAGTCTGAAAAATAAACCCTTGTGATTTTATTGCAGATACATGGCCTTAAGCTTAGAAACCACTAATGTGTAAATTGGACACCTGAGTTACAAACTGAGTGGGTGGTGTGGACTAAAGATGTGGCTTCTTGCCCTAATGACATGATAGAATTAATTGAATGATGAGGTTCTACAAACAAACATAATCTGGTAATGTGCTGTGGGAAAACTGCATTCATCAACATCACAATCAAATTTATGCTTGCCCGCTGCCATTTTAAATGCACTTCATGTAGGGTTTTTTTTTGTTTGTTTGTTTGTTTTGCAGTGTGAACACACTACAGACCACAAACGGACTCAATTTTTCAATATTACGCAACTAGGTCAGAAGACCCTCCGCCTGCAGAAAGATGGTAGTTTTTTTCCGGTATGCAACACCCAAACAGCTGAATTATGGCAGTTTAAAGGAAATATGAAAAATAGTGACATGGTATCCACGGCTGCTTTAAAGGGTTAATACCTTCAAGCAGCATCCTGCTTCATGCACACACACAAACACACACATACACTGTCACACACATGCAGCTCAGTGGCTATCGAATTAGACGCATGGACAGTATTGTTAACTCCAGCACATCACAACCATGAGTCACCCTCCTCTACATTCAACTGCACACTCACACACACACTAGCAAACAGGCACACGCGCACACACCATGAGCTGAGAAGCACAAAATGGCACCTGTGTGTGTAGCCAGAGGACGGCAGTAGTCTTCAGGAGATGATGAAGATGTTATACACACAACATTAAAAATTTGACACGCGTACAAAAAGTATTTAGATTTAATGCTGAAGAATTGGGTTTATCATCCATTTATAAACATGCGCACTCACACAAAAATGTAGTCTTGCAGAAATGATGATGCCTTTTTGCATCTGCACATACAGACACACAGACATGCACACGTACGCACGCACTCAAACCTGGATGTGAATGAAGCTTAATTCCATCTACTTTAATGAGACATCATAAAACACTGTTACAGCATTATCTGTAACAGTGAGGCAGGTATTTGGCGGCTCACCGTTTGGTCGCCCATCCACGGTCCAGAAAGCCAGCAGCCCATCGTCACGGTGACAGAGGACAGCTGCCTTGACTCCTATGAAAATCAACGACACTGCTGCTTCCTTCAGCAGATCGTCTCCTCCTCCTCCTCCTCCTCACGCTTTCTGTCTCTCCTCAGTGTGCCTTTCACTCTTGGTCTCTCGGCATCTGTCCCCTCTCCACTGTCCTCTTTTCTCTTCTGTGTATCCCTCTATCTATTTCTTCAGCGTTTCTATCCTTGCCCCTCCCCTTCCTTTACGGCTTCTGATTTTGGCATCCTGCACACACACAGACACGCTTGCATGCAACGCTGCAAACATAAAAATATGCGCAGGCTGACACAGTACATTTAGAGATGGAGAGGGAAACACGCAGTCACACTATGAGGATGGTGTCTGATTGGTAGTCTTTAAAGGATCATCAGCCAATCGGAGGCAGCATTTTCCCTGTGGATGTCTTCCTCTGTGACTGAAACTCCTCAGCAAAGCCTCATGCATAAGGCAGCCTCTACTGCAGCAATATACCCACAGTGGCAGAGGAGACACACCATCCAGACATCCATCTTCTTGCTGTTCATCCAGGATCCCCCAGTTGATGCATGCTGGGAGGTGTAGTGAATACAAAGTATACCGAGGTGGTATATGCTGTACAAGAGAGTATACTTGATTGCTTATAACAAGGGAGCATAGTTTACAGTATCCTGCGGTACTATAAATCGCATCCTACTCTATAGGATACATTCGCTTTATGAGTTTATACATCTTACAATTAAAAAAGCACACCAGAGTCATAGATGGCAAAAAAGTCGTAGTAGTGGTAGTTTGTAAATATATCAGCTAAAAAGAAATGGGTGAAGCTGAAATTAAATGTAAACTGTTAAAAAATAATAGCAGTTCATAGTATCAATATAAATGGCTAGATTTATTAGAATTATAACATTAAAAAGAACCAGCTTTAATAGCAGCGGGTGACAAATTTGAAAGGAAGGCAGAAAAAAAATGTTGAATAAGTTATCGAATAAATGAAAAATGGTTAAATATTGAGGCTGAAATATAGCTGAAACGTATAGATTCTGCATTTAATGGGAATAAATAAAAAAGTTTGCCAAATAGCTCTATTGATTGATTTCATTGTGAAATGAATTGGAAAATGATTCAAAGCAATAAAAAAATAGTATCAAATTAATACATTTGGAATAGGACAGCAGGTGTGATGAAGCGGCGCTGGAGCTCATTTGCAGATTTTCATTTTAAAATGAATAAATAATTTATTTTTAATAATTATTTTTAAAAGAGAGGGACCTGAGCATAATCAGAACCAGTCTGTGAGGCCTGGCATCTATCCTGTACCAAATGTCTGCAGTTTTAAGTTATTGTGTAAGTGCAGCTAATAATACAGTGCCTTTTCTCTGATTAAAAACACCTATAGTGCTACACTCAGTTGTACTCACGAAAAGCACGACAAGTTGTTGCGTAACGAATTGAAAAAAGTAGTGAGAGATTCACACCCAGCGTACAGTCACCACCTTCACACAATAGCCAATCATGTCGTGAAGTGGGTGTGAGTGTTAATTGTAATTTTTAGGAAGTTACAGAAATGGTCAGACAGAGTGTTGGAAGTGTCTCGAACAGATCCTGATCCAAGTGTATTCTAACAGAGGAAGATATTTTCTAAAACAAAACTGACAAAAAGTTCTAGCCCTTTTTTGTTAAGTCCTTTGCCTCAGCCTTCTTGTTTTGCATTGCCCTGCTATTATTTGCTACAATTTATCTGTTCAATCCAAGCATATTTCTACAAGCGAAAATCAGTGTGTAGGCAGCACATTGGTGTGGTGGTTATATAGCTTAACACCGTTGCCTCACAGCAAGGCACTCCTGGGGTCTAATCTACTCAAGGCCAGTCTGTGTGGAGTTTGCATGTTCTCCCTGCGTCTTTTTGGGTTTTCTGCAGGTACTCAGGCTTCCTTCCACACCTAAAAGATATCTAGTCAGTGTGGTTAAATTCGTTGGTGAGTGTGAATGGTCTCTGTGTGTTAGCCCTGCAACAGGCTGGCGATCCGTCCGGGGTGTATCTTGGCTTTTGCCCTATGGTGGTTTTTCAAATCTTAGTTGATATTTAATGGTTAGTCCAACAAAATTCCATTGCGGATACAAATTGTGGTAACTGTTAAATTACGACCAATGTACGTTGAATGTGACACATGAAACAAACTTTATTCATTCAATTTAATCAATTTTATTTATAAAACACCAAATGATGACAACAGTTGCCTCAAGGCGCTCCATTTTTTAAGGTGCCCTATGATAATACAAAGAAAACAGAGAAACAACAGCAATGATATGACCTCATATGAGCAACCACTTTGGTGACAGTGGGAAGGAAAAACTCCCTTTTAACAGGAAGACACCTCCAGCAGAACCAGACTCAGGGAGGGGCGGCCATCTGCCATGACCAGTTCGTGCATCATTGGAATACCCTAGTAGCATAAACCTATTGCAGTGTAACTAACTATAGGCTTTATGCTTTATCTGGAAAAACGAAAGTTTTAAGCCTAATCTTAAAAAAAGCGAGGGTGTCTGTCTCCTGAATCCAAACTGGAAGCTGGTTCCACAGAAGAGGGGCCTAAAAGCTGAAGGCTCTGCCTCCCATTCTACTTTTAAATACTCTGGGAACCATAAGTAAGCCTGTAATCTGAGAGCGAAGTGCTCTGATGCGGTACCATAAGGTCATTAAGATAAGATGGGGCCTGATTATTCAAGACCTTATACGTGAGGAGCAGGATTTTGAATTTGATCCTGGATTTCACAGGGAGCCATTGAAGAGAAGTCAATATAGGAGAAATATGCTCTTTATTTCTAGTCCCTGTCAGTACTCTTGCTGCAATGTTTTGGATTCTGAAGGTTGAAGGCCTGTGGTACATGGCCAATTATTATATGTAGGTTGATCATAATTAACATTGAAGCAATAATTAGTGGCAGGACTTCTTTGTTTGTGTACTTCTGTTTCTTGTAAAGATCAATGAACAAAATATTCAACAGATCTATAACCATCTGAATTTACAGACCACAGAAAGAATTTACATTCACAAATTGAATATATCTGAAAACACTCTTTATAAAAAAATGTGGTGAGTTGACTTTAAAAGATATAAAACAAGAGTACAGTGCACTGTTGCTTTGCTTTTAGGCATGCATCTTTGCTTAAACATGAACTGTAAATATTAGTATGCCATCCAAAATATTGAGAAATTAATTTATTATGGTGCCATTACTGTATGATCATACTGGAACAAGCTATCTCTGCATTGCAGCACGGAAACAGTCCGGTGCTTTTTTTTTTCTGTCATCTAACTGGATCATTAGGTGGTGAGGTTGCTGACTTTTTTAGAAGTCAGCAACCTCACCACCTAATGATCCATGCACCTCAAGCATCTGTCTTTTACCTTAATATGATCTCAGCAGCCATTAGAAAACCCTTTTCAGCGCTTGCTTTAACACAAATTATTAAAACATGGTTACACAGTGACAACTGAAAAATTGATTTTCTCTATGTTTACTGTATTTTGTGTAATAGTGCCTTTCACACATGAACCCCTTTAATCTGATAGCAACTTAACATGTCAGTGTTCAGTCACTTTTACTGCAATCACAGGAGTACACACCTTAAAAATTTTAATTAAAATAAATATCAGAATAATATGTTGCTTATATGTTGTTCTCCTTTCTACAGAGTATTAGTTTATTATCTCAGGCTTCATCTCTGATGCACAATGAAAATAAAATAATTTTAACAAACCGTGAAACTGGTGAGAACACCCTAAAGGAACTAGTCATACAGTTGCATACGGACAAATTAATATTTAGCAAAGCACATTGTATGCAGAAAGTGACAAGAAGGAATAAAACAGAACCCAAATTGACTGTCATGTCACTCAAAGTGTGTGCTATAATAAAGTTCAATGATGCAGCTGAATCTGTGAGAAGTCAACAGTGTGTCCCTCACACTCATGAGGATCGTCATCAATTATGTCTTAAGTGGCAAAGTTGTAAAATCCATTAGTGATGCAGAATGAGTGAGAATGAAAACATGCACTGTTGGTCTCTCCTTATATGTTCTCTACCTCCCCTTTCATCAAAGTGCCCAATTTTACACGCACCTTCAGCTCTTTCTTTAAATGTCACCCACGTCTGAATGTCACAAAGCAAACAGTGAATCGCACGTGTGCAGTGCAGAACAGAAAACCTGACATGCATGACAGTGAATAAGGTGGGTTTATCTTACTTAATGCTTAATTAAATGCATTGCATTGTCTCACTCTTGGAAGATGGTACTCATACCTTAGATGTGGTGGGTGCATTGCAAGGAATGTATATACACACCACCATAAGGTGAGCAGAACAAACACCTGGATTTTGAGAGGATCTTGTAAAAGAGGAAAGAAAACACACAGGGTTACTCTTCTGCTCTGCAGTCACATGTACATGTACTGTATGTGGGCTTCATTTCATCTGATTCACTCTGAGCTTTGACTGTTTGGTTGTTATGGTAACCAGCTTCCCTGCCAAATATATGTGTTTGTGTGTGAGAGAGTGTATTTATGTTGCTTTCTTAATTTACTCAATTGTCTTTTTAAAACGTGAAGAGAATAATCTGTGCAGATGAGACCTGCAGTGGTGCTGAATGCTGGTGTTACTGGCATCACTGTGCTAGTGCAGATGTTGGTGATGATTGCGCGTGTGTGCGCGCGCGCGCGTGTGTGCGTGTCATGGTGCTGCTGCTCATAAGGCTGAAGGGTGCATCTGGATGCCTGTCGTTGAGCTCTGCCATTTCTGTACTGAAGTACGGAGGCGGAAAAAGAAAGAGAGGCAGCGGTAGAGTGAGCATGTGTCAGTGTTAGACATACACGCACACACAGTAGAGCCTCAGCTGCGACACGCAAACCTGTCTGTGTCTAAAAATGGAAAGCACACTTGCTGTTGCTGAGAAGCCACAAGAAGCTTCTATATGAAGAGAGCGTACATGTAGGGATTCATAGGATGTGGATACAAAACTGGCAGCTGATGTCAGATTATACACGCCAACGTGGTGGGTGTTACAAGGGCACAGTTTAATGAATTAAATTTCATTTTCTTACTACACCCATGTTAATTTCCACTGGGGATGAAGAATATTGGTTTAATGTTATGTAGAGAAGGGTGAATAAGGCAGTGATATTGGACACAGGATAACGGATTTTTTTAATCACTATGTGGTTGCCATGCAACCACCAGACACTTCAAGAAGTTACTACACGTAAGAAATAGCCCAAATAGTCTCTGCCCCTGCCCCAATTCAGACGCGCACGCACACACATACACACACACACACACACACACACACACGTGGGCGAAGAAAAAACATTCTGGGCTATATAATAAAGGTATTTCCCTTATTTCCAAACAGTGTTCTAAGGAAAGCTTCAGTCATGAGTTCACCCTTAACAAGATCAGTAACTATTATGCGTAGCTACTCCTTTAAGGATACCAATTTGCGCGTTTAGTATAGTTTGTCTCAAACGGGTACCTGTAAAAGACCCAGTTTAGGAATTCGGTGTCAATGATTGGCCGAACAGCGAAAGCAGTACTATGATTGGTCACGTTATCAGGCACACCGGAGCGGGATGAACGACACACTTCTGTCTTGTCAACTTTAGTTTGGTGTTGTACCATATTATACAGCATTTCACAGTTTAATTCATGGGCGCCGTGTAAAGGAGTTCTATTTAAGACACTCTCTATGTCTTTTTAATCAATAAATCCAAATATTGTTTTGACTGAATGAGGTTTTGTAGCTTAGCAGGCTAACTTCCCATTGGAAATCACGACTAGTTTTTGCTAGCTTAGCTGGCAGCAGCGACAGCCAGAGAAGCCAGAGGCAAGGTAACGCAATAAAGTCAGAAGAAACTTGTACGTGTTCATGCATGTAGTTAAGCTAAAATAAGAAACATGCGTTTTGGGTTTTTTTTTCTTTTTGCTTCAGTCACATTAGCCTGAGTTTTTTTTCAATTCCTGAACGTGACTTTGCTTAATAAGTTATTAGCTGATGCTGTACCTAAGTTATTTCAGGGCTAGTCTTGAAGCGATTAAACGAATCAGTTTTAATCGCAAAGTACGGGTTTAATTAAAATAGTTATCTTCAGTTATACTAGTTATTCCTAAGAGACCCACACAGTCGCCTATTCTTAGTGTTTGTGAATATGCATGCATGAGAATTACTCACAAATGCTAATGATATGTTCCCCCCATGCAGCATGAACTGTCCCCCAACAAAGCGTCTCCGTGGCCTTAACAAGGATGTAGTGACAGCAGTGGCTTTTGATGACCCTTTTGGAGATGATGAAGAATTCACCCAGGAAGTCTTAGATGAAATCGATGATATCGCCTCGCAAGCCATCACGTCGGCTTCGGAAGGTGTAGAGCCAGGGACAGGATCCAAAACGACTCAGCCAGCCCGCGGGTCATCCTGGCCATCCTCCTTTGGACAGAACAAACCTGTGAACAAAACCACATCTAATCATAGCAGAGAAAATGCATTTTCTTTAAACAGTAGCCACAGAGAGAATGCGGGGATACCAAGTAGAGAACCATTGGGTGAGTATTTATTTTGTATTTTTTTAATCTACACTATTATTAACATTATTTATGTAAAAATATGCCCTTAATTAAACACCAGAGCATTATGTGTGTAAATTAAAGGAAGACAGGTGGAAAGGTGAAGGTGGGTGATTTTAAATAACTCGTGTCAGTCATTCAAAACAATGAAGGTGCACAAGAGAGGTGAAGTAGAGAGTGCAGGAAAGGTGGAGTGAGCGGACATGAGTTTCAGATGTGATTTGTAACAGAAGGAACAGAACGGGAGTGAAATAGAAGGTTTACAAGATGGCAGGGTTTGGAAACCGATAAATAGACAGGAGATGCTAGAGGTGTCAGTGGAAGATGTTGAGGTTTTCATTGGGAGTGACAAAAATAGACAAGGTTGGAAATGAGTAAATCAGAGGTGCAGCTCAGGTGGAGTTGTTTGGAGACAAAGTTAGAGAGGCAAGGTTAACAAGGTTTGGATGTGTGCAGAGGAGGAAGTGTGGATATATTGGACAAAGGATGTTGAAGATGGGTCTTCCAGGCAGGGGAAATGAGAGAGACCACAGAGAAGTTTTGTGGATATAGTGAAGGAGGATGGGCAGAGGGCTGGTGTAAAAGAGGAGGATGCTAAAGATGGTTTGAGATGGAAGCAAGTTATCTGTTAGGGTAAACTCTAAAGGAAGCAGCAAAGAGGAGAAGAAGAATTATTAAACATTTAAATATGCTGTGGAATGTTAATTCCACCGGCAATTACAGTGGGGCAAAAAAGTATTTAGTCAGCCACCGATTGTGCAAGTTCCCCCAATTAAAATGATGACAGAGGTCAGTAATTTGCACCAGAGGTACACTTCAACTGTGAGAGACAGAATGTGAAAAAAAAAATCCATGAATTCACATGGTAGGATTTGTAAAGAATTTATTCGTAAATCAGGGAGGAAAATAAGTATTTGGTCACCTCAAACAAGGAAAATCTCTGGCTCTCACAGACCTGTAACGTCTTCTGTAAGAAGTTTTTCTGTCCCCCACTCGTTACCTGTATGAATGGCACCTGTTTGAACTCATCATCTGTATAAAAGACACCTGTCCACAGCCTCAAACAGTCAGACTCCAAACTCCGCCATGGCCAAGACCAAAGAGCTTTCGAAGGACACCAGGAAAAGTATTGTAGACCTGCACCAGACTGGGAAGAGTGAATCTACAATAGGCAAGCAGCTTGGTGTGAAAAAATCAACTGTGGGAGCAATCATCAGAAAATGGAAGACATACAAGACCACTGATAATCTCCCTCGATCTGGGGCTCCACGCAAGATCTCATCCCGTGGGGTCAAAATGATCATGAGAACGGTGAGCAAAGATCCCAGAACCACACGGGGGGGCCTGGTGAATGACCTGCAGAGAGCTGGGACCAAAGTAACAAAGGTCACCATCAGTAACACACTACAACGGCAGGGAATCAAATCCCGCAGTGCCAGACGTGTTCCGCTGCTGAAGCCAGTGCATGTCCAGGCCTGTCTGAAGTTTGCCAGAGAGCACATGGATGATACAGCAGAGGATTGGGAGAATGTCATGTGGTCAGATGAAACCAAAGTAGAACTTTTTGGTATAAACTCAACTCATCGTGTTTGGAGGAAGAAGAATACTGAGTTGCATCCCAAGAACACCATACCTACTGTGAAGCATGGGGGTGGAAACATCATGCTATGGGGCTGTTTTTCTACCAAGGGGACAGGACGACTGATCCGTGTTAAGGACAGAATGAATGGGGCCATGTATCGTGAGATTTTGAGCCAAAACCTCCTTCCATCAGTGAGAACTTTGAAGATGAAACGAGGCTGGGTCTTCCAACATGACAATGATCCAAAACACACCGCCCGGGCAACAAAGGAGTGGCTCTGTAAGAAGGATTTGAAAGTCCTGGAGTGGCCTAGCCAGTCTCCAGACCTCAACCCCATAGAAAATCTGTGGCGGGAGTTGAAAGTCCGTGTTGCTCGCCGACAGCCCCAAAACATCACTGCTCTCAAGAAGATCTGCATGGAGGAATGGGCCAAAATACCAGCTACTGTGTGTGCAAACCTGGTAAAGACCTATAGTAAACGTTTGACCTCTGTTATTGCCAACAAAGGTTATGTTACAAAGTATTGAGTTGTATTTTTGTTATTGACCAAATACTTATTTTCCACCCTGATTTACGAATAAATTCTTTACAAATCCTACCATGTGAATTCATGGATTTTTTTTTCACATTCTGTCTCTCACAGTTGAAGTGTACCTCTGGTGCAAATTACTGACCTCTGTCATCATTTTAAGTGGGGGAACTTGCACAATCGGTGGCTGACTAAATACTTTTTTGCCCCACTGTACATTCCAGTATGCTTAATTCCTTTTCATCGTGTGCATTAATCATTGAATAGATTGATTTCTGTCTTTCTAGTCTACCATTGAAAATTGCAAGCAAGAAAAACTATTTATGTAGCTCTCTGAAAAAAAAAAAGTAGCACTTTCATTGTAGAAGCAAAATGAGCTGCATAAAAAAGTCCATATTACAGTTTTGCAGCCACAAAACTATATGGAAAATGTAATTTGATACAATTTTGGTTAGTTCATAGATGGGCTTGAGCAGGTGAATAAATAAAATCTTTACAAATTGCACTCAACAACAAGGCAATAAAAAAAGCATTAGATGAAAAAAATAATAAGTTAAGCAAAACAAGTAGAAATAATAAATATAAATCATGGTAGCCTTGGAAATATGATAAAACTCCCAAAGTAAAAGTAGAGCAATAAGCAAAATGAAATTAATTGATAAGTACCTGGATTTCTGAAAGGCACTGCTAAACACATACTGATAATGGTGGCACACCATTATTAGGATTTTGTAGGTTATTGCAGTAGCATAAAGGTTATGTCTTCAGTAGTAGTAGTAGAAGACACCTGGAAAATAACCCAAGTGGTGGAGCTGTTTCATAGTTCATGAAGATGAAGATTTGCAGGATCTTTAAGAGCAAGCATTCAGATTTTAAAATCTGTTCTAAAATTACGTGGAAACCAGTGTAATAACCGTCCTACATGTGTTAAATGTCATATTTCATTCTTTTATCTAAAACTCAGGGAGCTGCCTTTAGGAATAGCTGAAGCAAATTCAATTATTTTTTGATATTCATGCAAGCAGCACATTAAAGTACCTTTTCAGTGTCTTCCTTCTAAAAAAAAACAACCCCTAACCTGTTGTAGTATTTCTTGAAATATCATAAAAACTAATTTAATATACGAGATGGAGACTGAATAAATCACTGTCAGTGTTCAAAAAAGAATTATGCTTATGTCTACACAGTTCCTGTGAGGGTAGTATTCTTTTTAACAACAGTTATTTAACACAATAAACCACATGCAATTTTATCTTCCCAGTCCAGAATTGAAAAGGTGTGAATTCCATCTCATCTGTTCCTGTTATTTTTTCTTTATCACGTTAAGAAAAGTGTTTTGGACCTTCATCTGGGACAGAATCTGCTCCTCTATGTAACCAAAAGCCAGTGGGCATTTGAAACGTGGGCACAGTTTATGGTGTTTTGTCCTTTCAGAGACAGGATTCACAAGTACAGTCGTGTGTATAGATAGACAAGATGATATAACAATAGATGACAAAATGTGATGTTTGTGAAGGAGTCAGGAGAACCATCAAAAACAGATGAATGGCTAAAAGTTGTAAATAAAACATTTGATATGGACCTGCTAATTAATCCAATCAAGAGCTCAAATTGAGTAAAATCATCGATCTTTGCTTGTAAACAGGAGGATAAGAAAACAAAATATCTTCTCATGTGTTTCCTTACATTTTGAAAAAGACCTTTGAAAAAATTAGTGTGTAGCTAATCGTTTGTATTTGAAAAGTTTTTGTAAAGTCCTTTAACATACAAATGCAAAAATCATTATCAAAGTATTAATACAGTCGATTTTTGTACTGAACACATTGATAAAGCTGTTGCTGTTCAGGTAACAGGCAGCAGCAGTTTGGGTCAGACAGAGAGGACTCCTACGGTCTCCTGGAGGCTCAGCATGCAGAGCTGAAGAGGAAGGTGAGGCTCTTTTAAAATGGAGACTGTCCAAAAGTACAACATCCAAAAGGTCCTGATTTCTTTTTTAAGAAAGTGGAGGCTGCAAATTTTCCTTCCTTCATTTTTTTCCTCTCACGTAGCTTTAATATTTTGTGAAAATTATTATAGTATTTTAACTTTATAATGTCTATACTCCTTAACAAACCTGAGACTCTATGCCATTTCTAGTTTCTCTCCATAACATGGAAGTATACAATAAAGCCTTGGTTCAAATTTGGATATCTGTACTAGAACGTTAGATGTATGTATCTATTTTCATCAGTAGCAAATGTCTTACAAAGCAGGATTTCTGCATTTTTTTGTTTATTTAGATAAGTTATTGTGTTTTGTGTATGTTATTAGCTGAAGGAGGTGGAAGAGGAGATTGTGTTGAAGAGCGGGGAGATCCGGGTCTTGAGGGACTCTCTAAAAGCAGCTCAACAGGAGAAGGAGGCTCAGAGACAGAATCAGACCCTACTGGACACTCAGAGACAGAAAGAGTATAGTGAAAGGGAAAAGGAGCTTAACAGGAAGGTGAGGCACTAAAAACACATAAGCATAGAGCATATGGTGGTTATGATCCTTTGGAATAATATGACACTGGCATGTTTTCTGTGCACAGGTTCAGTCTCTGCAGTCTGAACTGCAGTTTAAAGAAGCAGAGATCAATGAGATGAAGACCAAACTGCACACTTCAGACAAAAACAAAACAGCCTCTCCGCTGCCTAAGAACAGGTCAGCCATCCTCAACATTATCAGCAGAGCTGATAATCAAATACTTTGTTACTTAGGGGTTTAGATTGTCTTAACATTTTTAATCTTTTACTGTTTTATTTTTGTAAACATTTTGCAAAATTCTGTTTATTGCTGTCAGCTTTCTGCTTTTACTATTTTACTTTAAAGGGAGAGTTTAACATGAATAAATATGCCTTAGAATAATCCTTTACTTGTCCCACAAGGGGAAATCTGGTTGTAACAGCAGCAGAATAAAAGCACATATACAAACAGGACAGAACAGAACAGAAACAAACACACACACACACACACACACACACATAGTGTGTATGTAATGTGCAAGTTGTAACAGTAGTAGTTATGTTGATTAGTGCAAATTACAGCGCTGATGTAAACATCTATGTTTGTTGGGAGCAGTTTTGGTTGTACAGTCTGACAGCTGCAGGGAGAAAGGACCTGCAGAAACACTCCTTCACGCATCTAGGATTCAGCAGTCTGTCACTGAAGGAGCTCTACAGTTCAGCAACATTTACATGCATGGGGTGGGAGACTCTGTCCATCAGAGATGTTATTTTGGCCAGAGTCGTTCTGTCTCCCACCACCTGCACTGGGTCCAGGGTGCTTCCTAGAACAGATTTAAGCCTTGCTGAACCAGGAATGTCATCCTCAGCTTTTAACTCATAGGGATTACTTATACATACTCAGACTTCATTATTTACAACTTTGACTACAAAAAACGGGAAGCTGCCGTTGTAAGAATGTATACTGTATATGACAGGAAAACTGGAAAACGTGATAGATAATAGCTTTGAATGTTTTAATGCCACATTTTATCATGTAGAGTCCAGATAACTGAGTCAATTCCACTCTTCAGTCAAGTTCTAATACAGCCAGAAGAGTTAGAGGTCACAATTATTACTGGGTTGTTGTTTTTTTTTTTTCTTTCTCCCCACAGTCCTAAAATCCTGAATCATGGAAGCAGCAGCTCATCCTCTCCAATAGGAAATGGTTTCATCACCAAGGAGATGTTTGGAGCCCAGGTATCATCCAGAGTGACACCAGTGAAGGCACGGAGAGATGGTGGGTTGTATGACAACGCTGATGTCATGAAAAATATAGGGGCAGTAGTAGGAGCAATATATTTACAAAGACAAAAATTATCTGCTCGTGGTTAAACTCTGCCTGTCTATATCTATGTATATGTTGCAGCAGAGAGAGGAGCATCCAGCAGCAAATCTAGTGATGTGTCTCGACCAGACCCCTTCCTGTCTGTCAGACCGTCTCATCTGCAGCACAGAGGTCAGTCCCCCTGCAGTGTGCCTTCAAAGGGTTCCTGAAAGATTTCATATTTTAAAGCTACCAGGAAATTTTAGGATTTTTAGAGATTTTACTGGACAGCTGAAAGAAATATTAAACCTTCCTGACCTTACACAGTTGAGTTGTTTGTAGCTAGTTCTGTTTCCCACACACAGTCTGTCAGAAAATAGCCTGTACACCCTTATGCTACAGTCAGGCTACACAATGTCTGCCTGATTGTGATCCAGCTCATGTATGTATCAGAATTTGAAATAGGTTACATGTAGGTTGTTTTATTTCATAAAGCATGACATAATACACAAAAGTGACTCTGCATCTGGGACCTCATTACCATGCGATTTTTCTTGTACTGTGGAAGGTATAAATTTCTGTACCCTCCTAACGGTTCCTTCATTTCTGTGAGGTTCACCATCATCTATGCAGCATTCTGCCAGCTATTTGTTTTCTGATGCTCACTTGATGTAGGGTCATCAGAATATACACGGAATGGGTCAGAAACAGTAACAGCTTCAATAAATGTTCCACCACATATGCAGACTGTTATCAGCTGCCGTCAACTATCAGAATCTGTAAAGGAACCGATGTAAACGTTTATTGGTATATGTTCAGTTATATTTTCTTTTATCTATATTGCGCCAAATCACAACAAGGGTTGCCTCAAGGTGCTTTACCTTACAATAATACAAAGATAAGAGAAAACCCCAACAATCACATGAGTGAGTATTAATCTGATTAAAATCTGTGTCTGTTATTCTGTGTCATCCTCCAACCAGGTGGCATCCTGCTGGGGCTATTGCTGCAGCAGCCTCTTTCTCCCAGTAGCCTCGGGCTCTCTCATTTGCTGAGTATGAGTCTGACTGACATTCACCTGACATCCAGGTAAACACCTTGCACTTTAATCTTGACAGCCTGAGCAGTAACATGTAGTGTAATATGTATAAAGCAGTGCTGTAATAGTTACTGGCAAAGTAGAAAGAAAGGTTTAACATTTGTGATGATAGAATAAATTTTATGTAATAACAGCTTAAATGAAGTATATCAATAAATTAATTTATCCAACTTTAGGAACAAACATATTGTGGGTTTCTTTTGTTGTTGATGTTGTTGTTTGTTGAAACTGACTTCAACAAGCTACCAGACTTCAAATTTGGATAATCAGTCATCACATGCTGTTGCCAAGTCCTCAAAAACAGAACTTTTTCATACAATATACAAAACTTTATAGCATTGACTTTACCCTAATAGTGTTTCAAAAACAGCCGTAGCATTGATTGTATCACTAGTCATACTTCTCAAACCTAAATGAAGTTGTAAGACTAACTGATGTGCTGATGTTGTGTGTTGTTTATGTGTTCAGTCGGCTGTCAGCAGGTTTTCTGCTCAACTCTGATGCTGCAGCTGGTGTCAGTGGAGCTGGAGCTCCCAGAGCTGCTCTTAATCCTGTCCAGAGTCTGGCTGTAACTGGACTCAACATGCTGAGTCAGAGCCAACCGGCATCTGCAGCCAGCAGCAAAAACAGGTAGGATGACTGACCCTGATGCCATTCAGTTGAAACAATAAAAAGTCTCTCTTTGCAAAGTGCAGAAGAACAGCATACACTTTCTGATCTATAGACAGCAGAGTCCTCTTGTGGATAAACAGTGTAAAAGCAGATTAAATGGTCTAATGTAATATGCTGAAAATTCTCCCCATATCGTACATGAATTCTGTCCTTGGCTCTGAAGGATCTCTGTATATAGATTACTTTGATATTTTTTTGAGCACATCAAAAGAGTGTTTCATTTGTTTTAAATCAAATTTGATAGGTTTTTTTCAAGATATGTGGTGAAATACCTGATACTTTTATTCATTATTGCTTTAAAATATTTTATGGAATCTATATAAAATGCAGAATCAGTAAATGGCAGCTTCCAAAGTCAGTGAGTTGAGGCATATCACTTCTGCAGTGTAATTGTCCATTTACATTGCTAACCTTTTAACTTCTCGGTGTAAAAATACATTTTTATTAACTACTAACAATTTTTTAAAAGCAATAAAAGCTACATAGAGTTGTAGGCCAGCTAAATATTTAGCATTTTAGTCCTGGTGGTTATGTTAACTTATTTTGTCATTGGTGAGAAACTTTGTGGGCATTGCTACAAGGGCCATATATTTATATGGAGTGTTATGTTGTTTTTATAATTGGTTTTAAAGCACCAGTATAATAATAAAAAAAAAATCATTTTCACAGAAGTGGAGTTTGCATGTTTTCCCCGTGTTTGCGTGGTTTCTCCCTGGGTACTCCGGCTTCCTGCCACAGTCCGAAGACTTGCACTTAGTGTGGTTGGGTTAATTGGTGATTCTAAATTGCCCATAGGTGTAAATGTGAGTGTGAATGGTTGTCTGTCTCTATGTGTTAGCCCTGCGATAGACAGGTGATCTGATCAGGGTGTACCCCACCACTCGCCCTGTGACAGCTGGGATAGACTCCAGCCCCCCTCATAAAGATAAGTGGAAGAGGATGGCTGGAATAAATTTTCCTAACTTTCCAGTCTGAAACAGATGACTGGAAAGAAAATTTTATCATTAAACCTGATTAATTTCTGGCTTTGTTCTTCCTGCATGTACTCTCCTCTTTAACACAGAATTATGGAGACAAACTCTTTAAAAACAACGGCAGCTAAAGGAGTGAAAACAGCATGACAGCTACTGCCTTGCTGATAGACATATCAGTCATTAGATGGCTATTGAGAAAGGCGAATACAGGGCAGATTCATTTTTTAAGGATGAATGGTTTAAGTCAGAACGAGAAAAATATCTTCATGGAAAATAACCCACTGGTTGTAGGTTAAACGATTTGGATAGAAAAATCTAAAAAAATAAAATAAAAATTGTGTATGTAAATAGGTCGTGTCCTGGAGGTGTCCTCCTCCTCTCTCTGTTGGACCTTCACCTGTCTCAGCTATGCCAGTCTCTGGACTCGCTCCGCTCCTCCTCCGCTAGCAGCAGTGGTTTAGACTCTTCAGCTGCCAATACACTTCCAGCAGGCCGCACTGCTGCAGCTTCTGCTGGGCTGCGAAGACTGGAGGAGGCTCGTTTATGTGGGTTTAAAGTGGAGGACATTGGCCTAGCTGCTCTGAGGCTCCTTTGTCTCCTGCTTGTCCACAGTGATGAGGTGATGACACAAGAACAACAGTATAGTAACAATGTGTAATGGTGGCTCAAATATACAAATTGCAAACTGCATGGTGAATGTCGGGAGTTCCATATTGTTTTTCACAATAGTAGCGTTGCATGGTTCAGATTTCTAAATACTCTTTATTAGTCTAAAACAGCCTTGGCTTCATTGGATATTTTTTTGGTTGAAAAATTAATCTGAGTTTAGCACTCACTAATTAACAGCTTATTAATTAGTTACCATTAGGTACCCTGCCTTTTGCCCTTTGGCAATGGCATGGATAATTAGTGATCTTGTTATTGGCCTTATTGACATCATACTCAAATCAGTTCAGTTTTATTTATATAGCGCCAAATCGCAACAACAGTTGCCTCGAGGCACTTTATATTGTAAGGTAAATACCCTACAATAATATAAAGAAAACATCTGTATTATTTTACATGAATCCAACAATATGAGAAAAAAAAGAGTAGAAAAAAGCTCCAGAACCTGAGTATTTAGAGCTGTCTGAAGCCTGAACTTTGGGGTCACAGGGGTTACATCTACATACGCTGACATTTTAATTTGAAACTTTGTCCTTGTTTAATATGAGCATGAACTAGATGCATTATTGTGACATTATGTGCATAACAGAACAATACCAGAAAAATAATAAAGTTTCAGACGACTGCTGCAATATTTTTCAGACTTTAAAAAAAACATAGCACACCTTTATCAGTAAAGTGTTATCCAAATGAATTGTAATGCTGTTCAGTTGTGCAGTAATGACATTTTACGTGGTCCTCAGGTGGTGGAGGCTGTGTTGTCAAAGGAGAGTCAGAGCAGAGCCATCGACCGTAAGGTACTGAGGGAATTACTATTCACTTTGTTGTGCTATATTAAACATTATTAACTTTCCCTCATTGTCTTGACCAGAACAGAGAATAAGATTTATATGATGTAATTTCATCTTCGCTCTTGTTTTAGGCGGATGGAGTGGACCTCTGCTCTCAGAACACTTTGTTACAGTCACTGCTGCGGTTGTGTGATCCGTGGCCCGGTGGAAGCAGCCCACAGATTGAGGCGATTTCCCTCAATGCCATGAAGACTCTGTGTGTCTTAATTGAGAGAACGCCAGACAAACATGTTGACAGGTACACAAAATTTTTAATTGAAATCTGATGGTTAAGAGATCTTATTCTGTGGCAACACATTTGTTTAGTATAGTTTAGCAATATGGAAACCAAAAGACTTTGTGAATAAGAATGTAAGCAATTCATTAAATAATATAATATTAAAAAGTAATGTGGAAGTGAAACTTCGCCTGTTACTTACTTGGTATAGACATGCGCAGATCCCATGATGGTTGTTTTTGTCTTTTAGAGGACTTCTTCATGATTTTGAAGAAAACATAAAGAGAAAAAGAAACAAAGAAAAAACTATGTTTATGTTTCTCAAGTTTGTCAGTACTGCAAAGAAGAGAGAAAGTGACCAGAAACTCCATTTTAATGCTTGATAATGCTTCTATATATTGTGCAAAGTCTGCAGGATTATACATACACATGAATATGATACAGCTGCAGTTGCGTGGAATACTGCTGCAGGCAGAGGAGTGATGAGTGATAGGGTTGTTTGAATTTCCACTAGCTCACAGTACTTGCGTAACATCTTAGTGTAAACTACCTGCGGTGATTCATGGTCAATGCGGTCATCTTACTAAAAGTAGAAATGTGATGAAATGTAAATATAAACTTCATTACCATCAGTTGTAGACGTTTCTGGAAAATGGTGAAACTCATCCCACAGTTATTCTGCACAGGGGCCAGCTTTTAAACTGGAAAACTCCAGATGGTGTCAGGAATTTCATTTTCCTTTTATCATTTCATACCAAGTCTGAAATCACAACAACTCATTCAAGACCTGGATGAAGGTGCTGGAAAGTAATGATGATAATTATTCAGCATAAATCATTAAATGCATTTCTTAACAACATGACTCCTGACAGTTTCAACAATGTGAATTTTACTGGTAATATCAGTTTTTCATTGTGATATTAACTTCAAAAATCCTGTCTGTGAAACATCCAAACCAACAGGGGTCCAAGAGTCCAAAATTATAGTTTAATCAAAAAGAGATTCAGAGCTGCAATTTCTAGTTTGTGTTTGTTTTCTATAGTTTATTCATTTTATGTGAAAGATGCTTATGATGAATTTCTTCATTTTTAGATGTGCGTAACCATGTTCAAGATTTTTATATAGGCCTCAATATGTGTAAACCTAGAAATGTATGAATCTCTGTTAGTCATGTGTGCATCATTCCTCCCTCTCACAGGTTAGAGTGTGTGATGCCGGTGGTGTGTACGTGTGTGTCAGTGGACAGCCGGTTCCAGACAGTTTCACAGTGTGTGTCCATCCTCACATCGATGTCTGACCATGAAGCACTGGCGAAGAAGCTATGCTCTCAGCATGGTGAGGCTGCCCCCTCTGCAGCACTTTACCTTGTCTGAAGTTTAATATCATTTATATGCTCGACCAAAGTCCTACAAGAAGCAAGTCTCAGAACTATTTATTTATATCTAATTGAATCCTTCCATAGATTTCAGTGCCATGTTTCCACCTCTTATGTTTCTGATGATGACATTTATTGTGTGCTGTTATGCTTTTATGTATCTTTATTTCAGCTCAAAAAATCACAAAGTTATTGAAGTTTCTGTGTGAAGCAGAATAAATCAATTGCAGTTTTTATTCTTTTTCTTTTAGATCCCTGTGTTTTCTTGAAGTTGTTTCAGTTCATCAGGACAAGACCAGACAACCACACAGCGCACACAAACTGGATTCAGCTAGACCTTCAGGTAGTGCACACACACTGTAAAGGTGTACTGACTTGTACAGTATTCTGTTTAATGTGTGTCAGCTGCATCTGAAGCCAGGATTTGTGTGTGCTCTGAATATCCAAACTGGGAAGAAGAAAAATCCTTTTTGTGTTAGTCTGGGCTCCTCTATCTCCCTCCAACAACTCTGTGGCTTTGTAGTCTAAACTCTCTGAATCAGATATATATATATATATATATATATATATATATATATATATATATATATATATATATAAAAACACCCAGCACGCCCCTGCGGGCGGTTTATCCTTCAAGCTCGGGTCCTCTACCAGAGGCCTGGGAGCTTGAGGGTCCTGCGCAGTATCTTAGCTGTTCCCAGGACTGCGCTCTTCTGGACAGAGATCTCCGATGTTGTTCCCGGGATCTGCTGGAGCCACTCGCCTAGCTTGGGAGTCACCGCACCTAGTGCTCCGATTACCACGGGGACCACCGTTACCTTCACCCTCCACATCCTCTCGAGCTCTTCTCTGAGCCCTTGGTATTTCTCCAGCTTCTCGTGTTCCTTCTTCCTGATATTGCTGTCATTCGGAACCGCTACATCGATCACTACGGCCGTCTTCTTCTGTTTGTCTACCACCACTATGTCCGGTTGGTTAGCCACCACCATTTTGTCCGTCTGTATCTGGAAGTCCCACAGGATCTTAGCTCGGTCATTCTCCACCACCCTTGGGGGCATCTCCCATTTTGACCTCGGGACTTCTAGGTTATACTCAGCACAGATGTTCCTGTACACTATGCCGGCCACTTGGTTATGGCGTTCCATGTATGCCTTGCCTGCTAGCATCTTGCACCCTGCTGTTATGTGCTGGATAGTCTCTGGGGCATCTTTACACAGCCTGCACCTGGGGTCTTGCCTGGTGTGATAGACCCCAGCCTCTATGGATCTTGTACTCAGAGCTTGTTCTTGTGCTGCCATGATTAGTGCCTCTGTGCTGTCTTTCAGTCCAGCTTTGTCCAGCCACTGGTAGGATTTCTGGATATCAGCCACCTCCTCTATCTGCCGGTGGTACATACCGTGCAGGGGCCTGTCCTTCCATGATGGTTCCTCGTCTCCCTCCTCTTTCTTGGGTTTCTGCTGCCTGAGGTATTCACTGAGCACTCGGTCAGTTGGGGCCATCTTCCCAATGTATTCTTGGATGTTCCTTGTCTCATCCTGGACTGTGGTGCTGACACTCACCAGTCCCCGGCCCCCTTCCTTCCGCTTAGCGTACAGCCTCAGGGTGCTGGACTTGGGGTGAAACCCTCCATGCATGGTCAGGAGCTTTCTTGTCTTTATGTCAGTGGCTTCTATCTCCTCCTTTGGCCAGCCTATTATATACATATATATATATATATATATATATATATATATATATATATATATATATATATATATATATATATATATATATATATATAAACTATAAGTGGTAGCCATGCTTTGATCCACATGTTTAGACAGGATCTTGTCTAAGAATGCTAATGTTATGAAAAGTTACACAAGTAGTTGTGTTAAGGATCTTAACCTTCACATATTTTCTTTACTTTTTTATAACAGTCCTAGAAAATGTAACAAATGTGAGTCTCCTGTTCAGAGAAATGTGGAAAATATTTTAGATATTCAGTTGCTTCCTTCAGCTAAGAACAAACTGTAAGATGTCTGTAGTTGTTGGCAGCTGAAATGATGATCAGGCCAGATGAAGTTAGAATGGGAGGATGAGAATATACAGGCCACGCGAAGCCCTGAAGTTTAAAATACACCCTGAGTCATACTTCTTAATCTTAAAAAAGGCCATCAAAATGTATATGAAAAAATATCGGTCACTAATTATTTCATGGTTTATTTGAAATTTAGTGTTTAAACCCTAAGGATGCATTTATTTAAAAAAAAAAAAAACCACCAATGTGCTCATCCTCTTTGTTCTCTATGACTGTTTATCCTCTTTGCATCGTGTTTCTTTCTTTTGCACTTTACATTTGCACAATACATTTCTCCCAAAGTGCTTTGTTGATTTTATTAATGTTTGATTTAATTAATATTACTAATTATCAATTGCATTGATTTAAACAATCTTTTCCCTCTTCTAGTTGTTAACTTTAAGCAATGCATTTAATACACTGCTTAATCGTTCTGGGAATGCTGTTATTGTGAACACATGAACTGCTTTTATTTGAGAATTTACGATATGTCTGCGTTAATAATCAGTGGGGTTTTTTGTGTGTGTCAGGTGGTTCGTTTGTTGAGCAGACTGATGACTCAGAGATCAGAGAGCTGGGCTACCAACCAGCGGAGCAGCTGTCAGTGTTATACTGAGGTAACTGTGTGAAACAATGTTGTGTCCCTGTGAAGAGTGACGAGTGTTGCATCTTTATGCATTTGTGTTTGATTCCTTCACAGCTGGTTCAGACAGCAGTGATTGTTTTCCATCGTCAGTGGTTAGATCTGCGTGGTTCTCAGGAGCAAACAGACCCAACAGGTTGGTCATATTTCAGGTTGAAAGCATGAAATGTCAGTAACACAATGGTCTGAAAGATTACTATAGTTAAAAACTATTATAAAATAATTAACTTAATAATTAACTAAATTAATTAACAGAAGTAAACTAGACCTTGGAAATTTTTAAAACTAAGGATAGCAGGTTTGGAACTTGGAAAAATAAATAAAATAAAAATATAACGGAATTATCCTTAGTTTTTGATAAAATGTTGTTACAACTTGGCTGATGAGCCATTGATGGATGAAGTTCTGGATGTCTATAACAATCTGAGTCAACTTGCTTTGGAAAGGTTTTTATCGTAATACTTGCATTTATTTTGAAATCTTGCCTCTGATCTACTTACCATAATAATAAAAAAGACTAAAACAAACACTGAAACTAATAAAAAACTAAAACTAAACATTTCAAACAATAAAAATAAAACTGAAATAAGAAAATACACTCTTTAAATGAACTGTCATTTAATGGTCGGGCATTGTACAGCTACAAGCATTTCACCCCCATGTCATACTGTGTATGGTTGTGTGTGTGTGTGACAAATAAAATTTGAATTTGAATTTAAAACTAAACTGAATCTACTGAAAATCAAAATGACAATAACAATACAAACCCAATAATAAATACAAAACTATAATAATTCTGACAGTCTGTCTCTAAAAACACGGTTTCTTTGCATTGCTTCTTGTTCCAGGGTTTGCCTCACCTCTGCAGCCATGCTGTAGCTCCTCTTTGCCATGGTGGCACAACTCAGCGGCATCTCTGCTCAGAGAGTGTGTGCTGCTGTTGCATTGGTTGCTTCTGCATCATGGCAGCTTCTCCGAGAGCTGCAGGCCGCTGCTGCACATGTACGACCAGGTGATCCCTGCTGTACGAGACACGCTGAGGAAGATCCCGGATCTGACCGAGAGCGAGGGTATGGACGCACAGAAACATGCACGCTGAATCTAAGCCTTGAATTAATCTTTTAAACTATTTAGGAAGATTTAATGTGATGTTTAAGTTCCACTATAACTGTTTACACCTGAATACACCAACTCAAACATAGCTGAATTTTGTATGAAGAGCTTTGGCTTTCCTTTCTCTTAACCGCTAAGAGCATGATGAGTTTTTCCTCACACACCCCCTCCTGGATATGACTAATTACCACCTCGAATCTTACATGTATCACGCAGATAATTTTAGCTGTTAGATAACAACATGTCTGTCTTCAGTTGTGTGATGAGGCATCTCTGGTAGTACGTGTTGTCAAACCATTTTTATACTAGAATTCCACCTGATGATCTGTGATTATGCTGGTATTAAACTTGAGGTTTGGGGTGCTTCTGGATTTCACCTGGTAGAGCATGTGCTCCATAAATTTAACTCTAAAATCCTTAGTGCAGCACTCCTATATTCAACTGCCCCCGCACTATTCACTGCATGTCATTCCGCCTCTCTCTCCCACCTTCCGTTATTCCTGTATTATATCAGAAAAGCCAGAAATAAAACTTAAGGAAAGAAACAGCACCTTCTGTCCAGCAACATTTTCCACCTCCCATTGCTGCAGCTGCTGGGTGCTCACAGGTCACATCATATATTTATAACCTCCTGTAAGTTGTGGGTCTTCCCTGGGGTCTCCTCAAAGCTAAACGTGCCCAGATAACATCCAAAGGCAGTTTCTGGGGGGGTATCCTGATGAGATCTCCGAACCTAAACAGCTTTTTATTTGTTCATCAGTATTTAAATCTAGCTGTATGTACCAGGATCACTGGATATTTAAATGTAACTTTAGTATTGCTGTAGTGCAAAACGAAAAGAAAGAAAAGAAAACAAATACTCATCAGCCCAACATGACAGGATGGCTTTCTGTTTTTTTTTTCTCCATATTTAATGCATGATGCAGCTTTATAGGTCTGCTTCTCTTTGAGTGATCTAAACTAATTCTCTTTGTTGTCTGTCTTCCACGTCAGAGCTACTTAGTGTGCATTGCTCATAATAAAACATAATCATGTCTGAATGTCATTGATATTATCAATTTGACCATTTTAGTATGACTGCTAGCTACATCATCCAGTATTTACACCTTACTAGAGATGGACCGATCCAATATTACGTATCGGTCCGATACTGATGTAGATTACTGGATCGGATATCGGAGAGAAATAAAAAATGTAATCCGATCCATTAAATATCAAAAAAAGCACCTCACAAAACTTGCGACACGGCGTAACTCTCCTCATAACAGTAGCGCAGTGTGCTCACGTGATAGAGCGGCTGTGTGTATTTGTAGCCTCACTACCAAACCAGCATTTCATCTCCGAGGAAGTTATCCCAGAGAGAAGTAAAGCAAGTGTGTAAGTTCATCTCTGAATGTTTGTAAAGCATTCCAGCGTTAAGCTTAACAACCGATATATGGAGCGAC
Source organism: Aulonocara stuartgranti (assembly GCF_965226115.1). NCBI lineage: Eukaryota > Metazoa > Chordata > Actinopteri > Cichliformes > Cichlidae > Aulonocara > Aulonocara stuartgranti. The sequence goes on from NC_138943.1 coordinate 10,478,825, forward strand.
TGCCTCTTCTCTCCGTCTCCTGCTGCTACTTCAATCATGAAACTGATCAGTGATCAGCTGATCGGCTTTTCTGTCGCGAGTCCGTCTCTCTTGCTTGTTTATCTCCCACTTTGCACCAGAAAGAGGAAACCAGCGGCTGAATAACAGCAGCATGTTTAAGCTTGATAATCTGTTGTTAGAATTTATTTAATATTACTTTCTAGACCAGGATCCTTTTCTACGCAGCTGACGGCTGGTAACTGTGCAGGGGTGGATCTAGCAAAGTTTAGCCAGGGGGGCCGATAGGGCATGAACAGGGAGAAGGGGGCACAAAGACATACTTTTCTTTCTTATTCTCATTTAAAATGTCTAGCTTTTATTAAATTATTATCTGAATCTTACACCCAAAGTTTTAATCTGATGTAAAATGAATAGAAGTCCATTACTGTATATAGTAACTATTAAGTCTAATATACCCTAGTAAGCTATAGTACTTTTTCCTTTGGGAAGGTACCATCTGTGCAGTCTGCAATTCTGTTGAAGAAAGATGTTGAATCTATTTAATTATTCTTGAAAAATAATTGATTTCTGGGCATTTTTTTCACACTGCATCAAATTAAAGTTGATTACGTCGATTAAGCATCATGAGGTGGAGGGTGGTTCCCTTTTTTTTTTTTTTTTTTTTTTTTTTTTTGCTGGGAGTTTTAGAGCCCTATTAGTTAGGTTGCTTACTCTTTAAAATACTAGAATAGGGAGGATGGAGTAGGTTTAAGTTTATTAGATTGATGGGTTTTGCTGAACTATGAAATATTTTGGGTGCAGTGCATTTTTTGCATACAGGTATAACAGGAATAGCTTTAGTGGATTTTTTTGGGGTTTTTTAACTTGAGTATGAACTTATACAAAAAGCAGCAAGATATTAAAAAAACAGTTTTATTGATTAAAAAACACACTATATCGGATTCATATCGGTATCGGCCGATATCCAAATTTATGATATTGGTGTCGGACATAAAAAAGTGGTATCGTGCCATCTCTACACCTTACCCGATTGCTCTTGTGTTCTCATACGTTAAAACTGTCACATTTTTTTTGCCATCTTTCACATCTTGTAGAGTTGGCATTGGACGAGATCTGCCGCTCAGAGGGGGATGAAGCTGATGACATGGACACTGACGCCGGCTCCTAAATGGCTGCTCCCACTGACCTCTTGATTTAGTGACGCATGCGGGACAGTTTACTGACTGCTGATGCAATGTGTTTTAGACTGGAACAAGGACAGAGCAGCCTGTGGTTCTTATCAGACTTCTAAGTGAAGTGAAGGTTTCACAGAAATGGAATAGAGGTGAGTCAGAGGTCTGACTGAAGTAATGAACACAGAGTGTTTACTCTGCTTTCAGGTGGGATTTCATAATAAAACATGAAGGTGAGGGGGGGAAAATCTCCTGTCAGTATTTATGTTTACTTGTAATCTTTCTTTTCTTTCTCTTCTCCTACTTTCTTTGTTAAAGTCAAGGCTACTCTTTTATTTCTCTGTGCTTTCAACTAATATGTAGCTGGGTATCACCCCACAACTATCAAATATCAGTACAACTACTGATATTAAAAAAAAAGGGTGGAATTTCTTAACTGCTGTATAATTTATAATACTATGAAACAGTTCCAGTTATACTCAGACTACTCTTACTGCAACTCTCCAGTTCTTTATTACTGGATGATTAGCAGATGATACTCTGCACCACTTTTGGAAATTTCATCAGTTTTTCCCAAAACCCTCTCTGAATATGGAGCTACCCTAAACTTTGCACTTGCACAGACAGGTCAACAGTCTCTCTTTCTAGCACCTCTAAGGGTCATTCACTTGTTTGCAGTTATATACAAACATGTATTATTTTTATTATTATGTTTAAAAATTAAGGGTGTAAAATTGCAAGCCAATGATACCAAAATGCTGGTACAGGTACACTTCAGACTTGAAAAAATGTTGTCTTAAGATAATACGGGGATTGTGTGTACACATGTATGTACCATATGCAGGCTCAGAACACGTCAAGTTTATTTAATTAAAATTCAACAAAAAAAAACTTTGACACCAAAACATTTTTCAAAACCTTTATTTTTTTTCTCGTCATCTGTAAGTTGGACCAGAATCATACAGCATACCAGGAAGCAGCTTATTGTCTGAGTTGAGGTTTGTTTCTAATTATTATCATCCTCAATAGACACACAAGACCAGTAAGTGATGATTAATCGTATTCCATTATCTCAAGATCATCACTTCATTATTTTCTTAATGAGTCAACAAATGTTGCTTCTCCTTTATCCTGTTATTCCCAAATTAAATTGCTCAGTGACATTGTGAGAGAATAAGATGTGTCCCAGAATAAACAGTTGTTATTCATTCACAAATAAATGTCAAACATGAGAAAACAGTTTATAAGTTTGTATCAAAATATAAATAATTTGTGGAGATTATTATGAGATACAGGATTTTTTTTATAAGTCCACAAAAAACAATTATATTAAATTACCCAATGAAATTTTGATTTTAAGGTCTGCTAAGATCTGAAAAATATTTTATCAACCATGGCTGCTCTCTGCTTGTGTAAAAATGGATGAGAACACTGATAGCTGAAGCTGTATTCCTTTTCAATGCCATTTTTTATATTAAAAACAATTACCGTATAATCTGGTTCCTAATGTTTTTCAGAAAGATGTGTTTGATCTTTCTCACAATCACAGAAGGAAATCAGCATTGTAAACACTGAAACAAAAAAGCTATGTCCCATTTTAAGCTCCACCTCCTTTTGAGTCCACAGTTTTAAATATAAAGGTGCGTTCAGGGCAATTCTCAACACACTCAAGTACATTTTTTTGCCCTTAAAGGGGACCTATTATGCCTTATTGTTATATATAAAAATATAATGCTAAACCTTTAACATTTTCAAATAACAAGGTCAACATATGTATACATAACCTTCCTTTAAACACTATTTTAGCAATTTATTGCAGTACTTGGCTCTATGTGATGTCAGTGAGGTATGCCTAATATACAGCTTTGATAGCACTGAGCACAGAAGCCACACCCATCTGCTGTTCAAACCTTCAGTTTATGAGGGGCAGTCTAGTAGATGACAGTTGCTTAATCATATTGCTCAAGTACATGTTAGTTGGGCAGATTGGGATGTAGGATATTCTCCACTGCACTTGTTGAGGATGTGCACCTGAACACACCATTAGTTCTCATTTGTGTCTGTTACTGCTGGAACAAGTGACTGCTGGGAGTCCACTGTAAGGAAAATTTGAGAAAGAAAACCACCTTTGGAGGCCCTGCCACCTAAAAGAGGCCGGGCTTGAACTGAGACACAGGTAGAGAAAGAAGGCACATAAGGGTCAAGTAATCCAGGATTAGACTGTCTCTGTAGTGCGGCTGTGCTTTTAATGTGTCTATATCTGTGAAGACCTCTTTGGAGTTTTGAGTGTGAGGACGGAGCCACACATCCCGAAGACGCTGTTTTTATAGTCCAGATTAGGTTTTACACCTGAAGTGTGAATCAGGTTTAGGCTGCAGGGATTCAGTATAGCAGTTCAGGTCCTCACAAGGAAATAGAGATGTCTTTTAATTTGTCTCAGTCCATATTGGCACCACTTGGTCATTGTCCTCTTGTTTATTCTGTAGTGTTGTGTGGGAGCTGTGATGTATCTTGTGCATGTTGCTGTGTGGCATGCGAGGTTTGGTAAGCCACGGGTGCATCGGCAGCTCAGATGCCGTCAGTCTCTCAGTGGGAGATTTCCTTAGCATGCAGCCAATCAGACACTTGGCCTCTGGCGACATCCAATCGGGCAGGCTAAATGCTCCACGGCGTATCTTAGCAAACAGCGCAGCAGGCTGCGTGTCCTGAAAAGGGTATCGGCCAATCAGCATTGTGTACAGAGACACGCCCAGGCTCCAGATGTCTGCGGCACGGCCTGAGTACGACCCATTCCCATTGGTCAGGAGCTCAGGGCCAACGTAGGCAGGACAGCCATGTCTGTCTGTTAGAGAGTCATCGTCGTTGTTACCATGCAGGAGCACGCAGTCATCGAGTCCGAGTAGTGCCAGACGAGTCCTGGGAAAAGAAAAAGAAAACACTAGTCAGACAGAAGTTTATCAGCAGCAGTATTTGTAGTATTTGTACAGTCTTGGCTAAGTAGCCAAGACTGTAAGATACAGTAAAAGTACTAATAGAGGTACTTTTTTTTCCCCCCATATGCCTCCTTCATGCTAGTAAGATCAATCTAGCGATATTTATACTTGTCCATTTGTTGGGAGTAGTATGCATTCTTTTAGACTCCCTCAAAATGGACCTTTGTGACTACAAATGTAAGCGTGAATGGACTGTATCCATTTATGATATGCCTCGTGAATGTATTTTGTAACCACAAGAGTCTCCCCCTGCAGGCCATTAAAGTTAATATTTCACAGCACTTCCACCTGGGCCCTACATCTGTCTTTTACAGTCCCAGGTATTACTGCTGTAATAGTGCTATTACCAAAGCACCAGTCTCGGAGTCTCACCTGTATTTGTCGATGAAGACGAATCTGCGGAGCTTCAGGTCTCTCAGAACGACTCCGTGGTCATGACAGTGCATGACAGCATTCAGCATCTGGGCGAACAAAAGCCCCGCCTCCTCCTCGTTCAGGCGTTTCCTGTTGCGCACATACGCATGCATGTCACCGTGGTGACCAGGCAGGAAGACATACACCTTGTTTTGGCCAATTACAACGTCCTGCAGAGCACAGATGCTTTCATGTTTACCAATCCGGTCATAGGCCGCCAACCGCTCCTGGTATCCACGCAGTGGGAGCACCTGTGGGGAAAAAAAGGAGTGACTGTCATGGGTAACGTAGTATGATGTACAATACAGTCACTACTTTCACAAGTGTTTTACAGTAATCTCTTCCTAATATTATCATTAACACTACTTCTGTAGTATCGACAGTACAGTTTTTAACATGTATTCAATTCTTATTAAAAGTAACAGTGACGTTTTTCTGAGTGTTACCTGACAGGTGTACTGCTGCTGTGTGTGCACATGCACAGCCCTGTAGGTCTCTTCCCTCTCACACCGTTCAAAGAGGAAATATGACCCAACTCTTGATGAAGACTGGCTCGAGTTGGATGTGGGGGCGGGGCTTGTGGGTCTCAGGCAGGGTGATATCCCAGTAGAGGTAGGGGGTGGAGCCAGACGGGCTCGTTTACATTTCAGTGAATCGACTTGAGGCTCGTCCAGAAGCCTCTTAAGACACAGCTGAGATCTGGTTGTAGACACGCTGGCGCTCATCTGTGATTGGGGACATCATCAGGTTAATGTACACTTCCAAGTAATATGCTGCAGCAAGTACAGTCCCAAACTATCCCAATTAAACACAGCCAATATTTCAATGAATAAAGCCACCATATCTAGAAGTAATACCTGTGAGCCAAAAGGCCAGGATTCAGAGTGCTCCAAACCCTCACTTTCAGACACTTTTTCCCCAATCTGACCTCTGGGTGGCCTCATCTCCACTAATTCAATCACTGAACTTGTCCTCTTTACTTTGCTTTTCTTGTTGGTTACTTCTGGAGCATTTTAAACGTGATTTTCTGAGATTCTGGTAATTTATTAGTATCTTACTTAGCACTAATAACAGGCGTGTGTATCTGTGCATTGCACCTTTATAAATGCATTTTGTCATTATATGGTCAGTATGATAAAAGGGTGAAGAGTCTCAATTTATGCAGCATTAAAAAGCTCTTAAAAATTGCAGTAATCCTTAATCCTAAACAGTTACTATGAAGAGGAGCGCACTATTGTTAATGATTAAGTAATGTTTCATTCAGTGTTTGGTAATTTGGCTGTTTAATTTTAGAGGCCGTGACCGCACTGCAGCGCCCTCTGCAGGTGACACTCTGACTTGGCCCCTTCTGTCCGCTGAACACTTGTCAGTAACACTTTCACATACAGTAAGAGAAGTTATATTTGTATCATATCTCTCCGTGTTCTGCGTCTCCGCTGCTCACATGTTACACAGTCGGTGTGTCTATAGGCTTCATGATGCAACTTCCTGTAAGCTGATGGGTGCTTCAGCTTTCAGATAGTTGCATCAGAGCACAACAGTTTATAGTTTAAACAGGCTTTAAATACAGTCAACAATTACACACACACACACACACATGCAAGAGAGAGAGAGTGTGTGTGTGTGTGAGTGAGTGAGACTTATGTAAAGTTTTTTTAGAGCCTGTGGTCGCTGTGGTAACGCTATGTTGCCTGCTGTGGGGCAATGCTGCTTTCACTCTGCTGAAACACCCTGAGTCACAGCAGCAACGTCATCCACCCCCAAATACACAAACACTGAATCTAAGATGAATGATTTCTCCATGACGTTCTGTTCAGCTCATAATCAGAAATCCGGTTCTTAAAAATAATCTAAAAGAAAACGTTCGTGGGGTGTGTAACGGTGTGTGCTGAAATGTAGTGGCACTCAGCATTTTGTTAATGATGCCCGTTTCTTTTGTTTATTCTTCATATTCAAAAACAAGTGAACATTTGCTGGAATAGTTTAGATAGCTCAGCAAAATTACAACAGTTATTAAATAGACTAACAGAATAAACTTTTGACTTTTCAAACTGAGAGGGGCTAGAGCTCATGGGAAACGGGAGTTTACACAACTGTTAACATTTATTTATTTATTTTTAATCTTAATTACAATCCAACTTTATCATCTAAAAAGGTAAAGCAGATCTGTGACAAGGCTGAGTTTAAGTAAATGCAGTTATCAAAAATCCCACTGGTATTTGTTACAAGGTTTCTTCATTCTGTAGTTTAATCTCGGCTTTTTGTGTGTATTCCTGTTTCTGAGTTTGCTTAAGTCTTTAACGTAGCCTCACTTGTGATTTTTACTTTTATCTCCATATGAATGATAAGTCAGAACCGCTGTTTTGACCGTCCACAAATGTACTTTAAAGGTAAAAGGAGATGAAGCAGTTTTCACCACCGAACCTTTTGAACCGCACGGGAACAGTGTGGCACTGTAGTGTTTTGTTTTGTTTTTTAACTTGGTCAGAAACTCAGATATGCAGCAGATATACTCAACAGTCACTCCAATAAAATCCCAATTTCTTTTGGCATTTTTGCTTAAATAACTTAAATGAAAATCTGATTTGTAGAATTTACTTTTACTTTTTACAGAGCTTTTCAGCTATTCTCTTCTTCCTGTTTTCATAATTTATTTGATGCCGTATTTTGCTGTTGAGTCTACTGTGTCATTCTGGGAGGTTTTTAATGCATCTGTCTGTTTATGATTAGTGTTCACACTGCACACTCAGACTGCTACAATCCAGTCAGTTTGTAACATGCATTTAAACGTAAATCATTCAAGGTCCTAAATTGTCATAAAACTTACAGCTTCAGTTTTCATCAGCTCAGATCTGCAGGCCTGAAAATAAGGGTGAAGCTGTCTAAAAGTTCAGTTTCAGGTTTTACTACCGGAAACGAGAGCGCAAAACCCAAATGATGATGAGCACGTCATACCTGGAAACAAAGCGAAACTCCAGCTCGATTTTCCCAAGCAACTACTTTAAAGTTTAGGAATGATCTTTGCTGTTCTTATTGTTCATATTTGATAGGACAGCGCTTTTTCTCTGCCTCATACACCTGCATTATCGTTTTATAAACTGACAATGCACGAAGCTTAGTGAAATACACGTGAATATGACGTAATACTTCAAGTGCACTTCACAGATAATACTTTTGCATTTTATAAGTAACAGTTTGAATGTTATTTACATGTGTCTGTACAGGCGCATTCGTTTATGGTTTGGTTAGTTTTGTTAAGTAGCCAGGTTGGGGGTTTTTTGGGGGTTTTTTTTTTTTACCTTGAGGCAGACTGGTCCGGACTGCAGGTCAACAGGAAGCCAGTAGATTTAGTAGAAATCCAGTAGAGTCGGCGTTTAGGTGCTGGCTTCTGTCTGTCTTTGCAGCAGAAATCGGTGTAGACATAAAAACAACTGGGACCAGCAACTGGGAGAACTGGTGGTGACGTCTTTGTTTGCTTCTTATTGTCTAGGTTGCGCAACCTGTCGTCAGTCAGCTGGCGGTTTCTGAGCGACTTCTTTGGTTTCAATGAAAAAGCAGCAGAAAGAAAGCAAATCGGCAAAACTTATGTGTGAAAAAGAAATAGAGAAGAGAAAGTTTTGAGTCCTTCTCTGTGTGAATATCCGGAGATAAAGTGAACAAAGCGAGTCCTCGGGTCCTCCTGTCTGTCCGTTTATCCGTCTATCGGCGGGTCTCATTAAAACGACCCCGGTCCGGATAAGATCCCCTCCGGTCTCCACGGATCCTGCTGCAGTTCAGAACTTTCAGCCGGACTGCTGAGCGGACTCAGAGTGACTTCGGCTCTGTTTGGTTTCGATATTTCTTCCCCCGGTGTCGTCATCTAGCGGGGGCGGGGTTTCGATGTTGCAATCCTGTATCGAGCAGTCGTCAGAAAATAGACGGTTGGCATGGCAGAGCGGTGACTGATTAAAGGAAAGACCTCGACAAAGTTTGACCCATTAGAGCAGCTAAATGAGATCCCAACAAACTAGAGGTGGGGAAATGTTTTTGAGTAGTACAATATGGAAGGCGCAGAGTGAAATTTGGGTATACGTAACTTTAATAAACCGGTTTGAAATGGATCATATGAAGAACAAATAGTTTATTTTATTTATAATAAATGTGCACTCGTGCATTCAGTTCTTCTGTTGCATGAAATGTTTAATCTGCTTCATATCAGCAGCTGGTAAGCATTTTGGGGTTCAGTGATGCCTCTTTATGAACCACACATTCCTGTGAGGCTCACATGACTTCACTAAAGTAAGTCAACATGTGGGGCACCGTCTCCATATGAGATTATATGGAGCAGGACAAACGCAGTGAGATAATCTAAACCATAGGTGTCAAACTTTGGCCCGCGGAGCCATACCAAATTACTATTAGAGCTGGCCTACTGGTATTATACAGCTAATATATATATTGTTTAGTATTAAGTTTTGCTTGTTCCATATTCAGTTTTTCAGCAAAACGTGTTTGAGTCCATAAGAAAAGATTCATTCTTATATCTGGAGGAATAAATATATTTCAATAAATATTAACGTTAGCCCGCGACTTTGTTCCAGTTTTGAATTTTGGCCCACTGTGTATTTGAGTTTGACACCCCTGATTTAAACTGCTAAAATTCTAAAAATCTGAAAGTAAAGAGGAGTTTTCAGCTTAAAGAGTCCAAAAAATCCCCCAAATGCTTCTAACAAATCTTCATTTTCAACCAATTGTTGTATTTGTTTGACTTTTTGGGGTAAGGTGGTTAACACTTCTGTCACACCACTCATTGTGAGGATGTATGTTCTCCCTGTGTGGGTTTCTTCAGAATGATTCAGCTTTCTCCCACTGTCTGAACGATTGTCTCTCTGTGTGTTTGTCCTGTGATGAACTGCTACTCTGCTTCACACCCTATAGCAGCTGGGATAGGCTCCAGCACTCCCTGGAAACCCTTAAGTTGGATAACTATTGCTTGTAAATGGCCAACTGATCAATAATTAAAACTTTATTAGTTTACATAAAACAATGTTTAAAAATCTTCATACACATCAAATAATTACTTTATGAGTAAGATATTAGTGTGTAGTATTTTACAGCAGATAAAGCGTACTATAGTGAGGGTTATTGGTGATCAGTGAACCTGTTCTTATCCCAAGGGCATCAGATACTGCCATTTACTGAACCCTGCTGTCATTTCAGAGACACCCACGGGGTTTCCTTTAGCATTTTTCCTGTGACTCATTTGTGGTGGCAATAGTGATACAGGTTTCACTACTAACTCATCAGGTTTTAACCCACACCATAGTCTTTCCCTAAACCTATTCAGACAGGGAGAGTAACTCGAGGTCACCAAAAAAGTGAAACCAAAACTAAAGAGTGAATAAAAGAGGACTCCAAGCTCACAAGCTTGTTTTGCGACGCTATCATTGCACTTCCCTAAATATCCGTTCTTTCAATCAAGTACTATAAATATCAGTTTCCATTCAAGCAATGCTTATAAATGAGCTACACAGTGTTAACCATTTACAGAGGTAAATATAATTTACAACTTTACAGTGACCCCTGCAAACAGATGTAAACCAATCACTAAACATTGTTATCAGTTAATTGTTTGTTAACATTAAATTATTAATAACCAGAATTTAATTAAGTATCAGTTTTCCATTAATACACTCACTGGAAAATTAGGTACATCTTGCCAGTACAGCTTTGAACCCCCTTGTGCTCTCAGAACTGTCTTAATTCTTCATGGCAAAGATTCAACAAGGTGCTGGAACCATTCCTTCGACATTTAGGTATGTCCGTATTCATAGCATCACACAGTTGCAAACATTAGTCAGGTGTATTTCCATGTGTACAATGAACACATTATCATGTTCAAGAAATCAGTCTGACAAGTTTTGAGATTTGTGACATGACGCGTCATCCTGCTGGATGCAGCCATCAGACCCTATAGGCATTAAAGGATGGACATGTTCAGCAACAGTACTCAGGTAGGCCATGGTGTTAAATGATGCTCGGGTCATAATAAGGGGCTCCAAGAAAATGTCCTTTACACCACCACCAGCAGATCCGTGCTTTCGTATTATTGCCAAATATTTGAGCCTACTATCTGTATGTTGCAGCAAAAAGACTCATCAGGCCAGAAAACATTTTTTTAATCTTTTACTTATTCTACTTCTGTGTGTGTTTTTTGTTGTGTTTTTTAATTTACTCTTATCTTCCTGTCAGTTCAAAGCAGTCTGGTCATTCACCCCTGAAGCCCTAGAAATGGCCGTGTAGGGGAATCCCAGACCAGCTCATCTGGCACCACCACCAAACACGCCTTGTTCAAAGTCACTAAAATCACATTTCGTCCCAATTCTTTTGCTCAGTTTGAACTTCATCAGGTCCTCTGGATCACGTCTACGTGCCTCAATTCATTGAGCTGCTGCCTTGTGTCTGATTTGTGTTAACAGGTACTCGAACAGGTGTAGCTAAAAAGTCAAAGGGGAGTATATTACATGTTACCTTTATTGTTCCTAAACTATTTTGTTGTGCTGTGGGTTGTTTATTATTTGTGACACCCACCTGGCCAACTTCTGTATTGCTATATTGGTCTCTGCTAATCAAAACAAAGTTATTCTGATTATAACTTTTAATCCTGAGACATTTCAGTCCTAATGAAAGTGACTTCTTCCAGCAGGAAGGATCACAAGATGTCCTTGAATGGCTTTAATGAAAAAGAAAATAGCAACATAGTCATTTCAGAGCTTTCTTTTTTATAACGCAAGTTACATCATTAGTGTCTACTTTCATAGTTTGAGTCACAGTTTCTAAATGCCTTTTACCAAAAGCTCCTTTTTATGCCAAAGTAGAAAGTATCTGGGGGTGTGATATTTGCAGATCATTTTGTGTCAAACCTCTTTGGTCTTATCCTGAAGAGAACAAGACATTTTCCAACTAATGTGAAAGGGAGGCAGCTCTCTGAAAAAGCAGGTGTTAACAAACTATTTTGAAAATATTGTAACAGCACTGATGTGACGTCAGAAGCTGCAATAGTCAGATTTCACAAAAGAGCCGCTTGTGTCATAAACACTGAAGATAACTTGTGAAATGTATGATTCAACAAAAAATGTATCACGTTGTTGAATAAGTTGCACAAAGCTAGTTACGAAAGGAAAGAATGCAATTTCATACAGAAACTCCTGATAAAAAGTAAAAATGATTTAAACTTTTATTAAACGGGGGAGTGAAGCTGCTTTATATTATGACTGTTTACCAATAAAAGAGCAGCTACTTCATATTTCATTATTTTGTGTTTCCTTAAATAAATGCTCATTGTCTATGAATTAACAGGAAGTGGCTACTCTTATCATGTAAGACTATAAAAAAATTTCACTGCTTGTGAAATCTGTGGCTTAATGTCTTTTTTTCACATTTAATCCAAACAGAGTATTATCGTTAGGTGCAAAATATGACTCATCACAAAAACAGTGAAAGGTTTTGTAGGAACTCTTTAAGTTTGTGTCTGTTCTTAAGTCACCTGGAAGTTTCTTCCACAGGCGAGAAGCAGTTACTAAAACTGAGACAAAAAGAGGACAAAAAACGTGAATAAAATGAACATTTTTTAGGAAAGCAGAAATGCAACATGTGTGTCAGACTGAGTGAACACAGTCTTTTCACTAGTGATGTACAGTTGTGATCAGAAGTTTACACACAATCATCATAGGCTTGAATATCATAGTAATTTGGGGCTTTTAATGGTTGAAATGTTCTTTTTCCAGAGTAGAATCACTGTAGAACCTTAAAGATAAGAATTCCATGTATAAGTTAGTTTATTTTGTATTTTCTCTAGTCTACACATGGTTAAAAACATGTTGGTTCAAATATGACATGAGTGATGAGAACTGGTAGTTTCTCTTTGCCAGCATAAAAAGTTCTTGTTTGATAGCACTCGTGAAATCGGCCAATACTCAGAGCAATGGGAAAATTCAAAGAACTCAGTGAAGATCCGCCAAGGAGAAATTCCCAGCTTGTTGTTTACAAAGGAAGAGCGGTCAAATATTAGCCCATTTAAATCCTGTCCGGAACCAACAGAACAGCTAAAAAACATTTCCATGAGATTTATGCCCATAAGTGTATGTAAACTTCTGATGAAGACCACAGAAAGGAAGGTTATTAATGATTTCCAGGGTTTTGACAGGCCTCCTTTGTCTATAAAAATGCACCAGTTTATCCCAAGTTAATGGCAGCTGCGCTGAACACACAGTTTCACAGAAAAGGGAACCTGAAGACTCCCCACCCCCTCCTGGTTCCGCAAAGCTAAAAGAATGAGAAGAATCCAGCTGTTTTGATAACCTATTCACGTAAGTTTTATGTCTTTGGAAATATTTTGAAAATTTATGCTAAGTCTTAACAGTAAAAAAAAAGAATCAGTAAATTTGTTAGGATGGAAAACTCATCATTTGCTGCTTGAAGAAAGTTATTAAACTTTCTATATTGCTGCTAAATTATAGACAATCCAACATTCATGTACAATGTTTAGATTGTTACAAACACAATCCCATTGTTTACATATGAAAACAATTCATTCTGATTCTGATTAACACCATCAACTAGCTAGGAGGTTTTCCTCTGGCACTCACAGACTAATCGCAATATTGTCTGTAATCTGGAGTCATTCAGACAGACTGCTGACCTGCACAGCTTCAGACACCTGTTGACCCCTCACCTTAATCTCCTTTCAGCCTGGAGCAATCAGACACTCAGCAGTTGCACTTGTTTGTGTCGGTTTGTCTGAGTCTGATTGTTTTTTCAGGCATTAAAACCTATGAAACACACCTCTCACCAGCACTGCACTGCACATGTGTGTATTATTGCAGCTCTCTGACATTTTCGGGTATATTTAGATCCATAAACAACCTGTCTGAGATGACAAATTATCATTCAGTGTTCTAACAATCCAACACAGTTTAAACACGTGAATTCAGCTTTGTTTACGTATCGTTTGGCTTTAATTAAATTTTTGTTTTGTTTCCAGTGACGTTCTCCTGTTTGATTTCAGCTGACATGCCTCAGCCCCTCCCCGCCTCGCCCAGATCTGCACACAGGTTAATGCAGTATATGCAGTAAATGACATTTTTCTTTATTAGTAACAGAATCCATTGAATTACAAAAATGTAATGTGAATCCCTTCACTTTTACACATTAAACAATGATTGCACCCTATACATGAATGTACTCAAGCTCATATTTTCTTTGTATTCTTTTTTTTCTTCAGTTACTGCAGATTTGTCAGCCCCAGCCATGACCTAAATCTCCGATTCACAACACACGGAGGCAGTGGTGTTTCATCATGTTTACGCCAAATTTTGACTCTGCCATGCAAATGCTGCAGCAGAAATCCAGATTTCTCACACTGCACAACATTTTTCCAACCTTCAGTTGTCCAATTTTAGTGAGCCTATACAAATTATAGTTTCAGTTTCCCATTCTTAGCAGACAGGAGTTGCATCTGTGGCATTTGTCACACGCTGCTGAAGCTCATCTGCTTTAGAAGATCAGCAGTTTCTAAAACATTGGCATCATCAACCATGCAACGTTCAGTGTGACTAAAAATCACCTTTCTTCCTAATTCACATGCTTGGTTGTATTGACCATGTCCACATGCCTAAATAAGCAGCTGAACGGGTGTACCTAATAAAGGGACAAAAGTAAGCGTGGACAAACAAACTATCACTCCAGCAAACAAAATTAAAGTTAAATGGAAAAAGTCAAAAAGAAGTTTATGATTTAAAATAATTTTATTTTAAAAAAAATCATATTTATGTGTAAAATCTTTTCTTTTTTGTTTACAAATATATACATTTTTATTTCACTTTAGGAGAAAAATAAAACAGCGTCTACTCGAATGAATGTCGTTACTCAGCACAGGTAATATGTATCTCAGCACAGAATAGAAATGCGGAAACTCTGCTCCTGATTTGTTTGACTTAGAGTGCCTGAGCTTTATATTATGTTCAGTTGAACTTTAGGAGTCATTTTTACACATAATGAGGGCTGTGGGTATTATACAGCATCTCAGATAGGAAGAACAGAAGGAGCAGCATGTGTGTATGGACCTGTGGGCAAACTTGTCCTTTAATCCTCACAGTAATCACAGACAGACACCAGCTGCTCCACAGGAAATGAGATCCCATCCTTGTTAAGTAGATTTCCCATGTGTGGTGACCTGTCACCTCTGAGTATATGCAGCTCTGCTCTGATTGGACAGATTTCAAGTGACAGGTAAAGAGAATGAGTGACCTGGTTATATACACATGCGCACACACACACACACACATAGCAGGTTATCTCCACATGGTTAGCGTGTTTTTATGCCACATGATGAAATATTGAAGAAACAGAGGAATGTGTGTGTCTGATGTGTGTGTGTTAAACTTTACTGTCTCTTTCATAACCGACGTGATGAAATCAGAGGCCAAGTGTCTGACTCAACTACGGCCTGCCACAAGAACACACACAGACCGAGAACAACACTCCACAGCATGCACAAACTCGCACACGCAGAGACACACACTCATTTAAAACACACACATTTGTTCTCTTTTCTGACACACACCGTCCTTAGTCTCTGGATTACCACCTGTCTAACACCTGTGCTGCTGTGACACTGATATTTTGATCTCCAGCTGACTAAAGCTGCAGTCAAGCTGTCTGTGTATTATAGCTTTCAATCGACTTCCTGTATTTGGACCCGCTGCTGGTCTCTGCTTTGTTCTGGTGGTCTCTCTCTCTCTCTGTGTCTGTCTCTCCCTCTCTGTGTTTCGCTTCAGGGCATCCTGATCTGTTGAGCCTCAGGGAAACACACTGAGTTTAAAATTTGGCTAACAGTGGGAGCTTTTAAAGACCGTTAAAGCCCTGAGGTGGTTAGACAATAAAACACCCTTGAGCGTATTCTTCGCCTGGGACCTGTTCGCTCTGTGGTCTGTGCTAAGTGCTGCATAAATCAATTGATAGCTGATTTTTTTTCCACAGTAGTGTTTCCTATTGGCTATATTTAAGAGCTACATGAATATTATAGGTGTACTTTCATGTATTACAACTAGGCCACTTGGTGCCACCACATCTAAGTGCAATATAACAGGTTTTGTTCATTACATAATCAACTGTTTACATGCATTTATGGTCTCTCACTTTTAAAACTCACAGCAATAAACAGTATATAACCTTTCTTTTTAGGGACTGTATATCACTGTAGGCCTGATGTTTTGTTTTGTTTTTTCCAATTAATGTTGCTATTGTGTCTGTATTATACTCTCCACCTACATTTAGGCAAATGTCTATGAGATCTATAGACTGTATTTGAAAGATGGATGTAGCCACCATGACATCATCAGGCTTTGTAATGCCTCCAGTTGAGTGCTTTGAATGTTGCTCTTGACAACTGATGACCATAAAGTAACAACTTATTAAAACATAAAGCATACGCTGCTTTATGCACTTTTTTTGACTCTAAAAGCATCAAGTTACCAGCAAATTAACCTCATCCTACATTCAAGGTTTGAATTGAAACTACTATCTGAAACAAAAAAGTGTTTAGCAAGCTCACAAGTTTGTTTTTTTGCAACCAGAGGAGTCCCTTGCCATGGCCATCATTTATATACAGTCTATGGAAGACAAAACTGCAATCCCCTGCAGTTCACAAATAAACAAACAAATAAAAATGGATTTCTGTATAAATAATTTTGACTGTGAATCTGTCTCAAAGTAAAAGCAGAATCCATTTTAGTGAGTGGAGGTCTAGGATGTCCTTCTGTACAGAGTGATTTTAAATGCGTTCTCCATTTAGTACAGATAGTAGATGGTTTTCCATTTAGTGCATGCTGGTGCTGGAGAGGTGGCAGCAAATCAGATTTTCAAGCACATGAAAGCTTTTTCGTCCTTTTTTAACAATTTTTACTGGCTTTGTGGAAAGTTGAGCCTTTGGTCACCCAAGCGATGCTTTTTCTTCCAGTTAAGTTTGCAGAGTTCATAGTTCATAGTTGTGGTTACATAGTTGCTACTTTCATCTAAGCACATTACAAGTCCCATTCTTTTTAGCAAAACTTTTCTCTTACACTGTTCACCACAGGATGGTCCTGCCTTTTTTCTTCTGTGTTATGTTATAGAAATGGCCATTTGATCAGACTGTAAACATTTATTAAAAAGCTGCAGGGAGCTAGTTTCTGGACTCCCCTGACTCTATACCACAGCTGGAGAGTGCAAAGTTAGCACTCCATGAACGCAATAAGTAATTTTTAGACTTTGCAATAAAGAAAATGATTCATCCAGAAATGAACAGCACTGTGACCGTGACTCAGAGCTGTGAAGTCCGGGCACTTCACTATAAAATGTACTGTAAACAACAGTATGGCACGATCAACTTTGTCTATTTAAAGGACTGAAGAAGTATTTTAATGAGCAGATGAGCATAAAAAATTCAGTTTCATGGATTTCTTGATGATTGAGAAACAATTACAAAAGTTCCTATAAACAGCTGAATTACATTTGCAGACTGATCTGTTTTGGGTTTTCCTGCTTTATGAAATATTGTTTAGGTGCTAATAGGCTACATAAACTTTAATAGACTTGTTTCTAAAATTAATCTGTGTGTGATTTCATATTAGAATACATTAACAGGATTTTTTTTTAAATGAATGGAATTTGCATGGATGGCAGCAGAAAAAAAAAGTTAAAAATGAAAAAATAAAAATAAATGAAAGATTTAATAGGCATGAGCTGAACTTTCATTATGAAATGCTGATCTGATAGCAAATCAGCAATTCTGGACAAGTTTACAAAACCCATGAAAGCCTACGTATTTATTCAATAGTGAACACAGTGAATAAATATTAAAGACATTTCCACATATTGAAAATTACTTACAGCAGGATTTTAGATTTTTCTTATGCTATCATATGCCATTGATAAGCCCTCGTTAAAATATGTTACTTCTTTAAGAGTTCATATCCAAGCACAAGACCCCTGTGCTTCTTCTGTTATTTAGAAACTGATTTTGGCACCTCTAAATGAAAGACAACCATTGTTGCTGCACAAGAAGGGACGATCACTTCAAAGTACTCTTCGCAATGAAAAGCAACTAAAGCCTTCAAAGTATGATCCCTCAGATTATTAAAATCACCATAGCCTCATTACAGTACATATTATTCCTATCAGTTATAATTGTTGTGCTTTTCCTTTGATTCTTTTTGTAGAGTGAGACCTGATCTTGTCTCAGCCTCCTTTGTAATCCCCACACACACATACACACACAGAGGTCACCAGGGATGATGCAAAACTGAGATAAGAAGACACTTAAATACTGTATGGATGCATGTGTGTGTGTGTTGGGGGTGTAGTTCTGTATAAACAGTCTCTCACACACACACACACACACACACACACACAGAGGCCAGCCTGGGATTGTCTCTGTGATGAAACCAGCGGTAATGTCTGCTGTTGGCATGACGACTCCATCCTCTGTGACATGACTGTGTGTGCACATGTGAAGTTGTGTTTTAAGAAGGTATCTGAACTTTGACCTCCACGCTGTGTGTAGAAAGGGAGTAGATCTCACTAAAGAACTAAGATATCAAATGATTTTAGCTGTTATAACAATAACATTTTTACATGATGGTTTCTATCTTCCATTTCTGATTCAGTAACACTTTATATGCATGTGTGTGTTTGACTGAAGCAATCTTCACTGTATGTAGCCGTTTGACTACAACAGGTAATCAGTGTTCAGTGGATTTACTTTTGGCTGGACAAGTTAAACCTTTTTTTTAACTCATCGTGAAATTATTTTGAATGGCGTGGGTTGTCTGTCGCTGTTTGTTTGCTTGCTATCTTAAAAATTATGGACAATTTGCACTGAAAACATTTCAAAGAGCTGAGACTTGTAGACTTGATTAACTTTTGAATTAGAAGTCAGAATCCAACTTCAAGGATCTTTTATGGTATTGGGGTTTTTTGTTTGTTTGGGTTTTTTTACCAATATGACACAAAGTAAAAATGGAAATTTAGCATCACATTGTCAACAAATATATATTACATCGACACAGGAAAAAATATCAGGAGAAATTGTCTTTCCATTGTCCAAAATAATGTGATCGATATATGCTTCTGGATGCAGGGACTCAGTTCTTGTTCACATTGTGCTTCAAGATTGAGAGTCTTATAATGTTCTAGTTTAAAATGTTATAAGGTGTGTTGGACATCTGTACGACAGATGTTGCCATGTCTTTTTGTTATTATTCATTTGTTTGTTTTCTTTTCTTTATATTTGCAGGTCACCGTGCACTTTAGCCATAAAGTTACAGGCTGTCCACTCCTGCCTGTAACTAACGTATTAACAAACTCTCTCAGTACTTTTCAGGAAGACCTATGAAATGCAAATCGACAGCTTAGCTGAACAATTTGATTTGTGCTGCTTGAAGTTGGGTTTGTGCTTTTTACCTTAAAAGCTGATTTCATTTTTGGGCTTTTCTCTAATTCTGCTGTCGCTCTGTGAACCATTCAGTCGTTACCTTATCTGTTAGTTAAGATAACACAACATCAATTTTCACCTTGCTGAATTCCATAGAAACTGAAATGTGACAAAAAACTTTAACCAAACACAATTTTGTTTTATTATTATAATTTTTAATCAGGAATGTTGGCCAAAAAATTGAAATCAGGGGTTTACCTGTCATTTTTGTACAAAGATATAGTCATAAAAAAGAAAAAGTACAATATTCCTTTTGAAATATACAGAGGACAATTTAAACTTAAGAAATGTGGCAGTTTTTTTTCTTCCTAGAAGATGATCTCTCTCGGATGTGGTTGCACCTTTATGATTTACGTTATTGTTGCATGAAGTCAGAAAAGCTCCACCTAACATCAACCTAAGTGGGACTCAAAGTGAAACCAACTCGGCCATTCATCCAGTCCAATCATAAAACTCAGCTCCTCTCAGCACGCGCCTCCCCAGGTGTGTTACATCAGCAGCTAATTAACAGTCAGACTCTTCCTCTCATGGGACCCTCAGATCTTCGCCTCATTTGCCCAAACATAACCCTGTTACAGTATAAATAGCAGCAGAGAAGCAGACGTGAGGGTTATTTTAATGATTCAGGTTCTGATGTTTTTAGCTGAAAGCTGACGGAGCTCGGCTGTTTTATTTGTTGCTTCTTTAGAGAGTTTGTTTGGTGAAAGTCAGATTTTTTTAAATAAATAAAAGGATTTATTATTTATTAATTATGAATCGTTTTACATAGAGAGAATTTGTGGGCATTAAAAACAGTGATTTACATTTCAGAAGCAACCGTGTGTCCTTGAACAGTGTAGCACATGTTAGCACTGTGACCTCACAGCAAGAAGGTCCTGGGTTCAGATCCAGTCTGGGGTTTTTGTGGAGTTTGCATGTTCTCCCTGGATTCTCTCCAGGTACCAAAGACATGCATGGGCTTTGGTTAACTGGTGACTCTAAAATGACTGTGGGTAAGAATGGCAACCTGTTCCGTCTGTACTTTGTGTCTTGCTCTATGACCGCTGCTGGGATCTAGGATTGTATATGACAGTCACTAGGTGTTTTTGTCATGAAATTTATGAATTGAAAGCACCATTAAAAAGCCATCTAAATGTTAACTGTCTGCAATCTGATGTAATTGTGCGGTCACATTAGTTCACAGAAGCCAGAAAGTGAAATCTGCTGATTTCTGTGCTAGCCCAAATCAGCTGCGGCCTTTCTACACACCCTACTGGCAAATATCATATAATCTACATCTGCAAGCCACTTGGCAACCACCCCAGTTCCTCCTTTCATGCTCAGTCTTGGAGATTGAATATTTAACAGTGACAGTTTCCCTCATATGGTGAAAAAAAAAGAGGAATACAGTCCATTTAGCTTGCAGTGTTCTATTTAAAAATGAGGTTCAGAACTTTGGGCAACTATCCCAATAAGAAAAAGGCATAAATGCTCAGTGATTACTCCTCAATCACAATAACGGATCTTTTTCTTATCCCGTCTTCCAACATTCTGTGTGAATGTTGTTTCGGCTGCTCCCTTTAGGGGTTACCATGTCTCTGTGGTCTTCTTCTTTTCCTTCTACCTGGAAACTGCATTCCTCTGCACATGTCCAGACCATCTAAAGCTTGCCTCTGTATTTGCATCATTGGACAGTTTAGAATCAGCCTGATGGTGATTCTGGACAGTCCAATGGTGTAAATGTAAGTGCAAAAGTTTGGCTGACAGGATACCCGAGAAACTGTACCACAAAATAATTCAAAACACCAAATGCTCTGTGAAAAAAAAACAAAAACAAAACTGCAACATGACACAAATGATTCACCGGAGAAGCTGTGACTGCTCAGTTAGACTGACGAGCAGTTTGTCCTCACTGACTCGTATTAAAGCTGCATGCAGCTGAACAGATACTCTGACTTCCTGATGTTTCATTTTAATTAAGAAAATAAATGAAAGCTTCTTAAATGTATAAAAAAAAAAGACAAAAAGAAAGAATGTTTGAATTTTCAGAGTCAAAGAGAAAAGTTTTTGACATCAGTTTATATAAACCTAAACAATATTTATGTTTCTTCTGTATTTACATTAACGCCTATGTTATATCTCAAGTGTGTGTGTGTGCGTGTGTGTGTGTTGTGTGTGTGTGTGTGTCTCTGTGGTTTCATTGCTCTCCAGTGCAACCATCAAATGCAACTTGAGGCAATACCCTATAAACACACACACACACTCACTCACCCATCCGCCTCCGACTGAAACAAACAAAACAAACAAACACACACACTCCCACCATCACCATCCAGCTGCTTTCTGCCGTAACGAGGTGCAATCAACACGCAACGCTGACCAACGCGCGCACACACACACACACACACACACACACACACACACACACACACACACACACAGAGAGAGAGGCTGGTTGAAGGATGAAGTCAGCCTCTGATTGCAGAAGAGTTACAGAGTGTTGACTTGTTCCTGTATGTGTGTTGACCTCATACTGCCATGATGTCACATCTATAACAGTTGCACTAACAACAGTGGCAGCAGTCCTCACTTCCAAACACTTTAGAGCTTTTAACATTTATGCAAAAAAAAAAAGGCCAATAAACACTGAGTGATGCAGATTCACAGAGTTGTGAATAAGGAACCAAAAAAACCAACCAAAAAAAAAAAAAGATTCCAGCCCTCTCTGGAACTGATTTATGGTTCCAGAGAGGGCTCGAGCATACCTAACCCTAACCAAAAGCTATTTCTAGCTTTAACTCTCAAACAGTCTTTACCTTGAAACAGGCTTTTAAAGGGATGTGAAAACATATGAGAGCTGAACAAAAAGTACTTAACATTTCTTTTCAAAAAATGTCGTTACTCACTGGTTTCAAAGGTAACTGGACAGGTACACGACGCATTTTTTAATGTTTTATTTAATTTATTATGATCTGCCTGTTTTGTAGAAACACGGTCACACACTTTTTTCAGCGAGTGTATCCTTGCAGCTGTGTTGTTTCTGTTAACTCTTTTCCTCTGGAAAGCCTAGGAGTAACCCTACAAGTTCCTTTTTGAACTGAATGGTTTGTATTGTAGTTTAGGCTTGCTTACAAAACAAAATCACTTGGTTTGCATCAGAAGTTAGTGAGGGGGAGCTCTGCCTATGCAGCCACCCTTGGAAAAACCTGGAAACTTCTCAAATGGCTGTCAAACCGCATCTTTATCTATATAAACTGAGGTATGAAAACTCATCATTAATGGTACAGGGAGGTCTTCAAATGTCATCTTTATGGGGGAAAGAGTTAAAACAGTCACCTTATGATTGTAAAGCATTTAAGGGAAATCTGAAAAAAAGCATGGGGTACACTTTCTCCAAGTGGGCACTGCTCTAGTCTAGTCTACAAACTACTGATCACAGTGAACAATAAAAGGCATGAGCAAAAGCACAAACAAAAGCAGTGGTTTGATTGCCTGTTGCAATAAATATGGATCGTCTGATCATTGATGCAAACACTTTGAACAACAATAAAAGCAGCCCAGTTTTCTCACACCTGCTTGATCGTGTGTGCGTGAACATGTGTGTGTTTGCACCACTGGGATCTGCAAAGAATGTAGGCATGATGCAACACACACACAATCACCAAAGCGGTGATGGATCAGTGGAGAATTCCTGATTCTGACACTCAGACAGTGAACTTCAGTGAGATCTCAGAGACTGTTAACTCACTCAAAACTCTGTTTCTCAGCTTCCACTGTGATGTAAAAACCAAGCTGGTCTATTTTTCATCAACTCTGATAATAAGGAGGCAGCTGTTTGATTAGTGTTCACAGTCAGGATTTGTTTCTGTCACTAGATGCAGAGAAGTGTGCCTTCCAGTCACCAGAGGGAGACAAACCCCTACTCTGTTAGTTTACTCTTATTCTCTCCACCTTTGCTTCATGTGTAAGTTTACATCCTCATTTACTCACTTCTGCCCTCATATCTCACACCTTCATTCAAACAGAGAACATGAGGTACTAGGAAATTAACGAAATGAGACATCCTTGCTCACAGGTTTCATTTTAAAGGAAGGAAGGATTTGAATATGATCCATTTTTCTCTATTATAATTTTTTTTTATCACACAAATGGTAAAGGTCATGAATACAAAAGCATCACTTATTTATGCGGTCTTCTCCTAGCATGTGTTTTCCAGCTGTGTGTCATGCCTCTTTGATACGTCACGAGTGAAGAGCTCTTCCAGCGAGCCTCCTCTTTTCTCATTGCTCTTCTTCGTTTTAGGAACCGAGACATCTATCAACATGTCACCTTAAGGTAAATTTCAGGCTCACAGGAAGGAGGAAAGAGCCGACGAGGTTCACAACAGAGAAGTGAGAAAAGCCTTCTCTCTTTTTCTCCTTGATTGCTTAGTATGTTTGTTGATAACAGCAAATATAATTTCATGGCTCCCACTCAAATTTTACAAACACTCGTAATAAACTATTTTACACACGTAGAAGTTTGATTTAATGTAACAGGAGTCCTCAGGTTGTATTTCGGTGTTAAGTGACCAACATCAGAGTTAATAGATGAATAGGATCATAGCAAAATTCAACAATGTAATAATAAAAACCTGAAAGCAATTTCTCGATTAACTACATGAAATAAATGTTTGTTACTCTCTTCAAATGTTGCTTTTGTAAACCTTTATGCATACAAGTATTCTCGCTTTGGAAGAATTCTGTACTTAACAAAAGTGTTTTTACTTTAAAAGAATGCCTATGGTTAAAAAAAGCAATATTTTTTACTCTCTGATATATCCATATTCATAACATTTTATCAAGAAAAGAATTTTAGAAAATGTTTTCATTGTAAAAGAATGCCCACTCTTCCTCTTTGACTCGTCAAATAAACTCATTTTCAAGCACTTGCGTTGTTGGATTCAATGACTGTAAAAAAGAAAAATCTCAAATCAAATACAAACTAAAAATCTTGTGCTTTTTACGTTAGTGAAGTCACACACAAGCTGGCATCCAAACTTGTGACTTGGAACTGATGGTCACAAGTCATCTGCAGCTACAATTTTCTATGTGAGTTTAGTAAGAAGCTGCAGGCATCTGCAAGCATGAGGAGTGCAGGGGGTTTAATTTTAGTGAGCACGAGAGGTGGGGTTTTTCTTGGGGGGGGGGTGCAGTCAAAAATGAAAAAGCTTCATGCAACTGATACAGAATTGATCAAAAACCTAAATCAAGATGCTAAAGTAGTGCGTACAGGAATTAGGGAATAACAGGTGAGTAGCAAGAGATGCCTTTAATCAAATGCACTTGATCCGTGGGAGCAGACATTTGCTGGACAGTTTGCTGGTTTAGAACATTCAGGTGTATGCTAACACAATGCCAATCAGGAAATGAGCAATAATCTTAGAAACACATCAATCTGGGAAGGGTTATTAGGGCATTTAAAAACAATCAAAAGCTCATCATTCTACATTGAGAATGATTATTAACAAATAGAAAACATTTAAGCCAGCTACCAATACCCACATAGCAACATTGGTATGGCCCGGATCTGGCCCACACAATGTGATTACACATGGCCCACATACCGCAAAGAGTGATGGTGGCCCAGATCTGATTTGCCAGAGGTGGCCCACACATGGGCCAGCACAAGGCCAGTTGCAGACACACTGGTGGTCCTTTGCTGGCCCAAAACAGTTTCAGCTCTGGCCCCAGATGTCAGCCTAATGTGTGCCTTGATCAAGCCATGTAATAACAACATGTGCCGAAGCATATTAGTGCAAAAGTAACATGACGAAACTCTGTTCAGAGAGTGATTGGACTTTTTTTTTTTTCACTCTCCCAGATTACTCAAAATGCTCTATACAACATGCCAAATTCACACACTTGCTCTAAACTGAGTGCTTCCTAACTACATTCATACACTTTTTTTTTTTGCACATGTCGAGGAGCGTGTCAGGCTACATTTCACTGTGTGTTATACTTGTATAACTATGCATGTGACAAATAAAGAACCTTGAACCTTGAACCTTGATTGTGCCCAAAAAGGGCAAGGGAAACTAAGCTTTTCCTTGCCCTAAGTGTGGACGGAGGGCCGAAATGGAGAGAAAAAGATTTCAAATGAAAACATATTAGTGGCACAGCTTAAGTTTGCAAAGCTGCATCTGGAAGAATCACAAGTATTCTGGACCAATGTCCTTTGGACAGATAAAAACAAAATGGAGATGTCTTGAAGCACGCTCAATCATCCAGGTAAGCAAATCCCAAAAAGTTGATTCTGTTCCTCTGAACGTAGCGTTTTCAGTGGGAGAAACATTTCATCACTCATTCAGGTGACTTCTTCAGTCTCAGCTGACTGCAGGTTTCCCCATAATAACTGAAACTAGCACTACTGAATGAACAATGGGCTGGGAGGTCAGTTCCTTGATCATTAATATACAAATTCTCATGAACATTGATCAATGGCCATGAGTACCATTCACAGAGAGTTGGGGAATGGCTGCAA
The DNA here is from genome assembly GCF_965226115.1 of Aulonocara stuartgranti. NCBI lineage: Eukaryota > Metazoa > Chordata > Actinopteri > Cichliformes > Cichlidae > Aulonocara > Aulonocara stuartgranti. Next base: position 10,504,417 of record NC_138943.1, read on the forward strand.
TCACAGCATTGTAAGATGGCGAAAGATGTACCCTTAGACCCCCTCCTTGATTCAGAGATGGTCTTTCCCTTTTCACATAAAAGGCCTCCTTGACTCCGCGCTCAAACCAACATTCCTCCCTGTCCAGGATGTGTACATCCTCATCATTGAAAGAGTGTCCACTGGCCTGTAGGTGTAAATAGACTGCAGAGTCCTGGCCTGACGAGGTAGCTCTTCTGTGTTGTGTCATCCGCTTCGCCGGAGGTTGTTTGGTTTCCTCGATGTATAAATCCTGGCACTTGACAGCGTACACTATGTTACTCTGTTTGTGTCGGGGGACCCGATCCTTGGGGTGGACCAGTTTTTGGCGCAGTGTGTTTTTGAGGTTTAAAAGCCACGGAGACTCTTCCGATACTCCTGACATATACGGGATCACTACGGGTTTTTGCTTAGGCAGCAGTTATCCTTCTGTCCGGCTGGAGCATTCTTTAGGTGCCTTCCCAGCTTTGACAAATGTCCAGCTGGGATAATCACATTTACTCAGAGCCTTCTTGATGTGATGTTCTGAAAACACTATGTCCAAATGAACAGAATCAACCTTTTGGGAAAATGGAGACGCATGTCTTCACCTCTCTTGCTCCCTCTGCTTTCCTGTCACTCTTCATTGTACCCTTTCAAATAAAGCTGTAAAATGGCCAAAAAAATTAAATTTATAGAGTCAAATGTGAGAGAGCTAAAGCTTGGCCAAAATTGGATCATGCAACAGGATAATAATGTCTGTCCAGACCTTAACCAAATTAAGTAGTGAGACCTCAACAAACCGAGGCAGCAGTGTGAAGAATGGGCCAAAAATTCCTCCATAACATATGAGAGACTGATGAATTCTGACTTTTTCACATACTGCTTCTGCATTCTGTCATTAGGTCATGTGTTGTTCTTGAGCTCAGGTGATATTTACCTAATTACGAGACCTTAATATAACCTTACTATATAAAACCAGATACGGAGTTGATAAAGAGGGAATATTCTTTCTTAGCATGACTGTAGTCACATGGTATATGTTTATAAAAGCAGTAAACTGCCACCTAATTGCTTTGACATAGTGTTTACACAAAACATAACTGACATAATTCATACACAATAATGGCAGTACACTTATAAAATACCCAGTGATAGCAGCCTGACCTCCTCCACAGCACCATCCCTCTGATTATCGTGACTGTCCACATGACACATCACACTCTGATCCATCCATTTTATCAAGCTCAGCCTACATCTTTCACCCCTGCACGGACACACACATGATCCCAGTTGTGTAATTTGAATTAATTTTTTATGTCATGAGCAGAACATTTTTTCTGTTAATTTCTGAGATCTTCAAAATCAAATCACAGGCTATGCAGTTGCATTGAGAAAAGTCATGTGAGGAATGAAAACAATCATAAAGAGAAACCAAATACTTAACACAGGGCATGTGCCTTTGCTCCTGCTGAAGGATTAATCTCTGCAATGAAAGAAAAAAATAAGTTTTTAACAATAGGATAATAAAGCCCTCTTATTTCGGGAATTTAGATCTCAACTCTCTCAGTTTCTCCTGCTTCACTCAGACGTCACACTGACAGAAAAAGCACTTAGCATACGACACGAGCAAATTTCATTTTCACTGAGAGTCGGAAACAAAATAAGACGTTCTTCCATCAGGAGATGATCTGAGTCAGCTCCTGGAGAATCCAAGATATTCTCTGACGTTTTCAGGATTTTACACACACACGTTTGTTTTTAGAGAAACCCATCAGTCTGCGAGGAATTCGACAGTTTGTCCTACTTACCAAGAGACAGAAAACAATAACATACAGCTTTAAATGGGTCAAATAAATTAAATTACTAACACAGTTTAAACCAGGATAAAATATGAAGTCTAAAAAAAGCCCTATATCACTTATGAATGAATCAGGTTTGAATGAATGAGCTATTGTTCATGCTGAAGTGATTTATATATTTGTCTAAAGGGAAATCTAGATATGGCCTTACTGCAGAAAGTCTGGCCTGGATAAAAATGCAGGTTTGAAAGTAAAATCCTTTATTTTACTGTTGAGATTGTGAGATCCATGTTGGGGAGCAGAAGTGGCCCAAGAGATTTTATTTATGAGGCTTTCTATTATGAAACAGTCTCCAGATCACTCAAAATTTTTAAAACAGTTACCACCTCAGTGTTATGTGTTAGCATGATAATAATAAGTACACTGTACTTGAAGTGGGCATATCATGGACACTTTCATCACAGTATTTTTATTCTTGCACTTCACCATGATACCTCTAACAATGATCTTGATTGATCTTATATTTAGCCTTGGTGCAGCCCTTCAGTTTTTCATCTGTCTGAATCAAGCCAATTTAGTGCCTTTTCCTATTAACCGAACTTTCCTCCGAGTGGATACCCCTTGCAAACAGAAGGTTTGAACAGCAGGTGTGTGGGAAGATCATATCGAGGATATTCTCTCTCTAAGACATCAGACAGGGCCACGGCTAGAAAAAACTAATTGAAACTGATGCATAAGAATTACATGAATATATTAGACTCATCCATTAAAACCATAACCCTGATATTAGCATGCATAAGGGACTGAGAACAGATTTTGGAGACAAACACATTTTTTTTAATCAATTGCTGTATGAAGTATTACTGATTATGTCCTTGTATAAACACACAGGGTTGCTAAGGCAAGTGTTATGTGACCTATGAACTAAAACAAATTTGCCACGCTGTTGTACAACATAATATTTAACACAATGTTGAAATTTCACCTAATGATGGTGACAATGGTACTAAATATTAATCATAACTATCTGTTTACAAATTTCATGGTAATCAACCAGTAGCCGTCGACAGAGGTCACTTGAAATCACCCTCCTCAGCTATAAACCAGATGCTGGTTTTTACGGCATTACATGAGACAAAGAAATGATTTCAGGTTTTAGGATCTAAGCTTGACATTTCTCCAGATTAAATGTTGTCTATTAACAAGCTAAAATGAGAAAATTGCATTGTAGTAAAACTGTTAAATAACTTCAGGACGCTGGTATATTAATGATGCAACTTGTTTAACAGCAGGATGACCCAGATAATGGCTGCACATTGGGCTAACGATAACATTGTTCTCTATACCTTAAGTGCAGTGTTGGGGAGTAACGGAATACATGTACCGCCGTTACGTATTTAAAATACAAAATATGAGTAACTGTATTCCGTTACAGTTACCGTTTAAAAAGGTGGTATTCAGAATACAGTTACTTTGTTGAAATAAATGGATTACACTGCGGTACTTTCCTGTTTCATTTTGTCGCGGGTCAGGACTGTTTGGGTTTTGTTTGACAGCTACGTTCTGTCGTTCCAGGCGGCAGCGTTACGGTTGCCATGGTTACAGGGCGACGCTCTCTCTCTCTCTGCGACTGTGTGTTTCCTGGGTGAGAGAGCCCTTTTCGTTGTTGTTGTTGTTGTGCTAAGCTAACAGACAAAATGCTACAAGCATAGCTCTAAAGAATGTAGCATCATGGGCAGTGTAGTCCGTGTTGCAGGGAGAATGGACTGCCATACACGTTATGTGTCTGTGAGCGCGAGGAGGGAGAAAAAGGGGAGTGGAAAGGTACGAGTTGCCATCGAGGAAAAACGGGAGCTGGAAGCATGTAAATATAATAATAACCACTGCAGCCAAGAAGAGTGCCTGACGAGCCCAGTTGTAAGTAAGCTATTAAGACTCGACTGTACACCGTGTTCGTGTTTTCCTCCGAAAACAATAAGTTCCGTTGGAGCAGCCTTTCAACGCCTCTCTCTGTCTCTAGCAAGAAAAGTTGACCCACACAACAAAGTAAAGCTATTTTTCGGCTACGAGCCGACAGGGACCCCGCCGTATTAGTCAGAGGTCCCTTTACTACAGTTCGGAGTCGCGGACCTTCAGTAATAGTAATAAATCACACAGCAATAGTACATTCACGTTGTTGTAAAAAGCATGATAATATATTAAGTAATCTAAAGTATTCAGAATACGTTACTGTCATTGAGTAACGTAACGGAATACGTTACAGAATACATTTTGGGGCATGTATTCTGTACTCTGTAATGGAATACATTTTAAAAGTAACCTTCCCAACACTGCTTAAGTGTTACTAAAATTGTGACTTGTGCAGACTTCCTGTTTTACTGCATGTACTGTGGGAAGCCTCTACTCTGCTTCAGCGTGTGTGAAAAGTCAGTTTTGAGCTGATGCATTTTGATCTTACATGAGATGTTGAAGAAATCTAAAGACATTAGAGGTTGTTAGTGCTTAGAGACATTGTGTCCTGTTCTCATCCAGTCCGGTCACGAAAAAGGAATTTATTTCCTGTGTGTGGTTTCACAATTGTCACGTTTTTGTCTCGTCTGTGCACATGAACACAATTAACCTTTTAGACATTTCCAGGCCTCAGGGCTGAAGCAGCAGGAATGAAATGAGCAGGTTCGGCTGCTTGTACGTAGAAGAATCCCAGATATCTGACATTTAAATGGACGCTGTCACATTTTTCACATTTTGCCGGTTGTGAAGGAATGCAGTAATGCTGAACGTTCAGCTGAGCATTAAACGTACAGATGCAGCAGAGTCAGAACAGAGAGCAGCGTAGGAAAACAAAAACACAGGAGTGAATTCAATGTGAAAGTTGCATTTAAAGTCACAGGATGCTAAAACGAATGCCTTTATTTCTGGAGACCTTAACAGAAACAAAAGCATTCATTTGTTGTGTTGAACTTGATTTCTTACCTAAATCCAGAATTTTACTTGTATATGTGATTGTGAATTACCCACCACCGTAATAAAGACCTTACAGATACACATGTGCCTCAGGCTTTTGCTAAAAGGCAACATATTTGAAGGTCATTCATGAATGCGACCCACTTACTCCATGCAGAAATAGTAACAGGCTGTGGTTTGCCCCAGAGCTAACGGCAGCATTTAAACAATGCATGATTTTATTTTGACCTACTCTTAATAAAACAACAATGATAACAACAACTGTCTTGTATTAATTGATTTATGGTGGATTTAGAAAGTTTAAATGATTGTATTTTCTCAGTATCCAGGGCAGGATAATGACAATGCACACATTTCAAGCTAGGATTGCAAGGAGTAAATATATATATACAAAATATGTTTTTATGTATTAATGATTATAGGCTCCAGTTTCTGTGACCCTGAAGTGGTAAAGCAGAAGAAAACAGATGGGAATAATTTTATTCAATAATCCAATCATCAGAGGCATGTTTATGAATTGTAGTGCACACATAAATCAGCTGCCATAAGCGTTTTTCTTTAACAAAGCAGTTAATAGGTGGTATCAGATCTGACCGCAGGCTTGGTTCCTCCGGTTGCAGTCCAGCTCTGGTACCCCTTCATCAAACCCACATGAGCCTCATTAGCATTAGCTGATCAGGGCAGCAGCGAGGGAGCATGTGAGGTATGTTAGCAGTCATGAGACTGGACGTGGAGCTTCAATTAAAAGGGAAGTGACTGACGAGCTGCTGCTCGTTAAACTCCCACATCTCTTGAGTCTTGACTTGATGGACTTCAGGTGGACAAGATTTAACTTAAACAGTTTAAACATGTTTCTAATCGTGCTGCAATGTGAAAGCATATAACAAAAAAATCTGTTACATGTTAATTTATACACAAGATGTTGGAAGCTCATTAGCCAATGACACCTAAGTGCTGTAATAAGAAAAATATTCAACCAGTAGGCATATGTGGTTATTTCTTATGTTATAGTGTACACTTGTGCATTCTACACTTTTTTTTATTAATACATATGTAAAGCCTTGTTCAGGTATGAATTCAATAATACTGATAGTTTGAAAATATTATACAAAATTATCTCTCTATAAAACATATTTGTCTCTTTAACATTAATGATCCTCACACCCATTGACGGAGACAGTCATTAAAAAATAGAACGTACAGACACACTCAAACACATTAAGCTAAGAGGTGGTGTGCCACCAACTGCCTCCAGCTATGTAACAAGGAGCGAGTCCATGCAAGAGGTTCACTTAAGTACAAGATAATTATGTAAACATAAACTAACAAAGCTGAAACACTGAAGCACGCTGATGCCAGGTGAAGTCAAAGAACGAGGCTGAGCAGTACTGCTCGACCAACTTTTGCACCTTGGAAGGCCGAGATGATATGCAAGACCTTCACATCAGGCCAGGACTTTTTTTAGAGACATTGGGAGGGGGATCAGTAAGACGTTTAAAAAACTACATACCAAAGTCAGGGAAAAAAACCCTTATCCACATATAATTGATAAAGAAACCCTGTTTGCAAAAAGGGATTTACAAAAATAAAACAAGATCTAAGAAAAACTCAAGTATATCTCTATATACATACAAATGCAGTTAAAATTCATCCAATTACCATAGAAAGGGAACCTCACATTTATGCTGACATTTTAAATTATTAGGTCACAGCTCGTCTGTACAACTGTTTTCTAAAACAATGATGTGTTCCTCACAATATCCAAATGATGCAATCAAATCTTTCAGGAGAAGCACAGGTTTGACAAAGCCTGGAGATCTGATGATTTCTGCCATTAGCACGGACGAGTTTTCCTAATATTGTCTTGTTACTATAGTGACTATATTTCAGGAGTTTCTTAGAGACACCACATCCCAAATGTAATGGGAGTACCTCCTTTAATTAAACAGATAAGAGAATTATTGCTCTCAGGTAACTAACCTGTCTATGGACTATGTAGCTTAATTAGCTTCCTAATTGATCCTGTCTCTATGAAAGGTGGATTTTACTCTTGGGATAGCAGCACAAACGAAAGATTTTGGATGGGGAAACACTGAAGTGCTCGTGTACTGGGTTAACAGCCTAAATGCTAAAAAACATTGCTGACATATACCAGGTAAGCAATTTTCAGTGAATCAGATGAATACCATCTTTCGGTATTTAATTCATTATGTTCATGATTTTAATGCTGGAAGACTTAAATAAGAAGAGTATACATTTTTCTATTGATAAAAAAAAATATCATCTTGCTAATCCAGCCTATAGAAAATTACCTAAAATCCAGCTGCATGCTATGTGCTATGAAAGAAAATCTTAAAGTAGATAATTCCAGGCTCGGTGCCAGCTGTACCACACAGAAAGCCATTTTATTAGCCTGATAATTCCATTAAAAATGCTCCGAAAGGGAACCAAGAGACTATGTCAGCTTGCTTGTCTATTATAGCAGCCAAAAAATATTTACAGTCCTTCTTAAAGGCTTTCAAATTTATGGATGCTTGATATGTTTTTTTCTACAAGACTGTAAAAATGTGAATTTCATAGCTGAAGTTCGATTTTTTTTTAGCACGGGAGTCTACTGGCTATTAGAGGAACTGCAGTTTGTGGCTACACCGTTGGGTTAGTTTTCTTTAGTCCCAGAGTTTGCAGCTTGGACAGAGTATCTGAGGATCTGATAGGTGAAGTTATTTTGGCAAATTTGACCTAACATTAGAACATATGATTCTTTCATGTTTGGGTTTAAAGAACCCAAACCCTTTTATATCATCAAACACTTGTTAGAAAGCTCAACTTTCTAGGATACAGTTTTAGAGCAATTTCTTGAAGATGATTTTTTAGACATGGCCAATGAATTCAGGGAGGTAAGGCAAAAACAAAGTAATAGGTAGTTTCAACATGCTTGAAAGTTTTTAATAACCACATTGTTGGTGCAAAACTATTTATCTTTGCTATCTTTGGCTTTTTTTTTTTAATAAAAACATCAGGAATTACAGTAACTCTAATGTGAAACAGCTGACTTCAAAAGGGGGGGGGGGGGGGGGTCTGCTTACATAACAAACAAAAAAAACTTTACGTATCCACACACACATTCACTACTACAACACGGCTGCAATTGGCTGCTACTGCCAATCAGGAGCATGTGACTATGTGAATATGTAGGCTGGTCGACATCAACCGGCTGCACTCGCACCGTCTCTTCGTCCCACACACACACACGCACACACACATACACACACAGACACACAAACTAACAGTAACGGAGGCTGCTCCATCATGCACAGCAAAGAGCACATCAGGTAAGAAACTTTTTTTGTTGTGTATTATAGGTAATAATATTGTGTTTTTCTTGATACAGTGCCATTAGGTAACTAAGTCGTGGTTTCTAAACTTTTTGTGTGAGGACAGTGTTGTGTTATTGTATGTTTGTGATTTCGTTTTCTGAGGCCTGAAATGTAAATTTACATTTTCACTGATTTATGTGAAGAAAATCAAAGAGAAAAATTATTATATTTTTCAGCCTGCTTAGCTGTTAATCAGCTTTCAGCATCTTATTAGGCTCATGAGCTACAACTTGGTAGACCTGGTAACATGTTATATAATGGTCCACAATTCATAGTCATTTAGTTTAGTGAATATTGAGTCATTTATTTAAAAAAAAAAATACACACACACACAACTACTACAGCCTTAAAATTGAAGAGAGAAGAAGAGTTGAAAGGATCAAGTCTATGGAGAAATAATAAGTTATTTTAAATATATTTTTAAGGTCCTTTACTGACTTATTTAACAGGTAAAGTGTACATTAAGAAATAAAGATTAAAAGACAGCAAAGATGTAGCTTAATTTTCATTTGCTTTCCTTGGTGAGTTTTTTAAATCGTACTTTTTTTCTCAAGCGAATTTAATTGAACTGCTGCTGGAGTGTTTTTAATTCCTCCTTCATCTGACACAGAGGTCTTTCAAAATACTGTAGCTTTGGAGAATGGCTATGGATAATTAATGGAAGTTGACCACCTAACACTTTGTCTAACATCAGTCACAAAGATGGAAAATCTTTACCAGCTCATACCACAATAGTGTTCAAGTTCTTCATTTTATCTTATGTGATTTATTGAGCTTTTCATTCATAACTGAATTCTTTCTTTTGGTCATTTTTATAATCTTTTCAATCCATTTTCTTTCTCATCCTTTGGCTGCTGTAACAAATAAATGTTCCCAATTTTGAGATAAATAAAATATTTACTCATATATGCTGACTTCATTATTTCAAACTTTTGCTAGGAGCATCCTCTGTTGTTTATATCTATATGAGAAAAGGCCCAAAAGTGATTTTGTTTTTGTTCATTTGTTTTCTTTATTTTGATTAAAACTTGTAAAAACATGTTGTGAACTGAAAAATGGCATATTGTGAAGTCTGTGTAGGTTCTAAGTCTTCCAGGTAATGATAGTTGAGAGGCAAAATATCTTCAAAAACCTAAAGACGTCAGGTTGTCTTCTTTTTAAGCTCTCAAGAAATATTGTGAAATTGTTGGCAAACAGTTGCTTAATGTCAGTCACTTGGAGTCGTGTTTTTCTCCATCTGAGAAATACAAACAGTCTCTGTTTGTGGCCTGCATATTTCCCTGAGAGATGTAGCTGCCTTTTTATCTGCTGTGCGAACTGTTTTTACACAAGTTGACTCCATCTGTTGTTGGGGACTGAGAAAGTGGTGAGAAGTGAGTTAAAAAAAAACAGCTTCCTGCTCCAACTCAAAATGCTGCCGGGCAGCAAGGGTAAACAGAAACAGTAAAGGTGCAGGACAGGCGGCCACAAACTGAACTCAAACTCATATCAGGTCTTTCAGTGAACTTGGAAAATAATTCCCTCCAATTTCATTATTATTTGTGACCCATATTTTATTTCCCTTCAACATTGAAGTAATTTGTTAAATACTTTATACAGTGAGGCAGTGGTCTTGCAAAACATGAACATAAAAGGCCAGACTTAGTCCAAAGTAAGCTTTATGTTATGGACCTGATCCAAAATGTATTGAGCCTACACAGATCCCAGCGGAGAGGAAACAGCAACAGCAACAGCAAGATGAGGTGAATCATGATGATGTTGCAAAATAATATTTATTCTTTCTTTTTTGTGTCCGTAGTCATGACGAATACCAGAAGACAGCTGACTGGCTGATGTCCCAAACAAAGCACCGACCCCAGGTAGCAATCATCTGTGGATCCGGACTGGGCATGCTCGCTGACACACTGAAGTGTCAAGACTCCTTTGCTTATTCTGACATCCCAGGCTTCCCTCAGAGCACAGGTACACTGAATATTCAGGTTAATGACTGATAAATATGCTACATTATTCTGTTTAAAAGAACTGGTTCCCATATCTTCTAAATATTAATCATGTTAACATGGGATTCAAGGCAGTTTGAAGTTACTATTTGCACATATTGAACAAAACAAACTAACTAAAATATGTGGAAATATATATGTTAGGAGGTTAATTTATTTTTATGGGAGAAACATCTCCTCACTCATCCAAGTGACTTCTTCAGTCTTATAAACATTACATTTGCATAATGACTCACACTAGCACCACTGACTAAGAATGCACTGTGAGGTCAGTTTCATGGTCATTAAAATGCGAATTATCATAGCCATTGATCAATGGTCATTGATCATATTATTAATATAACATATTAAGAATATGTTATATTGTTTTATAGGTTCTTTTTTAATTAAATTGATATGTGGGATTACAAATATCAGACTGTCGAACAGCAACTTTTTGTAAGTTCACCTGCTGATTTATAGAAAATAAATCCTAAAATTAACCAAGACAAGCAGTTAAATGGTTAAAACCATTTTAATATGAACAAGGAAAGAATGCATGAACTGCCTATATGAAATATATATATGAAGCATAGTTACATCAGAAGTTCCTGTATGTATGTGTTTGTGTTTGCAGTCCAGGGTCATGCAGGTCGGCTTGTTTTTGGGGAACTGAAGGGGAAGACATGCGTGTGCATGCAGGGTCGCTTCCACATGTATGAAGGACACTCTCTCTGCAAGGTACATGCACGCAAATGCACTGATCCTCGCTGAAATAATGCATTTCCTTCTGACCTCATGAATCTGATTCAAACCAGAACCCCAAAACTCCCTCAATTCCATGACAGCTCTGTGAAGACGTGTGAACCAAGCCAACCAAACCAACAATTCATAAGTTAACATTTTCTTAAAGATCAAACCACAAATTATAAAACTCTTAAAAAAAAACTTCTGAAAAGAGAAACAGATTTTTACAGACTGCACGTAATAAAGTTCACATACACCAGGCGCACACACACACACACACACACTTACACATGCACACACACACACACTCATAGTGAGCTGATTAAAAAAGCTTAGTCATGCACACATGTAACTGTAATCAGCAGCATGAGACTGAACTTGTAGTGTGTGTGTGTGTGTGTGTGTGTGTGTGTGTGTGTGTGTGTGTGTGTGCGTGCATACACCCGCATGTGAGAAGCCGGCCCAAGTCATGCATGGATTTGGTCACATGCAGCCTTTTAGCTGTTCAATGGTGTCATTGTTTCCCTCTATAACCCAGACACACATACACACACACCCACTCTCTTTTTTATAATATTGAAAATAATGACACTCCTGTAAATGGAACTCTGTCTAAGCTGCTTCTCAATAAACACATTTCACTCCTGGGCACCATTACTAGATAACCATCTGCAATGAAGCTCACTAAAAGCTAGAGGCCTGTGTGCGAGTTACAGCTTCACAGGAGGCTTCTGTGTTTGTCAATTCATTACTGAGGCTCCAACTTCCTGTCTGTCCATCAGACGACCTTCCCCATTCGAGTTTTCAAGCTGCTTGGAGTGGAGACCCTGATTGTCACAAATGCTGCTGGCTCACTGGCCGATGGCTTCCAGACTGGAGACATCATGATCATCAAAGACCACATCAACTTTCCCGGATTGGTCGGTCTGAACCCGCTGTGTGGGCCCAACGATGAGAAGTAATTACATGGATGGCTATGTATTGTTGCGACCGTTTTAAAGGTCTTTTTGTGTCTACTGCTCTTTACTGTTGTTGTGAAATTTGTTTTAGGCCCTTGCCTGACCACTATCAGCATGTGAGTGTGTGTGACTGTTAGACAGAAAGCATTTAAGCATAGAAAAAAGTGCTTGTGTGAATGGGTGTCAGGGGGTGAATGAGGTTTAGGTAGTGAAGCGCTATATAAGAGCGAGTCCATTTTCATATTATTTTTTGTTCGCAGGTTTGGTCCTCGCTTCCCAGCCATGTCTGGTTGCTATGACAAAGGTCTACGTTGCCTTGCTATGGAGATCGCCAAAGAGCTGGGTGTGGCCAGTGTTCTGCAGGAAGGCGTGTACGCCATGGTGGGTGGCCCCAACTTTGAAACCATTGCTGAGGCCAGACTGTTGCATCGGCTTGGTGTGGACGCTGTTGGTACGTTCAGTACAGCCACATTTTCATGGAAAAGCTAAAAATGTAAAGTTTTACTTAAGGTTAGCACCGCATGGACAGCCATGAGATCTTTAAATAGCAACAAGAGTCATCTTCTGCACAAAAGGAATGAGTTTTGATTCTGTGGAGAACAGGAAAAAAGACAACTTCAGAAAATGGTACCATTGTTATATTTATTATTTAACTAGTGGCACTTTTTGTCAGGGCTGGGTCATATCAACTGCGATAATACTGGTATAAACTTGTACAATATGAAAATGTCATATTGTCACATCATTGTTATATCACACACAGTGTTTATGTTCTATAGTGTGCACAAGAACAAGACAAGCCCCAGCATGTCTGAGAGCAGCACGGACTCAAGCGCAGACTATGAATCACAATAAACAGTTCTTTACTCACACGACACCGAGTGCATTATATACAGGTGGGGAAGAGGGGATCCAGGGAATCCAGAGGTCCACGAGGAAAGACAGGGGAACGGGGTCCTCACTCTCGCACACAGCTCCACACGCTCGCTTCCAGTCAGCTCACTCCACACGGAAAACGCACACGCCACACTGCAACTGCCACACTCATGAACGGGGTCTCAGGACGGGGCACAGAGAATCTCTATACAAAGACAAATTGTCAATACCAAACAAAGCATGAAGAGAAATCAAAATATTTCGAAAACTAAAATTCCACTAACGAATGTTGCACAATAGTCCAGCGACGAAGGACTCACAGCTGCTGCCTTAAGAAGCGGCTGGTAAACAGGATGATGAATCTCCGGGGAGTAATTGCTTGCAGGTGTGAGGACCAGCCCAGTATGAGCTTTGCCTGGTGAGATCAGACATCGCCATTTCCGATGTGAACAGAAAACACCTACATGTGTTAGACTGTAAATCTCCCCTAAGCTCGATTTATGCTTAGTGCCAAGTCCCTAAACCACAGAAGTCTACTCTCTGCACTGGTAAGTGTTGTGGCATTTGTTACAACAACTCTCTTGTTATGCCTGTTTTAAATATGACTCACATCAGCTCTTTGGAACAACTGGAAGCACTCTTGATTTTCCTACATGGCCTTTCAGGATAGTCATTAGATAATGGACATAACAGTTTTAAGGCCAGAGCCACCAAACTCTTGGCAGGTCACAGGTATATAGATTTTACTGATGAAATTGCTTTTTTCCCTCAGTATTAGTTAAGTATTTGTGAGAAGATGTGACCTATATCGATACATGCTTTGTGCGGTCAGCTTTGTATTCTACTAAGAGAAAGATCTTAGAAATATGTGTCCTCATTAAGGATTTGTGTTGATTTGTGGGGTTTTAGTCTCAGATGTATATTGTTAAATGGTGATTATGAGACAGTGTGTTTCAGCTATTTTACAGAGTAAAATGAAAGTAACGAGTAATGAGTTTGTAGAATGAATTACTTCTTCCCAGCACTAACTAAGTAACGTAATGTGTAATGTGTAATAATTACTTTTTTGAGTAACGATTCCAACACTGATCACAACAAAGGTGGGAAATAGCTCAACAAACATGCACAAATATTTGACCCACAACATAATAACAGAATCGGAATCACTAAATTCTTATCAGCTCCCTCCCTGATCCCACTGCACTAAAATCAGATAATCTCACTCCTGTTATCTGCCATCTTAACTAAAATGCTCGCTATTTATAGGGTTGAGTGGGAAAATTTGTTGCAGTAGCATCAGTATTATCATCAGTTGTTTCATCACTAGTTTTAGTAACATCCCCTGGTCTGTTTTGGGGGGTTTTTTTAGGTATGAGTACAGCTCCTGAGGTGGTTGTGGCAACTCACTGCGGTCTGAGAGTCTTTGGCCTCTCTTTGATCACCAACAAGGTAGTACACATCCGAGTCACTGATCAACAACTGATTAGCTATAACTGTGATCATTTACAAAGCTGCAGGCTACAAAAGTAACTCTGTTACAAAGACTCTGTGATATCTCACTTTGCTTCAGGTGGTGAAGAGTTACGAGGACACGGAAAGCGTGAACCACGAGGGCGTCTTGGAGATCGGCCGGCTGCGCTCTCACACCGTGCAGCAGCTGGTGACTGAGCTGATCGACAGGATGGAGATCAATAACAACGACAACCCTAATAAATCTATCTGAAAAACGTACAATCACCCAAAAACACATGAAGATTGTGTACATATTTCACTGGTGCATTCACAACATTTTTAGCACTTCTTCCTGTTTTGTTTTGCTGTAATTAAACTTTATTTATATCAACATGGTGCCTAATATTCTCCATCAGGGTAAATCAGAGTGTAAGTATTCTTTTATGATATTTGACTTTAAATCCTAAAACTTTATATACCAATAACCGCTGTGTTTGAAGGTGCTTTAATATGAAAAACATGAGACACAGTTTTCTTTTTGTATTATTGTCTTGCACATTTTTGTTGTAGAATTGTATGTAATGTAAAGTATTAGTAAAGTATGTCACAGATTTCCTGATTGATGTTAATCGGATTAAACAAACTGCCACATCTAACGCTTTCCGTTTCCTACTTATTGTGATTAGCTCGTTTGGGTAGCTGCAGTTCCTCTATTGTCCACTAGATGCTACTGTAATAAACCTGTAAATCAAGGATATTTTACATGACAGGCCACAGGACACATCAAGACCAGATCAGTGAAACTGCCCAGAAGTTTAAATACACATTTAATCCCTGAGATATATTAATTTAAGACAAAGACGCTCAATTTCAACAGTATGTCTGTTTTTCTACATGATAAAGAAATGCTGCTGCTAAATGAAAAACTGGTCCACACAACACATACATTACTATAGCAGATATTGAAAAAACAGGAATGTTTCTGTCATTTAATGTTATTACTTTATTACTTTGGTATACTATAAAAGGCCACGGGGGAGGTTTTTATTAGCAGAAAAAGCTGCAAAAGTTATGGAAATACAGACAAAAGTCCCAAATGTATGCCCTGCTTCACATTTTCCAAAGCCAACCAGTGGGACAGAATGGAGTCTGGCTCCTCATGTTTGACATCCCAGCTCTAAATGAAATGACGTAAACTGGAAACCAGTTTTGCAGAAATAAGATCATAAGATCATCAAGGCCAGGACTTATATTTTGGAACAAGGAGAGTGTTATATAAAAACTATTTCACAAAAAGCAAAACTACTTGTAAAACACACAAAGCCTAGTTCACCAACAACTGATGACAAAATAACACGCAAGGTCAGGTTCCAATGCATTACATGTATTTGGCATTTTGTAATAAGGGTAAAAATAGGTATCAACACTCGGCCCACATCACACCAATTCAGCCCTGGCTTTATAACTGAATCAAAACACCCTGCCTGGAGCATGAGTTTTCAGCTGAATAATCCTTCTGCCCTGCTTCCTTCGAATGGCTTAACAATGACTCCAGACCAAACATGTGACTCAAACCACTCCAGATACATTCCCCTTTAAGCTCTAATCATTTTAACCAGAAGAACACTAGTCAAAGGGAGTACACAGACCAATGTAAAAAAAAAAAAAAAAAAAAAAGGAAAGGAAAGGAAAAGTTACTTTATGATTATGAATACTTTATAAAAGAGGTTAACAGATTTTGAATGCAAGTTCGCCATCAAGCAATTCTCTGCTATGAGTCAGTTGGTTTTAGTTTTCATTTAGTGAATCTTTTCATGAAACTGGGATAAAGGTACAAAGCTGTTTCTCATTTCTGATGTTTTGGTATTTGTATGTTCACACCTGCACTAATCAACTACACCCGTGTGTGTAATTCAGCCAAATCACAGCTTCTTTTATTGCAATAAAAACAAAAGCCAAAAACTACAACAAGTGCTCCAAAAATTTGCAAACAGTAACACGTGGAGACTGCAGTATGCCTTGGAGTCATGTTTTTTTTTTTCATGTTTTCACATTAGCCATGTGCAGATTATCATTGTCACTAACCATGACTATCAGAAGAGTCCTGGCCTGGGAATGTTTACTTTCAACTTTCTAAGAATGGCACAGTTTCATTTCTAAGCAACAGAAAAAACTTCAGTTGCAGAATACCAACAACGGACATTGGTACGTAAACAGATTAGCAGAAAATGCTTTACAGCAGTGACTGATATGTGTACATGTGATAATATATTTATTTTAAACTAGATTACAAGTGTAGAAGTGTGCATTGTTCATCAAAACAACTACAGGCTATTAGTGGCTAGTGAACTAAGACTGTAAAGTGTGTCTCCCCTCCTACTGCTGCCTGTGACTGAAGCATCTTTGTATGTTTTTCATCGTGTCTTTGCTTTCTTTTCAGTCACATTGATGCTTTTGTCACCATTAAAATTTTATACATTTTCTCATGAGGATGAAATTGATAGCTTTAAAAGAGGAAAGGGAAAAAAAATTACTTTTTTCCCATAAAAAAGTAATTTGGGGCATAGATTCCTTAAACAGAATAAATCTTTAACCAAAACACCCTAACATAACATTTAGTCCTAAGAATTAAAGATCTAAAAAAATGTTCATGTTCAGTGTTATTCTACCTTTTCTACCTCTCAAACTGTTGTTTAGTGTGGAGATCTGCATCACATTGCTGCTGCCTGCTTTCCAAATATCGCCATGACAGTGCCTGAGCAGGTGACCTACGAAGTCTTCTGTTTATCCCTGGCAGCTCTAGTGCTGGCTGTGATTGAGCTCCTGCTGCTCTGTTGCGTCCTCAAACAAATCAGAAACAGGTAAAAGCAGCTGCCTCATAAAAATCAGCCGCTCAATTCTGCAATTCAGAGTTATTTAGATTTACACTGAACTACTATTCTTCTATGTTTATTTTAGAGGTCACTTTAAACCTTCAATTATCAATAATCTCTGGTGTTTTTAGCGTGGTTCTTTTTGCAAGAACATATGTTTGTATAAACTGCTTTGATACAACTTTGGCATTGATTTTAACATTTCAGATTAGCCAAACTCGCTCTCCTATTTTTGACAAAGGCACAATTCAATTCAATTCAATTTTATTTATATAGCACCAAATCACAACAACAGTCGCCTCAAGGCGCTTTATGTTGTACAGTAGATCCTACAATAATAGATACATAAGACACTAGAGTCTTTGTATGTAATATTACAACTACCATGCTAAGCATTAAAACCACAACACTGGCTGACTTAATTCCCAGTTAGTGCATTTCTTACAATGGTGCAGCTAGCTCTAAACAGGAGTCATAGGAGTATTACAGTGTAAATAAGATTCATAAATCTCTGTTAGACCCAAAGTATGTGACTGCTTATAACTGAGGTGGCAAACAGGAAATTTAACCCATGGTCTTTAAAGGACACATAACAGAGAGATGTGGCTACTATGGCTACCTGCTCCCAACCAAGTTATATGTTCAGCATAATTTATCATGGATATTTAGCCAGGTAAAAGGATAAAAACAGCCATTGTTGCGACACTTTGACTTTAAACTTGACATGGCACACAAAGACATCCCTTTGTAGTACATATGGCTGTCGACATGATTCGTGTGTCACAGTTGAGCCTATGTCCCAGCTACTGCAGTTCCAGCACAAGAGCTGTTGTATGAAAATGCTGTTACTTAGACCAAATTATAATTTCAGCTTTGATTATGATCACTTGTTATTTCTAAGAATACCCAGGTCTTTGTATTGAAACTGGATTGCACACCTGGTGAGGATTTGTTTGGATCTGTGTGTCTGCCTTAAATTCAATAACATGTGACATTGCAGGCAGCATTTATCCCTTCAGCGCTCACACTGAGGCCGAGCCTTAGTCAGAAAATGAATAGCCCTGGTAAGTAGGGCAGCCTGACATTAATTCAGCAGATGTAATGGTTGACCCAAGCATGACCAGTCTGGTGACGTCAGTCTTTGGCTTGCATACTGGAGATGTGTAGACACTTCAAGACTTGTTGAGGTGGTGCAGTGGTTTCCTCCCACAGTTGAGGAATCTAAACTGAGACTGTCTCGTTCTATGTGTTAGCCTAACTGGTGATCTGCTCAAGTCTCAGGCAAACCTTTCATCAGATGGGGTAGGCTCCAGCTTACAGCAGCCCTCTGCAGGATAATGCCAGTATATCGAATGGATGGATATTAAATAGATTTAAGTATTTGGTTAAATGATATATAAGGTTAAAATTATGACTTTTAAAGGAAATCTCCTCTGCTGTTGGTCAGTTTTTCCCAGGCTGGTTTACTAGCGTAAAAATGAATGAAAGTAGTGAAGTTAGTGAGCCCATGTTTTCTCAAAATGATTTTCCCTTTACAATGAATGTTTTATAACCTTTTTTATAGTATCTTACTGTTGGTATTACTGGATAATATAGTCCAAATTACAAAAATCTGTTACATTACAGATACCAACATGGAACTGACTCAAGGGGCCATAAAGGTCTGGCTGTGTGTTCAGTGGAGAAAAAAAGGACCCAAAAAGTAACTTTGAGCAGTGATTAGTCTCTCCCATATCCACTGACCTTGCTGTGTGTTAAATAGCCTCTTACTGGATGGCAGGATTCAAGGAGAATATGAAGGTGTAATTACCCTTCAATGGGATTTTTATACTAGTATAGTCTGATTGGATGGATCCAGAGGACAGAGCTAGTTCTTGTGTTTCTTTTTCCAAGATGAAACAAATTCTCTCATTCATACCTTAGGGAATATAGCTACAACGATGTAGAGACCACAAATATTGATCATCTCATTAGGTGTAAAAAATCGGTTGGATCTGATTCCTCAGAAACATCACCGAGATGCAGATCTCAGCAGAACAACCTAGTCGTAAACTGACTGTCAGAACCAAGCCCGACCATGCAGACCAGCTGCTGGACCACCTGCTGGACAGAGTGTTTCTCCAGGGGAATGCAGGACTAGCATCTGGAGGAGAATCCCCAGCGGACGTTGAATCACAAAATGGAGGAGAATTCAAGAAGGAAGTTGGATTAGAACCTCAGAAGAACCTTAGAGAAGGATCTGGATCATACCCAGAAGCTTCAACATCCACTTCTCATCCTCAAAGAGGTAAGTGTTACCAAATTCACTTCACTTTTTCATTGTCATAAGTAGTTAATATGCAGTCCAGAAATATAAATACATTTTAAAAAATGATAATTACGTTTAAAAAGTCAGGAATATATGTTTAGTCATCTGAATAACACAAACTAAAATGTGTCTCAAAGTCGAGCTGAAACCCCAAAATAGCTTCAATAGTCCTGAAATAGGCATTTGAACTGGCATGCAGTGAATTAAGTCAGACTGAATTAAATCTGTGATTTGGTGTAGTACAAATACTGGTTAATTTCTTCCAGAGTTTTAGTTGTTCCTTATTGACAGTGTGGAAGCATCGCCACCTCCTGTAACTAAAGGGAACTGCAGATTTTACAGTTTTGACTAATCTGGAAATACATACTGAAATGCTTCAGATAAGAAATGAATTTTGACTGAAGACTGATCCAGATTGTTCTCTCGTGCAGCTGTGAATCCTCTTCATAACAGACTGCAGCAGTGGTTCCAGGTGACTGCTCCTGGTCAACATGAGAAAAAAAGACATTTCAAAAGTTTGTATGAAATCCAAATTACATAAATCAAAAACTCAGCTGTTATTATATTTCCACATATTAAGTGTCATTTATTCATATGCTTATTTTTGCTTTAATATCCTTCACTCCAGCTGCATCCCATCAAACATCTTCTGTGGATCAAACCAACAACACGTACTCGCAGCAGTTCCATGAATCCCAGCATGGCTCTTCCTCATCTAAGGGTCCTTCATCCACTGAATCCTCAGAGGAAGACAAGTAGCACGATGGGACAGAAGATCAGAAACACAAACACTGATCAGATTCTGAAAGAATCTGTCAAATAAAACAGCAGAGCATATAACAGTCATGTTGGCGACCTCACTAACACGCAGCATTAGAGGAAAAATTCTTGTTCTTTACTGAAGTTAAAGGAGTTACACCAAAATCTATAAATATCAGTTGTCTTTCTTTTAAAATGATCATTTAGAAAACTAATTTGGAATAATGTACAGCAGTATTAAAGGTGCCGAGTACAGAAAAGTGAGCATGGTATACAGTTATACATAAAATATGGTCAAATATGATACCAATTTTTGGGATAAATAAAGTTGGTAAATTTCTGTGTTACAGCAGCCAAAACGTTAAGCGTAACCTAGCACACTAAATCATAATCTAAAAAGAATACAATAAAAACTAAAGTGTGACTAAAATACATTAATGCATTTTAAATACAATAATGATGAGATCATTATCACTTGTAAATCAATGTGTGTGAATGTATCTGAAGCATAAACGCAGCATGGAAATGTTGTCCTGGGTTTCGGACAACATTTCTTCCCCATGTTAAGTTTACTTTTACATCTGTGATTCTCTGCTTAGTTTTCGTTGCTTACTTCCTGTTTTACTTTATTAGTCAGTCGTCTTGTGTTTTTAATTATCTGTTATCATCGTTTTGTGTTTGCTGACATGGAATTATCTGGATTTTTTTTGCCATTTCAGTTTATGGATTTTGTAACTCTGGGCCCTGAACTACAAAGCAAGTTCAACATACCAAGGGTATATTTCCATTATCTGTATCAACTGGCATTAACACTGGCAATCGCTATAAGCAGTCACATGAAACTATTATCAGCTTGCCAAGGCAACCCAGGGTTTTTCCTGCATATTCTCATGAAAGGGGCGGTGTTGCAGTGTCTGATCATTTAGAAGGGGCATTTTCTGGAACAGATGACTTCTCCTACACAGAAACTGTGTAACACAGAAACCTCTCAAGAAACTTCCAGTTGCTTTTCGTTCCAAGCTCCTTAGATTACTCTGACCTGGATGACTGAGAACCTCCACAGACAATGTGATGAATGCTGCAGAAAATCATTAATCTGGTGATTTAGCACACAAAGTGATAACAATTTAAATTCAGCTTAATTAGCCACTACGCTCTCTATGTTACTGTTTCTTTCTAAGGTGACAGACCCATTTAAACACTGAAGCTTAAATAATACTGCCCCACAGTTTAATAAAGGAGTTTGTCAGCATAGCCACCTTCTGACAGTTTTAGTTTTTATTCTCCCAGCTGCAGACTCAGAGATGTTTAAGGGTTTGGGAGATTATTTACAATCTGTTTTTTATATTTACAAGTTGGTCTATGTACAAATTTGATGTGAGATGAGCAAGTACAGGATAGGTGTCATACTTTAAGATGCTTATAGAAGAATACAACTATTTTTAAATTGTTTGCTCCAAATAAATATAACAAAGTCAAATAATAAAGAGAATCTAAGCTCCAGGGAGGCAATATAAAACCCCCCCCTAACCTAATAACAAGTTTGGTCACCCTTAGCAGCAACAGCTGCAATCAAGCATTACTGGCAATGAGTGTTTTACAGCACTGTGGAGGAATTTTGGGCCCACTCATCTTTGCAGAATTGTTGTAATTCAGCCACACTGGAGAGTATTCGAGCATGAACTGACTTTTTAAGGTCATGCCACAGCACCTCAAGCAGATTCATTTCAGGACTTTGACTAGGCCGCTCCAAAGTCTTCATTTTGTTTTTCTTGAGCCATTCAAAGGTGGACTTGCTGGAGAGTTTTGGATCATTGTCCTACTGCAGAACTGTTACGGATTCAAATATTGGGGATGGATACAAGAGGAAAAACCAAAATAACAACACTGGTCCGGCCGGGTTGAGTCAAACGATGATTTTAATGATCACACGCGTGGGAGATGGACACCGTACGCAGACAGCATCAGATCTCAAAATGGTGGAGCATTGATCAAACAGTATTTCTTATAACTCAGCAGTATAATGCATCATAAAACAATATCATTCATTCACAATAAATCAGCAGTCTAATGTAATACAGTTTAACAAATGTAATAGTTATCACCTTCTAATTCAGGAGAATAATGCAAACTCAAACTACATAATAATTCAATCTTTAATTAGGGGTCTAACATGGCATAAAATAATATTATAATCTCACAGAACCCAAGTGCGCTTCAGCTTGAGGTCACAAAAAGACAGCTGGAAATTGTTATTTCAGTAATTACATTATATGTGGCATAGTATGACAATGTTTGAGACAGGACAGGCAGGTAAGAAAAAGGAAAGGGGGGAGAAAATGGGGAAAAATATAATAAATGGACAGAGCACAAATACAAATAGACATGTAGAGTGTATCACCAACTGCTGCACCTGTAAGAAAAAAAACAAGCATACAGCATGTCCATCCTAGCAGGAGAAGCAAGGACGCCCCAGATGGGCCACACTTGGACAAAGCTTCAGAGTCCCAGAGGACTAGAAGCAACAGGCAGTCGACCCCGCTAGAGACTGGCCACCCTGGTACAAGCCGAGAACAGTTTTTAGTTTTTCTTTTTGCTATATTTACTATAATTTGATTTTCACTGTGCAACTGAAGAAACATATTTAAAAACTCTCCGCTGCTTGACTTCCTCTGACCATGTGGTGGCAGCAGAACTCAATATCTGACTTACTACTAATACTCATACTACTGTCAGTGAAACATATGTACAGCTTGTTTAGTGGAACTAATCTACATGTATACAGACTCTATCTGGAATTTTCGTTAACCAAAGGAAAGGAATTTAGCCAAACAATTCAATATGATAAACAAAACGCAGCTTTAAACTTACAAATGAAAGCAGAAAAACATTCAACATGTTTCACTTTGTCTCCCGGAAATGTTTGATGATTACTTTAAGGTTTACAAAATGTCTCACATAAGATCATTTCAAAGTATAAGGTTAGGATCACTGGGCAGTAACTGTTATTTGACATTTGGATTAGATTTTTACAAAAGGAAAGAAATTAAAGTTAGCTTTATTGTCAGCTCCAATATGAAGAAAATTGTAGAAACATAGAAATAAAAAATACAAAAACCAAAATACACAAAGTAAAATAAGAAACTTAAGACAAGAAAATGCCATAAAAAAAACTGTGTGTAATAGAGTGAGTTGTATAATACAGGTATGATAATGTCCTTAATGTATGTTACCATTTACGGTAAATGTTTGGTTTTTTTCACATTCTACAAATAAAAGAGACAAATTGATATGAATCGGCTGTCCACTAAACCTCTAAACCTTGCAGATTTTCAGTAAAGGAGTGCAAATCGAGCTCTCATAAGAGCTTAAAAATCAGGGTGATAAAATGAACCGTATGTTTGTTCTAACATAAACTTCATTTCCTACTAAATAGTTTTATCTCTTTTTTAGGTTGTGATAGATGTACTTTATTTGCTTTTACAGCTAGTAGCTCTTCTTTAAGAGTTCCCAGTAACTCTTGGAACTTTAGTGGATTATTTTTCTGTAACTTTGAAACTGAAACAGAGTTTTAAATGACAAAGAAGTGTCTTAGTTAAGTAAACATTTTGACAAGATAGCACGTATTTTCCTATTTTTTTATGCCACGTCTTTATTTCCATATTTTCATGAGCATTATCAAGTGTGACGATGTTGACGCTAGATTCCGTTTCATCTCAATATAAGCATAAACTTAAAAAGCATTTAACATTGTGCTTATAGGAAATCATATCTCAGCCTCTATGAGACAGATTTATGTCATGCAAACTTTTTATTTACATATCACAAATCAGTGGCAGAAGGACATGAGACACATGACTGATGATCAGGCATGGAGATCTGCCATATAACAAATTCCCGGACCATGCTTAACAGTAATGATGGCTGGGAAACCCAGTTTAAAATAATCCAGACTGCACGGCATATCACTGCTGTGGGGCAGTCTCAGCACACAAACCCTCTGTACGAAGTGTAATAAAATCTAGAACATGCATATTTTTTTTTAGGATTGTTCAAAGATCTAAAGCTTCTGAAAAAAAGTTTAAAAAACATATTGACATGGTGCAGTTTGCACATGCCCTCCATCCACTGTATACTGTCATTCGATGTGGCTAAAAATAATGTTTGTTTAATGTTATAGTAATTTTTTTTACATAGCTAGACTGGTGATTCAATACTGGACCTCCCGGTATGTACCCATAATGGACGATTTGTATTACAAGATTCTGAGAATTCTTCCCCTGGAAAAACTGACATTCACCTTAGAGGACAATATTGAGGGATTTAATTAAATCTGGCAACTGGTGGTGGATTCAATCGACCTCTCTGGACTGGAATTTTGTACATGGTCTGATGTGACTAAGTCTGGCCATTGACTTCAAAATGGGGCACTTCGTCATTGGGGTACTCTGCTTTGTTGTGTACATCCATAGAATCTGCACAACAGGTTAATTGATATCCTGCTGTTTTTAGTCTGAACTGTTAGATTTTTAGTGTTTATTTGTTGATTGTTGGTAAATTTTCCTTTTAAAAGGAGAAGGTTAATAGCCACAACATAAGGAAAGGTTGTACTGTATAAAGCAAGTCTATTATTTTGATAAAAGCCTGCAAATTAAATTTGTTTTTTAAAGCCCTTTAAAGGCTTTTTGTTTTTAAAACAAGTGGAAACACTGAAAGCTTTCAACCAGCTCATAAAACTAATGATGGCATGAGTCTTCTATGAGCTGTCTACACCTGATTAAAGCCAGATGCAGTTCTCAGCGGATGGCAAAATCAAAAAGAGGGGGTAGAAAGGTAGAGTTGTTTTGGTCTCAAATCAGAAATCGATTAGATATGGACTAGCTGACTGATAAAGTTATGAATCAACTGTGCCAGACTGTGCTGTTTAGGAAACGACATTTCAAACAAATGGGAATGCACAGAGAAACTCCTCCTTTTATATTCAAACTCTTAACCTGAGGGGGTGGACAAAAGCTAAACATCTGCGATGTGTTGAGTTTCAGTCAGAACACTCACACTGACACAGAGGAAGTGAATTTTCCATCTCAGCTCATGTGTAAACTGTGGGAATCCATTTCTACCAGAGGTATAAAAAGTTAAGAATAATGAATATGAAAATATTCATGTTGAATACTTAATTTGAATATGATTTATCCCAACTTTGGCATGCTATTAAAGCTTCACATTTTTAAAATGATTCTTTCATTTCTACATGGAAGATCGTATAACGGCATCCTGTATTCTGGACCAACTGCAAGCAGCGTAAAGATGACTGTTCAATACCAAAGCACAGGGAATTACAGTAGTCCAGACAGGAAGTAACAAAATCATGAATAACTTTTTCTAGGAACTTTGGGTTATTCAAATAAAATGTAAGCAAAAAGCAGGACAATTGTTATTAGCCTACTCTAACTTCTGGATCTGAATTAAGCCTTCACTGAATGCCTTAAACCTGCTCGTTTCCCACTGACCAGCAGGGGGCGACTCCTCTGGTCTGTTTGTACAGAAGTTTTGTAGTGTGGTGTTTAGTGTTTTCCTTTTGATCTTGTTCATCTGCATCCTCCGCTACTACTCCATTTCAACTTCTTCCTGAACTAGTAAGGGTTCTAACATGAGAAATCCTAGATGAACTTGCTTATTTACTCTTAATATCGTTGGGTCTGGTTATCATTTCAGATCAGACATGCGACCCTCCCATCTCCAGACAGCTAACAAGAACTAGCTAAACAACAACATAAATATAAGCTAACGTCGTGCCAGCTAACGTCAGGTCCTAGAAACCCGAACGTCTTTAAGTACTTTTCTCACCAATCCATCTGTCGATCTCCTGCTCCCTTCTCCTGTCACTCGGGAACAAGAGATACTTAAACTCCTCCACTTGGGGCAGGAACGCGTCTCTGACCTCGGCTGTGAACTGTTCCAGTGCGAGCTGGAGGCCATTACCCAATGAAGCCAACAGAACCACGTCATCTGCGAAAGGCAGAGATATCCTTAAGTCTTAATTCATCATTTTAACTCACCAGGACTACTAGCTACTAATCCATACAAAACTGGCGACTTCATCAACTGGTAGGTAATAATGTGTTATTTTTGTCCCCTCCATGTCAATTTGGATATTTCCATTATGAAATTACCCCAATGGAGCAAACTACAACTTATACTTAGTGTTAGTACGTCGACAGGGTGGCGTCTCAAAACATATTTAACAGTTTGTGCTCCTACTGTGAATGAACTTCCTGTATTTGGTCAATACATGCAACTTGTCTTGCCTCAAACTACACGTGACGAAATTCTTCAGCTGTGACATCAACATTTTGTCACGCAAACACTAAACAATGCCACAACAACATGTGGTTTTACCTGTATTAACTGGGGAAAAAAATAGCCTCAGAGCTGAAATATTTCTCTGCTAACCTAAAAATCAGCTGTTTTCATTCCTTAGAAAGGCAGTAAAATTATATCTTCAGTAGTTAGGGAGCTGATAAATTGCCATTAATAAACTGGTAAATGGACTGGTACTTACATAGCACCTTTCTACTCAATTTGACCACTCAAAGCACTTTGTAAGTCTGTTTTATCTAAACCTAAGCAGAGTAAAAATAAGCCTGATATTTGGTCTCCTTAGCATCCTTAAATTATTATTTCAATCATAGGATTAAACATGTTTAATATAAGTGTCCACCATTATAACATATGAGAGAAAATTAGAGCAAGTATTGTCTGTATCTTTTATTTCTATGTAACCAGAATTTTAAAAAAAGTTGTCATATCAATTGTAAACTAGACTATTCCAACTGAGCTGTTTTGTTACTCCAGACTGTGTCTTTTAGGTCAAACAGGAAGTGACCAAAATGTTTTCCTAAACCGCCTGCCCTCCACACTGATAAAACTCTCTCTCAAACGCACACACACACACACACACACACACACACTCCCTCCTCAGATATCTGTTTCTCCTCTGCTGTCACTCTGAGACACACACACATACACACACACTGGAGGAGGTAGATAACCGTGATTCCACTGCTGAATTTTTAACGCTGTTGTGGAACTTTTTTTTTTCTAGGCGGGTTACTGTGGCACCAGGGTACTGTTACACTGACAGAGTCAGAGAGACAGGGTTCAGTTCAGTTCTGTTGTTTACTGAAGCTGGACGGAAGCAGCTGTGCATGGAGTGTATATGGTAAGTCTCTCTATCTATCTATCTATAGACATGCTGTGTGTTTTGTCCTGTTTTTAGCTATTAGTCATATAATAAACGAGTTTTAGATATTTCATTCAAAAAAACTTCACTTTCAGAGCTAAAATCATGTTTGAAATAGTTCTCATTCTTTCAGTTTGTTTGGTTTGCTTTAAGTAAAACCAAATAATGTTGTTCATCACCTCTTATTAACTAGTCAAGTACAGTTATTTGGTCTGTATATTGTATGTATTACATGAGCGATTTGTTACTGCTCATCCTTAGCTTCAAGTTTATCCGTTTTGTGGGACTGGTGATGCTGTAACTTTTTAATTGCAACCAACAGCTTTCACCTGGTCTGCCCGGCCTTCACCACCACTAACTGTTGTACTTGGCACCTTCAAATGTGTTAATTATTCATTATAGGAGGGTTTTTGTGTGTCTCTGCTCTCTGGTGCATAGGAGAAGTCGCTTTTGGTTCCTTCTTTGATCTCTAGCTAGATTTTGGAATTGAGACCTAAGTTTGACATTTTCCAGAAGGTTTCTTGAGTTTATATGTTTTTAGGTTTGTAATTTTGATTCCCATCTGTGATGTTTGTTATAATAGTATTAATTGTCTCAATGCATTTGTTTTCACAGAGAAATCAAATTAAACAAAGTTTTGGGTTTCTTTAACTCATTTTTAACAAAGAATGACATGACTGAATGAAATGCATGAAGTGTTGTGTATGATAGTGATACGTGATACCACAGAATACATGGAAATGTAATGAAGGTGTAAATTTTGTCTGAAACTGCAATCACTGTACAAATTGTTCACAAATTTCTTAATTGGCAAGGGCATGTTATTTGTTGTGTTGTTCCCTAGCAAAGTGCTTTCTCCTGTACATAAATCAGTGAGTGAGGTCACTCAGACACCACTTCAAAAATGCATTTATTAAAAAAAAAAACAAAAAAAAAACTACTTTAAAACAAACACTATTTAAGGTTAGCTCGGCAGCTATCTGTCCACAGCAAAGTTATCACATTTTGAGTCCTTCTATGGCCTTGCAATCTTTTAATAATCCCTAAAAATAATCAACTGTACTTTCAGCTTTTAATTTACCTGCACGCAGACATATAGCCTGTATATAAATGATGGACATAGTCACTATAAAGTCACTCACTAATTTGTGGACACCTATTTTTAAGCAACAAGGTGAGCTTTTGGGCCGTCATGATCATAGGTTTTTTTAAACCACATGTCACGGGTGAGGGGTGGACGTCACTGAGAACGAACGAAGTACTTTTGAAAACTTACTGAATGAAAATCATGTTGCCATAAATTAGACTTTAAATTAGCTCAGTGGCTAATTTAAAGTAAATTGTCATCATCACATGTTGTAAGCTGCAAACTAATTTTCTCCTGCACTTTATACAGCATACAATCAGATTTATTTTTTAAAATCAAAGCAGTGGTGACTGCTGGCCATTTAAAAAAAAAAAATCCAGATATGAAGTTTTCATGAATTGGCATCACCTTTCTGATCTGTAGGCTCTTTCTATGCATTCACTGTCCATTGTATTAGGTACAACTTTTCACCCACTCAAATATCTAATCAGCCAATCACATAGCAGTCAACATCAGAAGAAAGGTCATTTAAGTGCCTTTAATGCAGCATGGTTGTTGGTGCCAGATTGGCTAGTTTGAGTATTTTGGAGACTACTTATCTACAGGGATTGAATGGTCTGAAAAACAGAAACTATGCAGTGAGCTGTGGGTCTCTGGACAAAAATACCTTGTTAATGTCTGAGGTCAGAGGAGAAACAACTCAAATAAACACTGGTTATAATGATATGCAAATTTGCATCCCGTTGAATCTTGAAGCAGATGAGTTGTAAAAACACAAGACCACACCAAGTGCCACACCTGTCAGCTAAGAAGAGGAAATGGAGGCTAAAATTTGCACACGTTCACCAAAGTTGTAGAGTAAAAGACTGGAATAACATTTTCCTGTCCGGTGAATCAGGGTTTCTGCTACGACTTTTGGATGAATTTGGCGTAAACAATATAAAAACCATACATCCATACTGCTTTGTATTACCAGTTTATGCTGGTGGTAGTAGGGTTGTGATGGTATAAGGGGCGTTTTTCTTTGCACACTTAGGCCTCTTAGTACCGAGCATTGTTAAAACAGCACAGCCTACCTAGGTAGGCAAAAATGGAAGTTCAATCTGGTACTAGGTGTATCTAATAAACTGTCTAAGTGTAGTCTATAGCAGCGGTCCCCAACCCCCGGGCCTCGGACCGGTACCGGTCCGTGAGTCATTTGGTACCGGGCCGCGAGAGTTGAGGCTCAGGTGTGAAATGTATAGTTTTCAGGGTTTTTACCGGTTTTCAGCGTTATTTTGTTAGCGTTTTTTATCGTTTACTCCGTTTTCCTTGGTCTTTTCACGTGTGTTATGAATACATTTTCTTTTTTTCGGTACCGGTACTAGTTTTATTTTGTTGTATTTATCCGCGACACTTTAAAGGCCGGTCCGTGAAAATATTGTCGGGCATAAACCGGTCCGTGGCGCAAAAGAGGTTGGGGACCGCTGGTCTATAGTATCTTCATTAAAGACTGAAGCACTACTGCTAAAACCTACGATCAGTGAAATTAAAGATGAATGAAGTTAAAGATGAATTTGTATATATTGTTTCTGCGTTTTGTCACCATATAATCCAATAATACAGCTGAGCTCTGAGAATTCAGATTAACTAAATAAACTTTTTTTCCTCTCTACAATATATCCTGACCACCATAACTTCCCCAGCTGTCACTGCCACAATCCCTCTGGATACACTTGTGGAGGTCAGTCTATAAAACCAGGCAGGAAATCCGGAGAACACAGTCACGCTCTCCTTTTGAAATACTGTTATTTATTTAACCTTTTTTTTTAACAAGGAAATCTCTGGTGCTTTATTATGCATTTTATAGTGTAGAGTAGTTAACATTATGCCACAAAAATAGACTACGCTTTTAGCAAACAAATGAAGGTCTTGCTGTGTTTCTCCACCTTCTCTGGTGTAAACCTAAAAACAGAGCGCATTTCTACATCACTGTGGCAAAAACAGAGGTGGTTATTTGGGAAAGACAACAAATTGCCTCTCTGAAAAAGTTTGCAAGGACCTTTTTGGACCAGATTTTCCTCTGAACCATTAACAGTCTTATTTACTCCCTCAGGCCCATCCTGTCCTAATGCCTTTACCGTAGGAACATGACCCTCAACACCCAGAGAGAGAAGGAGCCCCTCCAAAGGCGAGGCAGCACTCCAGTTCATCCCCTTTACCAGCAACCGCCTTGGATCCCCAGCAGCACCCAACCCAACCCAGAGCAGCCCCGTCCCCAGCGCAACCACCCCCCTCTGGGACAGTCAGCGTCCTACCACCCTGGAGACAAGTCCCTCCATTACCGTGCCCAGTGGAGTTCAGACTCTGATGATGACTCACAGAGTGATTCGGACTGTGTTTACAGAGTAGTGTTGCTTGGTGATCATGGAGTCGGAAAGACTAGCCTCGCAGGAATCTTTGCCGGGATAACAGACAAGGATGAACAACCTGGAGGTGGGACATTATGAGTGCTTGTTTTTTAAGTGCCTGGTGGTCATTACATCTAAATCGTCACACTTACTCATAGTTTTTAGTTAGTTAAGATAGTTAATTATTATTATTAGTAGTAGTAGTATAGGTGTTGTTTAATTTAGTTGACAGGGTTAAAGTTTCCCGAAAAATGATGGACTTAACACCTTGAAAGATGTTCTTTCTGTTCAATATTGTAAAAAAATAAACTATTTCAGTTCAGTGCACATATTCAGGGTATTTTACAGGTAGGGTTCCTCTAGTCTTCTTGGAGAACTTGTCAGAGGATTCAAGCAGTCTCTTTGTTTTCATTGTCTTCATATGATCCCAGACTAACTTCATGATGTTAACTCAGCCCCATAAGAACAAATGGAGATGTATGTTACCCTTTGCTGCGCAATACCATAATGTCAAATCAAAAATGCTGCAAAGTTTTAGCACAAGCCACAGATATGTTAGGCCAGTCACTCCTAGGAAGTTTCTCCGTTTGTGGATGTTAGCTCTCACCACAGATCGATAGAGTCCCAAAGCTTTAGAAATGGCTTTACGCCTTCCTAGACCGACAGATGAAGGACTTTGTTTCTCTGCTGTTCTTGAGTTTCTTTTCATGGTGGCTGCAAAGCTTTAGCACAAGCCACAGATATGTTAACTGACAACTGACTCTGTATAAATAGAAATTAGCCAAAAGGATTCCTTAACCACAGACAATTTTTAACCATGCTTTCATAATCTTTCACACTCAGACTCAGTGCACGGTGGATCAGCACACACTTTCTGTCTCTGACTTTGTTGTGAGATCAACCTTGGCTGGCCTGAGATTGATCATCTGTCACGTGTTGACTGGCCTCAGGCCATAATTGATAAGCTGCATCGATCAGGTGATAGTCTGACGTGATGCGAATGGTCATACATCCATGGGTTTACATGTTTTGTTTTGTTACTTTTGTTTTTTGTTGTTGGTTAATCACTGATTGGCCTTTTTTTATCTTTTCAAAGTGATCTTTTATTTGCCTCCAACATCCATATAATTTGTGCGTAATTGTTTGATTTTCAGAGAGATGAATGCAAAAAGGCTTCTTTTCTGAGTAATTCATAGCACAGACATTACAGAGTATTATTCCAACGAAACATACAGAACATTTTGAAACATTAACATTTTGGCTTTTTTCTGTTTCATTTTTATGTGGGTTGTGCTGTCAGGGTTTACCTTATTGTTGTCTCTTTTTGGTCCACCATGTTGTTTATTATTTTAGTCATAGCTCTAGGGCTAACAGAGATGTTCAGCTGCTTCTGTCAGTGCTCCACTTTGGTTCAAACTAAAATCTCTGGACTAGATTTGGGTGATCTCGCTATAGTCCAGTCAACACTGAGACTGAGGGACAGGTTCAGGCTCATGTTAGGGTAACACTATCCACCTTTCATGTTGCATAGTGTGTGCGACCCATACACAAAAAGAAGCAGTACTGCTTCTGCAGCCTTATGTTCCAAATAGGACAAAGAGGACAAACTAAATGTTACTGGTAAGAAAAAGAAAAACAGCCAAGGGAGTTTATTTCCCCCTTCAAACATAAAAAGAAAAAAATACACCATCAGGAGAATCTCCAGCTTGT
Organism: Aulonocara stuartgranti; assembly: GCF_965226115.1. Taxonomy (NCBI): domain Eukaryota; kingdom Metazoa; phylum Chordata; class Actinopteri; order Cichliformes; family Cichlidae; genus Aulonocara; species Aulonocara stuartgranti. The sequence continues at coordinate 10,536,940 of NC_138943.1, forward strand.
TCACCTACAGCCTAATTTCTGAGCATAGCTTGACACATAATAATTGAACATCTAACTTTTGCCTGCATTTTTTTCCTCTTTGCTTTCTTTACTGCTGCTTCAGTATGTTTGTATACGTGCAAAATGCAACAACTGTCCACCCTAGACACACAGCTCAGTTTTTCACGCATCCAATGAAAATGAAGTTGAGGAGAGGTTATATACTAGCATTTCTGAAAATGCACAATTCTCTGCATTGCCCTTTAATTCAATATCAACCAATAGATTATGTTTTATAGATCAGTGTTGCTGCTCACACGCATTAATTTCAAAGAGGGCAGAGGGTTTTCCGGCGTGGACTGAGCAGCTCAATCTGATTAAAGTCCGGACTGTGACAAAGCCACACTTGCTGGTGTGTTCTTGATCATTGTCCTGTTCAATTGCACTTGAGTCTCAGGGCGCAAGCTTGATGGCCAGACATTCTCATTCAGGAATTTCTGATGGAGAGCAGAATTCATGGTTCCATCAATTACGGTAAGTTGTCCAGGTCCTGAAGCAAAGCATCCCCAGAACACCACACTACCCTCACATTTGTCTGACTGTTGGTATGATGTTCTTATGAAATGCTGTTATTTTTATGCCAAAATGCTCAACTTTTGTCCAGAGAATGTTTTCCCAAAGTCTTGAGGACCATCAAGATGTGAGACAAGCCTGTGTGTTCTCTATGATTAGCAGTAGTTTTTGCCTTAGAGTTTTCCCATATATGTCTTTTAGTCTCTTTCTGACTTTTGAATCATGAACTCTGACCTTAACTGAGCCAAGTGAGGCCTACGGTTTGTTAGATGTTGTTCTGGGTTCTTTTGTCATCTCCTGGATAAGTCGCTGATCTGCTCTTGGAGTAATTTTGGTAGGCCGGTCACTTCTATGAAGTTTCTCCGTTTGTGGATGTTAGCTCTCACCACAGATCGATAGAGTCCCAAAGCTTTAGAAATGGCTTCACGCCTTCCTAGACCGACAGATGAAGGACTTTGTTTCTCAGGTGTTCTTGAGTTTCTTTTGATGGTGGCATGGTATGTTGGTTTTGATCTTTTAGCCTACTTTACTTCATTAAACAGATTTTATTTAAGCAATTTCTTGAGTCAACAGGTCTGACTGTAATCACTGATAAATCTGATTATCAAGGAGGACAATTACTTTCACACAGGGCTGGATAGGTTTAGCTTTGTACTTTAAAAACTGTATTTTGTCTAATATTAAAATTAGTTTCATGGTGTGAGACATTTAAATATAATGAATGAGCAAAAAACAACAACAACAAAGGGGCAAATACTTTTTCACAGCCCTGTAGGAGCTGATATCCTTTAGCCACAGCTGCTCTTCGGTACTTTCAGTGCCAATTAGCAAGTGTCAGCATGCAAACACGCTAAAATGCCAAACAAAATAAAAACCGACATGTGAGCGCGTTAGCATGCCGATCACAGCGTTTAGCTCAAAAGCAAATTCTCAAACCTGTCTTTTTTGTATTTATTGTATGTTACAGAAGACACATATGAGAGGACACTGACAGTAGATGGAGAGGAAACGACGCTCATCGTCATGGACAACTGGGAGAACGACAAACTGGTACAGTGTGTTAATATCAATATAGTAACTAAAACTAGAAAGTACATTTGGTTTATATCACTCATTGAAAAGTGCTTTTCAATAAAATGATTTTACATAAAAAACAATAAGGAGCCTAAAAAAATCATGCTACATACATTCATGCTGTTTACATAAAATAACATATCCTCTAACCAAAATTGCAGATATCAGCAGTTTCTAAAAGATGGAGAAAAAAAACATATTTAAAGACAGTTACAGAGTCTTGAAATGACAGCAAAGGCACCAGTGATCTGGAAGTAGGCTTAATGATCGGGACGTAACATGTCTACCACATACAGCATGGCTGCACGTGACCATTTAAGGTTTTAAATATAAATAGTGCAACTTTACACTGGATTCTGTAGAGCACAGTGAGCCAGTGCAAGGCTGCCAACGCTGGAGTAATGTGATCTCTCTTTTTTGTCCCAGTAATTAATCTGGCTGCAGCATTTTGAACTAATTGCAGACCAGCAAGAGTGACTGACTAACTCTAGTATACAGTGCATTAAAGTAGTCCAGTCTACAGGTAACAAAAGCATGCATAACCCTTTGCAGATCTAGTGGTTTAAAAAAATTATTTTAGTATGGAGAATGTTCTGAGCTGAAAGAAAGTTTTTAACCACAGCATTGATTTGTTTGTTGAATTTCACATTTTTCTAAAAGATTTTTCCATTGGTTTTAACCTCTATTTCATTAAAAGGGTAGTCAAAGATACTTTTAACCTCTCAGTTAAAAGTGGAGAGACAAACAATATGATCTCTGTTTTGGACTAGCTCAGCTGCAGAAAACTGAGACATCCCAATTTTCTATACCCAAAAAGCCCTTATTGAGCCTTATTATGGTACAGTGATTTCCAAAATTCAAAGATAAATACAGCTGCAAGTTATCTGCACAATGAAAAGAGATATAATACTGAAAATAAAACTAAGAGATTAACAAAACTGAATTAAATAAAAAGCAAAAACTAACTAAAATAGCATCGTGTACCTACAAAACAAACTAAACCAGCAATGTATAGGAAATGTGTTTAGTTGCAGTCGGGTCAGATTTGGTAGCACAACCAGCTTCTGTGAATCTGTTCATTAAGATGAGGATGTCAGTATTACTGTGTTTCAAATGTTTCCATTGTTTGGTTGTTTTTTGGATCGCTCTGAACTCCTTAAATCGTTTAATCTCACAGACAAACACTATGCTACAAACACTACACTTTATTTAAAAAAATAAAAATTATTGTGGAAACTAAGCGACAGTTTGAAACTAAACTGAACTCAAAACCACGGTGTGTCCGTGTGTTACAGAGTAAGGCTGTAGGGCAGGCCAGGAAATTTACAGTGTTTGAATCTCTGGGTTTCACAGCCACATAAAAAAACAATAACAATGGTAGGGAACTGTGTCGAGATGATAATATTTTTTTTAAAAACAAACTTTTCCTATGTTGATTAAGGTTTTATTTTAGGATCTCTAAAACATAAACTTGTCGCTTTGACACAGCAAAATGAATTTTACCAAAAGAAATAAGATATGGTTGATAAAAAACTACCACAAAAAGTAAACATCTCAAGGTGTGCACAAATACAAATAATATGAACACGTGTGTCAGTAAGTTTGTTTTTTTCACATTAATGTGAAATTCAGAACAAAGTGTTCTGTTGGAGCAAATTTCATGACTAAATTTAACAAACATGTTGCAAATGCCCTAAAATGTACTAAAAAGCCTGTACAATAAAGTTCTTTCTACCTTGGTACCATTAAAAAAAGATTCTTGAGCTGCAAAGCAGTATAATTTATAGTGGCCATTTGCATAGCTCTCTGGTTATGCGTAGAGGATTATGAGTTAAACCAGTGCAGGGGCTACAGACATGTGTGCAGTGTAAGTCACTAAAAAAGTTGGACAACTTTGTCCAGCACAAGCAGCTTAAGAAGTAGGCATTCATTATGTGAGTATTCACAAAGAAGCTGATAACATCTGATTTAAAGTCTGGGTTCAACCTTCTCTGTGTTTAGGTTTCCTGTCAGGAGGGGGAGGATGGCCCCTCTCACAATGACTGTCTGAAGGTGGGGAGTGCTTACGTCATCGTCTACTCGGTCACCGACCGCTCCAGCTTTGATTCTGCTGCTGAGCTCCGCATCACGCTCCGACGTACCCGCCAGGCCGAAAACCTTCCCATCATCCTCGTAGGAAACAAGAGTGACTTAGTCCGATCGAGAGAAGTTGCTGTGGAAGGTGGAGTGCAAGTGCAAGACGTACATAAAAACAAATAAAAACTACAAAAGTACTAATAATGAATTCCTGCTACTATATTAATATGTCTGTGTCATTTATCCCCAGAGGGCCGAGCATGTGCAGTCGTGTTTGATTGCAAATTCATTGAGACGTCAGCGTCGCTTCAGCACAACGTGACCGAGCTATTTGAGGGCGTGGTCCGACAGATCCGCCTTCGTCGAGACAGCACCGAGGCCATTCAACGCAGGCGCTCCGTTTATAAACGGAAAGAGAGCCTCACTTGTAAGGCCCGGCGCTTCCTGGACCGACTGGTGGCACGTAACAACCAGCGCATGGCAGTGAAAGTGCGGTCCAAGAGCTGCCACGACTTGGCCGTTCTGTGAATTTGTCCGCCAGCAAGTTTTTTGACTCACTAGAGCTCTCTCTGGTCGTGATAATAAGGACGTTAGAGTCTCCGGTGATTCTAACGCGCAGCGCCAGACAAGTTCAGCAGTGAACTACATCAGACAGTAACATAGTTACTATGATCCTGTTGATCATGTTTGAGCATCTGGTGTTAACATTTGTGGAACTATAACAGCAGATGACTTAAATATTGAGATACCAAACAGTTAAGTGTTCAATGTTCATTGTGATAGTGTGTTCAGTGTGTGTGGATCATGTGTCGCTTGTGTTGTTTTCCTGAGGTTTTGACTGTTTTTAGTTCCCCACTGTGCAGAATAAAGTCTTAATTAAGTCTTAAAGGAATTGTAATCTCAAAATCACATTTTTCACAAAGAACATGATATTGATATGTTATTATTTATGATGATGCCATATTTGTTTCCAAGTTAACTCCTTTTTTGAAAATTATTTGAATTTACTAACTGCTTTTTGTGTCTATTTTTAAAGGATGCATGTGGCCACTGTGCCATCAACTCAGACTGTCACTTGGTTTTTGAAACCAGTGATGTCCATAGTTAGAAAATGGAGTGCTAGACAGCTTAGTTAACAAGCTAAATCCACAAGACATGTAGCATCATAGCACAGATGTAGATTCCTGCTGATTTGAGTTTTCACTCACCAACTCAACAGCACCCTACTGAATAGGGTGTAGTCTTATTAGACAACAATCAATTCTACCGGAAATTTAAAAGCCTCCGACAGGACACCAACACTGCAAACATGGTGAAGAAGTCAATTTCACAGACTTGAATAAGAAGATGTGGTGTGAAAACAGATACCAGATATTACCTGTGTTGGTACACCTCAACTTTAAGCCCTAAAATTGAAAAGGATTTTTTAAAATCATCTAACCACCATGAATGGTGGATGGATGATTGGCATTTTAAGCGCCAATCTCCGGATTTGCTTCTTAATACCTGAAATTTGTTCAGAATTTGGCTCTTCTGCTTTCTCATCTAATATAAGCTGCTAACATTAGCAATTTCAGTTAACTAGCGTAAGCCAAGCACTGGCGCATCATAAACTAACATTAACTAACATTTTGTTGGGTTACAGGTTAAATTTGAAAAAGCAAAGGACACACACACACAGTGTACGCAGTTTCATATTTGTTTTCAGAGTGTACAGTTTCATTTATTTTGAAATATACTAGTTAAATATTCTCATCCGATTTATTCTTTCCCTCCAGTTAAAATCTTTTCTCTGCAGGAGACCCAGGGATCAAATCTGTGTTTCACTTCACATAAACACACTGTCAGGCCTGCTGGATATTTACTGTTGTCTTGGTGAGCTGTGGCCCATTGAAGAAGAGTTTGTTTACTGAGAGGTCGCCATGACGACACAGTCACATCTTGACATCTCTGTATGGTTGACATAAAGCAGGTGAGTGTTTGGGATGGTGACTTTTTATGGGATTGAACCTAACATCTACCTGCTGGAAACACACAGTACTTACAGCAACTCCCAGTTTCCACTGTTAAAATATGAATGTTGTGAGCACAAGTAAGACAGACATGAAGGATTATGAATATGCAACCAACACGGATGTACCTGCATGCAAGCCTCCAAAAAAATATATATATTGACTGGTTGAAAAGCAGGTTGTAATGGAGAGAGAGCAACAACAAAGACAAAAACGATATTTTACTTCAGGAGCTAATTTAAGGGATCAGTTGTCCCACATATTTTTGACACTGCCCCCTGGTGACAGTGCACAGCTACTACACATAGACAAAGGCCTGAAAAACTCTAAAACCACTTTACACTTTACAGGCCACATACAGCCCACTTTGATCATAAGTTGGGCTCTTTTTCTACACGATAAATGAAAGCCTGCTGTGACAAATCAAAACATCTGTCAGCTTGACTCTTTGGACTTACATTGTAATAAAAAAAAATAAAATTACAGAAATAGTTCCTGCAGCTAATTGCCCAGACTGTCCAGTTTGTTGTTGTTGTTGTTTTTCGTCTTTTTTTTAACTGTACTCATAAAAAATGAATTTTACAGTAAAAAGTGAACAAGAGAAATTTTTCTGTTTTTCACAAAGTTACAGAGGTTTTATTATTCAAATAGCTAAGCATTTTGCGGTTTGACATAATTTGTAAAAGTTGAAATTTCCTTGAAATTGAATTGCAAAATCTTTTGTCAGAGGTCATTTTTGGAGGCGGAAAAACAAAAAACAGTGGCCAACATCACTGTACACAACAGTAGAGTGGTAATAAGCAAGCAAATAATGCACGAAATAGAGATCTCTTATGGAAAACTGGTCTCAAAGCAAACAGAGAGCTATGCAGGAAGTGCACTTTTTATCATGGTCAAATTCAGGTAATTCATTACAATGTTTTTCAAACGTGAAGTGTAGTTGTGGTCTTCTTCTGCTGTTGGTTCGCACTTTGTGTTTACATCTTTTTGTAGAATCTGTTTGGACTTTAATTGTTTGCTGTTTTAGCTGTTCAGCGGTTGTTGAAATGGTTTTGTGAGCTTTTAGCTGATATTCTGACATTTCTGTCAATACCACACATGTCTATATTTAGATAACAGATCCAGCAGTATATCGTGTTAAACCAGATGTTCTCCCTCTCGCCTCAGAGAGGTACAGAGATTGGGGTTCAACAGGTTAATTGTTTATTGCTTAATTACTTTGAATAGTATGAATAACCATTAGGAAGTTTTTTATAAGTAGGAAAAGCTGAAAACTTGTGAAAATACAGTTAAAAGTCCAAAATGTTGTGCTTGTTTGTGGTGAGCAGCAGATCAAGCAAATTAAGAATTAAAAATGGCTTCAAGCGCACATTCAGGCCTGTGAGACTCATTTAAACACTCAGACACTGAGCCATGGCTCTGTGCTACATGCACACATTTCTGCATCTCTGCTACTCAAAGCAGGGCTGAAGATTCGGTTCCCAGATACCGACAGGTCATTAATAACTGACATATGAAATTATCATGCAGGATGGATATAAGTCTATCGTACAGGGCCATATGTTTGACACCTCTGAACTTCACCGTCTCAGCGACATATATTCAACTCCTTTAATCAGGTTTTACTGTAAGATTTACTAAAAGATTTAAGCTTAAAAAATAAAACTTAAAAATTAGGTTGCTACACATTGTCATATTTCTAAATATTGGCCATTCAAAGGAAGGTTTTAGTTATATTTTTTAACTGTGACTCATGCAAAGCTACTCTTGTGGTGTTCCAGAATAAAAGGATGGCACTAGAGTAGGTCATTTTATCACACCAAAGGCAATTTTCATTGAATCAGTTCAAGTCAATTCAGTTTTATTTATACAGCACCAAATCACAACAACTGTCACCTCTGGTTGTTTTATACCATAAGGTAAAGACCCTATGACTGAGCACTTTGCAATAGTAGGAAGGAAAAACTCCCTATTAACAGGAAAAGTCCCTATAACCGTCTCAGGGAGGGGGGGTTCTCTGCAGCAAACAGCTGGAGGGTGAAGGGAAAGAAAAACAAGAGAAAGAAGAGGTGAGGAGAGGGGAAAAGAAGTTATCAGTGCATCACATGAAGTCCTGAAGCATAGACATACTACACTGTTATTCAAATTTTCCTTTGGCTAAAATCCTGCAAAATAAAAGTAGTGTTCAAAAAACATTATTACAAAAAGAAAAAACTGTCTTTGGCAGCATAACTAAAGGATGGGTTCAGGGTCACCTAATCGGTAACTATGAGCTTTATCAAAAAGTAAAGCTTTGAGTCGATCTTAAAATTAGAGAGGGTGTCTGTTTCCTGACAGCTGGTTCCACAGACGAGGGGCGTGAAAGCTGAAAGTTCTGCGTCCTTCCTTCTTTAATAAACTCTAGAAACCAGAAGAAAGCCTGTAGTCTGACAGCACCGAAAATATGGTACTGTGAGATATGGTGAGGACTAATTATTCATAACTTTTTATCATGCCGCACATCACGAATGTGTAGCACTTTGCTATTTAGCACTAAACACAAGTTTGAGTTTTTACTGCTTATCCTGGTGTAAAATGCTATTGAGTCACTGCTGAGGTATTTCTCTCAAAGCTAAAGATCACAGACTGTTGGCGATGCTCAAAGAAAAGTAAGAATAATGAACCAGTCACTAAAAAATTCACAGAATTGAAGCCGACATGCTGTGAAATAACATCAAGCAGCTTTCCATCAACAGCAGTTTATCTGGAACCCACATCGACAGGGCGGTCGTCCCAGTTTTTCCTGATCAAATATCCTATCTGTTTATTGATCAAGCATTCCAGTGACATACATTTACACAAATACACACTCACTCGCACACTGCAGCTGTACAGGGACAGTAGATGGAGGAGGGCTGTTGAACATTGATTTGATGAGGGTAATGGAAAGAATGCATGACTCTGCTCAACCCGGATGACACATACACACACTCATGCTCCCAGGCGCACACACACCACACACACACACACACACACCACACACACAATGAGGTGTAAACATCCTCTCAGTGGAGGAGGACCAGACTGAACTGTGAGTTCAACTCCCTCCCGAATCTGTTATGAATAGAAACTTTAAAGTGACTTATTATGCTTATATCTAGCGCCATCAGTTTTTATTCCTAAATTCTTCCAGAGTAGTAGAGAAACACGTGGCTATATGACGAATATTCCCACTCATTTACATTGTACAGAACCAACAATAGACAAAAACTGTCCAAAACTTAAGCACTTTGAGTATCCTGAAGCTTAAGATTTTCACTCAGAGAATACGTGTGCATGTACTTTTTTCAGCTGCTCCCTTTAGTGGTCACTACCAGAGATGGGCAGCGTTACTGTAATCCGATTACTTTTTTCAAGTAATGAGTAAAGTAAGGGATTACTATTGCAAAAACGGTAATTAGATTACCGTTACTTTCCCGTAGGAACGCTGCGTTACTGCGTTACTAAAACCGTGATTTTTTTGCGAGAATGTCTCATGACAGTGACGTAAGCAAGAGCGACATTCGTGACAACAGCTGTGTGCAGATCAACAATGGATAATATAATGAGTGGAGGAGAGAGTTTGAGCATGCAGCGTTTGAAGCGTGGAAGTACTGAGCTTACTTTGAGTTAGATTCCATAAAAAGTGACAAAAACATTAGCGTCCGTTGTGCTTGGGAAGAAAACTTCTTTTTACAGCGAAAAAAGCCCCCCTAAACAAGCTTCGAGTGCGCTACCACGTAATGGGAAATTCACAGAGAAACTCACGGATTCTTCCACTGACCGCTGTGGCACACCTGCACCAGGGTAAACCTCCGCCTACCCCACTCCTGCTTTACAGGTGAAAACAGAGCAACAGGACCGCTAGTCTTTGATTTTATTTATTTTCTGCTGTGTTTTACTTGCATCTATTTGAAAGACTGAGTGTAAACACAAAAAAAATATTTTATTTTATGTGCTGGAATGTGCAGAAAATAGGTTTAAATGTTAAACTAATTTCTTCAAGTCAGAGAATGTTGCATATAATTAAATTTTTGCTTGATGCATAAAGTTAACCTCTTAAGCCGCAAGCCTAACTGATCTCCTGCCTTTTGCCCCGTATCAGGGGGCGTTGGGGCTTAAGAGGTTAAAAGATTAAAACTAATAAAACAAGTTTTAAAATTCAAATTCAAATTTTATTTGTCACACACACAACCATACACAGTATGACATGAGGTGAAATGCTTGTAGCTGTGCAATCCAATGCCCAACCATTAGATGACAGTGGTTTTACAGTATTTACAAAATTTACAGATTTAACTTAGAAATTTACAGTAAATTATAGGAAGTGTGCATGAAGAAAAACCAGAGTGCGTGTGGTGATGTGATGTGTGTGGGAGAGTCCAGTCCTACACCTGGTTCAGGGCCCGAATAGCCTGGGGGAAGAAGCTCCATTGTCTCTGTTTTGGCCTTAAGGAAGCGGAAGCGCTTCCCAGACCTCAACAGTGAGAAGAGTCCATTGTTGGGATGGGAGAGGTCCATCATAATCTTCCTAGCTTTGGTCTTGCACCGCTTGGTGTAGATGGAAAAAAAGAGACGTTTCCATTTGATTACATTTTGTATGATGGATTATGCAGAAAAAGTAGAATTGGGCTAAAAGATCTATTGCTTTATCACCTATTCAGGTTGTGAATTATGTTTTTAAAAAGTAACTAAGTAACTAAGTAATTAATTACTTTTGAAAATAAGTAATCAGTAAAGTAACGGGATTACTTTTGGTGGGATGTAATCAGTAATTAGATACTGATTTCTTTTTTCAAGTAACTTGACCAACACTGGTCACTACAGTGGATCATCTGCCTCCATCTTACCTATTCCCAGCATCCTCACCTGTCACACCAACATTCCCCATGTCCTCCTTCACTACATCTATGGCGCTTGTCTGTGGTCTTTCTCTTTTCCTCCTGCCTGGCAGCTCCATATTTACCATTCTTTCCCCAATATATCCACTATCCCTCCTCTGCACATGTCCAAACCATCTCAGCCTTCCCTCTTGAACATTGTCTCCAAAATCCTCAACCTGAGCTGACCCCTCGCCTCTGATGTACTTATTTCTAATCTTATCCATCCTGGTCACCCCCAAAGAAAATCTTAGCATCCTCATGTTTGATTTGGCAAAGATTTTATGACGGATGCCATTCCTGATGTAACCTTCCTTATTTATCTAGTCTTGGGACCGGCACTTAAAGTAAACAGTCTTGCGTCCCTCCCTGTAGCTAGCTTATTACTTGTACTTGCACTGATGTCATTATTTAAAGCTTTGGTCATGTTTAAGATAAGTGTCTACCAGTAGACACTTATCTTTGTACTTACACTTGTAACAGGAGAAATCCCAAGCATGCATAATAGGTCCACCACCAGCAAAAACAGATGACGCCCACATAAGGAGTCAGCCAGAGTGACAGAGGCTGAAACAGTGCAGCGAACCAGCACACCACATATTATGCCTCAAGTGTCTTAATATTGCTTTTGCACTTATCATCTAGGTGGGTTACATCTACTTGTTTTGGTTTAGGAAAAGATCACATTTTTGGGTCGCAATCTAAACCCTACATACCGACATGTTGCTAAAAGGCATCTAATGTGTTAACATGTGGCTAAGGCATCCCGCCTTTAAAGTCTCTGATGAGCTATGATGAGTAAAATAGTCTCTGCTCGGCCCTTTGTTCTTTTACCTGTAAAATCATGAAACACTGTACATGGCTAATTGCTGAGCAACAGGCAAACCTGAATGTCACAGACTGAGAGAAACCCTCTGTGGGTATATCTGCACCTTAACACGCTGCCACTGACCTCAGGCTTATTCTTAATACCATTTCAAACATTTCAGACCCTTTGAGGTGCGTTTGATTTGCCGACATGGAGTACAGAAGAGAGAAAATCAAGCACTCGCCTGTGTTTATTTAAACTGAACAGTTTCCACTCTGTATGTGTCCATGTCTCTGGTTCAGTGTGCAGACATCAGTCCTGTAACTCTGCCTCTTTATTCACTGTGACACGATGAAGATCTACAGGAATGTAAACTGACTGCAGTTTAGCTTCATGATACTGTGGCTCCACCTGGAGGCTGAATGTTGTTTTCTTTAAAGATGTACTCAGCCATTTTTTGAGTTGTTGGTTTTTGGGTTTTTTTGTTGTTTTTGGGGGGGATAAAAAAAAGTTTTGTAATTACTTCTAGCAAACTGATGACATACATGTAACCCAGTTCCTGGAACCTGCCATATGGCCCCGCCCCTACATCTTTTTTGTTTTTGTTTTTTACCTGTCCATCAGTTGTAGCAAGCAGAATCATGGTCTGAATGCTTTGTTGAGCCAAACTTATTTACTTTCCCAAGAGGAGCACCATAGTGTTTTTAATTGTTTTTGTTTAATTAATTATTTAATTTCTATTATTGGTGTTATTATCTGTGTGGATATTATGCTGGAGCAGACAAGGAATAAAGGCCAGATTGGCAAAAGATAGAAGACAACAGGGGAAAGGGGGGATGGAAAAAAGGACAGAAAAGAAGGGGATGGGGGATGAAACAAAAGACCCACAAGAAACCGGATGCCGACGGACCCCAAGTAAGCTGAAGATCTGAGGCCACATGTCCTAATGACAAACGTGTCCACCCCAGGGAAGCCAAGGGAAAGGGAGGTCCCAGACGTCTTGATGCATGCTCAATCATCCAGGTAAGGAAATGCCATCTTGATGCAGTGTTTTCAGTGGGAGAAACATTTCATAACTCATCCAAGTGACTTCTTTAGTCTAATCTGACTGCAGGTTTCCCAACCTTATAAACAATACATTGCACAGTGACTGAAACTAGCACTACTGAATGAACAATGGGCTGGAAGGTCAGTTCCTTGATGATTAATCAATCACTAATCAATCCGTCCCAGATGGAGCTCCCACAGCAAAAGGCATGAGTGCCAGGGGACTACAGGCAGCGGGCAACTGACCCTGCGGCAAGCCGAGGATAGGGCCCCGAGAACCCCCCAACACAGCAGGTTATGACTTTATGTCAGCTAATGTTAGACTCGAGTGTCCTAAAAATAACTCTTTCCTTCTGATAAATAAATAGTTTGACCACATTCTCATACAGTATGAGAGTTTATTAAGTTAGTGTCAAGTTCAACCGCGTTAGATCCACTTGAAAGACATTTTCAGTAATGCTGGCTAACAGCAGCTAACAGTGGAAAAAAGCGGGGCTTACCAACAGAACATTTAAGGATATCCTCAACAACATGTGAAGTAGAACAGTGTATTTGACTGGCATTAGACTCCTTTTAAAACGTTTTAGAGCCTCCTCTAGAGTAAATAGATGAGACTCACCTGGCATATTAAGGTAAACAGCTAACTGACAACCTTGCAGACCTAAACAAAAAAAAATATGATAGGACAGATCTGAGGAACCCCAGTTTTTGCGGTGACTTGGGGGTAAAAACGCATACTGCAAAATATGGCTATTGAGTCCATTTTTTTGTTTGTTTGTTTATTTGTTTGTTCTTGTTTTCTTGTTTTTTGCTGACTAAAGCACATTTTTCCTACAAGAGCCATTATAGCTAGGCGGTAAGAAAACAGAAATCAGTGGACTGCAGTTTGTAATCTTGTGACCTCTAGTGGTAAGAATTTACACACTTTAAACTGAAAAAGGTGCATTTCTCTTTAAATACACGAGTTTGTAAAAGCAATACACAAACAAAGAAGTCAGATTTACTTTATGTTTTTCATTCTCCCACAATATGTTTATTCATATATGGCCTCTCAGTTTTGCTTTTCTGCATTTGGCGCAAATGCAAAAGAAAAACATTTTGAAGATGTCCCACAGTTAAGACGTGGGTCTAATAATTGTAGTATTTATTCCTCTCATCCTGTTTAACATTTAATTTCTATCTTTGTTTATCTATTTTTTCTGTCTTTTCCTTAACTACCACCGCCTTTGCCACTGATGTAGGCCTATAGGTTGTAACTTGCCCTGTATCATACAGACACACCGAACACGTTGCGCTTTTGCGCAATTTGGTCCTGATGTTCCCAAGCCAGGAAAGAAAAAGACAGAGATTCTGAGTTCATCAGATTCTTAGAGAAGGCATTTTATGTTTTGATCCAGGAGCTGAAACTGTACGATGGCCGCTTTTGAACGTATTTCAAGATGTCAGTGCAGTTTAAGCTCTTGTTAGCAGAGTGGGGACCACACACCTGAGAAGGCCTATTTTGCTGTGTGCCTGAGGTAAAATAGTTGTTGTTGTTTTTAAACTATTTTTACTATTAAAATTATTTTACTATTTCCGTTTCATTGTATATTCAGTACATGCACGCGATTTGAGCTATGCTGGTTGCCAAATGCAGTGTTCTGATTGGTCAGATCTGTTAATTCAGATTCGAAACATCGGGAAAATCGAGCTTGGTCGGTGTGAACAGCTGCATGAAGAATAGATGAGTCCGAAAAATACTTACAAATATTACGAAATATATATTTCGTGCGAAATATAAAATACGCATGAAATATTCGCACAGCTTTTATGTGTGAAAGTTCCTTAAACATGTAGAAAAGTCCAACATGGGGGGAGGGGGGAGAGGCTACGAGGGCGGATTATGAGAAATGACTTTTCAGGAATGTCGGCGCCTCCTACTAACCTGAGAACAATTTTACTTGAATAGAAAAGCTGTGCCAACACGCCTGGAGAAGAAAAAAACAGCTTCTGACACGTTACTTGTTGGTATGTTTGCAATACGATAGAGGCAGGGCTTCATTTCCTTTCTGTCACAGAGGAGACAGAAGAAAATAGAGCCGCTATTTTTCTCTCTGACCCAATATCAAATTTTCAGGTAGACTAAGAATAGTTTTAATTCTGTCTTTATATTTATTCTTTACCCTCAGACCTTTACCCACCACCAATCTGCTGGTGAGGGAATAGAAATGACAACAGTCGTTTAAACATTAGTTTATTGATATTGATATTTGACGTAGGGGCTGATACAAAGAGGTCCTAATTACATGTATTTCGAAGGTTGCGCGGCGGAGTTAAATCAACGGATCCTGTGTGGTTACCATAAAACCGAGCTGGTCTACTGAGTGGTTGATCTGCAGCAGAATGAACAGCGCAGGTAAGAAGTGAAATAGCAAGACAGCAGTCACCCTGCACAGACACCGAGTCCAAGCAGGACACACGAAGGATGCAGGGATGAGCTTCTGGTAGTCGGCGCGACTACCAGCAGCAAATATGTTCCAGCAAATGCAAGGTGCATTTTTAAGGTTTCTTTGAAGTTGTTGTTGTTTTTTTTTTTTTTAAATTCTGAGACTAGATAAATACAAAAAATTAAATATTCACTGAAATTAAATAACCTGCTGCCTAAACTTCTGTTAAATGGCGACCTGATATCAGTTAACCTGTTAATTGCATCATTTGGTTTTTATTTTCTCTCTGGGATTTATTTGTGCTTGAACAGCTTTACTTATAAACAGAGGTTGTTGTATTTTGTTGAGGAAACAATTCCAATGTGAATATTTTTTTAGTTTTAGGATTTTCCTTTGACCTAAGTCCTGAAAGAAATGATGACTCTGTTTTTCATAGATGGATATACCTGTTTTTTCTAAAATAAACTTCTTTTTTTATTTTTAAATGGGTGCTGGTAAAAGAAAGCCAAAATGATTTTTCTTCTTATGTTAATTGTCAGCATTACCACCTCATTCAATTCTAATATAGCTATCGATATGGATGGATAATTGATATGGGTTAGTTTATGCATTTTATTGGGTTGTAATTCTCTTACACTGTAACATTCATCTTTTGGATGGCGGCACAAAGATTGAAAGAATGTGAGAGACAGGGAGAAAGCTGTATGAAGATGGGAGAGAAAAAGAAACAAACATCTACAAATCTCTACCAAAATCAACATCAAAGTCATAATGCTAAAGTAGCTTCTATTTTGCCCGCATACATATCTGCATTCAAGCACCTGAGCAAGGACTAAGCAACTCCACCTACTGTCCATTGTAGATAAAAGCAATCCATGACCTAGGGCTCTGAAGTGTTCTTGTTACAACATGTAGAAGGGGAAATAGGAGCCCTTTCAGTTGTATTCAGCTCTATTGAAATTAGGCTGAAAGACTTTTAAACAAACAAACAAACAAACAAACCAGAATGACTCAGAAGAATAATATCTTAAAGAATACTAAGAACTGTAGAAGGGAAGTTAGACTGATTGCTGACAAGGGAAGAGGTGGAGGAAAGTGAAGCTCAGACTAGGACTTGGGACTCCAGGAATGTCCCACCGTGAGGAACCCCCAGGGCAAACCCAGGACTTGCTAGAGAAATTATATCTCTTGGCTAACTTGTGAGTGTCTCTGTGTCCTCCTGGATGAGCTGATTTGAGGGAAGCCTGGGTTTCTCTGCTCAGGCTGCTGCTTCAGTGACCAAAACGGCAGAAAATAGATGCATGAAAGGATGGATAAGCTAAGACAGATTCTTGAAGATTCGGCAGTCCATCAAAGTAACAAATGCGACTGATGCCTTTGATAAGGGAAAAAGGAATAATTCCCTCTGGAAGGGGAGACCTCTCTTAAACAGAGTGCACCAAGGCCACAGAGACCAGCCCTGAGTACATGACCATACGGTACATTTCCCTTCCCACAACTGCTGAGGCCCAGCTTACACAATACTTATTATCCATAATAAACTTCAATGTTGATGTCATCCTCTGAGTGTTCACCTTACCCTAAGCAAAAACATCCCCCCCGCCCCACCAAAAAAAAGGATAATTAATTAATGCATTAAAAAAAACTTAGATGAATTTGAGTTCTCTCTGTGTTAGTTTGAATGTTTCTTATTTCTTTTAATTCCAGCTGCATATACCCCTCTCATGCCCACCTCAGCCAACACTTTCAGCAATGCCCCATTCTATGAAGGCAATGTGTCAGCAGGAGGTAAGAAAAGCCCAATTCCTCACATTAATGTTGTTGCATTGACCTAACCTGCTTTTTTTATAGCTTGTTTCATAACTTGAAGATCTTTATCATTGCTGGATGACAGTTCCTGCCCCCTCCGCCTATATGAAGCCTGTAGTTTTATGCAGATGTTTGCCTTTTTAACGAGTAGTTTCGACCAGCGGTCCCCAACCTTTTTCGCGCCACGGACCGGTTCACGCCCGACAATATTTTCACGGACCGGCCTTTAAGGTGTCGCGGATAAATACAACAAAATAAAACTAGTACCGGTACCAAAAAAAGAAGATTTATTCATAACACAAGTAAAAAGACCTAGGAAAACCGAGTTAACGATAAAAACGATAACAAAATAACCCTAAAAACCGATAAAAATCCTGAAAAGCATACATTTCACACCTGAGCCTCAACTCTCGCGGCCCGGTACCAAACGACTCACGGACCGGTGCCGGTCCGAGGCCCGGGGGTTGGGGACTGCTGGTTTAGACTACGTATGTAATAGTGGTATGTGAAAGAGAAAAGAGAGTTGAGAAGTAATCAGTGCTTAAGCTAATCTTAAAACTAGAGAGTGTGTCTGTCGCTCAAAACTCTGCCTCCCATTCTACTTATAGAAACTTTAAAAACTGTGAATCTCTGGGGGAGGGGGGGGGGGGGTTGTGTTTTTGTCATTTTGTATGATGATTTATGTAGAAGTCCACTTTGTTAGTCTAGTTGTCCTGTTTTGAGTTTCTTATATTCCCTGTTTAGTTCCTTGATTATTTAGTATTTTCCCCTTGTGGCCTCTGTGTCTCTCTTTGTGTGTCTGTGTTTATATAGGCTGTGTGAGTTCTTGTGTCTTATTTCCTCCTCATGTTTTATTCTGTTTTCCCCTGGCTGCCATGTTTCCCCATTCAGTCACGTTTCTGTGTCTGTCTGCGTCTCTGTGAATGTTCTCATTACTTCCGGTTTTACTTTCTCTTATCTGTGTGTGCCATGTTTTGTTTCACTTCTCTAACTCTGAAGGTACCTTATCTCATGTTTTATGTTTAGCTTTGCATCCTCTGTCTCGTTGTGTGTAATTAGCCCCAGCTCCGTGTGTGTGCGTTTCCTGTTCTCTCGTCATTACCTGTTAATAGAAGCACTTTGTTTTCTTCTGTCCAGCGTTGCAATCTCCCTCATCCATGGCTGTGTATTTCCCTGTGTGTCTCTTTGTACGATTAGGTTCCAGTATTCCAGTTTAGGTTATTTTCTTTGTGTCACCTACACGCCAGCAAATAAGGCTGTGTTTTTTGAGTTTACTTGAGACGTGAGTGTGCGTTTGGGTCCTTTCCTGCCTGCACACAGCTGACTTATGACAGAATCAGAAATAAACCTGCGGGGTTGCAGTGGAGAACATGTTACAGTTCTGTTCTGATATGTAAATTTATTAACTGTATTTTGCCTTAATTGTGATTTCATGGTGACTTATTTATTTATTACATTTATTTGACTTAAACATGACAGTTAATACAACAACAAAAAGGGGGGGGGGGTCAAATTTTAATATCAAAAGTAAAATGAGATGCATTACAATATTCTGTCACCATTTTTGGGTGTGAGGTTAACATGCTGGTTTTAATCTTACTGGAATAGCTAACGCTAGCGTGGGCAGAACCCTCTTTCATTCGCACCACAAATTTCTCTGCAGGATCAGGCTTGTTCAGCTGCACACATAATGTAACTTTGTATGAACTGAAGTTTATCTAAAAAAAATTGTCATGTTCCACCTTGTCACTGTTTAACCAGTTTGATGAATGAGTCTTCTGAAGGAAGATAATGTGAAATATGATACCTTTCCTTTTAATTCATGCAAGGGCGTAGATTTGGCATGGACGGAAGGGACATGTCCCCACCAATATCCAGCGATTATTGAATTGTCCCCACCAATAATTTGATCTCTTTGAGTAAAGAAAAACAAAACCGATAGAAAAAAAAAAAAAAAAAGCGATCTGTCAACCTCTCATTCACCCAGCGGTGCAGAAAGAGTTAAATTACGTTCTCTACTGGAGTCCTATATCATGTGACAAATATAGCCAATGTGATTGGCTGTGCCTTTCAGGGAGCTCTGTTTAGTTTTAGCAGCGGCAATCCTGCGCTGCGAGGACCTGCAAGGAGGAGAGGAGGATGGCAGCAAAAAGAACCTGGATATAAGAAAGTATTTTTCCAAAGTATTTTTCCTAAGCGGCTCAAACACTAAAAAGTTTGATTATACTTTACGAGAACGGAAGACAACAGGGCAACTTGCAATACTTGAAAAGTAGATATTTCATTTAAGGGAGGAAACACTACGAATATGCAAAAGCATTTGAACAAAGTCTGTAAGTTGTAAAAAGCTTTCAAAAAACGCATATAGATTTTGTTTATTAAGCAGTTTCTCTTGTATACAAACATGAAGGAAAAAAATCCCCTTTGAGGTTAAAATTATGCTAGCTTACTCAAAATTACTCAAAAGCATTGGAACTAAATTTTAGGAACATTGGCAAGTTTTGAGTCTTTTAGAAGGGGAAAGTGTCATGTAAATGTAATCTTAATTTTCTGAGCCATTATTCTGATGTCATGTCAGTAGGAACTGATATTCCCATAGATGGATATAATCATTTTTCTAAAATTAATAATTCCAAATAAAAATAAATAGAAAGGGAAAAATCTGTGTGAAGATGGCAAAAAATTAAGATGTGGCCAAAGTCAACACTGTACTTATAATGTCGAGGTATTTTCTGTTTTGCCTGCATTCAGTGATGCGTGAAATTGTGTTACACCGTTATCAAATGTCACCTTTTTTTGTTTTGTTTTAGACCAAGCTTAATTAAAGCTGGCTTTTCTGTTTTCGACTTTTTTAGTTCTGCATGTTTGCTGAACGAGGTTCGTGGTATAGGGCCCAAACCTCCTAAGCTGTTCGGTTAGAACTTTAGTTTGAATGAAAATTTTTAAGTTCATCCAAAATATTGGTTTCAATGGTTTGTTTCTTGTTTATTCCAGCTATGTACCCACCTGTCATGGCACCCCAAGCCAACATGTTTGGCAATGTCCCAGGCTATGAAGGCACTGTGCCAGGAGGAGGTAAGAAAAGCCCGGTTCACATAATTCCTCACATTAATGCTGTTGCTGGTACTTGAAAATTTGTCATTGATACAGGAGGTTTCCTGCCTCCTCCCATGCCCATGGAGCCAGTAGCTCCACCCCAACCCGCCCCTGAAAATCCTGAATGGAGGTACGACATATTATCTGTGTCTTTCAGCTGCTCAACAATCAGTAGAATATTCTGGTTTAACACAGAGTTTGTGTGTTTTGTAGCATCCCCTCTCTGTCTGAAAATGCAGCTCGCGAGGCTTTAAAGGAATTTGTGTCGTCTCATTGCTGCTACGGTGACGCACCAGTCACTCAGGGAGTCATCACCTCCATGGAGCCATTCAACACATTTAGGGTGATTAAATGTTCCCTTTTTATAATGCTGTCAGCATCAGTGATGCTGAGGACTGAGTTACCTGCTTTTACTATCTCTGCAACAGACTGGTTTGAACTGTTTGCACTCATAGTTTTCTAAACATTTGACCAAAGGACATAATTGAATGATAATGAACTGTTAAGAATAAACCTGTGTAAGGATTTTTTTGCTCAAAAACTTGAGGGCTTTTAGTAAGTGTCCAGACCTGCTTAAGTAGTAGTTTGCCAGAACTTTTCATCACATCCTCAAGATTCTTGCAAGAAGCTCAAAGAATATGGAATACCGGTTCCAAATACTGGTTTTACCACAAAATTTGTTATGCAGTAATATGATGCCCAGTTATATGGCAACAACCCGGAAATACATTGTATGGTATAATGTGCGATACTGATTGGGTTTAACAAATTTTGTGTAGGATTTAATGGGAGAGACATTTCTTGCACATGATGCATAGAAACATATGTTTCACTTTCACTCTGATGTGAAATATAGAGAAATTAGCACAGTAATGTTATCAGCAAATCCAGTTTCTCTCAGTAAAGTCTGTTTTTTGTTCCTTAGTACCGTCTGGAGACATTCACTGAGTCCAGGTCAACTGACTGGGCCCACAAACCACATGAAGGTAAACGCACATTTTCATTTTGTTAAATCCAAACCTGATGTGGAGCCATTAAAATGGTCATTTTCATTTGTTTCCTTGAGCCACCATGTTCTGTTATTATAGAGCAAGGCTGGATGCTTTTTAATCTGATGGTAGAGTTTTGTTGTTTCCTGTTACCAAACCACATTTTTCACTTTGTTCTTGACCACACTCAAAGTTTATGGCCTTGTGAGGGATTAAAAACAATAGTGTGATACTCAGAGCCTATTATGAATCAAACTCCAGAACAACTGATTAATCAATAGTGTTTTACCTGAAAGAGTTAAACCTGGAAACACTTGCTTTTGTTTTCATAATAATGAAATGCCTTTTTTATTAATCCTTGCGTAAACCTACTGACAATGCAGTAACTTACTATACTAGTAGTTTATTGACTGCCATTTTCTGTGATCTCGTGTATTTAAAAGGTGAGCCTGCTGACTTTTACGCCCAGCCCGCTCCACGACCATGGGAGGTCCAGGCCACACCCCCCAAACTTTTCAGTGACCACACAGAGAAGATCCGGGTGCCCTACACGTCCTCCGTCAAGGTGGCTGAATAACAAAAGCTATCTGTCAAAGTGCTGGGTTACCTGCAGTTTGGTTCTGAGCTTTAAGCTTGAAGACATATATACTTAAAGAATGGGATACTTGAAATCTGTGAAGATTTGAGTTCCTGAATGAGCTGGTTTCTAACATAGCACGAGGTGTCAGTGCTATAGCCACATGTAGTTTTCACTTTAGCTGGAGCTCTAATTAGAAGTTAAACCATGAACACAAACTGTGTGTGAGGAATCTAAGGAGAACTCCCCATCAGTGTGATTCTGAAAAGTTTTTACCTTTTACTCATTTTTATCTTTTTTGTGTGTTTGTGTTTAGCAATGCCACACGTGCAATGCAGCAGGTACTGAGCAATGCAAGGAGTGCAGTGGAAGTGGAAAAGTAAGGAAACTCTCAATAGTAAATAATAAGACATGAAAAGTCTGATCAAGGTACAATTAAAACATTTGCTTATTTGTGTCGTTGTAGAAAACTTGCCCGATGTGTAATGGTGCGGCAAAGTCCGATCCAGCCTGCACTCACTGTAATGGCACAGGCAAAGACAGGTACTGAATGGTCACACAAACTGAAAATAAAACAGAAAAAATACCAGTTTCAAAGCTTACATTTTGTATTATCTTCATCTACCTTTTTCTTTTTAAACATGCAAACTAATAACGATACGCCGAATTAAACAATTACAATTGAAATGATTCAGTGTTAATAAATTGGGATCAGACCTCCTTTTTTTTTTTTTTTAATGTTGGCAAGCAAGTACAAGAATTGTCTCCTGAAATTCATAAATTTTAGATTCTGATTATTTTGAATTTGTGTTTTCAAATAATTTATTCACTATTAACATT
The DNA here is from genome assembly GCF_965226115.1 of Aulonocara stuartgranti. Classification (NCBI taxonomy): domain Eukaryota; kingdom Metazoa; phylum Chordata; class Actinopteri; order Cichliformes; family Cichlidae; genus Aulonocara; species Aulonocara stuartgranti. The sequence continues at coordinate 10,559,144 of NC_138943.1, forward strand.
TTAAAGTCAAAAACACAGCTTAATATATTGCAATTTGATTAGATCATATTTGCATGAAAATGTTGGGGTTATGAGCCTGTAGAAAATAATGTCAGTAGGGATTGTTGGCCCCTATAGGTGAATTTCTATTAATAAAACTGTTTGGACACCCCTGTACTATACTATGGAGCCTCTACCTCACGTTTTCCCCTTCAGATACAGGTGATCCAATCAAACGCAACAATACACAGTTTAAACCCCACTTCCGCTTAGAACTATTTGGTGAGCTGTGCGAAGTAGATATCTACTTATCAGACTCAGAAAACAGCCAGCTGGGATGATGATGGACTTTTTCTCTATACAGGGAATGAGGTGACTCTTTTACATGTACTGAGCAGAGCATGAGACTTTCAGAGTTTGAGGGTTTATAAACTTGTGAAAAAAAGGCTTCATAACGTGTTTGTCAGCATATGGACTGCAAGTTCTAACATGAATAATGAATTGAATTACAGTCAGTTAAGGGCTAAGCTTTTCACTCAGGCATTCGTATGGTCCTCTCTGTTGATCAATCACAATAGCTATTTATTTAGTAACTTTAGTTTTTATTCTGAAGCTGTGGTGCTGAATGGCTTAATGAAAATTGGAATGGATTCAGACAACGCCCTTCTCAGACACACACGCACACACAGAGTCATGTCATCAGTACTGTCATGGGACAGTGTCAGTTTATTTCAGGTGGTTTGAGACACCTCTGGGAGGCTTGCAATGCCCTGCAGCATGTTTTTCCTGGGCTACTTGTGTGTCTGTCATTTTCTCAGAACCTACCAAAGTCATAACTTTTAGCCTATTTTTTTTCCTTAGCAGTTTTTCTCTTTCTTTTCAAGAGTCCACCGAATGAATCACTTTTTCTTCTTTTTCTGCATGTCCATTCATTTTCTGCTTAAATCTCTGCTCATGTTCTCAATGATGCTTTATTTTACTCAAATTAAAAGCAAAAGTAGAAGTGTTACAAAAGCAAGAAAAGCCTCATTAAACAATTGTTTTATATATGAATGTTTTATAAAATAAAGGGTTTAACAATTTAAAGAGTGAAATAAAATGCTGTTGTTGCTATTTGTTGCTCTTCTATCTGACGCTACGGACTCAACTGATCATCTGTCTGCTCCCATCTGCCATCTAGTTATCCCACAATAACTGGGATAACTTTTTGTAAAGAAATGATCATCTGGCCCAATAAATATGAGCAAAGGAAGAAATCAGTCAAAAAATGTTCAGCAGGATGTGAAATCATAAGTTACTTTTATTTATTTAACAAACTTTTAAAAATACATTTGATAATTAAAGTCTTTTATGAGTGTAGCCTGGTTGAAGATGAGCAGCAATATTGACAAAATAAGCATACACATATCGACAAAATAAACAAATATCAGATTTTTTTAAAGTTAAAATAAAATCTAGAGAATCGATAATGGTCAAGACTGAGTCAAACATATTTAAATGATTTTATTCACTTCAATGTGGACTTTAGTAACAAAGAAAAAATTGGGAAAAGATTTGTATGTCTATAAGTAACCAAAAATAATGAGTCATGTGTCTGTGTGTGTTTAGGTGTACAAAGTGTAATGGTAGTGGGAAAAACCAATGTGAAACCTGTAAAGGAAAACGTCAACTGCTGACCTACATTGAGCTCAAAGTGGAATGGTGAGTACAACAGCAGTTTCAACATTCCTATATTTCCTATGATTCCTGTATGAAGATTGGGTTCTTCAAGTGTGTTTTAGGTGTCATTTGTAAAATTCAAATGGTCCTGGAGGAGGTTGCAGAAGTATATAAAGACACTTACATTTGAACTCAATTTAACTCCTTTAAACGGTTTAAATTTGTTTCTAAAGCCCTTGAAGCCAATTTTATGCTACATGTCCTGGATACTTGCAGAGTTAATTAAGGATACTTAAGGTTCTGTTTGAGGTCTGTTTGTTTTGACAGATATTCGTGAATTATGTAGAGGAAAATGGTACATGGAGATGTTTTAAAAGGCTTTGAAAAGTCAATGCAAATTAGTTGGTTCTTTTTTTTCCTACCTTAAATATTTTTTGAGGTACTTCCACTGAAATTTTAGAAAACATTAAATATCTTCCACAGACTACTGATGGGGTCCAGTCCTTAAGGATAATACACGAGCCCTGCCCACGGTTTTAGTTGTACTTGAGGAATAACCAGTTTATGAAAACAAAGATTTTATCTTTCAGTGACAGAGTTGCTTAAAGGCTTAAGAGGCCCATATATTTCTGCAGATATCTGACATACAGTATAAACAAATTTTAAAAATCAAATAAGGAAACAAGAGAAGAAATTACACATGGTCATTGTTTCGTTTTACTATCAGTAAAAGTATGTAGCATGTAAAAATATAGCATTAAATTTGAAAGCCATATTTGAATGATAATAAAAAAATTTCTTGATCAGTGGGCACCCCAATATTATTAACAACAGAGATTTATCTGATGTAATTTATCCTGAAATTGAGAAAATTCAGGTTTCGTGAACATTCAAAGCACTGTTGCAAATCCATTATATTCAGTCACTAATAATAATAATGTATACTTTATTGATCCCCGTGGGGAAATTACTTGTTTTTCTCTGCATTTGACCCATTCACTCAGTGAAGCAGTGGGCAGCCACTAAGCAGGCGCACAGGGAGCAGTGTGTAGGGACGGTACCTTGCTCAGGGGTACCTCAGAGTAGCCGTTCAGCGGATTCAAACCCCCGATGTGGTGGCTTACACTGCGTCACAGCAGGAAGATCCTGAGTTCATCTCCATAATCTGGTCAGGGCCTTTCTGTGTGGAGTGGAGTGTTCTCTGTGGGTACTCAGGCCTCCTTTCACAGTCCAAAGACATGCAGTTACTGGTCGTGATTCTAAATTGCCCTTAGGTGTGAACGGTTGTCTGTCTCTCTGTGTTAGAACTGCAACAGACTAGCCGCCTGTCCAAGATGTACCCCACCTCTTCCCCTTGCACTCATGCAACCCTGCTAAGGATAAGCGGAAGAGAATAAATGTTTTTTTGAGTGATGCTTTGGTGCCCTCTAGTCAATAAAGATGAAAATTACATGCTGCGAGTTTAAACTGAAAACAGTAGAAACTTGATTGGTTAAAACTTGATTGATTCATGTAATATTGTATTCATCAGGATGTAGAGTGTGTGTTAAATCTGTATTTTATATTTGATGGATACAGCATGAATATAGTTCATATCTGTGTGTTTGTGTTTAGGAAAAACCATGTGGAAGATCATCTGGTGGAGCAGAGCTGTGGTCTGAAGAGTGATAACCTGCGCTCAGTAAAAGGGAAAGAGCTGTTCAAGAGCAGCCAGAACCTGGTAAACACACACACACACACACACACACACACACACACACACACACAGTGTTGGGAAGGTTACTTTTAAAATGTATTCCATTACAGAGTACAGAATACATGCCCCAAAATGCATTGTGCAACGTATTCCGTTACGTTACTCAATGACAGTAACGTATTCTGAATACTTTGGATTACTTAATATATTATCATGCTTTTTACAACAACGTGAATGTACTATTGCTGTGTGATTTATTACTATTACTGAAGGTCCGCGACTCCGAACTGTAGTAAAGGGACCTCTGACTAATACGGCGGGGTCCCTGTCGGCTCGTAGCCGAAAAATAGCTTTACTTTGTTGTGTGGGTCAACTTTTCTTGCTAGAGACAGAGAGAGGCGTTGAAAGACTGCTCCAACGGAACTTATTGTTTTCGGAGGAAAACACGAACACGGTGTACAGTCGAGTCTTAATAGCTTACTTACAACTGGGCTCGTCAGGCACTCTTCTTGGCTGCAGTGGTTATTATTATATTTACATGCTTCCAGCTCCCGTTTTTCCTCGATGACAACTCCTACCTTTCCACTCCCCTTTTTCTCCCTCCTCGCGCTCACAGACCCATAACGTGTATGGCAGTCCATTCTCCCTGCAACACGGACTACACTGCCCATGATGCTACATTCTTTAGAGCTATGCTTGTAGCATTCTGCCTGTTAGCTTAGCACAACAACAACAACAACGAAAAGGCGCTCTCTCACCCAGGAAACACACAGTCGCAGAGAGAGAGAGAGAGCGTCGCCCTGTAACCATGGCAACCGTAACGCTGCCGCCTGGAACGACAGAACGTAGCTGTCAAACAAAACCGAAACAGTCCTGACCCGCGACAAAATGAAACAGGAAAGTACCGCAGTGTAATCCATTTATTTCAACAAAGTAACTGTATTCTGAATACCACCTTTTTAAACGGTAACTGTAACGGAATACAGTTACTCATATTTTGTATTTTAAATACGTAACGGCGGTACATGTATTCTGTTACTCCCCAACACTGCACACACACAATGTAGCTTCACTTTGAATCCTAATAAGATTTTTTTTTTTTAAATACCAAAATTTCATACAAAAAACTACATCTCAGTAGTTTCACACAGTAGTTTGGAATGTTATATTCTATGTTCGAAATGTTGAAATAATCTCCATAAATTAAACATAAAGCCACTGCAGGAACTCACCTCAGGCAGGTGTAGTTGAGATAAATGTAAAGGAAAGGTTGGGGAGAAGGAAAACACATTGCTGGGGTTAGCGGTGTGAATATTGTGAATTAAACTCTTGCTTCTCTCAGGTCTACCCACTGCTTGGCTTTCCAAACCCAGCAGTCTCTCAGGCCTCTGAGCGTCTGATCAAAGAACATCAAACTAACTATGGCAAAACCTCCAGGATTCTGCAGCAGGTAGGCCGACACACAGCTCAAAAGAAAAATTATCCAGATCTTCTCCAGTAGTGGAGGGAAAGAAAACAGCTATCCTTGTTCCATCAGCAGCTAATTCTAGTTGAAATATAATTGATTCGAGCTGAAATTCCATTATTTGTAGTTGAAGCAGCAAGGAAAACGTGCAAAGTTTACTTTAGAGTTTTGAGTCTATGGGCTATAGTGTAGTCACCCCCAGTGGCCAGCCTGTGCTGGTGTGCCTGTGTTACTCTGCAATTTATTGCTTTGCTCTGCAAAATATTTAACTTAACTGATTCCTCAGTTAGTCAATAGAAAAATCAATAGACTGTTCAATTACTAAAGTTATCAACTGCTACAGAAGCTCAAGAGATAAGGTGTCCTATAAAGATAACTAAAGCCATCTTGAATGATTTGATGGTGGTTGAAGAGTTAGCTGTTATATAAACACTCAAAAGGGGAATTAATTGTTGGAATTTTTGTTAAAGAAAAGGACATAAAGGTTTGAAGCTGGTCGATTGAAGATTAATACAAATCTGAAATGTGGCTAAGAAAAGTGCTCATTTCTTTTACTCCTGCTTTCAGTCAATGCTAAGCTAAAGTATTCTGACTCAAGCTGACCCGCTCTGATGCTGTTGAAAGTTTTCCTTTAATACGAATCCCTCCATCTCTCTCTCTTTCAGAGGCAGACGGTCGAGCTGATCCCCATCACTCAGGTGAACTACAAGTGGAAAGACAAGAGCTACGTCTACTACGTGTACGGCAACGAGCGCAAAGTCAGTGCTGATGACTACCCAGAGACCTGCTGCTGCGTCATCCTGTAGACTCACAAATACACACAGCTCAAAGCAATTAAACATGTACTCATCAGTCTTCCTTTTTCCATATATAATGATGATTCATTTATTAGGGTAAGAAAAGCAAACCATACCTGTGTTAAAAAGTAATAGAATGTAATGTTCTGTTCAGCATTTTATTAAAATTAAAAAATTAAAATAAAAACTCTATACTGACAGTTAAAGTTGGTGCTGGTAATGTCACATTGTGAGCAATTTACTGTAATTGATGGAAACGTGAATTCTGCTCTCTACCATAAAATTCAGAAGCAGAATGTCCAGCCATCACTTTGGGTTGTGAAGCTCAAGCACACTTGGCTTATGCAGCAGGACAATGTCTGAAATACAATAGAGTCTACCTCTGAATGGTAAAAAAAATAAAAAAATAAAAGAACAAAAAGTGAAGGTTTTAAAGTGACCTAAGAAAAGTTTGGACTTATATCAGATTGTGATTTTTGCCGTTCATGCTCAAAAACTCTTGAGCGTGGCTGAATTTAAACAATGCTACAAAGAGCGGGCTATTATTCCTCTACAGCGATATGAAAGAGTCATGGCCAGTTATCACAAATGTCTGACTGCAGCTTTTTCTGCCAAGGGTTGCACAAGCTCTTATTAAGTTTAGGTTTAGCGGCAACTGCTTTTTACCCCTTAAGCATAGAAGGCTGATGGGGTATCGTTGTCACCCCACCGGCCAGGCATGTGGTCGGGTGGTGTGGACACCAAAGTTTGTGAATGCAATAACTCAAGAACGAGGCACTGTAATATCTTAAAAATTGCAATTCTTCATTAATCCCTGAGGACGTTATATAAACACCTGCACCACCAGGAATTGAACCCAGGACACAAGAGTTGTATTGTATTATGCCACTACACAAGCAAAATAAGCTCGGCCTGACACCATACCGTGCATCTACTAGGAAACTGAGGGTTAGCACTGGCGGCTGCCAGTATTTTTCACGTAGTATCAGGTAGGTTTGGTTAATGTTTTTCCCTTGATGAATGAAATCATCAATTAAAAAGTGTATTTTGTATTTTCTCTGGTTTGTGTAGAATTAAAAGGTTTTTGATTTGAAACATTAAAGTATGACACATATGTTAAGAAGTAAGATATCAGGAAGGGGGTGAATACTTTTTCACAATAATGTAAGTGGTCAAGCTAAAGGAATAATTGTGATATTTCACATCTTATAATGCTTCATTTAGAGCTACTGTAGCCATACAACCCAGTCTCATAGGAAAACATAACAGACTGTGGGGATTATATCATTTTATATCATGTTTATTCTCTTATATCCTTTTTATTAAGCTTTGAGTAAATGGTAAATGGTAAATGGCCTGTATTTATATAGCGCTTTACTAGTCCCTAAGGACCCCAAAGCGCTTTACATATCCAGTCATCCACCCATTCACACACACATTCACACACTGGTGATGGCAAGCTACATTGTAGCCACAGCCACCCTGGGGCGCACTGACAGAGGCGAGGCTGCCGGACACTGGCGCCACCGGGCCCTCTGACCACCACCAGTAGGCAACGGGTGAAGTGTCTTGCCCAAGGACACAACGACCGAGACTGTCCAAGCCAGGGCTCGAACCGGCAACCTTCCGATTACAAGACGAACTCCCAACTCTTGAGCCACGATCACCCCGTAGCATTTGATTACAACATTTATTCAATATATATTACACATATAGTTTCAAGCATGTTATTACATATATTGTAAGAATGTGCTTATGAAAGAGTTGGCCTTCTGTCTGGTAAGAGGTTACAAGCTTTATCTGGTGAGGTGAGACAGAGTGCAGTGAGGTCGAGACAGTTCGCCTGCATACACAGACAGTATATAGATTCATTTCTAGGTTAGAGTTAAGACATATTTGGCTTGTAACTGCATTTTGTGCCTGCATAAGTAACAGTTTTTGTAGAATGTGTTTCTGATGTTCCAGAGATAAGCGAGAATAAGAAGATCAAGATCACCTGGCGTGGAGACGGAGAAAATGTCTTTTTGAGTGTGTGTCAAAGGTTGTCAGCAGAAGAGCTGTGGTTACTGTAACTTATGCATGTTATGTATCTGCTTTGACGCATGAGGGGGCGTTATACCCTGACATATAAAAACATTTTAAGTATGCTGTTTTGGGGGATTTATGCTGAGGATTGTGATGGTGTATTTCCTTCACACGTGTTTAATAAAATCATTGTTTTGACGCACTTGGACCAGCAGTCGTTTGTCTCACACCTCAATCACGAATCGGGACAAGACACACCGGTCCACTGCATCCATTTCACACTTTGCTTCTCCAAAAAGTGAAACGGACAGGCATGCAGAAGTTGCATCACCAGCAGGGGTAGATATTAATAATAATAATAATATTAAAGCCACCAAGTCAGTAGTGAACAAAAAACATATGATGTACATTCCAATGTCCTTAATCACCAGAAATGATTAAGCAGGGCAGATAATAATATATATTTATATATGTAAATAAGTTCATAATGTCTGTTTAAACACTTTCCTGTGATTATTTTCATGTAGGCTTGAAATAAAATATCTCCCTCCGCTGTTACTGCAACTTACTGCAAGTTCTGCATGCGTGTCCTTATCATACTTTGGAGATATCAGATGAAGATGATTCAAATTTTTGCAGGGACTTAAGGACATTTAAATTTTTTTATATAATAGAGAATTATGAATATAATATGTACCTTCACACGATGTTTATGGCAAGTCGCTGTAAAAAAAACTGCAGCACTTTGTGAAGGATGGCTACATTTGGGCTGGGTTTATTCACATTTACAATAACAGGAAATGTTTACTGTTGGTGATTTTTGTAATATAATGATGTTGCCAATCAAACTACTATCCTATAGTTACCAATTGCTGTACACTTACTTACTCTTTCTTACTGCCCACTTAATTTCACTTCCTGTGGAAGGTTTTTGCTATGCTCTGAAGGCAAAAACCAGCCTCATGTGCCTCTAACTGAAGGTGTTTCTGTGTTACCAAAAAGTTTACTCCAAACATGTGCCAGTATGTGCCACTATAGCGTCTTCAGCATGACAAGAAAACATCCTTTTATCCATCTAAAACTTTCAAAAACAATGACGTGCTGCTTTCTGTATGTGTGACTTCAACTTTAAACAATGTGTGATTAAATGTTTCCTCTAGAGAAAAATCTGACTAATCACAGTTGAAAGGTGAAATAAAAACATGAGATGATGGCATTAGCCTGTGGGTTAACCTCTTAATATGTTGCCTTTATGTAACCAAGGTAACATCTGACCCCACTTCCGGAAATCCCTTCATCAGAATCAGAATCAGAAAGGGGTTTATTGCCAAATGTTGAGCAGGTTTACAACATTAGGAAATTGCTGCGGTGCTTCAGTGCAAACATAGTGTCATAAATAGCACTTAAATAGTGTCATAAATAGCACTTAAATAGTGTCATAAATAGCACTTAAATAGACATGAAAAAATAAAAGTAGGGATAAGAATTAAAAGTGCTACGTAGAAAGATATGTGCATGAGCTATACATGAGATATATACATGAGAATAAGAATTAAGAGTGCTACGTAGAAAGATATATACATGAGTGCAGGTGGTGATCAGTGCCAAACATGAAATGATGCAGTGACACAGCGTAGGGTCATGTGTTAGTGGTGGGAACAGTCATGTGGTTATTGTTCATGTGTCCAACAGCAGAGGGGAAGATCATTGTGGTGGGAATGAACTCTGTATAACTTCCGGGTCAATCTGCTGCACCTCCCCTACTACATGTCATCCCAGAATGCATTGTGTGCATTGTGTCACTTAACCACTGCCTAGGTATGCTGTAAAATGATTCAAATTAATAAATTATTCTTAGTTTTATGTAAGGGGATGTTCTAACACTTCTAAAATATGTTACAACCCACCCCACCTCTTTATTAGTCCTTTATTTATCCAGGTAAAATCTCATTTCGAAGAGGGACCTGGCATCATGGCAACAAAAGTCACATACCACATAGGTATATAACATTTAAAACAAATACAATATCCCATACCAACATGTGTAAAATATACAATAACAGATCAAATTAAGAGTACATTAAAAACAATCACACTGAGTAAAAGAGCTGTTCTCTCGTTAATGAATCAGACTTAAACTCTCCCAAGGTAACCAATTCTGATCATTTCAGTTCCTTCTGCAGATTATTCCAGGAAGCAGGGGCAGCATATTTAAAAGCCTTTTCCCCCAATTCTTTTCTGATTTTTGGGACAATCAATTGTATGATATTGTGCGAACGAAGGCTGTATTGGTTGTGGTTTTTACACATATACACACATAAATAAGATGGAACCAGCCCAAGGAGAGGTTTATAGATAAAGATCAACCAATGGGAGAGTCTGCGAATATGCAAAGATGGACATTTAGCAGCAGCATACAAAGAACAATGATGTACACGATTTCCATAGCCAGTAATAAAACGTAAAGCACAATGGTACACAGTATCCAGCCTCTTTAGGTAGTGGGCAGGTGCATTCATAAAAAGCAGGTCACCATAATCCAATAAAGGTAAAAAGGTTGCACGAATCAAATGTTTTCTCACTTGGAGGGAGAAACAGGATTGGTTTCTAAAAAAGTAACCTAGTTTTAGTTTTAACTTCGACACAAGCCTTTGAATGTGAGTCTTAAATGGCAAATTCTGATCTATAATGATCCCTAGATACTTGTAAGATGTGACCATTTCAATTTCAGTTCCTTGAATTGTTTTAATCTTAGGAGACGTAGCTAACAACTCTTTGCCATTTGAGAATAACATGAACTTGGATTTCTCTGGATTTAACACCAACTTAAGTTGAGTTAAATGGGACTGAACGACGTCAGAGGCAGACTACAGAAATTGCAGGGTTTGTGCTACTGAAGGGGATGAACAATAAATAACTGTATCATCTGCATAAAGATGAAATGCTGCATTTGACAAATTATCACAAAGGTTGTTTATGTAAAGAGAAAATAGCAATGGCCCTAATATGGAGCCCTGCGGAACTCCTTTGGATACTGGGAGAAAAGAGGAAGAAGACCCAGCAGCACGGACACACTGTTTTCTTGCTGACAAGTAATTTGAAAACCAACTTACAGCATTTACAGATAGACCAATATTGTTTAGTCTATTTAATAAAATAGCATGGTCAACTGTATCAAAGTATCAAAAGCCTTTGACAAGTCAAGAAAAAGAGCAGCACAGTATTTTTTGCAGTCTATTGAATCAACGATGTCATTAACCACTTTAATAGCATCAGTTATTGTGCTGTGTTCTTTTCTGAATCCTGACTGATGTTGGGAAAGAACTGAATTTTTGTCCAAAAAGTCTTTCAGTTGTTCACTAATGAACTTTTCTAGAACTTTTGCTAGAACACACAATTTAGATATGGGCCTGTAATTATTAACATCTGAAGGATCACCTCCTTTCAGCAAAGGGAGAACATAGGCTAAGATTAAAAATTTAAGTTATTGGTTCTGCTATAAAATCTGCAGCCAACTTAAGAAAATAGGGATCAAGTTGATCTGGTCCTGCAGATTTATTTAGATCCAACAGATTTAAAGCCCTGTGGACCTCAAAAACTTTTAGCGGAGAAAAACTGAAGGGTTGGACCACAGATTCAGTTTGAGCGGTTGCAGAGAGAGCCTCTTGTTGAAAGCTGTTTTAAATCTGGATATAAAGATTCAAATAGAGATCCTGAAGAAACAAAATGCTCATTAAAGCAGTTTAGAATGTCACATTTCTCTGTTAAAGTACAGGAGTCTTTTACAACTAAAGTTGGCATCTCATTTGTAGTTATGTCCCCATAAGAAGATTTTATTATTTTCCAGAATTTTTCAGGGTCGTTCAAATGTTTAGTAGTATTTGAAAGATAGAATTCTGATTTGGCCTTTTTAATTAAGGAAGTTGAACGGTTTCTGAGCTGTCTAAAAGTCAGCCAGTCCGCTTCAGATTTGGTTTTTCTGGCCTTAGCCCAGGCAGCATCCCTTTTTTTGAGTAGACTGGAGAGCTGAGGAGAAAACCAAGGGTTGTTTCTGCATTTTACTCTAAATTTGCAGATAGGGGCATGTTTATTTATAATTTTGATAAAAGTATCATATAAATAATTCCATGGCAGCTCAAGATCAGTTAGGTAGATTCTACTCCATTTATAGTCCCATAAATCATGAAAGAAAGCTTGCTCACAGAAATGCTTAAAATCTCATTTAAAAGCTATTTGTGGCCTTGATTTTGGGAGCTTCGATTGTCTGACTACAGCTACCACACAGTGGTCACTGATATCATTTGCGAAAACCCCAGTGTGAGAATATTTATATGGCATATTAGTTAAAAATAAATCAATAAGTGATGACTTTTCTGGGCATTTAAGATTTGGACGAGTTGTGCTGTAAATTAGTTGTGTGAGATTATAACAACGACAACTCATCTCTGAGCTCTGGAAAGCTGGCATCAAGGCTGAGTTGATGTACAAAAAAAACCCCTCAACTGCTGAGTCAGCTGCAGTACTGTGAGGAAGCAGGAATCCCCCTCATGGCTATACTGGGAGAACAGTAGCTGAAGGATGGAGTGGTGAAGCTGTGTGTAGTGGCAACCAGAGAGGAGGTCGATATATCCAGAGCAGATCTTATCAGTGAGATCAAGAGGAGAACTGAGGCTTAGCTGCTTCCTGCTTGTTTAGCCATAAACCAGCCGCTTTATCTCATGGGCTCTTCAGAACCGTGTACAGAATTCCTGTCATCAATTGTTTAGCTAACTGTATTAGCATAGTTACCCCGAGGGGGTGCATCACAGTTTATCTATGAAATCAGAATTTAATCTCCTGTAAGCCATATCATTTTATCTGCAAACAAAGTTTTGTGTTGTTACATCAAAATCCCTTTTTCTCAATAAAATCTGCATGCCCTATTTCTAGCCCTTAAGTCAGGGATAGAAGTGGGTAAACACTGAAATGATCATATGACTCCTATCTTATTGTTGATTGATGGCATTGGGGGTGTTGCAACTGTCCCCATGTTGCAACCATACCCCTCTACCCTGTCCAGGTCTCTCTTGGAAATTAAGGATTTTTTTTCTTTCTTACATATAATTTACATTTTTATTTTGAAAGGAGTTTTTTTCTGGAAAATTGGGTCTTTTGCAACTAAAGGTTATTAGAAAATGCACTCAAAGCAGGTGCTTTCAGGTTTTGCCAAAAAATTATTGATATTCAAACAGCTGTAAACAGGTTTTTAGCCTATAATCTGTCAAACAAATGTCACACAAATCCCTCAGGGATTATATCAAATCATTATAAACCAGAAGGAACATTGGTAGAAGCTGCGATCAGTTTCCAGGTTAAAAAAACGTCATTGACAAGTGAGGATAAGGGGGCAAGAGGGGAGCAGAAATCTTAACAAATGTAAAATCACAATTCTATAGAAATATTTTAAATATTCATTAGGATACGTACAATAACGCAAAGTCAAAATTGTGTCAATCCAGTTGGATCCAGTCTATTCATCAATATTAGTAAATGTATTACAAATAGAAAAAACATAGAAAAGTTGGATTTGGATCAGGTTTCGGCACAAAAGACCCCAAAGGCCGCGTTTATGCCGATACCACGAAACGATGATGAACTGAGTTCTAATAGTAAAGTAGAAAAAGCGGGATTTGTTTCTTGCCAAAGCCATTGGTGTATCACAATATAATGCTTGTTTTTCTGCGCTTAAAAACAGCCTTAACTGCAGCCACAGGATAGACCCTGGTCAGCTGTTTATTGAGCGAGTCACAAGCACACCGCAGGAAAAATAAAGATTTACAGTTTTTCGATTGTTTGCATTCACTGCTTCTATCTTTGATCGTTAACTCGGGGTAGGCGGGCCTGCTCTCCCACCAGGGGGCGTTCCGAATTTCACCATTTAAATGCGGTTCTGGATGACTCTAACTGTAACGGATTCTGTGAGGCTGATATCAGCGTGGTTGATCTGCAGCAGAATGAACAGCTCAGGTAGGAACTGCAGCACAGGACACACCAGCAGGCTTAGGAACCATCACGACACTGACCACAGAACCCCTGCGGGCTATTCAAAGGCGCAGACGCAGGGTTCGGCTCCTGATAGTCGGCGCTGAAACGCTGTCACTTCTATTAATAAACATTCAGTGCGAAGATTAAGTCAGAATCATGTTAAACTTCAGCATTCACTAAACTGCATTCGTTTGCTTCTTCAGTATATTTTAGTTTTTAAAAGAGGAGCTCCAAACATGATCCACTTGTTTTCCTTTTTGACAGTAAACTGCCGATGAAACTCATCAAGCCACCTGAACCTTGTTTCCTGAAGAATTTGATGCAGACGTTTGCCTTTGTAGTGGACAAAAAAGAAAGAAAAGCAGAAAGAAAGTGGACTTGGGAGGAAAATGCGAATTAACAGGATCTTTCTGTTTTGTACTTTGTGCAATTTCTTTTCTGTAATTTTACACATTTATTTCTTACAATTCCAATTCCAAAGAGTCACACTGACATATTTCTATCATTAACGTCAGCAGTGTTTCGTTATCATGTAGAAAAACTAAGAGATACTATAAGACTTGCGTGCATTTCTTTTAGATTAATGCATCTCAGCTAAATGTGTAGTTAAACTTATTTCTATTGTTGGAAAGACCAGTGGTCCGGCCGCTTAAATTTAAAATGGGGTGAGTGTGGCCCATGTTTTAAAATTAGTTTGCCATCCCTGCTTTAGACTTAACAAATAAGGACACATATGGATTGCTAAACTCTGAAAGAGAAAACAAGGTCAGATTTTCAGTAACTGATTTAAAAATAAGTTTAATCAACTCAGGTGAAGAAAGGGAGTGCAGACCTAATATAATGTGCTCAATTTAGGCATAATGAAAGTCAGGAAATAATCAGTGATGATAATAATAGTAATGCATGATAATAAATAATCTTTTGAGACAAAGACAAAGAAAGTTGAAATGTAAAGATTTAATTTGTTGTTTTGAGTCAAACAACTGGTACGGCTTCTATACCCTTTTCAAAATGCTGTGTTTGCATGAGTTATTGAAACCGTACTGAGGATATGGAAAATATTTCTGTTTTAGCGCATACACACTAGTAACAAGTATAAGGGCGTTGAAGAGATGGTGCAGAAAACAGCATCTGGTCAGAAAGAAAAATAACACTAACCTAGAATAGTTCACCATATTTATACAAAATTAAATAGCTGTAAATGGACAGATGCAAGGATATGGATGTTAACACTGTCATGTTGAGAGAGCTAATCAAGTTGTTTTACTAGTTTCAGTTTTTGGAGTCTTTTTTTCTAGATACTGACCTCATGCCTTCGTCTGTAATCCCTCATGTGTCAGGTTAACGTAATCATTGATTCTTGAGTTGCTGGAACGGGTGATGGAGTCCTTCAGAGTCTGTGACAAAATATTAAAGTCTGTCCGGGGCTTTAGGGGCTGTCTGCACACAACCATTATTACCCTTTTCAGAAATCAATGCAGTTTCTTGTCATATCAGTGTTTGTTTTTTGGAGATGTTTGTTAAAATTAAGAGATAAGAGAGAAAATGGTAAAAGAAACCTGAACTAAAAATGTTTACTCTAACACTGGAAATGGGGTTAGTATACTACCCCCATTATCATACTTGTCATACAACAAACATCTTTGAAACTCTTTATTGCATGAGGGGGTAGCAATGGATATCCTTGCATCTGTCCGTTGACAGCCGTTTTAAGTTTTAACAAATCTGGACAACTCTTTAAAATTTGTGGGGTTTATTTCTTCTGACCAGATGCAGCTTTCTGCACCATTGTAGTTATCACATTTTACTTTTACATTTTACATTTCACATTTACTTATCACATATCACAGAAGGTGAATCATTTCCTTCTAACTAAAACTGATTCTGAAGAATGATTTCACTAACTTATCTACACAAGTCGTTTTGTAGAGCAGCCATGGCAGAAACAAGAACTGTTCAACAGAGTATACCCTTCTGTGTATTTAGAATAGAATAGAATAGAATAGAATAGAATAGAATAGAATAGAATAGAATAGAATAATCCTTTAATTGTCCCACGAGGGGAAATTTGGTTTTGACAGCAGCCACAAAGACACATATATAAACAAACAGTACACAGGACACAGAACAGAAACATACACAATTTTTTAACTTTTAATTTTTTATTTTTTTAACACAATTTAAGTCCTCTGTCTCTCTTTCTTCATTGTCAGGTTGTCTGTCTATCTCATGTCATATCACTGCAAGTCTCAGGATTGTTTTCATGCTTCATGTTCGTGTTCATGTTCATGTTTCTGGTCACCGTTTTCGCATGCGCTGAGTTCCATGTCATAGTTTTCATATTGAGTTTAGGTTATTCCAGTTTAGGTTTTGCTTTCCTTTTCCCCCCAACTCGCCTTGCCTTGTTTTCTCTTTTGGAAATCAGCCTCAATAAAAGGCCCGGCTTTTGTTATACCTCATTCCCTCTCCTGTGTCTGCTTTTGGGTTCACACCGCAAATACACCAGCCCACCTGGCCGTGGCTAACCATAGCGTGGGCATAATCATTTTTCATTGCACCAAACATTCTTCTGTGCAGGAACAGTCTTATTCAGCTCCAGCCATTCAATTCAATTCAGTTTTATAGCACCAAATCACAACAAAAAAACCAGAAAAAAAACAATCAGGGAACCTCCTATGAGCATGCACTTTGGCTACAGTGGTAAAGAAAAAAAACCTTTTAAATGGAAGGAATAAGAAACACTCAGTGCATTATGGGAATCCCCCAGCAGCCTAGATCTTTTGCAGCATAACTAAGGGAGGATTCAGGGTCACCTGATCCGTTTGGTTGAATTTTTTGTTTCTTGTTTTTCATTCCAGCTATGTACCCACCTGTCATGGCACCCCAAGCCAACATGTTTGTCAATGTCCCAGGCTATGAAGGCACTGTGCCAGGAGGAGGTAAGAAAAGCATATAATTCCTCACATTAATGCTGTTGCTGGTACTTGAAAATTTGTCATTGATACAGGAGGTTTCCTGCCTCCTCCCATGCCCATGGAGCCAGTAGCCCCACCCCAACCCAGCCCTGAAAATCCCGAATGGAGGTACAACATATTATCTGTGTTTCTGAGCTGCTCACCAACCAGTAGAATATTCTGGTTTAACACAGAGTTTGTGTGTATTGTAGTATCCCCTCTCTTTCTGAGGATGAGGCTCGGGAGGCATTCAAGAAATTTGTGTCATCTCATATCTGCTACAGTGAAGATCCAGTCACTCAGGGAGTCATCACCTCCATGGAGCCATTCAACACATTTAGGGTGATTAAATGTTCCACCATCACCACCATCAGTGATGCTGCGGACTGAGTTACCTCCATATCTGCCTTTACTATCTTGATCAGTCTGTTGCAGAGCTCTGGTTTGAGATGCTTTTATCCATAGTTTTCCAAACATTTGACCAAAGGACATAATTGAATGATAATGAACTGTTGAAACATGCATAATGAATTTTTTGGTAGCACTTTCTATTACAGCTAGGTAATACAGGGGTAGTAGTAGGGTAAAAAGGGGGGAAAAGAGTGTAATAATGTGGTAATTTCCAAGCTTTTACTATGCAATTACCAAAGTAATAACCACTTAATATCTAAATAATATCATGGTAGCAAGAGTGGTTACAGTTGAGTAATATTGCTCAGAAATGTATGTAATACGATAATGAGAACCCAAAAACTGCACATAATAATATGGAAATACAGCTCCACAATAAAGTGGAGTCACAAGGAAGAAACAAGAATGCTATAATGCAGTAATATGCGTTAAGTTATTACCCCTCAATTACCTGTGGTAGTTTCTGTGTAAAAAGCAGGAAACAGTGCTGCAAAATGCAAAACCACCTGTTTAAATTTAATAACATATTAAGAACCTATTAAAGCTAAAAAGTGTGTGATTATTATCTAAAAACAACTGTGGCAGTTTGCCTAATAAAACAGGAAATACAGCTGCAACATGCAAAAAGCATATTTAAAACACATACCTTGTAGGTTAACTAGTTAACCTGCTATTACCCCCTTATTACTGAGCTGTAATAGAAAGTGCGACCATTTTCTTCTCAAAAACTTCAGAGCTTTTAGTAAGTGTCCAGAGCTGCTGAAGTAGTAGTTTGCCAGAACTTTTCATCACATCCTCAAGATTCTTGCAAGAAGCTCAAAGAATATGGAATACCCGTTCCAAGTACTGGTTTTACCACAAAATTTGTTATGCAGTAATATGATGCCCAGTTATATGGCAACAACCCGGAAATACATTGTATGGTATAATGTGCGATACTGATTGGGTTTAACAAATTTTGTGTAGGATTTAATGGGAGAGGCATTTCTTGCACATGATGCATAGAAACGTATGTTTCACTTTCACTCTGATGTGAAATATAGAGAAATTAGCACAGTAATGTTATCAGCAAATCCAGTTTCTCTCAGTAAAGTCTGTTTTTTGTTCCTTAGTACCGTCTGGAGACATTCACTGAGTCCAGGTCAACTGACTGGGCCCACAAACCACATGAAGGTAAACGCACATTTTCATTTTGTTAAATCCAAATCTGATGTGGAGCCATTAAAATGGTCATTTTCATTTGTTTCCTTGAGCCACCATGTTCTGTTATTATAGAGCAAGGCTGGATGCTTTTTAATCTGATGGTAGAGTTTTGTTGTTTCCTGTTACCAAACCACATTTTTCACTTTGTTCTTGACCACACTCAAAGTTTATGGCCTTGTGAGGGATTAAAAACAATAGTGTGATACTCAGAGCCTATTATGAATCAAACTCCAGAACAACTGATTAATCAATAGTGTTTTACCTGAAAGAGTTAAACCTGGAAACACTTGCTTTGGTTTTCATAACAAATGGCTCTTTTATTGATCCTTGCATAAATCTACTGACAATGCAGTAACTTACTATACTAGTAGTTTATTGACTGCCATTTTCTGTGATCTCGTGTATTTAAAAGGTGAGCCTGCTGACTTTTACACCCAGCCCGCTCCACGACCATGGGAGGTCCAGGCCACACCCCCCAAACATTTCAGTGACCACACAGAGAAGATCCGGGTGCCCTACACGTCCTCCGTCAAGGTGGCTGAATAACAAAAGCTATCTGTCAAAGTGCTGGGTTACCTGCAGTTTGGTTCTGAGCTTTAAGCTTGAAGACATATATACTTAAAGAATTTTCCAGATGAATTTTGATGGATCTTTAGTTGTCCATGAGATGGTTCTACAGCTCATCTTTTCCTGAGTTTATTGAGGCTTTAAAACCATGAACATGTGAAATTTTTTTACCTTTTGCTCATTTTTAACTTTTTTTTTTGTGTGTTTGTGTTTAGGAATGCCACACATGCCATGCAGCAGGTACTGAGCAATGCAAGGAGTGCAGTGGAAGTGGAAAAGTAAGGAAACTCTCAATAGTAAATAATAAGACATGAAAAGTCTGATCAAGGTACAATTAAAACATTTGCTTATTTGTGTCGTTGTAGAAAACTTGCCCGATGTGTAATGGTGCGGCAAAGTCCGATCCAGCCTGCACTCACTGTAATGGCACAGGCAAAGACAGGTACTGAATGGTCACACAAACTGAAAATAAAACAGAAAAAATACCAGTTTTATGACTGTGCATATGCTGGGGATATACGATTAATTACAGTAACTAATTAGAAAAGGACAGATGCAAAATTTCCTAAAAATGTCTAAGCAAAGAAATACTGCAATAAGTAAAAGTTCAGTAATTTTTTTAAATAATAATAGAAGTAAAAATAAACAAATACCATATTTTTAAAAAATAAAGCAAAATCTGCAATGTCTGTAAGTAACCAAAAATAATGAGTTATGTGTCTGTGTGTGTTTAGGTGTACAAAGTGTGATGGTAGGGGGAAAAAGCAATGTGAAACCTGTAAAGGAAAATGTCAACTGCTGACTTACATTGAGCTAAAAGTGGAATGGTGAGTACAACAGCAGTTTCCTATATTTCAGTGGCTTTATCAGAGTCCTTGAAGATTGGGTTCTTCAGTGTCTTTTAGGAATCATCTGGAAAACTCAAATGGTCCTAGAGGAGGTTTCAGAAGTATATAAAAAGTTTTTATACATTTCAATTCATTTAACCTGTTTTTGGCAGATATCCATGAATTATTTCGGGCATTAAAATGGTCCATGGAGAAGTTTTAGAAGGCTTTGAAAAGTCAGCGGAAATTAGCAAGGTCCTGAGTTCAACTCCACCATCTGGTCAGGGAGTGTGAATGTTCTCTGTGGGTACTCGGTAGGGCCGGACCATATCATACTGTTCACGGTAATACCAGTATAATGTTGGGCAACGATAAGAAAATGAAATATCGCAATAGAATATGGGTAAAACGCGCATGCGCAGTGCCTTTGTTTTCATACGCACATGGCGGAAAAAGCATGGCGGCGACGAAGAATGAGAAGGGCGAAAGCGGATCGTTGAATAAAACAGATGAACCAGAACTGGTTTGTAAAAATGCTGCAGCATCAGTGATGTGGAACTGGGTTAGCTTTCGTCCGTCAGATACACAACAAAGCACTATTTTTGGTAGACCATGCTAGCGGGCCGTCGTTATTACCGTGTTTTTTGGAAAATATGGCACACTTAAAATCAATCCTTTGATTTGTCTGAAAGTCGACAGTGCCCCTTATAATCCTGTGTGCCTTATGTATGAATCCTGGTTGTGTTCACTGACCTCGAAACGATTTTATGTGGTACACGGCGCTCGAAAATCTGTCAAATGTTTCGGTATGACTAAGCTACGAACCCACACGGCTATCGCAGGCAGGCGCCTCGTGGAGTGATACGTACTGTGCTTCAACATAATATTACCGTATTATGTGTGTATAACCTCTTTTTAAGTTTTGTGGATATTATACATGGTTATGCCTATGATATGTCAGCCAATTTCCACTGGAAATGCCTTTTGGTTAAACTGTCAGCAACTAATAAAGTTGTGGAGTTGTAAAGTGTTTTGTCTAGTGTCAATTATATCGTCAGTTATATCGTTATCGCAAATTTTCAAATGTATATTGTGATAAATATTTTTGGTCATATCGCCCTGCTCTAGTACTCGGGCCTCCTCCCACATCCAAGGATTGGGGTTAGATTAACTGGTGATTATAAATTGCCCTTGGGTGTGAACGGTTGTCTCTCTGTGTTAACCCTGTGACAGACTAGCAGTCTGTCCAAGGTGTACCCCGCCTCTACACCTATGGTAGCCTGAATAGGCTCAAGCTCCGATGCAACCCTGATAAGAACAAGCAGAAGAGATATGATTGTGAAGGTTCTTGGTCATCCATGTCATCATAGTCTAAAGAAAAGACGTTTCACCTCTCATCTGAGATATGAGTTCTTTAGAAATAAGCGGAAGAGAATTAATGGTGGTTTGACAGATGCTTTGGTGCCCTCTAGTCAATATAGATCAAAATTACATGATGCTAGTTTAAATTGAAAGCAGTAGAAACTGTTAATTGTTTAAAGCTTAAAATGTATTAAATCATGTAACGTTGTATTCAGCTGGGATGGGCTCCAGCGCCCCCCGCGACCCTGAAAAGGATAAGCGGAAGCGAATGGATGGATGGATGGAACGTTGTATTCATCAGAATCTACATTGTGGGCCATTTATATGGATACACCGTAATAACATGGGAATGGTTGGTGATATTAAAGTCCTGTTTGTGGCACATTAGTATATGTGAGGGGGAAAACTCCTCAAGATGGGTGGTGACCACGGTGGCCATTTAGAAGTCGGCCATCTTGGATACAACTTTTGTTTTTTCAATAGGAAGAGGGCCATGTGACACATCAAACTTATTGGTAATGTCACAAGAAAAACAATGGTGTGCTTGGTTTCAACGTAACTTTATTCTTTCATCAGTTATTTACAAGTTTCTCTTTGTTCACAGCCATTGACTGTCATGGTTCTGGGTCGTTTCGACCCAGCATTTTGAATTTCTTATGTTTTGGTTTATTTTTACATTATGGATTATTTTCTTATTCTCTGGTGCTTTGATCATGATTATAAATATGTCTTATTCTTGGTGAGGGATTAGTTCTTCGGTGGTGTCTCATGTTTAATATTGTTTGAGTTCCATGTGTTATATTCTTTCTGTCTGCCTCTTAGTGTCAAGTCTGCGTCTTTGTGATTTGTTTCATGTTTCCTGTTTTATTTTGATTGTCCCAGTATGTTGTCAGTGTGTTCAGTTTTACTGCTCCCCTGTCTCATTAGTCTTATTTCTCCCAGCTGTGTCTCCCTCCTGTTGCCCATTCCCTGATTACCGCCTTGCGTATATAAGCACTGTGTTTTCCTGTGTTCTCTGTTGCGTCGTACCCTCACGTTATCTGCCAGCCAGCCAGCCAATTAATTTTTGTATTAGTTTGTACTCAGTTTAGTTTCTGTTCCATTGCTCCAGCAATAAAGCTGTGTATTTTGATTTCACGTCTGCCTCCGAGTCCTGCATTTTGGGTCCTATCTAGTGATGGGCAGATGAAGCCCCATGAAGCACTGAAGCTTTTCATCCAATTGGTTCACCCCAACGCGAAGCTTCATGAAGCTTCATTTGCTCTAGCAGGACACCTACTGGACGTAAAAATAATAGCTGGCATGAATTTGAAGAGTGTGGCATTTTGCACACAGCCTGTAAATGTCAACAACAAAAGGAGTGTGTAAAACATGTATATTGTAGTGATGGCAGTATACTGTGTATATTTATAGTGGCAGTATGGGAAATGATTATTTGGAAATGCTTGAAATGGAAATGATCATTTACTGTGAGGTGAGGTGTGGTTGGGGTGTGGACAGTGGTTGTGCTTTTGTAACGTTGAGGTATGGACAGCTACACACTGCCTGTTCACATTTTATTCTGTAAAAACTAAATTTTCACTGCTTTTATGACCTTTTTAGTGGGGAGAACATAGCTAGGATTTAATGATTTAACAAATCTTTTGAATCCTTTGTCCTCCACAATGCTAAATGGCTGGGAGTCCTCAATCACCATGCTGACCAGGTCTTCATCTATTTGAGATTGTTCTCCTGAGGAAAGACAATAAAGATAAAGCACAAATATAAATATCACATACGTAACTTATAACAGTTGTATAATATTGTTATATCATTTAGTAACATTACTGCATCCTATATTATCATTGCATTTGATGGCTCACCTGGTCTTGCTCCACAATCGGTGTCCCCCTTATTCTCATGCAAAGCTCTGTAGTGCCTAAGCATGGATGAGGTGTTGTTGTTATATCCCAGCTCCCTGGCACATAGAAAACACTTCACCTTGTACAAAAGTCAAGACAGCTCAACATAAATTGTATTGCACCATCAGTATCATGAAAATACATCTTCTGTAGAAATTTACATACCTTGTTGGGAGGAATAAGATCAAAATGTTCCCACACAGGGGAGGACATCCTCCTCTTCTTAGCTGGCTCCATTCTCTCCTGACTTTCCTCACTCTCATAAACCTCCATACGGTCTCCAAACTCTCACTAACCGCAACTCTCCATCAAACACCCACATTTTTGAATGAAGTCTGAGGGGTTTATATCGCTGTCATATCTCGCGGCAAAGTTCGAACCACTTCATGAACCAGTCACGTGGTACAGCCGGGCAGCGAGGCTTCGGACGTCATCATTTTCAGCTCCTCCCATAAATGAAGCAAGCCTCGATACGCGCTTCGCGGAAACGCCCCCTCCATTACTCGACACACGCTCCGAAGCCTCGATACAGAACGTCCCATCACTAGTCCTATCTCCCTGCCTGCCCGCACACAGCCATGACATTGACATGTCGAAGAGGTTAACACGTGAGGAGTGGATCGAAATTATGTTGCTGTCTGGTGAACGCAGTTAATCGGGTCATTGCAGCAGATTTCAATGCAAGACACCCTATGAGACCCCCCATCTCCCATGCTACAGTTAGCAAACTGCTTGCTAAGTTTCGTGAAACTGGTTCAGTGTTGGATTTGCCAAAATGTGGACGCAAGAAAACTGTCACTAATGAAGAAACATCAGTGGCTGTCCTAGCTTCATTCAGCAAGAGCCCACAGCGTAGCACTCGCTGCATGTCACTGGAGAGTGGCATTAGTCAAACATCCCTTCGGCGGATATTAGCTACTCATGGCATCCTTACAAACTCCAGCTACTGCACCATCTCAACGAGGATGACCCAGATCGGCGCACAGAATTTGCAGGATGCGCAAAACAAAAATTGGAACAGGACCCTCAGTTCACGCAGAAGATTTTGTTCAGTGATGAGGCAAACTTTTATGTGAATGGCGAAGTTAACAAACAAAACCACCGCTATTGGTCTGACACTAACCCACATTGGATGGATCCCTCCAAGACTGTTGGAGCAACAAGTGATGGTTTGGTGTGGTATATGGGGTACAACGATAGTGGGTCCATTCTTCATCAATGCAAATGGTAAATGGCCTGTATTTGTATAGCGCTTTACTCAGTCCCTAAGGACCCCAAAGCGCTTTACACTACATTCAGTCATTCACCCATTCACACACCCATTCACACACTGGCAATGGCAAGCTACATTGTAGCCACAGCTGCCCAGGGGCGCACTGACAGAGGCGAGGATGCAAACCTCAAGGCCACTGGATATTTGAAATTGCTACATGATGATGCGTTTCCCTCTTTATGCACTGAAGCAGGCACGTTCCCTGAGTTTTTTCAGCAAGATGGTGCACCACCACATTATGGGTGCCAGGTCCGAGCATTCCTAGATGAACAGTTTCCTGTAAAGTGGATTGGTCGTCGTGGGCCAGTTGAATGGCCCCCAAGGTCTCCCGATCTGACCCCGTTAGACTTTTCTCTTTGGGGTCATCTGAAGGCAATTGTCTATGATGTGAAGATACGAGATGTGCAGCACCTGAAACTACGGATACTGGATGCCTGTGCTGGCATTTCTCCTGCGGTGTTACTATCAGTGTGTGAAGAGTGGGAGAAGAGGGTTGCATTGACAATCCAACACAATGGGCAGCACACTGAACACATTTTATAAGTGGTCAGAAACTTGTAAATAACTCATGAACGAATAAAGTTATGTTGAAACCAAGCACACCATTGTTTTTCTTGTGACATTACCAATAAGTTTGATGTGTCACATGGCCCTCTTCCTATTGAAAAAAACAAAAGTTGTATCCAAGATGGCCGACTTCTAAATAACCACCATGGTCACCACCCATCTTGAGGAGTTTGCCCCCTCACATATACTAATGTGCCACAAACAGGACTTTAATATCACCAACCATTCCGATGTTATTACAGTGTATCCATATAAATGGCCCACCCTGTAGAGTGTGTGTTACATCAGTATTATATATTTGATGGATACAGCATGAATATAGTTCATATCTGTGTGTTTGTGTTTAGGAAAAACCATGTGGAAGATCATCTGGTGGAGCAGAGCTGTGGTCTGAAGAGTGATAAGCTGCGCTCAGTAAAAGGGAAAGAGCTGTTCAAGAGCAGCCAGAACCTGGTAACACACACACACACACACACACACACACACACACACACACACACACACACACACACAATGTAGCTTCACTTTGAATCCTAATACCAAAATTTCATACAAAAAAAACTACATCTCAGTAGTTTCACACAGTAGTTTGGAATGTTGTATTCTATGTTCGAAATGTTGAAATAATCTCCATAAATTAAACATAAAGCCACTGCAGGAACTCACCTCAGGCAGGTGTAGTTGAGATAAATGTAAAGGAAAGGTTGGGGAGAAGGAAAACACATTGCTGGGGTTAGCGGTGTGAATATTGTGAATTAAACTCTTGCTTCTCTCAGGTCTACCCACTGCTTGGGTTTAAACCGCAAGCAGTCTCTCAGGCTTCTGAGCGTCTGATCAAAGAACATCAAACTAACTATGGCAAAACCTCCAGGATTCTGCAGCAGGTAGGCCGACACACAGCTCAAGAGAGAAATTAGGAACAATCTTCTCCAGTAGTGGAGGGAAAGAAAACAGCTATCCTTGTTCCATCAGCAGCTAATTCTAGTTGAAATATAATTGATTCAAGCTGAAATTCCATTATTTGTAGTTGAAGCAGCAAGGAAAACGTGCAAAGTTTACTTTAGACTTCTGTTTTGAGTCTATAGGCTATAGTGTAGTCACCCCCAGTGGCCAGCCTGTGCTGGTGTGCCTGTGTTAATCTGCAATTTATTGCTTTGCTCTGCAAATTATTTAACTTAACTGATTCCTCAGTTAGTCAATAGAAAAATCAATAGACTGTTCAATTACTAAAGTTATCAACTGCTACAGAAGCTCGAGGGATAAGGTGACCTATAAAGATAACTAAAGCCATCTTGAATGATTTGATGGTGGTTGAAGAGTTAGCTGTTACATAAACACTCAAAAGGGGAATTAATTGTTGGAATTTTTGTTAAAGAAAAGGACATAAAGGTTTGAAGTCAATGCTAAGCTAAAGTATTCTGACTCAAGCTGACCCCCTCTGATGCTGTTGAAAGTTTTCCTTTAATATGAATCCCCATCTCTCTCTCTTTCAGAGGCAGGCGGTCGAGCTGATCCCCATCACTCAGGTGAACTACAAGTGGAAAGACAAGAGCTACGTCTACTACGTGTACGGCAACGAGCGCAAAGCCAGTGCTGATGACTACCCAGAGACCTGCTGCTGCGTCATCCTGTAGACCACAGGTGTCTGGTGTCCTGCAAGTTTTAGTGAGTCCTTGATCCAACACAGCTGATTTAAAGGCTAAATTACCTCTTCAACATGTGTTGAAGTTCTCCAGAGGTCTGGTAATGAACTAATCATTTGATTCAGGTGTGTTGACCCAGGGTGAGATCTAAAACCTGCAGGACACTGACCCTCGAGGCCTGGAGTTTGACACCCCTGCTGTAGACTGACAAATGCACACAGCTGAAAGCAATTAAACATGTACTCATTCTTCTCTTTTTTTAACATCAGTCTTCCTTCTTCCATATATCATGAGGATTTCATTTATTAGGGTAAGAAAAGCAAACCATACCTGTGTTTAAAAAAATAACAGTATCTAGTATTCTGTTCAACATTTTCTTAAAATAAAAATAAATAAAATAAAAAATAAAAACACTATACTGTGGAGGTATCAAAGGATGACACGAGAGATCCCAATATTTTACTCCAATTTTAATCTCGGCTTCTCACAACTGAACACTCAAGGTGCCAAAAACCAAACCCTCTCACTTCCAAGCCATCACACGTTTCTTGACACGGTAGAGCCATTTGTGTATCGCAACCAATTTAACACAGCGCTTGTTGTTCTGTGCCTAAAAACTGCGTCATATTGAAAAATTCATTAAAAATCATGCTTGACAATTGACATGACTTTCTCAATGGATTCCTCTTTTTTGGAAACCTGGGCTAAATTTGTGTGCATCTCATTCCACTGCATAAATCTAGAGAAGAATATTTCTGGTCAAATTCAGCATGCTCAATGGAATATTACACTACATAAAATTTTTATTAAAAATCATCTCTGATCGTTGACATGAAATTGTCAGTTGAATACTTCTCTGGGTTACCTTCTCTACATGTGTGCCAACTTTCATCACAAAATGCTGCAAGATTCCAGCGAATATTTCTACTCAAATTCAACAAGGTTATTTTAATCAACAAAAATTACAAAATAAAATAATTATTGATAGTTGACAGGAAATTCTCCACAAATTCTTCTTCCCTGCAACTCACACTACATGTCTGCAAAGTTTCACCTCCAGCCACTGCAACTCTTTTTTTTTTTTGCCTTTATTGGGCTTAAAGGCAAAAACCACTTTCCTTGGTGGTGTTGATCCCCCCCAATTCTGGAAGTCTGGATTGGCTGTCTGTTTAAAAAGTCCTAAACCCTGATCCTATCAGTCAGTGCAGAGCTTAGATGAAGCCGATGTGTGAGGGGACTTTCCCAGTTGTAACTGCCTCAAAAGCCCAATAGGGCTACTTCCTCTGATACACACCAAAGTGTGAGTAGACTTGCAGGCCCAGCAGCTCCCCTGTAGCTCAGTGCCTTGGACAACTGAGCCCTACGAATCTTTTAGTTTTAAAGGGTTGTAGTAAGAACACGTCACACATTTTTATGGTTTTATAACATTAGAATCCTATTTTACAATTTCTTTGTGAATTTGGGGTATTGTGATTCATTGTATTTTTGAGCATGATAGTTTCCTTTAGGGTTTATTATAGCCTCTGTCTCTGTTTATATTGGAGTGTTTATTTATGTCAGGGGTGGGAGAACTCCAGGCCTCAAGGGCCGGTGTCCTGCAGGTTTTAAATGTGTCCTTGATCCAACACAACTGATTTAAATGACTAAGTTACTTCCTAAACATGTCTTGAAGTGCTCCAGAGGACTTAATGAAATAATCATTTGATTCAGGTGTGTTGACCCAGTGTCATATCTAAAACCTGCAGGACATCAGCCCTTGAGGCCTGGAGTTCCCCACCCCTGGTTTATGTAATATCTAGTCATCTTCCTTTGTGATAACTTTCTGTTTCTAAGTCATGTCCCTGTGTCTGCTTTCTCCAAATGATATTCTGTTTTTCCCATTTAGTTGTGCCCTTTCTTCTCATTCAGCTATATCTCCTTTCCTGTTTTCAGCATGTCTGTGTGTTTTTGTTAGTTTCTCTTAGCTGTTGATATAATACGGACTCTATTATTAAATGAAAAGAACAAATTAGAATACACCACTGAAACGTTCTGCTGATGTTTTTAAAGTTTCCATGTTACCAGGCTGTAGAGGGCTCTGAATATTTAAACCGTTTCAGATCCATTACACCCATTACATTTTAGTCTGACCTCAATCCCATCCGCTAACATGGAGGAGGCGGGGTTTATGACCCATACTGCAGCCAGACACCAGGGGGCGATAGGGACGTTTTGGCTTCATGTTTTGGTTCTACAACTAGATCCGCTATCCGTGCTCATTGCGCGCTCCCGACGGAGGGGAAACGGGGGATAACTACTAAAACTCAGAGAGATTATAACGGATCAATAAAAATCAGCTGATAACAGCGTGATTGATCTGCAGCAGAATGAACAGCGCAGGTAAGAATTGAAACACAGGACTGCAGACTTTAGGAACTATCACGAAACCGACCACCAAACGCCTCCGGGCCATTAAACGCGCAAGCTCGGCTTCTGATAGTCCACCTTCGTAAATGTGTTTCGATTACAATCTGCATTCTTAGACTCTTGAAATTTCTTAGTCCAACGTGTGCATTTTTTCTCTATTTGCTTACAGTTGTGCAGGAGAAAAAAGTACTTTTGTGAAAGAAAAATACTTTGACAGGACTGAAACGCTGTTTCTTCTATAAACACATTCAGTGCGAGAAGATTAAGAAGTCAGAATCACGTTAAACCTCAGCATTCACTAAACTGAATATATTTGCTGCTTTAATCTATTTCTGTTTTTTGTTTTTTAAGGAGTTTCAGTTGTTTTCTCTTTCGGACAGTAAACTCCAGATGAAACTCATTAACCCATCTGAACCTTATTTCCTGAAGAATTTAATGCAGATGTTCGCCTTTGTAGTAGCGACAGAAATTAAGTGAAATTGAAAAAAATAAAATAAAAAATCCGAATTAACAGGAACTTTCTGTTTTGTACACAGTGCAATTTGGGCAATAAGCAACAGGATTTTTTGTTTACATTTTTACAATCAAGTTGTTTCGCTAATTTCAGTTTTTTGTGTCTGGTTTTTTTTTTTTCTTCAACTACTGAGCCCAGTCCTTCCTCGGTAATTGCTTGGGTGTCAGGTTAACATACTCATTCTTTTTTGAGATGCTAGAACAGCTGCAAGAGTAGTACAGAGAAAACTCCACAATCAGATGACCTCCCAGGAGCATGCACTGGGCTCAGGGAGGGGACACTGGAGGACACTGGGTGGGAAAACAGACACTCCGACAAATGACATAGGAAGCCAGAGATAATATATATATACACTGATGGGTGATAAGGGAAGTGGAAACACATAATTACATAGCAGGAACAAATTAGAACAAAACGGGATGCAAAGCTGGACACAGTGCACATGAAATAACAATTAACTAAATGAAAAACACGCAAGCTTGACATTGGCATAGAGATAAGCAAACCCAGGAACACACGACAGGCTGAAGAGACAAGGATGAAACAAATAGAAGAACATGGGAAGAAGTAAGGGAGACAAAAAAGAGACACAACTAAGACGCAGAGCGAGAGAAAGGGAGACACAGAGACAGATGTCAGTGATTTTGAATTTAAAAATGTGGTAGCTTATTGTAAACAAAATGGAAGTGGAGGGAAAATCTTGTGAGGTTCTCTGGTTTGATGGTTTAAAGTCATTAGTTTAATTGTCATGAAAGGTCATGAGTAAAAACGAGAACCTGTGGTGGGGTTTCGGTTGCCTTTTTTTACCTTTTTTTTGATGAATAATGTTTTTTTCTTAATATGGTCCTAATATTCCTTCATAGGGGTAAAGAGGGCTAATGTTGATGAGACTGTTAATTAAACTGAATACATATTATTCAGTTTTTTTTTTATACAAAACCTAATCACAACAACAGTTAAGGTGCTCGAGGTGCTTTGTATTGGAAGGTAAAGATCCTACAATAATGCAGAGAAAACAAAAAACAACAATAACAACAATCAAACCACCTCCTATGAGCATACGCTTTGGTGATAATGGAAAGGAAAAACCTTTTAACTGGAAGGAACCCCCAGCAAAACCAGGCTCAGGGAGGGGCAGCTATCTGCCGTGACCGATTGGGGTGAGGGGGGGAAGACAGGACAAAGACATGCTATGGAAGAGAGCCAGTGACTAATTATAACTAATGAGTGGGGGGGGGGGAAATGGTGAGAGAAGAAGAAACACTCAGTGTATCATGGGAATCCCCCAGCAGCCTCGACCTTTTACAGCATAACTAAGGGATGTTTCAGGGTCCCCCGATTCAGCTCCAACTATATGCTTTATCAAAAAGAATCATTTTAAGCCCAATCTTAAAAGTAGAGATAGTGTCTGTCTCTGGAATGCAAACTGGGCGCTGGTTCCACAGGAGAGGGGCCTGAAAGCTGAAGTCTCTGCCTGTCATTCTACTTTTAAATATTCTAGGAACCACAAGTAAACCTGAAGTCTGAGCGCAAGTGGTGTAATGGGGTGATACCGTACTTTAAGGTCTTTCAGATAAGCTAGTCCAGCCTAGAAATAAAATTCAAATTTTATTTAAAATGTTATTTTTGTACAACTTAAAGAAACCCAGTTATAGCAGTGATTTCACTTCCCAGCAGAGAGACAGAGAGAGATCTCACAGTAGAGTACAGTACCACAGTGTGTATTTTCACTGTACTTATACAAAAGATATAACTGACCAATAAACGCTCTGCATGCCTCTAAATTGCAAAGCACATGTGGGTGCAGTTGTGTCCTGGGCACTGTATTCATGGTAAATAGGCTGGTTCCTAGCGCTTTTCTACTCTACCTGAGCACTTTGTAAAACTTTCCTCATTCACCCATTCACACCCGGAGGTGCTTTCTATCTAACATTTACACGTGTTCATGCTCCAGTGGATACATCGGACACAAACCTGGGTTTAGTAGCGCAAGGATATTTGGCATGAGCACTGGAGCTCGAATCACTGATCGAATCACCAACCTTCCGATTAGTCTATGACATGCTCTACCTCATGAGCCACCACTATATTCATCAGGTATTCATGAGACTTCGAGGTCCTAACATCCTATCCTAACTGGATAAAAAGGTGCTGGTTGATAAGCCAGGCTATACCAGTTAACTTTCTCTCCCTAAACCTATTCCGTCTTACCTTTCTTTAGCTGTTGAGAAGAAACCACACCACACTACCACAAAGATATTACGTGCTAATTAATAAGTTTCTCGGAAATATATATATATATATTTTTTTAACTTTGAATAGATTTGGAATAGCTGTTTCCCTTTCAGTATTTATCCCAAGCTAACCAGCCACCAACTAGAGAGTGGAATCAGTTTCTTGCCAAGACAAAATGTCAGACTTCCTAAGCTGCCTGGTCAGAGCTTTGGTTTGCATCAAAAAGTAAACATGGAAAGCTGGAGACATGACTAGTTTTAATTTCACCCAGAAGATTGGTTTGAATTTTTTGTTTCTTGTTTTTCATTCCAGTTATGTATCCACCTGTCATGGCACCCCAAGCCAACATGTTTGGCAATGTCCCAGGCTATGAAGGCACTGTGCCAGGAGGAGGTAAGAAAAGCCCGGTTCACATAATTCCTCACATTAATCCTGTTGCTTGTACTTGAAAATTTGTCATTGATGCAGGAGGTTTCCTGCCCCCTCCCATGCCCATGGAGCCAGTAGCCCCACCCCAACCTGCCCCTGAAAATCCTGAATGGAGGTACAACATATTACCTGTGTTTCTGAGCTGCTCACCAACCAGTAGAATTTTCTGGTTTAACACAAAGTTTATGTGATTTGTAGCATCCCCTCTCTTTCTGAGGATGAGGCTCGTAAGGCATTCAAGGAATTTGTGTCGTCTCATTGCTGCTACAGTGACGCTCCGGTCACTCAGGGAGTCATCACCTCCATGGAGCCATTCAACACATTTAGGGTGATTAAATGTTCCCTATTTATAATGCTGTCAGCATCAGTGATGCTGCGGACTGAGTTACCTCCATATCTGCCTTTACTATCTTGATCAGTCTACTAAAGACGTCTGGTTTGAACTGCTTTTATTCAGTTTAAATGTTTTTTCCAAATATTTGACCAAAGGACATAATTGAATGATAATGAACTGTTGAAAAATTAACATGTGTAATGATTTTTTTTTTCTCAGAAACCTGAGGCCTTTAAGTAAGTGTCCAAACCTACTGAAGCAGTAGTTTGCCAACCTCATGGCAGCAAATAATTGTGCAGTTTTGTGGGTTGGACAGTTTATTTCATTACAAATCTTCAGGGCTGTTGCACGTGGTCGAAAACTACACTGTAGATTAGTCTTACAGCAGGATTTGTTATGCAGTAATGCACACCACGCTGTTACTAGTAAGCTAACATCAGTTATTTCTACCTACAGTTTTATGCTAACGACAACCATTCATAATATTTTTTTGTTATAAAATATTTTCGCCCTAACTTGTTTCCCTCTTGTTTTTTTTTTAATCTACATGTGCATTAATACAACTTCATCCTGATCCAGAAACACACTGAAGGCTCACAAAGTTCGTTGTACGTTGACAGGGGAATCTTATCATCACATCCAGTTTCTCTTGGTAAAGTCAGTTTTCTGTTCCTTAGTACCGTCTAGAGACGTTCACTGAGTCCAGGTCAACTGAGTGGGCCCAGAAACCATATGAAGGTAAAAACACATTTTCATTTTATTCAGTCCAGAACAATTTACAGGCAGTCGAGAAACGGGTAAAAAAAAATCCCTGAACTAAAAAGGAAACATGGGGAAAATCACAGCTAGTGGGGCGACTAAATGATAAATACACAAGATAACGAGGGAAGAGGAAACGAGAGGGAGATACAAAAACAAACTAATCACAGAAAACTGAACAAGGGAAAGAAACTAAATACCACAACTGTTCCACTATGGGGAACAGATACATGAATATAATTCCAAACAATACCAAGATTTACTAAAAAAAAAACCTCAAAGTCACTTTCTAACAGACCCAGGACCATAACAGAAACTACATGGAAAAATGCCACTGCAAAATCTCCAGTGTTGAATTGACACTAGAAAGTGTCTATATAGGTCCACTCTTTTGAGTATTAAATGAACATTTTTGACAGTGTGATAGTTTTAACAGTAACCTAGTCAGTTTTAAAGGTTAGCAATGACTAACACTGAGCAGTGCTGATTTTCCAACACTGGAAAATAACTCAAAATGCTAGTAATAGTCCAGTGTTAGGAAATCAGCACTGCTCAACGTCATTGTTAATCTTTAAAACGGACTAGGTTACTGTTAAAAATATAACACTGTCAAAAATGTTTAACACTCAAAAGAGTGGACCCATATAGACACTTTCTAGTGTCAATTCAACACTGGAGAAACACACTTGCTTCTGCTTTCATTACAACGAATTCCTCTTTTGGACATCGTTGCCTAATCCTTACCTAAACATCAGTTTGTTTTTTACTGTCACTTGCTGTGAGCTCTTGTATAATTAATAGGTGAGCCTGCTGACTTTTACACCCAACCTGCTCCACAACCGTGGGAGGTCCAGGCCACGCCCCCCAATCTCTTCAGTGACCATAAAGTGAAGATCCGGGTGCCATTCACATCCTCTGTCAAGGTGACTGAATAACAGAAGCTATCTATCAAAGTGCTGGTTTTAGCTTTAAGAGGGCTGACACAACTTTCATTATGTAAATCGAATTCCCCCCCCAATCACTGGACATGTATTAAGTACCACAGTAGCTTTGAAAACGTTTTTATGGTCTAAGGAATAGATTTCAGTGGTCCTTACATGAACTTAAGGAATTATCATGCTCCAAAGGTTTCATTGGGTTGCTAGTTGTCCATGGGATTTTTCTAGAGCTTTTTTTTTTTTTTTTTTTTTTTTTAAATGCATTGAGCTGACTCAAGTAATGGTTGGATATATAGGCACAGTAAAGCTGGCAGGGAACCTTGAAAAGTTGTAAGCAGCCCTTTGTGAATTAAAGCTGTCAAATCTGAAAATGTTCCATGGGTTTGACAGGGTCTTGAAAGGACCGGAGGTTGTTTCTTGGGTTACCGATAGTGTTCAAGGGTTCTCAATACAGCAGTTCTTCAAGACATTTCAGTAGTGTCATGATTGTATGTGAAAATGACCCAAATGCAGAGTCAAAGGTGAGGATTAATAAACAATCTTTTTTTTTTCCGGCAATGTAGAACCCCAAGGCTAAATCAACAGAACAACGATGTGTGTTAGGGATCATTGTCCTGCTGGAGCGCTCAGCATTTCAATCATGTAGCTGTTGTTTTGAGATGAATTTGAAGAATTTGCTACGTCCACCATCTTTAACAGCTGGTACATTTAGGTTTGAATGCCTCACCTTTACTAATCCAAACATACTTCTTGTCATTGTGGCCACATAGCTCTTTTTCTTTTCTCATTTGACTATAAAAACCTTTTTCTGAGCACATGCAAACTCCTACCACAACTTTATTTGCAGTTTTGATTTAGCTTGATCTCTGATTAGAAGTTAAGCTGTTAACATGGAATGTGTGGGAAGGTTCTAAGGATCTAAGGAGAAGTGTCTGTCAGTGTGACAATAATCTTATTATTAACTTTTTTGTGTGTGTGTGTTTTTAGGAATGCAACACCTGCCATGCAACAGGTGTAGAGCAATGCACTGAGTGCAATGGATGTGGAAAAGTAAGAAAATTCTCAACAATGCATAATAATTGCTGACAGGAGAAATCTGGTGGTAATGTTAAAAAAAATGCTTATTTGTGTCTTTGTAGAAAGCTTGCTGGGTGTGTGATGGCACTGGAGTGAAGTTGGATGCGGCCTGCAGTCACTGCAATGGCACAGGCAAAGAAAGGTACTACTTTTTTCAGAACAAAACTATGCATACAACATTACCATAAATAAAAAGGCAATTATTACTTCAGAATATGAGTACATGTTTTTAGAGCAAATCAATCCAATGCAGTAAACTGGAGATTTTTTTAAAAAGGGACCAAAACAGCCAGGTTTTCTGTTTATGCATGCAAACCATTAATAATATATCTAGTTAGCCGTTCATTCATTCGGCATTCAAGTGCAATCATAACCAGACTTCCATTCTTTTTTCTTCTCTTTTTAAAATTTAGGTGATATAAATAACTGTGACTATAGATAAAACAGGGATGCTGAGTTTCTGTTAAGGTTGAGCCATATTTTCCTATCTGCAATAATAAGTGTATAAATTTATACGTGATTAAGAAAGCAAGAATATCAATATCAATGATACTACTTGGCCTAGCGTACTCCACAACAAGATAATTACAGACATTTCTGAGAATGAGAGCAGTGTGTCAGCCTCAAATGATGACTTCATACCTAAAAAGGGAGCTACAAGAGGGCAGACCAACAGCAAAACACCACACTTTTCAAAATATTCAAGAAAAACTGTTCCTGCTAAAAGTGGAAACAAGATGTTTGTTGTGTACAACAAAGCTGTGAAAGCACAAGTGGACGTGACATTAGCACTGGTCCCCCCCACACACACAACCACGAAAACAATTCTTGAAGCAGAGTCTGCTCCTGTGTGCAGAGCAGCTGCATCTTGTCTGCAGTGCAACCAGCAATAAAACCAAAAGAATCAACAACTGACTTTTTGATATCTAGCACTACAGACTTGCCTGATGAATACATGAGCAGAGATAGTCGCACCACAATCATCTGTGTCCTCTATCTGCATCCCGCAATAACTCAATTTTGATTTAAAAAAAATATATATATTTTTATTTTATTTTAAAAGACGTGAAGGATGGAATCTGTTAAATTATGTTCTGGAGGATGTGAAGATAAGCAGCAATATTAACAGAATAAGCGTACACATACTCAGAAAATAATAAATGAAATACAGAAATATTAGAATTTAAAAAAAATAAATAAATCTGATCTAAGGAAACAAGAATGGTCCAACCCTTCCCTGCCAGGTAAATCCAGGTAAATCTAGAAAAGCACCTCCCAAAGATGATTTTAGATTATTACAAAGCTGATTTCAATTCACATTTAAAAACTCTTATTCGATTCAGGCTTGGCTTTAGGAACAGTTGAGTCTTGAGGAAATGAGTTTTGGAATAAGAATTATTTGGATGATGTATGTTCATGGATGTATGATTCAAGACTGATGTTTGCTAATGACAGCTTATCGATACAAATGACGATGCAGAGGTGACTGACATCCTCTGTGACAATGCCTGCATTGCCGGGCCATATGGACTCTAAATCAACACCACAGAGCATCGGCGGCTGCTTTTCATCTCAATGGTGCCCCAATTAAGCAGTGAATTTAAACGCATTCATTTGATAGTTCAAAAATCAGATCACAGATTACATCCACAGCAGAATGGGCCAAGCGAAGAAGAAGCAGCCTAACATTAGTATGAAGACCGCCTCCAAAACCTGGACCTTGCTGAAATAAAACCTTGATAGGCCCGTTTGTTGAAATGCAATATGGAATTTCCATATGTGGTCACACCTGAAACAAGAACATTGAGACTGCTGCCAGCGAAAACCAACTGTTGGTGATCAAATACAGCAAAGCAGCATACTGGTTATGTGGCCAACCACCTAGAACAACCACCAACTAGGGCCTAAAGAAGATATTGATGTGACCACAAAAAGAAAAACAAAAGGTTAATGTGTCACGTCTATGTTTGTGTTTAGTTGTAGTAAGTGTAATGGCAGAGGGAAAAAGGAGTGTCAAACCTGTAAAGGAAAACGCCAACTGCTGACCTACATCGAGCTCAAAGTGGAGTGGTGAGTACAAGTACTGAGCTGTTCCAACACTGGATTGCTGAATTATGTTTCTTAATTAACCTCGAAGAAACATCTTCAAGGTTTCTTGAAGATGTTGTGATTTGGTACATATATATGAATATAGTTATTGTGTGTATTTAGGAAAAACAATGTGGAAGACCACGTGGTGGAGCATAACTCTGGTTTAAAGACTGATAAGCTGTGCTCAGTGAATGGGAAGGAGCTGTTCAAGAACAGCCAGAACTTGGTATGCACACACACCCACACACACACACACACACACACACACACTCGTCTGTGTGTATTTATATCCTTGTGGAGACATCTCATTGACATAATGCTTTCCCTAGCCGCTTACCCTAACCATCAAAAATGATTGCCTAACCCTGACCCTTCCCCTAAACCTAACCTAATTGTAACCCTGACACTAAAACCACATTTTGAGTCTCAAAAATGCCTTCAAACGAGGGCTGTATACAGGGAGTGCATAATTATTAGGCAAGTTGTATTTTTGAGGAATAATTTTATTATTGAACAACAACCATGTTCTCAATGAACCCAAAAAACTCATTAATATCAAAGCTGAATGTTTTTGGAAGTAGTTTTTAGTTTGTTTTTAGTTTTAGCTATTTTAGGGGGATATCTGTGTGTGCAGGTGACTATTACTGTGCATAATTATTAGGCAACTCAACAAAAAACAAATATATACCCATTTCAATTATTTATTTTTACCAGTGAAACCAATATAACATCTCCACATTCACAAATATACATAGGGTGTTGATGTCATTAGACCACACCCCTTCTCATTACAGAGATGCACATCACCTAATATGCTTAATTGGTAGTAGGCTTTCGAGCCTATACAGCTTGGAGTAAGACAACATGCATGGAGAGGATGATGTGGACAAAATACTCATTTGCCTAATAATTCTGCACTCCCTGTAGTGTAGTATAGTAAACTACCAGTTTTTGGTCCCCATGAAAACCACAGACACACACACACACAGCTAATGTAGCTTCACACTTTTCAGTTCAGTTATTTCATACCAAAATATACACAATAAACTACATCACAGTAATTTCTACACAATAGTTTAGAATGCTGTATTCCAAATTTCGCATTTTAAAGATGAACTAATCTTCATAAGTAAAACATAATGCCACAGCAGGGGCTCACTTCAGCCAGATGTAGTTTAGGTAAACATAAACGTAAGAAGTAAAAGACATTGCTGGGGTTAGCTGTGTGTATATTGCATGTTAATTTCTCTCTTTTATCTCTCAGGTTTACCCGCTGTTTGGGTTTCCAAACCCAGGAGTCTCTCAGGCCTCTGACCGTCTGATCAAAGAACATCAAACGAAGTATGGCCAAACCTCCAGGATTCTGCAGCAGGTAGGCCGACACACAGCTCAAGAGAAAAACAAAAGGTCTATTCTAGTGTGCCTGTGTTGCTCTGCAATTTTGCCACCAAAATGCTTGTTGGTGGGGAGTTTCTCTCTTTATGTTGATTCATACACTCCCAGTCAGTTGCAACAAAACAGGAACTACACAATTCTGGAAGTAACCAGAAATGTGTAGAAGAAACAAAAGCACCAAATGGGCCAATCACAGTGTCATGAGTGTGATGAGACACATACATTTACAATTCCAGGAAAGGTTGTGGTGTAATTTACAATGTGGGGTTTTAGAGGGGTTTGTTCTTATGACACAAGAAACGTTTTCAAAGACCTTCAGAGTGCAATGTTTAATTAAAATGAAATATTCCAAAGTTAAAACAATACTATGTAAAGTATCAGCGAGATTTTGTGAAATTAGTCCACATGTCATAAGGAGATATACAGTTTGATGGCCACATGTAGTGTTCTGTGGTGCGTCGTGACTGAAGGTGTCTTGAAATGAATGAATACATTTTTGAGAACACACTAATAAAAAAAAAAAAACCTTGACCTTGCAAAAGACAACTAGTCGCTATTTCTGAACAGTATATAGTTATCCACTAGGGGTGCAACGATATTCGTATCGATATTGAACCGTTCGATACAGTGCTTTCGGTTCGGTACGCATATGTATCGAACAATACAACATTTGTAATTTATTTTATCAACTTTCCTTCTGACGATGCTGTCTGTGTTGAGCGCTCAGTGAATCTGCGTTCGACTACTCCGCCTAGGCTGCACTGTCGAGCGCAGATCCACTGAGCACTCAACACAGACAGCATAGTCAGAAGGAAGAGCGCAGGGCAAGCTAGCAAGACAGAAGTTAAGCTGTTGGCCGTCTAGCCCCATGCACGGAGCGATCGGCGGTAGCTCGTTAACGGAGATTTGCCGTGTTGTGGCGTTAAGGTCATTTCAACGAGATTAACCTGAAAGCACTAGTGGGAACACAACGAATATGACTGCACATTTACGCCGACATCATCCTAGTGCAAAGACAAAAACAACAAGCATGCTACTAACTTTAGCCGAGTCATTTAGACAGCTGTTAGCACATGATTCTCCTTATGCTGCTGAGAATATAGCCCAGAAGAAGCGGATAGTATAGCTTTTATTTTGGAAAGAGACATTTCTCTGTAATAAACTCTCTTTTCCAAAGATGAGTGATTCCTCAATCAGATACAGGGCTCGCAAAATCGCTAGCCCGACGTCCTGGGGCTAGCGATTTTTTTCAGACGGGCTACCAAAATCTATCTCTGCCCTGCCCATCGGGCTATTGTAGGAAGGAAAAATATATGTCAATGCTTTTGCATTCTTTCAGAAATGTAGCTGGGTAATTATGTCATTGGCATCGGTGAGCCACTGTCAATATGTGACATATTGAAATCGCGTTTAAATTTGCGCTTGTTTTTTTGCTTTCACTTTGCAATCGTGCGAACTGTGTATAGAGAGCGACAGCACTGATTGGTGAGTGATGATAATTTGTGCACCAATTCCTCTGACATCGTCTTATCAATCGTTAGCTTACTATGCAAACATGACAAGTGAAATCTCCCGCAGCTTAAACATGTGAGAGGTTGATCGCGCAGAGAATCGCTGAGCGTTATGTGAGTGCGTGTGTAAAAGCAGCAGGATATATATTTTAGTTCTGCTGAGCCAAATAAGACAGGTCAGGGTGAAGAAGTGACAGCCAAAGAAAAGCTTACCACAAAACGGAAAAGTTATGACAAATGAGACTATAAGGCAAAAAGAAAGTGCAGCTTTATGGTTTCATGGACAAAAGAATTTCTGTGGCTGCAATATGACGAGCTAAATAACCAGGGCTGCACATAAGTGGTCCGCAGGTGCACATTCGCTGTCAAAATAAAAAACACGCACAAGGGTTAGGGTTAAATTTAAAAACTGTACTTTTGAGTTAAAATATATATTTATAATTTTAATAAATGACAAATTAAAAAGGCATGAACATTTTTTTTGTATCGAAAAAATATCGAACCGTGACACCAAAGTATCGAACCGAACCGTGAATTTTGTGTATCGTTGCATCCCTAATATCCACCTACCCAAAGGAATTGTTTGTCTGTTAGCAGTGTAGTGTTAACAATTTTCAAGATATCATTTTCAAATTGATGGTGATGATGTTGTGATGGTAGATGCCAAGGACAGCTCGAGCTGATTTAATTTTGGTGAAAATCAGGTCGAGGGTCACATAAAATATGTAAATCAGCAAAAACATATATAACCCACCCAAGTTTTTATGGATCATCTTCAAACTTCACAATAATATAAAAGGCTTTGGGGGGGGGCACGAGTATCTTGGTTGACTAAACATTTGGCCTTGACCTTTATTGTTAGCACCCAATGTCAAAGTTGATCTTGAAAAACGATTTCAAAAAACCATATCAAGTAATACATCAGGGGATGGAAACAACATAAAAAATAAAAAAAAAAGGAGTACAATTCACAAAGAACATAAATTCAAGGATTTTGTTCTATTTAAGCTAGACTATCTACTGGGGATGGACCGATCCAATATTACATATCGGTAATAAAAAAATGTAATCAATCCATTAAATATCACGAAAGCGCCTCAAAGAAAAACTTGCGCCATGGCGTAACTCAACTCATAACCGTAGCACGTCGGAGCAGTATGCGTCATGTGATAGAGCGGCTGTGGCGTGCGAGACCTCTCGGTGGTCTGGTTGAGCACTTGGCGTCTCGCTACCAAACCGGCATTTCATCTCCAAGAAAGTTATCCCAGAGAGAAGAAGTGTGTAAGTTAATGTCTGAATGTTTGTAAAGCATTCCCACGTTAAGCATAACAACCGATATATGGAGCGACTGCCTCTTCTCTCTCTCTCCCTCTCCTGTTGCTACTTCAATCATGAAACTGATCGGCTGATCGGCTTTTCTGTCGCAAGTCCCGTCTCCCTTGTTTGTTTTTGGCCCACTTTGCACCAGAAAAAGGAAACCAGCGGCTAAACAACAGCAGCACGTTTGAGCTTATAAGCTGTTGTTAGAATGTTGTACTGTTTATAAGGTTGGGGAAACCTGCAGTCAGCTGAGCCTGAAGAAGTCACTTGGATGAGTGACGAAACGTTTCTCCCACAAAACGCTACGTCCAGATGAACAGAATCAACTTATGGAGATTAATATTACTTTCTAGACCAGGATCCTTTTCTACGTAGCTGACGGCTGGTAACTGTGCAGGGGCGGGTCTAGCAAAGTTTAGCCAGGGGGCAGGTAGGGCATTAACAGGGAAAAGGGGGCACAAAGACATGCTTTTCCATCTTATTCTCATTTAAAATGTCGAGCTTTTAATACATAATTATCTGAATCTTACACCCAAAGTTTTCATCTGATGTAAATGTATAGAAATCCATTATTGTATATAGGAACTATTAAGTCAAATTTATAAGCTACAGTACTTTTTCCTTTGGAAAGGTACCATCTGTGCAGTCTGCAATTCTGTTGAAGAAAGATGTTGAATCTATTTAATTATTGTAGAAAAATAATTGATTTCTGTGCATTTTGTTTTTTTGGGTTTTTTTTTACACGTGCATTAAATTAAATTACGTCGATTAAGCATCACGAGGCGGAGGGTGGGGAGTGGTTCCCTATTTATATTGCTGGGAGTTTGCAACCCTATTAGTTAGGTTGCTTAATATTTCCACTAAGTACTCTTTAAAATACCAGAATAGGGAGGATGGTGTAGGTTTAAGTTTATTAGATTGATCAGTATTGCTGAACTAGTGATGTGCGGATCGATCCTGAAATATCGATTCCTCCGATACATAATCATTTATGTTCTAGAATCAATTCTCACATTAAAATATCGATATTTTAGTAATTTAGGGTAAATTTGTAGTTTATCATTAACAGGAACACAGTGGAAA
Organism: Aulonocara stuartgranti; assembly: GCF_965226115.1. Lineage (NCBI taxonomy): Eukaryota > Metazoa > Chordata > Actinopteri > Cichliformes > Cichlidae > Aulonocara > Aulonocara stuartgranti. The sequence goes on from NC_138943.1 coordinate 10,601,589, forward strand.
GAAACTATAACATTCAGATCTTGTCTACATTCAAAGGAACTACTTCCTCTTTCATAGTCATGTGCGAAATACGGCTGTATAAATGTCTCGCAGCCCCTTGGCGTGCGCACTCACAACAATGGCTGAGCGTAATTGTGCGGACATATTTTACCTCCACAAACAGCTGAGACATGGTTTGTGATACATGTGGCAAAAAAGTGCTCCAAGAGTGAGGTATTGTGGCCATACTTGAGACCTCAGAATTAGGGAGACATTCAAAATACATTTTACAGTGTTTATTCATCGGATAAAATGCATTAAATGTCACCTTTATTATTGGCCGGCCCGGAAACAGCGAGGGTGTCCAAATTCAGAAGCTGCTTCCACCTGAGGACCCGGCCTTCGTGGTCTAAAGAAAGCCGGGTAGTACGTCACGAGCTCCCTCGGTGAAGTGAAACTCTGCCGTCTGCTCCTTGCTATCTAAAATATAACAGGGCGCTGGCGTAAACTCTCGACCGTCTCACACTTTGTTTAATTAGTTTTCTGTTTAACGTTTATTCAGCTGTGTAAAAACCCTCCCGAGGGATTAATTAAGTTAAATTTAATTTAATCTAATCTAATAACTTTAATCTCAGCCAAACTGATTTGCTCATGAACAAATAAAACACTGAAAAAGCCAAACAATAACATTTTTAAGTTATCAAAGTGACTTATATATCATGTTTAACCCGAGTAATGAAAGACCGCAGGGGTTTGAAGACGATGTGTCGGTCGGTTCAGATATTTGAAGTTTACACAGCTACATTCTCACCTGAAAATATGTTAAAAGTTTTTTTGCGACCCAGAAAGAGAAATAAGAGTGTTACGACCCCCTCTGCTAGGCGTCAGGGAGGGAGTAACATACACGAGCCCCCCAACACAAAACTGAGTAAAGCAAAAGGTTTTAATTACAAACTCTAAACAGAAAACCGACAGGGCTGTGCAACAGACCACTGGGCAGACAATTATTACATAAAGAAAGAACAGTCACGAGTAAAAGTTAAAGGGTAACTAAGGCAGGCTGGCCACACACAAAATAAAAGCTAGGGTTTTAACTACGGCAAGCCAGCTTCACAAAATCCTACTCACAGCCCGCTAGCAGCTCAAAACTCTAATCAGGCTAAGTTTAAAGCATGCACCAAGGTTCGACAAAGTTCAGCAATATGAATAAGTTCAAAAAAGATCGACGAGGGAGGCACGAAGGGCAAACTGCATGTTCAGTCCTAAGCAGCAGCCACTGAGTGAAGGACCTCCAGCCTTTTGTAGCCACAGGTGGGTACGATCAGCCACTGATTGCCTCTTGGAGCATCATGGGATCCCGGGGCAGCCAATCGTCCGTGTGGTCTGGCACACTTCATTCTGCATAAGAGAGGGTTGGCACGGGTCTCCCAGTAACCAATCACACACAAGTCCTGGAACACATTGATTTACCTAGAGGAAGGCAGGGCCACCTGAGGCCGGAGGCCGTAACAAGAGTAATATTAAAACTAAGTCGCTGCCGCCATTGTTGGAAACTGGAATTGGCTGGGCCGCGCTATAAATTCTGCGATATGGTTTTTCAATTTTGTTGTCCGGGTGGAAAATCGGGAGAAATTCGGGAGAATGGTGGCTCCGGGAGATTTTCAGGAGGGGCACTGAAATTCGGGATTCTCCTGGAAAAATCAGGAGGGTTGGCATGTATGGTTGTGGCAACATCACTAACCTTGTCAAACACCTCAGAGTAAATCATATCACAGAATAGCGTATGTTGAGGCGAACTGAAGAGGAGGAGAGGGACAGGTGACGTCTCTCACGGAGTCCTTTAGTGCTGCAGGCAGGCAAGGTGTTCAAATAGCGCACAACTTCAGTTTTTTTATTTCTATATGATGAACTCTGCATTACTAAGTGATAAGAACAAGAAATCTGATGTCCTGTAATCATTATGACGCTATAATTTGAGATACAATAAATAAAATACGTTTTTGTACAAAGTATCGGTATCGGATCAGTATCGTCGATACCACCCTGACGATTACTTGGTATCGGATCGGAAAGGAAATCAGTGGTATCGCACATCACTATGCTGAACTATGAAATATTTTGGGTGCAGTGTATTTTTTGCATACAGGTATAACAGAATAGCTTTAGTTTTTTTTTTGTTTAAACTTGAGTATGAACTTATACAAAATGCAGCAAAATATTTAAAAAACAGTTTTATTGATTAAAAAATACACTATATTGGATTCATATCAGCAGATATCCAAAATTATGATATCGGTATCGGATATAAAAAAGTGGTATAGTGCCATTTTTACTATCTGCTGATGTTTTTGTGGTACAGCTTGTGATATTTGCTCAATTAAACATGAAAGTTAAATGGAAATAATCACAAAAATGAAGAAAATCATAATCATTTAATGTTAAAAAGGATTCAGTTTTATTTTAGCATTGTTGTGAAAGATAACTATATACTATTTAGAAATTTTCACTTTCTGTCTTTTGAAATGGGAAGTTTTTTTTATTAGTTTGCTTTCATATATAGGACTTTGTAGTAGTCTTGCACTTTTTTCAAATTTTAAATATTTAGATATTTATTTTTACATATTTGAACATATTTTAAAAACATATTTTAAAATATTAGGCTTTTATCTTTAATAGTCTTTGAGATAGTCATGTTCAATCATTGCCACAAATTTCAGCTTGTGACAAATGAGTCACAGCAATCATTATTAATATTTAATAATGATCTACCATTTAATGTTTATGCGAATCAGAGACGGTCAAGACGTACGACAGAATGAGGCTGATGTGTTTCCTTTCCTCCAGCTTTTAGTCTATGCTAAGCTAAGCTAATGCTTTCCTACTCAAGCTGACACGCACCTCTATCTCTCTCTTTCAGAGGCAGACGGTCGAGCTGATCCCCATCACCAGGGTGAACTACGAGTGGAAAGACAACACCCACGCCTACTATGTGTACGGCAACGAACACAAAGTCAATGCTGACGACTATCCAGCAACCTGCTGCTGCGTCATCCTGTAGACTGTTCTCTTCTTTTAACATCAGCGCATGAAATGTTTATTAAAATAATTGTTTTCATTTGATTTATGAAAGCCAAAACAGCATCCCACATCATACCAAAGTAAACATGGTGGTGGGAGTGAATTAAATTAAGGATTTGAAGTAGCTTAGTCAAAGTCCAGACTGAAATTCATTTCAGATGCTTTGGCATAGTCTTAAATATGCCAAAATCACGAGTTAGAATCTCAGTGGTCAGGGGTCATGCTTTCTGAAAATCTTTGTCTACAGTCGCCAGTATTTTAGCATGCCATGTCCCCCTCTGGACTTTTTTATTCTTTTCTTTTTCATGTTCATTGAAGCATATCATACAGTGTCTGTTGCATTTGCTAAACATCCTACATATGTAAAAGAAACGAGGATCAATATAAAGGTTAATTATTGCTTAGCTCTAAGTCTCTATGAAAAGCTTCTATATTTGCTTTTTTATTCACATGTTTTTCTGACAGTCTGTCTTGTATTTAAATGCATTCTGGGAGAAGGAAGGAAGGAAGGAAGGAAGGAAGGAAGGAAGGAAGGAAGGAAGGAAGGAAGGAAAAGGGCTCAGTTCATATGGCCTGAAGCGAGTTGGTGACTGAATGACATATTAGTAGCTCGACTCCGTTTTCTGCTCACCTCACTTTAGCAGACCAATATGGGGTCCGCATTACAGCTACGCCAATCCGTCTGTCAATCTGCCACAGTGTCTTATTTATCTACTGTGAAAAAGACAATGAGATACTTGAACTCCTCCACTTAAGGCAGCAACCCTGAGTTCACCATGCACTCCTTCCTTCTATAAAAAATATCTGATGTGAATTTTGGGGGGTTGTAGGCGCACCTTATCAGCATTTGAAAATTGTAAAATATGAAAGATTTCAAACATTACAGTTTTATAATCAACTGTAATCAGTTAATTAAATGATTGAATGTGTCCATAAGTATTTTCCAGGTGCACATCTGACAATAGGAGTCACAGTAAGACCCCTCACATCTTTAGCTTACATAATTGCAACCATAGACTGTATATAAAAGCTCATGCTAAATAGCTTTTTAAACTCTTCCAGTTGCTAAATGTAGTCCAGATGTAAAGACATGTATAAGAAAATGCCCGTTAGCTGCCTTTCTCTGTCAGCTCAGTAGACTTTTATGATGGAGTTAAGTTTAAGTTGCTAATCTCTGGTCTTACTGAGTACAGCATGATGTTGCATTGGTAATTATAGACACCACTACTGTCAGAAAGGAGGATAAAACACGATATACCTCAAGCCAGTGTGTGATGTGTCTCCTTTCTCACATCAGGTATTAAAACACCAAGACAGCAGCAGTCATAATCATCAACTTAAGGCTTTGAGTCTTCACATTGGAACTTCACTAATCAATGCAGAACATTGACTATATCCATCTATTATATATCGTATGTCTGCAAAAACTAAAGAAATACACAAAACCACACAACCCTTTAGACTGCCTTTCTTCAAGACTGCAAAAATCCTGTAGGAGGCAGTGTCCGACTCAGAGGGTCTGCTCTCTGCTGGCTGTTACTTATCTATGATATTCAGGATGAAATTATTTCTGTTTAAAATAGTCTACTGTTAATGTTTAATCAGTCATAAAAATATTTTTATGTGCATTTATTTTTTTATGTGCATTTACTTAAATATGTATTCTGTTAACCATTTGAAGATTTTAGTTTTGTTTTTAGTTAAACAGGTTACACAGTTCTTATTTTGATAATATAACCAACAACTTTTCTGTTTTATAATTTTGTTTCTTCTGAATGTAACCCCTAACGCCAGATTGTTCTAGAAAAATATGCATTTAAAATATGGACATAACCATTTAGTAAGTGGAATGCTCTTTTATCTGCATAGCCTGCCTTACCTTCATACAGGTACATTTTTGCTCATAACCTGGTGGGCCTGATCATGTTATTACATGTTATGATGTGTTATTACTGTGGTTTATTAATGATATGTTAATCCTTAAACTGAAAAATAAACTCTGAGACTCATCTGCTTCTTTCCCATATTTCCACCAAGCTGGGGATGCATAAAAATGATGATAAACAGAAAGAAGTGAAGATTTTGTAATATGTGATCCTTTTGTCCCTCTGTGAGGGGTTACTCCCACTAGGTTTATATCTGGGACTCTCCACCATTTGACCTTAGAACTGAAGAAGCTTCTCGGATGAGAGGTGAAACGTCTTCAAGTAACTTAAAGAAGTCCAGACGCTTTTCTTTGCAAGCTCCTTTGACTATTAGGCAAGTTGTATTTTTGAGGAATAATTTTATTATTGAACAACAACCATGTTCTCAATGAACCCAAAAAACTCATTAATATCAAAGCTGAATGTTTCTGGAAGTAGTTTTTAGTTTGTTTTTAGTTTTAGCTATTTTAGGGGGATATCTGTGTGTGCAGGTGACTATTACTGTGCATAATTATTAGGCAACTTAACAAAAAACAAATATATACCCATTTCAATTATTTATTTTTACCAGTGAAACCAATATAACATCTCCACATTCACAAATATACATTTCTGACATTCAAAAACAAATCAGCGACCAATATAGCCACCTTTCTTTGCAAGGACACTCAAAAGCCTGCCATCCATGGATTCTGTCAGTGTTTTGATCTGTTCACCATCAACATTGCGTGCAGCAGCAACCACAGCCTCCCAGACACTGTTCAGAGAGGTGTACTGTTTTCCCTCCTTGTAAATCTCACATTTGATGATGGACCACAGGTTCTCAATGGGGTTCAGATCAGGTGAACAAGGAGGCCATGTCATTAGTTTTTCTTCTTTTATACCCTTTCTTGCCAGCCACGCTGTGGAGTACTTGGACGCGTGTGATGGAGCATTGTCCTGCATGAAAATCATGTTTTTCTTGAAGGATGCAGACTTCTTCCTGTACCACTGCTTGAAGAAGGTGTCTTCCAGAAACTGGCAGTAGGACTGGGAGTTGAGCTTGACTCCATCCTCAACCCGAAAAGGCCCCACAAGCTCATCTTTGATGATACCAGCCCAAACCAGTACTCCACCTCCACCTTGCTGGCGTCTGAGTCGGACTGGAGCTCTCTGCCCTTTACCAATCCAGCCACGGGCCCATCTATCTGGCCCATCAAGACTCACTCTCATTTCATCAGTCCATAAAACCTTAGAAAAACCAGTCTTGAGATATTTCTTGGCCCAGTCTTGACGTTTCAGCTTGTGTGTCTTGTTCAGTGGTGGTCGTCTTTCAGCCTTTCTTACCTTGGCCATGTCTCTGAGTATTGCACACCTTGTGCTTTTGGGCACTCCAGTGATGTTGCAGCTCTGAAATATGGCCAAACTGGTGGCAAGTGGCATCTTGGCAGCTGCACGCTTGACTTTTCTCAGTTCATGGGCAGTTATTTTGCGCCTTGGTTTTTCCACACGCTTCTTGCGACCCTGTTGACTATTTTGACTGAAACGCTTGATTGTTCGATGATCACGCTTCAGAAGCTTTGCAATTTTGAGACTGCTGTCAAGTCCTTCTTTTGACCCATTTTGCCAAAGGAAAGGAAGTTGCCTAATAATTATGCACACCTGATATAGGGTGTTGATGTCATTAGACCACACCCCTTCTCATTACAGAGATGCACATCACCTAATATGCTTAATTGGTAGTAGGCTTTCGAGCCTATACAGCTTGGAGTAAGACAACATGCATGAAGAGGATGATGTGGACAAAATACTGATTTGCCTAATAATTCTGCACTCCCTGTAGTTTTTGGCCTTCTGTACTGCTAATTGTCACCAATGAATTGTATTTTAGATAACAGTATAAGCTAAAAATGTTAGAAAAAAACCCCGAAATTTTTGTTTACATTTTTTGATGTGATATTTTTGTGTGAATTTTGCAAGAGAAGTCAGATATACGAACCACATAAATGTCAGTTATGCTTCTTTTGATGTGAAATGAAAGTGAATTGTCTTCTGTCATGTTTTTTTGACACCGTGGCAGCCCCTTTTTCACACATCTGCAAATACTTGTTGCACAAGAGCGTCAAAGAGATTGTGAAACAGTCCTCAAAATTATCATCAAGCTACCTTTAAACTAACTACATATACATATTTAGTTGAGTTAACTTAACGATTTAATGCATTCGTTTTTGAGATTTTTTCATAAGTGGCAAAAGTACCGCATCCGAATAAAAGTTATTTCTTAATGGACATCCCATTAATAACAACAGAGATTTATCAAATCTAATTTAGGCAGAATCTAATCTCACAGGCCTCTGAGCATTTGTTAAAAGAACATCAAACCTCCAGGATTCTGCAGCAGGTAGACCAACACACAGCCCAAGAGAAAACTAAAAAGGCATCTTCTGATATCCTTGTCTCATCAAAATATAAATCTAGTTGAAAAGTAATACATTAAAGCTGAAATACAATTATCTTTAGTTTTACTGGTAGAGAAAATGTGCTTCATAAAGCTTAATTTAGACTTCTGTGTTGAGGCCATCTAGAGCCTAATGCATAGCCTATTCAAGAAACCAGCATCGTCGCCAGTGTTTGTACCTTTGTGCCTGTGTTGTTCTGCAATTTTACCCTCAAAACACTAGCTGGCAGTAGAGTTTCGCTCTAAGGAAACTGTTTAGTTACAGATGCTCACTTAAAATATATATGAAAGTTTGAAAATATAAAAAATGTAAACTGTATGAAAAAATAAAGTTTAGAAATTAAACTTCTTGTTCATGTGTTTGTTTATTTTTTATCTGTGTATTTGTTCATTTCTATCAGTGTTATTTCATTTATTACATTGTATGTATAGTATGACAGTGTCTAAGCTGACAGACAGGAAAAACAAGAATTGGGGAGAAAGCAGGACCAATAAAAGGACAGAGCACTGTGAGATAGCATAACATAAGCAGCATGGAAAGTGATAGGAAGACAGCATCTGCAGACTGTTCAAGTTTCTTTTAAGTGTTCTTTATTTTCTGGTGTTGCCTTTCAACAGTTGTTTCACAGAACATAAGAACCTGGCAGTCACAGGAACACACAATGGTAAGTATAACCAAACTACATAAACAAATGAAAGATTCAAATCAATTAATGATGAAGTGACATTCAGTTTTAAGAAAATTTGCTCAGATGAAATGAATATAACTGATGCCACCACAAACAGACCTGGGATAGTATGTAGAGCCAAGGTTACATGTGCTGTGTTTACATTAAAGCATTATGATAGACTATAAGATAACAGAACACAAAATAACAATATATGCAAGTGACAAATGGTAAATGAATTCAGTCCTAGCCACTTTGCCACAGGCACAAATAGAAAAGGATAATGTGTTGCCAATTGCTGCACCTGTAACAAAAAAAGGGGGGGGGGGGGGGGTGCATACAACACCTGGAACAAAAAATATGAAAATGCACAGATATATAAATCAAAAGTCAACTTGGTATGAGTGTGTGCACGTGTGTGTGAGAGAGTGTCTGTGTATGTGTCTTTGTCTTAAACAAAACATGTAAACAAGGTGAACTGCAAGAGGAAAGGCAACGCCTACGTGTACTGAAACATGCACAAAAAGTCAGTGCTGACAACAATCCAGCAACCTGCTATATCACCATCCTGCAGATCAGACCTTGATCCTATCTGTTGTTTTCCTGTTTATGACTTGTATTTTTGGCTTACTCCACAATTTTATATCTTTATTGTAATAGAATATCCTTAGTCTTTTAATTAGTGACATAATACTGAACATAGTTAAGTTCAGGTTATTGTTGGTTCGGCCCTCTGAAACAGCTCAGCGTTCTGATATGCCCCTTTGGGAAAATTAATTGCCCTCCCCTGCTGTAGATAATTGATCCCATAGATGATGATTTCATTTATTAAGGGAAAAAGCTATCCAAACCTACCTGACCCTGTGTGAAAAAAACAAACAACTTTTAAACATTTGTTTTAAAAAAAAAATGCTATCTAGGTTAATTGTTTTCTTCTCTTGTGCCAAAAAATGTCGGCCAATTGCAATCTTCAATTTTTGAGCAGTTTATATTATAACAGAGAGGAGAGGATTAAGTCATGATTTTGCAAATATTCCACCTTGTAGTGCAGTTTGCACAATTAAAAAAAAAAAAAAAATACACTCACCCTGCAAACATTACTGATGAGTGACTCATCAGCAATGTTTGTATAGTGTACCTAAAAGGTTGCATAATTTTGCTGAGAGATCTTTTACTTTGTGGTAATCTTAGATGAGTAGTTTTATGGACAAAAACCACCAGGTGATTCAATGTCCCCTTAGTGCTAATGTGTAAGAGATGTTGGTGTACTATAACTGAAGTAATGTTGTTAAGTCCTTAAAGTCATATTCTTTTATTGTCATGACTGTACTTGAAGCTATTTTTATTATTGTATGACACCTGATTTATAAGGAATATGGCTGAAGTAAACTAAAGTCTAAAATACTTAGTCAGTCATTTGTTTAATAGTAATTTAACAATATATAATTCACATGTAAAACTGTGAATTGTAATTTTAAATGGTTTAAAAGCATGTAGAATAGCATATGTAGGCAAGTATATTTCTCTTCTTTTTTTTTAACCAAGAAGCAAAGACTAAAAGGAAAAAAAAAGAAACAGGGCAGGGTTTGGTGGTTGAATCATCCGTCCGCACCAATGCCAAAACCAAATCTACGCCCTTGAGTTTGGCATTGACAAATCGGTGTCAAAGTTAATTTTGACACTGGAAAACATCGTCTTCCGTGAATGAGTGAATTACTATCTGTGACAATTTCTTTGAAACTCCACAATTTTAATGTAGGTGTGACTGGAATTTTTTTTCTTCTTTTTTTACATTTATTGAAGCCTCTTCATACTTTGTCTTTTAAATAATGTATTCTGTGGTTTATGCTAAACATCTAATGCCTCTAAAATAAACTATGATCACTATAAAGGTCAGCTTGAAAAGCTTGAAAAGTTTCTATATTTGCCCTCTGTTCATTTGTTTTTCTGACAGTCTGCCCAGTATTTAAATGCATTCTGAGAGAAGGAAGAAAGGAAAAGGGCCCAGTGGTTATGACCTAAAGAGAATGCGTAACAGAAATAGACAGTCAATTAGGTGTAATTGAAAACCTAAGGTCAAAGGTTCTGCTGAAAAGCTTGTGAATGTGACAACTCGAGAATGAGATGACGTAGGATTTTGAATTGATACCATAGGTTCATCTACTAAAAAATGTGTTAAAACTATATGTATATATTTTTTTCTACAAGTAACTGATTAGTAATGACAGTAACATGTTTGAGGTAGGTGCCTGGTACTAAGAAGTTATTTAAACAATGACATTGTTCATTCCATACAAAGAACTACAAACTGACTAATCCAAGTTTTGTTCAGTTGCCAAAGAAATACGTGTCACTGCCAACTGCTGCACCTATAAGAAAAAAAACAAAGGGGAATAAACCCACAGCACCTCGAACACAAAAACATGAAAAGCACAGTTATACATATCAATAGTCTTCTGGGGCATGAGAAACATTAAAACATAAAGACAATAAAATCTTTCCTCAGCTTTCTTACAATGAGCAAACACCCAACTTTTTTAGCCATTTGTTAAACTGTATTGAAAACACAATATTAGCACATAATGAGCTCAGACTCACTGCAAAGCCTCCTAAACTTTACTTTAAAAATGAAGCAGCTCAACTCACACAGACCTTCCAAAGCTAATATACACCTCTGCATGCAAGCCATTATTATTTGAATTGGATGCTCTTTGAATCCTGTGATAGACTGCAGACCTGTCCAGGGTGTAATCTGCTTCTTGCAAGACAACAGGCAGCAGTTCTTATCATCTTGCAAGAGGCAAGATGCACCTCGCCTCTGGTGGAACTGAACTTTATAAAGATAAGATAAGTCTTCACTGTCATTGCACAGTACACTAGTACAACGGAATTGGAAACTCCCTTGTCGGCTCCATGCACAACACAACACAGTAACTTAACTTAAAGTGGATTTATAGGTTGCAAGGAAGGTATGAACAAAGGAATGGCTTAATAAATGTATGTTTATTGCACATTGTTATTATTGTTACTGTTATTGCCCCCTAAAAAAGTTCAGGGAGGTAGCCAATCAGGTCAGGTGTTATCATTGATTAGGACTATTGCCCTGTTGCAAAAGCTGTCCTTGAGTCTGTTTTTTTTTTTTTTTTTTATATATTTTTATTGATTTTATAATTGAGTAGCATACAACAATCACCTTCAAAAAGAACACAATAGAAGGTGAACGGCAAGTCAACAAGGTGGTGATACATCATACATAAATGTCAAGACAGAGTATACTTCAATTAAGGTTGTCCATCAGGCTAACGACCGGTTGCCAAATCTTATCAAACACACTCTCTCGGTTAGACAGGGTAAACCTGATTTTTTCCAGATGGAGTACATTTCCAAATGCTCTCAACCACATTTCGAAGGTAGGGGGTTTATCAGACTTCCAGCAGAGAAGTATCAGCTTTCTAGCCACAAGTGTGGTCATTGACACAACCTGCATCTCCGTCTTGTCCCTTGCCCATCCCAGTTCACACACCCCGAACAACGCTGCAAAGGGGGTACATGGGACCACCCTGCCAATGGCTTTGGACAAAAAATCAAACAGATGATTCCAAAAAGGCCGCAGCCTTTGGCATTGAAAGAAAAGGTGAGATAAAGTTCCTCGACCACTTGAACACTTAACACAGAGGGCTGAGACGTTCTTATATATCTTTTCCAGTTTAGTGGGAGAGAAGTGCAACCTATGCACAACCTTAAATTGGATCAAACAGTGTCTAGCATTTACAGAACTACAATATACATTCTTAATGCACTCTTGCCAAAGATCATCAGGAACATCCACCCCCAGTTCTTCCTGCCACTGCTCCCTAAAAGTATCAGAGGAAGGACTGCACATATCCAGTAAGGCCCTGTAAAAGCGGGACACAGCACCTCTAGTATAGGGCTCAACCGACATGAAGCTGTCAAGCACTGGGCTTCGAGGAATCAGACCGTATCGTGGAACAGATGCTTTGATGAAATGTCTTAACTGTAAAAATCTGAAAAAATGTGAATTAGGAAGATTAAATTTCACCCTCAGTTGTTGAAAAGATGGAAAATATCCATTAATGTAAATATCTTTGAGAGAACAAATCCCTCTTCCCTGCCATGACACAAACGTGCTGTCCTCCAGCCCAGGCCTGAAGGCATGGTTGTTACATAGCAGAGCATCCAAATACATTTTAGGAGCCTTTACTGTGTCCAATAGTTGGTTCCAAACCTTAATTGAATTTTGAACCACAGGATTTCTGCCATATAGTGTATTCTTCACTTTTATCGGGCTATTAAGCAGGGCCGGGAGACAAGTTTGTCTACAAGATAGGTGTTCCATCATCAACCATGCGGGTTGTCCTTCCAAACTAGCACCTGGAGCACACCTTCGCCAAAAAGAAAAAACATTTAAGTGTGCAGCCATATAATATAACCTAAAGTTTGGGAGTCCAAGGCCACCACAAGTCTTATGTTTAACAAGATGTTTTCTGGAAATTCTAGGAACCTTACCCGACCAAACAAAAGAGGATACAATAGATTCCAACTTCTTAAAATATGACTGGGGAACGCACACTGGAATTGACTGAAAGATGTACAAAAATCTGGGCAAAACTACCATTTTGATGGCATTAATCCGCCCCACCATGGAAATTGGCAATGTGACCCAGAACTCAATATTCTTCTCCAATTGTTTAACTTTTCTATCCCAATTTTTCTTTAAAAGCTGTGACACCTTACGCGTGACTGTGATACCGAGACATTCAAACATATCCAGCGCTATTCTAAATGGAGTACTATGTAAGTAAGTCATGTCCACCCCGTCCGACAGTCCTTGAGTCTGTTTGTCTGCCACCTCAGCAGCCTGAATTTCCTGCTAGACGGCAGAAGCTTAAACACCTGGTGTCCTGCATGCAAAATGCATGCCTTCTTGAAAGAGGGAGTGCTGTACAGGTCCTTCAGGCAGGGAAGAGGATGTCTAATGACTTTTTTGGTCATAATGATGATCCTCTGAAGTGCCTTTTTGTGTGCCATGGTGCAGCTGGAAAACCATACACCGATGCAATATGTCAGCACACTTTTGAGCAACGGTAGAAGACGATCAGCAGCTCCTTCTTCAGGTCCATTTTTCTGAGTGTTCTCAGAAAATGGAGACGCTGTTGTGCCTCCTTTAAAACCGCCGAGGTGTTTTAGCTCCATTCGAGGTGTGTGTCTATGTGCACACCCAGGAACTTGAAACTGGACACCCTTTCAACACATTCCCCCGTTGATGCTGACAGGCTGCAGCTCAGAATTTCTCCTTTTGAAGTTGACTACCAGCTCTTTTGTCTTGGTGATATTGAGGTCCAGGTTTTTGTCTGCACACCAATCCGACAGCCTCTGAACCTCAGCTCTGTATGCCGTCTTGTCTCCCCCAGAGATGAGCCACACAACGTTGGTATCATTTGCGAACTTAATTACTGCGTTGTCAGGGTGGGTACTAACACAGTCATGTGTGTACAGAGTGTACAGTAGGGGACTCAGTACACAGCCTTGTGGAGAGCCGGTGTTAAGGCTGAGGATTGGGAAAAGATCAGGCCCCACTCGAACTCTCTGTACACAGTCTGAGAGGAAGTCTCTGATCCAGTGGCAGGTGGTAGAAGGAGCTCCGATATCCAGCAGTTTTACTATTAGTCTGTCCAGGAGTATCGTATTAAAAGCAGAGCTAAAGTCAACAAAGAGCAACCTGGGATAACGCCCCTGTTGTTCCAGGTGAGAGATGGCGGTGTGGAGTGTTGTAATGATGGCGTCTTCAGTTGATCTGTTAGCTCTGTATGTGAAATGGACCTGGTCGAGTGTGGGTGGCAGGCAGAACATGATGATAACAGGTGTTAGAGCAATTGGTCAGAGGCTGCTAATGGTCCGCTTAGGCAGTGGGACAATTGTGGCTGACTTTAGGCACAGCGGGATGCAGGACTGGGACAGTGAAGCGTTGAAGGTCTTAGTGACCTTCTGGTCTGCACATTTTTTTAGGACCCTTCCGGTCAACCCATCTGGACCGGTGGCCTTCCTGGGGTTCACTGCCCTCAGTGTGCACCTCACCTCATATTCCTGCACAATGAAGCTTGGGCTGCTGCTGTCGTCCGATGTTTTAGCCGCGGCTGCCTCTGGTCCCTTCACCTCAAAGCGTGCAAAGAAGTGCTTCAGTTCCTCCAGAAACGCCGCGTTGCCCTCAGTCAACATGGTATTGCCAGGCTTGTAGTTGGTTAAGTGCCGAACTCCATGCCATACCGGTCGTGAGTTATTGTTGTTGAAGTGGTCTTCAATCTTCCTCTTGTGTGCTGCCTTCTAAATATTAGAAGGTGGATAGATAATATTGTAGCATCTGACCTGTAGCATCTTTTATTATGTGCATGCTGCATCTTGTTTTCAATGTAGGTTGTTTTGTCTACAGTTTTATAGATGTGCATCTTCATTAAATTTTTTTTCTTTTGGACCAAAAGCTAATAGCAATTTTCAGTTCAATTCAATTTATATAGCACCAAATCACAACAACAGTCACCTCAAGGCACTTTATATTGTAAGGTAGACCGTACAATAATACATAAAGAGAAAAAACCCCAACATTCATATGACCTCCTATCCGAGTCTTTCTCCTATGTGCTCAGCTGTCTTAGAGCAGTTTGATCCTGTCTCCCTTAATGACTTGACTGCGGTAGTTAGTAAACTAAGATCATCACACTGCCCCTCTGATTGTCTCCCCCCAAGCTTGCTTAAAAAAGGATGAAGTTTCAGCTTTCAGCATTCAGATGTCTGAACATTATATTAACCGCAGACCTTTAAATCCTATTTGAAACCCTAAAAAAGCAAGCCAGTAGAATGATCAAGTCAGAGTGGTGCTAGACCATAAATCTTAAAATTCAGTTTAGCATTGCAGTGTACTACACAAGCATGTGTTTGAACAACTACATTTTTTTTTACAATTGATTTCAAGAGATTGGGTGAGATGAGGTGTCATTGAAAACCTGTTGCCAGTGAGAGGTTTCTACCTACTACTTTGAATCTGTCAAGGAAATGTAATTTATCATGTGTAAGGAATCTGAAACACCATCTCATTCTAAACTGTCACGGGGCAGATGTGTTAGGTAACATGTAAACTGAAAAAACAAGTCCAACCACACAAGTATGTGCTTGAGTAAATCTATTTTCTAACATCGACAGCAAGAGATGAGGTGCAGTGTGGTTGAAAAGCTGTACAGCCAGTTGCTGAAAATATAAATAATATATTATTTTTGTTCTTTTGTCATTAAAAATGGCCAAAACAGTCTTGTACAGCGTGAACAACGAGTTGAGCTGTCAGGTTTCACTGTATTCTACTTTTTCCTACCAATGGGCTATGTGACACATGCCACTCACTTCTTACTGGTAAGATAAGTGATATCCCACTATAAAATCATACATCTTAAAATTCAGTTAAGCATTTGAGTACAAAAAGATTTATTTATAATGAAAATAATTGTAAGTTTCTTCTTAGTACTCTGAATCTGCAAAGGAATGTATGCAGCATTTCCTCCTGAGCGGTCACAAGGTAAATGTATTAAGTAACAGAAACAGTAAATGTAACATCCAGCTACATAAGTAGGTGCTTGAGTACCGTAAATGTATTTTCTATCATCGACTGCAGGAGATGAGGTGTGGTTGAAAACCTGGACAGCCAACTTAACCCTTTCATGCATGAATTATGACAACCTCCATCAGGATTTTTTCTTAAGTATTTTTATTCATCTTTAGGCATGAAAAGACGAATGAAAATACTTATGAAAAAAATCCTGATGGAGGTTGCCATAATTCATGCATGAAAGGGTTAAATAACAATAATTACAACGAAACACGTCAAACATCTATAGTAACCTTAAACGACCAGTGGATGGCAGGGTATGGAGTGACACGTCAGTGTAGTGGTAGTCCAATGTAGTGGTTTATGTGCAAGTATACCATCAGCACTGACACAAATACAAGAAAACAGCCTTTGAATAGCTGTCCACTGTAGTGACCAGTATGTGTGAAAGGGTTAAGAAAATAGAAATAATATATTATTTTTGTTCTTTTGAAGCATGAAGAAGGCACTAGCTATACTTATTTTCTTTAACTATACAGGAGCTGAGTCAATTTTGTAAAGACAAGCCCGCCTTTTTTTAAAGGGAGCATATTTTATGGTAAATAAATAAAGAGGAGACTGAGGATATTTGGGTTAACATGGACATTATGTTCAGAAATAATGTGTTGAAGAAGGACATGAACGTCTAATCTGACTTTTTAAGACTGATAATAAATGTATGTCGAAAAGAGATGACGAGCGCATGTGTTTTCTGCCTCGTTTAAGAATTTCTGAAGTCTTTCTGTTGTTGCTGCTGATGGTGATGATTTCATCTGTTCTCCCTTTAAAGTGGCCCTGAGGTCCAATACATAACATTTTAGAAAACACAGAGATGCACAATACAGACAAAAAGTATTGGGTTACAGATCATTTTCAAGGCACTCAACAATAGTATGGGGTTGTGTTTCTGTGGCTGGAATGGGTTTCTTAAACCTTTTGGATATTTTGCACAATTCCATGATTCTGACTTTGTGGAAACAGTTTGGGAGAAGGCCCTTTTTTGTTCGAGCACGACTTTTCCCAGTGCACAGAGCAAGGCCTGTTAAGCTATGATAGCTTGACTTGCAGACACACAACCCTGAAGGGTTGAAAATTTCAACCCATTTCCAAATTAATGCCTGTGGATCTAGAATAGGCACTGATTAAAGTTCCTGTAGGTCAGTGGTTCCCAAACCTTTTTTTGCTAAGCCCCCCCCTCCCCCCCCCCTTATTTTTTTACAGGAACCCCACCCCTGGCACAAAAACATCCTCCAAACACGCACAAACATATTTGTTTTCAGTCTCCATTGCAGTGTATTCACACCTCAAACCTTTTGTAAACAGTTAAACAAATAAAAGTAAACTGCAATAAATTACAGGCTGCAATAAAATAAACCACTAAACAATTCATCTTTATGGTGTAATTATTTTTACATATAGTTGGTTTTTTGTTTGTTTGTTTTTTACTGTGTGACAATATTCAACATTGCTATCAATACATTATTCAAAAAATGTGTCCATGCAAAATAGATTCAAAAACATAAACAACTGCGGGATACTGTTTTTCTGTGATTTGAACCGGGGGAATAAATTGCGAAAGGATCAGCCTGATATTATTTACTGTATAAAGAGCTAACATGGCCAAAATTTCATTATAAGAAGTGTTTGTGAACTAAAAATCAAGAATGTGGGATCCTGTTTGTCCGTGATTTGGACAGCCCAGTGCGTGCTACCAACACAGGGGAAACAAATTCTGTCGGGAATACCCTCCTTGGCACTGCCGTTGTGTAGGTGAAGCCAAAGGCAAGATATGCTTCATCACCCGCAATGGCTCTGTGCCCCCCACTTTGGGAACCACTGCTGTAGGTGTACAGCACGGTGGCACGTTGGTTAGCACTGTTTCCGCACAGCAAGAAGGCCCTGAGTTCAATTCCACCACAGGGTCTTTCTGTGTGGAGTTTGCATGCACTCCCCGTGTTTGCATGGGTTCTTCCCAGGTACTCCGGCTTCCTCCCACAGTCCAAAGACATGCAGTTTGTGGAGATAGGTTAATTGATTAATCTAAATTGCCCTAAAGTGAATCTGTGAGTGAATGTGAGTGCGAATGATTGTCTGTGTCTCTTTGCGTTAGCCCTGCGACAGAATGGCGACCTGTCCAGGGTGTACCCTGCCTCTTGCCCTATGACAGCTGGGATAGGCTCCAGCGCCCCCAATGACCCTGGAAAGGATAAGCGGAAGCTTATGGATAGATGCTGTAGGTGACCCAATACTTTTGGTCATATTGTCTGTTATAGTCTATTTCAATATTAGTGAAATACCAACTCTGCCATTGCCGGTCCCAAGCCCGGATGAGAAAGGAGGAGGGTTGGGTGTGGGGCTAGCAACCCCACCCTGTAAAAACTCCAACTGCTACGGAAACAGCAAGTGAATCTCATTATCGACTGAATCAGGGCGAAGATGATCGGCAACCCTTAATGACGGCAGTGGAGAAAAGCCCTCGGGTCGTCCACTGCCCGATGCGTCGACCAATTTTCGACCCAAAAGAAACCCCGTTGCTGCGCCCGGACGGATGACGGCTGCACAGATTTCTTCAAGATCAATACTGGCGTCCGACAAGGATGCGTGCTATCCCCTTTCCTCTTCCTGTTGGTAATTGACTTCATCATGCGACGATCAGTTGACCAAGCTGGCATCGGTGTGCCCTGGCACGAAGCGCATAATCTCACTGACTTGGACTTCGCAGATGACATCGCCCTGCTGGGCTCGACTCAGGAAGACCTCCAAAAGTTGACCGCGGCCCTGCAGAGGGAGGCGACGAAAGTTGGACTAAGAATCGGCGCCAAAAAAAACAAGTTACTCAGAGTTGGCTATGCACGTGCCCGCATTCCTCTCATGATCAACCAACAACATGCTGAAGAGGTGGAGAATTTTACATATCTTGGCAGCATCATCTCGAATGACGGGGTCTCTGATCGGGATGTCGACGCCAGAGTAGGGAAGGCAGTTGGTGTCCTGCGACGTCTCCAACCTATTTGGAACTCGACCTCCCAGAATGTAAGGGTCAAGATCAGACTACTGAACTCTATCGTCTTCCCTACTGCCCTTTACGCTAGTGAAACCTGGCGCTCAACAAGTGCAATTATTCAACACCTGAACGTGCTTCAACAACGTGGCCTGCGACGAATCCTGAAAATTTCCTACCGGGACCGAATAACAAATGAGGAGGTCCTACGAAGAGCAGGCACCCGCCCATTAGCCGATGTTGTTGCAGAAAGGCGCTTCCGCTTTGCGGGCCATATTTTACGCCTACCCCCTCATCGCCCAGCTAAGATTGCCATGACATGGTGTCCACGCACTGGCAAGCGAAAGCAAGGCCGACCAAAGACCACATGGTGTCGAACATTCATGGACGATCTGAGAACTGTCGACATTGCCTGGGACGAAGCTCAAGCAGTCACTGCTGACCGACATCGATGGAGATCACTAGCTACCCCATGTGCCGCCCAGCGTAGGAGGAACTAAGTTTTAAGTTCTAAAAACTTAGTTCTGATGCTGGTCTATAAAGCTCTGAATGGTTTAGGACCAAAATACAACAGTGACCTCCTGACCCAGTATGAACCTTCCAGATCCCTCAGGTCATCTGGATCTGGTCTTTTATCAGTTCCCAGCGTCAGAACCAGACACGGAGAAGCTGCATTCAGCTTTTATGCTCCATATATCTGGAACAAACTCCCAGAAAGCCTCAGATCAGCTGAAACACTCAGTTTATTTAAATCCAGGTTGAAGACTCACCTATTCTCAGCTGCATTTGAATAAAGCACCAAATCCACACTTTTAAGCTTAAATTTCAAAACTTACATTTAACTACTGATTTTATCTATTGTTCTGATTTTATCTGTTTTGATTTTATATACTGTTTTGTTTGTTTGTTAATTAAAACAAGCAAACAAACAAACGAATCAATTTTAAATCATGCTTTTTATTTGTTTTTGTTTCTAATGTCTCTGTAAAGCACTTTGAATCACCTTGTTGTTGAATTGTGCTATACAAATAAACTTGCCTTGCCTTGCCTTGCCTTAAGTAAGTAAGTGAAATACCATCTGTAAAAAATTTACTATTCTGCTCAAAAAGTGTGAAATGACTCTGGGAAAATCTCCGAGTGTTTACGGTTGTTTGTGTTGTTTAGCAAAAGGAATAAAACTGAGGAGCGAAAAGTGGAAAGCTGTGCTGTCTCTTGTTTATCTGTCACTGTCACTTACTTTAATTCATTTGGATTAAATCCTTAAACCTTGTCTCTGTGCAGTCTGACATTGTGCAGACGTCACCATCAGATCAACTGTGAGATGCCCTTTTCTGCAGTACAGCACCTCAAAAACAAACAAAAAACAGCTAAACTGCTGTTTTTCTGGAGGCATTCCTTATCAGCTGGAGGGAAATGCTGAAGCCTGTCTCATTTGTTTTCTTTTTCCTGTCGTATAACGATGTGTCTGCCATCTAGTCCTTTAAGTGTTGATATAGTTATCTCACAGGAAGTCACACATGTGAGACAGAGACACGTGTGCAGAAGGCGCCATGAACTATCTCTCATGTGATTCTCTATTTGTATTTCAGTCCTTTTTGTCTGTAGTGTGAAGGCTGAGACAGAGGAAGTGTTGCTGTCAAAGTTTTAATTTACTCCTAAGACAAAGCTCCATGTGAATGTGTTTTACATTTTACAAAAGGTCAGGTAGTTCTCCACAAAACCTGTTTGTAATGTTAAAAATATAAATGTTAGGCAAACAAAACAACACTGCAGTGCTTTGTCTGCCTACATGGCTATATTAACCTACTGAGGCCTCAAGGGGAAACATTTACTGCTTCGCTCCCGTTAACCGTTAAAATACAATCAGCCTCGTCATTAACCCCAGCAGCCATTATGGTTAAAAAGAGCCTGTTTTCCTTGTTTTTGATCACATTATTTTGCAATAGCGGATTTTCATATTAATTATGGGCAACATTAAAAAGAATGTTCAGTGGGTGTTCAATTAATCCCTTTAAACCAAAGGTTCAGGTTTTAGACCGCTATAAACTCTCTCTTTGAGTCTTTTTTTTTTTTTTACTCTCAGCCATATGTGATGTCATAGAGAGCAACGATCACTACTATAGTTATCTCAGACGCACAGCTTTTAATGGGGGCGCAGAAGCCCCACCCAGCAGCTTCTTGCAAGAGGCCCTGGAATTTAAAAAATTTGAAGCGATAACTGAGTTTTGTTCTTCTACGTCCTCACTGTGCATTTTTTTAAGGTGATTTTTTTTAATATTTTTGTCCATGTAATCTAGGTTTCTATGTTTTTGGGGTGTAAGTGTGTATGCTCTTTTTTTTTTTTTTTTTTTTTAAATCTCCTCCTTTTGATTAATGTCAGACTGGTTTAATCAAACTTAGTGTTAGTGTCTAGAGTTTTTGTTTATATCTTGTTATCAAAATGTCATCTCTGTGTTCTGTGATTCCCTGTTCAGGTGTTCCTGTTTTATTTTGGTAGTCATTTGTTTTGTGTGATCTATTTATGTTACTTGCTTTGTCATCACTTTCATTAATTTCAGCAGAGTACCTCATTTGCTTCTCAGTCTCCTTCCAGTGTTTGTCAGAGTGTCTAATCTCGTTTTAATGTGGTGGTCACATTTGGACATTCTCGGATTCTAGTTTGCTTTCATCACTCAACCTTTGTACATCGTAGGCTTTAGTTTTCTGTCTAAATAAAAAAAAGTTTCTTTGTTTCTTGTTTACTTATTCAATCTCTGAGTTTTGGATTCGAACCATGCCTCATCATAACATGAGCAATACTAAGGCTGAACTTTGGAGGTTAAATGATCAGTACTGAAGATTAAGGTCTGTTAGAAAATATCCAGTAAAACTGTTTTTATAGATGCAGCTGTGCAATCTCTTTATGGGGAAATACACACAAGTTTATTTCAGTTCATAGATAAATTACTTTGACTTGTATTAATTCTTGAAAACTAGCTACAGGTTACCTAAAAATAACCTAAATTAACCTAATAAGCTCATAACTCATGTTTAATTAACACAAGTCAAACCTGATCTAAGAACCTAAACTTGAACCTATTGTTGGATTTTATCTCCTTGCTTTTTCTCAACAAAGCCGAGAAGGCCTAACCAGATAAATCTGTAAAATCTTTGCATCCATTTTGTAAAAAGACTCAACACTGCAACATGCCTGTAACACAAACACACCCAAAAAACCGCACCGTTAGAAAGAAAAAATGTTTTTGGGTGGTAAAAAAAATCTCCTCTTTCGCCAAGCCCCTCCCCTCCCGGTGGGTGGGGTCTCTGTTCTGCATCATCATGCCCTCAGCTCTGCTGCTCCTCTAACAGAAAGGAAGAAAATCTAACTGGTGTCTATTGCAGCTGCTGCTCCTTCGTGTAAGTGTTTTTCGGTTTGTTCTTCTCGGAGCTTTGTGCGGTTTTACCGGCTGTTTACTGGCTCGTTATGTGTCTAAAGCCGTGTATCAATCATTCTGAGTAACGGCGTGTTCGTAACTCGGGCTAGAAACTTCTTAAAGTTTCCACCAAAACTTAACGCATTTTGAAGCCAGGTTTACTCCGGATTGTGCTGTTTTTCTCTTGACGTGGATTGCTTGTTTGTGTTGTGATTTCTAAAGGAAAGGAAAAGGCGTGAGATACTTTAGAAGGAGGCAGATAACGTTGGGGGTGGGTTGGGGACAAATACCTTCAGACTTGAGGTCTGTACTTTTCTATTTTTGTAGCTGCCCGTCTGCTGCTGGGGGACATGCAGTTGCAGTTCTTTGTATATCCAATTTTAAGGAACCACAACTTACTACAAAGTGCTTCCTTAAAATTATTTTAGAACTTTGCTCTGGTCTTTATATCTGCATCCCTATCATATTTTAGCTTATTTTTGCTTGTCCTACATAATAATAGCGATTTTCATGGTGGTGTTAGAATATTCTCATTTGTCAACTTCTATGCCTTTCTGCAGTATTTGATGTACCTTTAGCTATAATGGCCTGCTTCATGTATTCCTGAAATATTGCTGTAGTTTATCTGTTTAAACGGACTGATTGTTTTTATTGTACTTTTAATATATTTTACCTAATGGATGTTTACAGTATGTCTATAGTCTTGTGATCCTGTGTGTTGTAGCTTGCCTCATAGACTTTACTTATCGCTCATATTACTCCTGTAATATTCATTAGTTTGTCAGAAGTCTGTCCGCCCACCCATCTATTTATGAGGAAATGAGGGCCTTACCAGAAGGTTCATGTAATGCCGCCCCCTCAAAGACTACACTAACAGTAACAGTGTGGGACATCCAGTAAAGCCTTCAGTTGGTTCCATACAGAAGCGTCATCAAAAACTGTACAAGTTACTTAGCCTTCATAATGCTTAGTCAAGCAAAATAATGTATTTGCATGATAGTTTTACAAGTAAACCGGTGTCCTTATTTACAACCCCAAGGATAAATACTGATAAGCATGGAGCGAAGAATGTAAAAGTAAAAAAAAGTCTAGTTATAGCTTGTTGTACACCACGCTATCGAAAAAAAGAACTTCTTTGAATAGGAAGTTAAGGAGAAATGTCAGTCATACATACATAAAATGTATATTTAATAGTACTTCTCTATTATGCTGCGCTCAGTTTGGTGTATTTACACGTAGCTGCACTCTACTGTGTTATTTTCCTCCCACATCTAACTTCAGTGTATCGCTAGTCTGTAGTTATCTTACTGAGAGTCTTTATAGATTACAGTTGGTGGTGCTCGGCTGCTTTGTGTGCATTTAATGTGTTCTTGGAGTGGAGTTGGCCTGTTGTCTGCTAGTGCTTTAACAATATTATATTATGTGTCGAGGTTTTCTTGGTGTATTGTTGCCCTACTGTAGAGTTCAGCGTTAGGGTTACTGGTAAAAGACCATCAAGTGTTTATATAGAGCAGCTGCTGTAATATTTGTGATGTTGACAGTGTGGCCTGTTTTGACTCCAGGTTGTTATCATCTCTGTGATATTAGTCTGCTGGTAGCCTGCGATTGTCTGTGCGTAGCACTTCTTCATTACAGCGTTTCCTGTTTCCTGTTGACATCCTGGAAACAATCAGCAGTTTTATCCCTGACACCTTATCAACATAAATCTAATTATTAATCCTCAGGACATTTAGCATTACAGCAAAACACACACAACAGAGCAACTGTGCTAAATATAATTTTTTGTCATCTTCCCCTGGCTGTCAATATTATGTATTGCAGTATCGCTGTAATAGCAGTTAATCACTTAGTTGTTGTTGACATCTCATCATGAAACTGTAGGATCAATAGAAGTTTTCCAGTCAGTTTTAGGGCGATGTGCCTCCTCATCAGCTCACTAGACCAGTGTTTGTTTGCCTCATCACAATCAGGTCATGAACTATGGCAAACAAATAAACAGACCTTGGCGTGGTAGTGTAAAATGCTCCTGGACTGCTGACTATTTGTTGTTTTTGTGTTGGCTCTAATTCTTGAAATGCAGCGGGCTCCGCCTATGCAAGATGGATGTGCATATAATAACCCTAAATTCCATTTAATTAAATTAGATCAGCAGAGTGTCAGAGATACCAGTTGTGCTACTGGAGTCTGTATGATACCTGATGCGTCCCTATTTTCGGTTGCTCTGCAGGTCTTTGGCAAGTAGTATTTGTGGCTTCATCGTGTACCTTTTGTTGTGGTCTCTAAATTCATGGATTAAAGGAACCCAAGACACTTAAACACAAATAAGGGAGATGGCACAATGGCAAAATCAAACAAAAGAGGGAAAAGGCCTGGAACCAACCGTCATTCAGGCTTATCCTCTAAGTTAATGTCAGTAAGCAGAAAAAAGGTATTGCAATAAATTCTAAATTAAATAATAATTAAACAACACTACAAAAAGTAACTGAAGGGAAAGGCCAGTGCTGACGGGAGAGAGACCATTTGCCACCTGGTGAGAGAATTTAAAAGAAGAAGAAGAAAGCAATCAGATGGTGAAGAGACAAACACATCAAGACTTCTACAAATTATTTTGAACTGACAGGGCTCAGAATATATTACTTTCAAGGTCACTGTGTTCCATACAGTCATAACATTTTACCATAACCGATTATGTATTTCTTGTAAACTAGCTGTTGATTTCCAGAAGAAGGGGCACGGACAGATAGCCATGTCTATGATACTGACTGTCTTGTATTTAATTTTACAGTCCCAGTTATTATTGCTCCCCTGCTTTGTCTTGTTTATAGTCAAATGGTAGAACAAAAAAAATCAGTGATTTATGTTCAAAACTTCAAAGAAGTGACAGAATTGTGGTTCATTTTATATCGAGGACCCGCTACAGCCCACTTTGATCATAGGTGTGCCAGACCAGTAAAACTCCCTCTGTAATTATGTTTGGGACTGTCTGTGATATTTATGTTTATGTGACAACTGAAATGGTACACTTGAATGTAATATAATGATGGTCAGTGGAGCAGGTTGTGTGGTCATTTAGTGTTTTGTTTTTTTTTTTGTTTGTTTTTTTTAGACTGGGTTGGGGCTAAAGTAATTATAGAGGCCTGACTAAATCTGACTAAGTCGATTTTTACAGACTGTCTGCTCATTTTCCTGAATCCATTTTCATTTCTTCACCAAACATTCAGAGTCAGAGGATTTTTGTGTGGCAATACTTAATGCTGAATAGATGTTGTCTTTTTATAAAATGGACTGTCAGACTACAAGGACAGCCATTATGTAGAGAAACAGGACAATGACACGTTTAGGTTCAGTAAAAATATGTAATAAAGATCCCACCCCAAAAAAAATCATGCCTGTGAGTCAAGCCTTCCTGTACCGGATATGAGAGCAAGCTTTTTTTTTTAGCCCCTCTTCTTCCTGTGCTGTATTGCTGTTAAAATGTTCTGTGTGTATAGTCGATCGTCTATCTTTGTGAGGAACGCTGTAAGTTACATTTCTGAAAGTCAGAATGTTTTTTACTCAGTAGGGACTGTTTGAAGATAAATACAAGGTTTTGAATTTGGAGTTGGCGTGTTTTATGAAAGACTAGGGAATGCGTTTCTGACTGTTGGTGTAGTGTGTAATTCACGAGGATTGTACAAAGTGCAATTTTAGGACAACGTGGCTGATCCTTCCTTCTTCAAAGAGATGTTTAAGGGTTCAGACTTGGACCCAAGGAATTTTATATCAGTCACTGTCCTCTCAAAGGCTCAAAAACGCACATGTGGCTTTTACCTTCATAAACTTTTAAGAGCTTGACACACTTTCTTTCCTATTTCAGTTCAGCAATACTTCTGAAAATGGCAGAAATAAAGTACTGTCTCTGTTATACTTAAGGCAACTTAAATACTCCTACAGTCCTGGTATCTAAGAAAGGATTGTGCTTAGTGTTTACTTTGTTCCTTTGTGAATGAACATTGTGCATCAACAAGGTGCTCGATATTCATTTTAGATGGGAGTTCACACATTGATCAGGAGTCAGTGAGTTCAACAAGAAAGAATTAGGCCTTTAAAATGAATCAATAATGGCATTAAAAGTCATTCTAACCTTATCAATGTAAATTCATGGTAAGCATATTATTACTGCTGCAGTAAACCGGTATGTGGATCCAGATTTGGACGTGGCGGATGTCTCTCCTGAAACATGTAAATTTGCGTGTAAATACAGGAACACAGGAAGGTTAAACAAAACTTTGGACTGTTGAATATCTTATCTGTTGGGATAAGTAGACTATTGGTCAACAGTTTTGTATTGAAGTGAAGCAGTTTATTTAGCTATATCACAGGAAGAAACTGACAATACAAGAAATCATCCAAAAATAAAACAGTTTATAAAGAAAAGCAGATATGATCAATAATACCTTAATTTGACTTATTTTTCTTCTTAGTATTTTCACCTTGTTTTTTTACATTAGAGGAAGCATATGAGGCTCTGCAGTTTTAACAAGAATCTAAAAGAGAGGGGGAATTGTTAGTGATATGAAAGACGGTGGGGAAGGCAACAGCTGCTGTGTGCAGGGCTCAAGAGTGCAAGAATTTAACTTAAATTTGCAACTACAAACAAGTGTTTGTAGTTTTGCTTTTTCCCCTCTAACTAAAATGTAATATTGATGGTGTAACAGTCATTAGAGCTGTTCTTTATTATATACAAAGTGAAACTTTCCCAGAGTCTGTAACAGCTGAGCTCATTACTGCAAGTGTAATGAAACCTTTGTGAGCCAAAGAGTTTATTACATCAGAGGATGGGGATGGGTATCGAAAACCGGTTCTTGTTGAGAACCGGTTCCCACTGTTTCAATTCCTTGGAATTGTTTGCCATTTTTGCAAACGATTCCCTTATCGATTCCAGTCACCCCGAATGACGTCACCACGTTGCGGAGCGTCATTTACCTGGCAGGAAACACAGCGCCTAAGCGGCTCAAACACTAAAAAGTTTGATTATACTTTACGAGAACGGAAGACAACAGGGCAACTTGCAATACTTGCAAAGTAGATATTTCATTTAAGGGAGGAAACACTAGGAATATGCAAAAGCATTTGCTCACAAAACACACGATAACCTTAAATGAATGTCGTGTTTTTAATTCCGCTCCTGACTCGTGAATCTCAACCAAGCAGCAGCGGTAACATTTGCACGTCCTCTCCCGTTAATGCGGCAGGTAAATAATCAACTAACAGTGCATATTATGTTAGCGCGATCTGCCTTATTACAAAACCTGCCATTACTGTGCGCTAGGGCTGCACGATTAATCGTTAGAAAATCGCGATCTCGATTCATACTTATGTGCGATCTCATTTCCGAATGACAACGATTTAAAAAGAAAAAAAGATGACGATTGTACCTCATTTTGATCCGGGATGTAATCTGCATGAAAACAAGCGCTCACTCTTCCTGCTCAACAAATGACAAGGGCGGAGCCTTATACCACGTGATACAGAAGCTGGCTGCTAAAATTAGCAGGGGAAAAAACAACGGAGAGCACGTCAGGGATGACGAGAAAGTGACAGGAGAAAATCCGTCCCGGTCAACCACCCAAACATCAATAACGGGAACCTTATACAGCGCTTCACGTCGAACTCCCGCAGGCACAAAGAAATTACGGAGGCTATTACTTATCACCTGACCAAAGATACAGTGGGGCAAAAAAGTATTTAGTCAGCCACCGATTGTGCAAGTTCCCCCACCTAAAATAATGACAGAGGTCAGTAATTTGCACCAGAGGTACACTTCAACTGTGAGAGACAGAATGTGAAAAAAAAAAAATCCATGAATCCACATGGTAGGATTTGTAAAGAATTTATTCGTAAATCAGGGTGGAAAATAAGTATTTGGTCAATAACAAAAATACAACTCAATACTTTGTAACATAACCTTTGTTGGCAATAACAGAGGTCAAACGTTTACTATAGGTCTTTACCAGGTTTGCACACACAGTAGCTGGTATTTTGGCCCATTCCTCCATGCAGATCTTCTCGAGAGCAGTGATGTTTTGGGGCTGTCGCCGAGCAACACGGACTTTCAACTCCCGCCACAGATTTTCTATGGGGTTGAGGTCTGGAGACTGGCTAGGCCACTCCAGGACTTTCAAATGCTTCTTACGGAGCCACTCCTTTGTTGCCCGGGCGGTGTGTTTTGGATCATTGTCATGTTGGAAGACCCAGCCTCGTTTCATCTTCAAAGTTCTCACTGATGGAAGGAGGTTTTGGCTCAAAATCTCACGATACATGGCCCCATTCATTCTGTCCTTAACACGGATCAGTCGTCCTGTCCCCTTGGCAGAAAAACAGCCCCATAGCATGATGTTTCCACCCCCATGCTTCACAGTAGGTATGGTGTTCTTGGGATGCAACTCAGTATTCTTCTTCCTCCAAACACGACGAGTTGAGTTTATACCAAAAAGTTCTACTTTGGTTTCATCTGACCACATGACATTCTCCCAATCCTCTGCTGTATCATCCATGTGCTCTCTGGCAAACTTCAGATGGGCCTGGACATGCACTGGCTTCAGCAGCGGAACACGTCTGGCACTGCGGGATTTGATTCCCTGCCGTTGTAGTGTGTTACTGATGGTGACCTTTTGTTGGAGCTATTTGTTCTTTATTTTTTATTATTTTGAAATTAGTTAAAGTTTGTTAGTTTATTTATATTTTGGGGTTTATTTGTCGGTTAATATTTTGTTTTAAATGATTTGTTTTGTTTGTTGTTATTTTGTTAAATTAGTCAGTAAGAGCTGTAGGGCCATTTTGTTTCTATAAATAAAGAGACTGGTATAGGACCAGCATGCATTGGGGTGGGCCTATGGTTTTTTACCAGAGCAGGAGAAGCAGTAGGAAGGATCTTGTTATTGCTTGCCAAATGGATAAATAAACCAAAACCAAAACTCTCAACTAAAAGGTTTGGACAATGGACTTCTTTTGCCTGCGTACGAAATATTACCTCAGTGCAGCAGTGGCTTGTGGACTTTAAGTTGTGGGACGTTTGATCATTCAAAAGTAAAGGAATTGCCACTACACAAAGTAAAAAACCTTCCCGTGGACAAAGGAATAATCCTTCATTAATGGATATAAGGATTTCAAGGATCACCGTCGAACTCGAATAAAAGTTATTGGATCGTCTGGTGAGTAATCCAGACGGATTTGATGTTGAGGCCTGGATCAACATGTCACTCGTTCATCAAAGCTGGTGAGTGATAATATTGTTTAAGCCGTAAAGGAAAACGGTGAAGCTATTGGAGTTTAAAGACATTATATCACTACAAAGACTGATGAACTGAGTTTTGACGTACTAAATTGGTGCAAAATTGGATCGCTAATTGAAACATGCCAACGCCCTCTGTGGAAATGTTTGTTCGCTGCAAAAGGCAGGTAAATGGATGTCATGTTTGTACTTTAGGCTATGGACTCTCAGTGTGCTGTGCATCTTTATAAAGTTTGAAATAATCCAAGAGGACAATAAAAATTTACGACTGAAATGGCTTTAATCTGCAATGGCCTCAAAGGAGTCTCTAAGGGAAATTGTCTCTACAAACTTGATCCAGTGTTGGATGCAGGAATCCTCAGAGTGGGTGGCCGATTGAATAAAGCAGCCATGCCTATGGAATTAAAGCATCCTGTAATTTTGACAAAAGATATGCATGTGTCAACACTGATTTTACGCCATATCCATCAAAGGTTGGGACATGCAGGAAGAGCACACATGTTGTCAAAACTAAGACAAAATTACTGGATATTAAATGCAAATTCTGCTGCCAGGAAAATTATCTCTCGTTGTATCACGTGTAGACGCAACAGAGGAAAGTTTGTTGAACAAAAGATGGCGGATCTGCCTGAAGAGAGAGTCCTGCCAGACATAGCTCCATTCACAAAGGTTGGAGTGGACTATTTTGGACCTATAAGTGTTAAAAAGAGGACGAAGTCTCCTTAAAAGGTATGGAGTTCTTTTTACTTGTTTCACCAGTCGTGCAGTACATCTGGAGATTGCATGTACACTTGATACAGACTCTTGTATAAATGCTGTGAGGAGGTTCATCTGTAGACGAGGCCCAGTTTCGACCATCAGATCTGATAATGCTACAAATTTTGTTGGGGCGAATCGAGAGTTGAAAGAAAGTTTGACTGAGCTGGACCATGCCAAAATTCAAAAGGCTTTTGTTCAGGATGGCATGAAATGGAACTTCAACATTCCAGCAGCCTCTCACCAAGGTGGTGTGTGGGAGCGTCTCATTCGTTCAATAAAGAATATTTTAGCCTCAGTTCTTAAGGAGCAAGTTCTGGATGATGAAGGACTCCACACAGTCTTCTGTGAGGTTGAAGCTATAATGAACGACAGACCCATTACTAAAGTTTCAGATGACTCAAATGATCTTGAAGCACTGACACCCAATCACTTGTTGTTGCTGAAAAATAAACCAGTTTTTCCACCAGGACTGTTTCATCCAAGTGATTTGCATGTCAGGAAAAGGTGGAAACAGGTACAGTACATGGCAGAGTTGTTCTGGAAGAGATGGCTTTCTGAGTACCTACCTCTGATGCAAGAAAGACAAAAATGGATGAGGACTAAAAGATGTCTTATACCTGGAGATGTTGTTTTAATTGCAGACGCTACAGCTCCAAGAGGATCATGGATGATGGCGAAAGTCTTAAATGTAAACCAGGATGCAAAAGGCTTGGTGCGTTCTGTGAGACTACAAACAAGGACCAGTGTTTTGGAAAGGCCAGTGACAAAACTTATTTTGCTACTGGAAGCCTCATCGTGAAGAAAATCATCAATGAAAATTAAGGATTTGTTTAAGGGAATAGCTCCTCCTTTTGGGACTTTAAAGTAATTGTGATAGTATGCACAATTAGGGGCCGGAGTGTTGGAGCTATTTGTTCTTTATTTTTTATTATTTTGAAATTAGTTAAAGTTTGTTAGTTTATTTATATTTTGGGGTTTATTTGTCGGTTAATATTTTGTTTTAAATGATTTGTTTTGTTTGTTGTTATTTTGTTAAATTAGTCAGTAAGAGCTGTAGGGCCATTTTGTTTCTATAAATAAAGAGACTGGTATAGGACCAGCATGCATTGGGGTGGGCCTATGGTTTTTTTACCAGAGCAGGAGAAGCAGTAGGAAGGATCTTGTTATTGCTTGCCAAATGGATAAATAAACCAAAACCAAAACTCTCAACTAAAAGGTTTGGACAATGGACTTCTTTTGCCTGCGTACGAAATATTACCTCAGTGCAGCAGTGGCTTGTGGACTTTAAGTTGTGGGACGTTTGATCATTCAAAAGTAAAGGAATTGCCACTACACCTTTGTTACTTTGGTCCCAGCTCTCTGCAGGTCATTCACCAGGTCCCCCCGTGTGGTTCTGGGATCTTTGCCCACCGTTCTCATAGAGCTGGGCGATAGAACGATAACGATATGTATCGCGATATAACTTATACTCAATAGAGAAATTAAGCTATCGCGATAGACCTCGCCGCTCTTGTCCTCTTAAAAAAAAAAAAAAAAAAAAAAAGGTCAGCCAATCCAAATTAAGTAGCGCAGAGCCGAACCAATCACAGCCGCAGCGTCACATCGCGTGACTTGTTACATACAGCACAAGTGCCAAGCCGCACGTGTGTTTGTTTGGGAAGCAGCCAGCGGGTAATGGAGGAAATGAGTGTGCCGACTAGAAAAATCAACCGAGCGTGACCGAAGAGAAAACAGATGATGGTTCCAATGCCGGAGAGATTGTCAAACAGAAGAGCCATAGAAGTTCCGTAGTGTGAAGGTATTTCGGCTATTTCAAGTCTGACAAAAAACAGAGTAGCGTGCACTGTAAATTGTGCCGAAAGCAAGTCTGGAAATACAATAAACTGGTGCATGCGTCACACTGTGCGCCACGTTATTGTTTCGGTGAAATGAATTTCTACAATACTGTTACTGTTAATTCTACTCTCTGCAGTGTTTAAATGCTTACATATACACACAGTTACTGTCCCTCCACACATAAGACTCGGTTCTGCTTCTATGCCCCAGCTTTGTTTACTTTTTCCCACCGAGGCTTCTAGACTTCTGATTAGCCAACATTTCTGCACGGTTAGGAATCTAGCGCCACCTGCTGCTTTGGCATGTTCATAGCAGCGTTTTCCTTCATTTCTGCCTTTATGTGTGGACGGGATTATTTTTTAAAACGAAAACGGAAAATCTCCGTTTTCAAAAATACCCGTGTACGTGTGGACGTAGCCTCAGTCTCTGACTGGAAGCGCTAATTCGTCATTCGGCTTTTGTCAGACTAAAGTAACTGTTAAAACTGTTTGAAAAGCTAAGCTATACAACAAGGAGAGATTGAGAATTTCCTTTTAGTTCTCAGTTTATTTGATACTGACAAAAGTTAGTCAGTTTTGTCTGTTCTTCTGTAAAACAAACTAAGATTTATTTTTAGAATTAATATTTTGTTTCTAAGTGGAATTGACAATTTAGTCTGTTTCGTTTGTTCTATTTTGAAACTTAAACGCTTTAGCGGCTGCCTTTTGTGTAGTTTGCAATATTTGCCTTTATTTAGCTGAAAAAGTCTCATGTTCCTTAAGTACATCTACCCTGTCGAACTTATTATGGGAAATAAATATTTAAATAAAAACAAGCTGCTGATTATTTCACATTTTACTTGTGAGCAACGGCACATTTAAATCTTACAAATATAGTTATTTGGCTTATATCGTGATAGATATCGTTATCGCCTGAAATGAAAAAAACATATCGTGATATGAAAAAAATCTCATATCGCCCAGCTCACCGTTCTCATGA
Source organism: Aulonocara stuartgranti (assembly GCF_965226115.1). Lineage (NCBI taxonomy): Eukaryota > Metazoa > Chordata > Actinopteri > Cichliformes > Cichlidae > Aulonocara > Aulonocara stuartgranti. The sequence goes on from NC_138943.1 coordinate 10,634,587, forward strand.
TCATTTTGACCCCACGGGATGAGATCTTGCGTGGAGCCCCAGATCGAGGGAGATTATCAGTGGTCTTGTATGTCTTCCATTTTCTGATGATTGCTCCCACAGTTGATTTTTTTCACACCAAGCTGCTTGCCTATTGTAGATTCACTCTTCCCAGTCTGGTGCAGGTCTACAATACTTTTCCTGGTGTCCTTCGAAAGCTCTTTGGTCTTGGCCATGGCGGCGTTTGGAGTCTGACTGTTTGAGGCTGTGGACAGGTGTCTTTTATACAGATGATGAGTTCAAACAGGTGCCATTCATACAGGTAACGAGTGGGGGACAGAAAAGCTTCTTACAGAAGACGTTACAGGTCTGTGAGAGCCAGAGATTTTCCTTGTTTGAGGTGACCAAATACTTATTTTTCTCCCTGATTTACGAATAAATTCTTTACAAATCCTACCATGTGGATTCATGGATTTTTTTTTTTCACATTCTGTCTCTCACAATTGAAGTGTACCTCTGGTGCAAATTACTGACCTCTGTCATCATTTTAGGTGGGGGAACTTGCACAATCGGTGGCTGACTAAATACTTTTTTGCCCCACTGTATGGCTCCCATCAACACTGTGCAAAACGAGGGATTTAGGAAAATGATCAACACCCTAGACAAACGCTACACAGTGCCGTCCCGCAACTATTTTTCTATTGTTGCACTACCTGCTCTATACACGCAGTGTCGAGCAACGGTGGAGACGGAATTTCAAGCAGTACATTTTGCGGCAACAGCAAAACGCGAGACATTTGTTGTTTTTATGTTTATTTATTGTTTTTATGTTCAGTCTTAACTGTTGCGAAGTTGATGTGCAGTTAATAAGTACTGGAAAAGAAAATCGTGAGAGAATCGTGATCTCAATTCTAAGCCAAAAAATCGTGATTCTCATTTCATGCAAAATCGTGCAGCCCTAGACCTTAGTGTTCTCCTTTAAAAAAAAAAAAAAGAATCTATAAGAGAATCGATAAAGAATCGAATCGTTAAACAGAATCAAAAATGGAATCGGAATCGTGAAAATCTTATCAATACCCATCCCTATCAGAGGACCCGGTCTGATCGCATCAAGTAGACTCTACTTACTTTCCATGGGTCTCGACGAGGCCTTGTTCCTTTTACAGAAATTTGAGAAAGCAAGCAGTTGTTGCTTTGTCAGCTGACTAATTTGCTTTATCAACAGGGAGCTTTAGACTCCACTATAACCCAGTTAAAGTGAACGTCTGCAGTTGCCTGGACGTTTTTACACATCAGCTGAAGAGACCTTTGGTGCTGCATATTGGGATTAATAAACGCAAAAGGGACTTCTCAAAAGAGGTGTCAGAGTTCACAGAAAAGGGGAGGAAGCAAGACAGGAAGCCCTGTTGTTGCAATGTGTTCTTGGGACAGGAAATTATGTCCCTTTTCCCCATCCTGAAAACCCTAAAACAACATCAAGACCCTCCACTGTCTTTTCAACTCTCAACTCTCTGGGATATTTACATTGCCTTAAATCAGGGGGGTCGAATCCCAGGCCTCGAGGGCCGGCGTCCTGCAGGTTTTAGATCTCACCCTGGGTCAACACACCTAAATCTAATGATTAGTTCATTACCAGGCCTCTGGAGAACTTCAAGACATTTTGAGGAGCTCTTTTAGCCATTCAAGTCAGCTGTGTTGGATCAAGGACACATCAAAAACCTGCAGGACACCGGCCCTGGAGGCCTGGAGTTTAACACCCCTGCCTTAAGTGGATGTTTCCTACTTCGTTAATAAGGGAAACAGGTTTTCTGAACAGGTTTACGAATGTATGAAAGACTTCAGGCATGAAGCCAGCAGAAGAGGAAATGAATGACTGTCCATCCCACAGTCCAAAGACATGCAGTTTGTGGGGTTAGGTTAATTTATCAATCTAAATTGCCCATAGGTGTGAATGCGGGAGTGAATGTGAGTGCGAATGGTTGCCTGTCTCTGTGCGTTAGCCCTGCAACAGACAGACTGGATCCTATTTTTCTTAAACAAAAATCAGGTAAAAAAAAAAAAAATCACGTAATTCTTTGTTTTTACATTCATCAGGTCCCAATCTGCCCAAATATAAAGAGAAATTAAAAATGCATGCCATGAAAGAGTTCGGGTCTTAGGAGGTTAAAGTTTGTTTTCTTCTCCCATTCCTGGACGAACTCCGCTGTTGCTCTTTTCTCTATTTTGTCCCATTTGTCAACCGATAGGCATTCAGCAGCTGCATATGTCATCTGCTTCCAGTGACGTGCTTGCTGTCGAAATGGAAAGGCGGGCAGACACATTTGCATGACCATAACTTGCACACAGAGCTTTTCTTAACTTTTATGACTTTAGGGTTGGCAAACATCTCCATAGTCTACACTTCCTTCTGTAAAACTGACAATTGCTGATACCATTTATGGCAGGGTGAGACACGCACACACACATATACCCGCACTGGGAAGGTTAATTATGGACTTCAACAGGGTTCAGTGTTAGGACCAATTCTGTTCACATTATACATGCAGTGTTTTCAGTATAGGCAGTATCATCAGAAGTCATGGCATAGATTTTCATTGCTAAGCAGATGACACCCAGATCTATCGATCCATGTGTTGTGGAAGTTTTCCATTTAAATAAAGCCTGCAGACGAGCGGTGAGCGGTAGCTAACATTCTTTAATCAAAACACACAAAGAACAGACAACCAAGCTTGTGGAGAGCCTACATGACCGCGGGGCAGGTCAGCAGAGTCTCTCTGAGCCTAGCATGGCTCTCAGTTAAATACCTTCTCCAGGAACAAAAGGCAGCAGACAGCGGTTTCACACCTTAAGATTCACACTCCCTTGCTACCTCCCAGAGTCCTCAAAGAGACAAAAGATTCTTCCTGTGGAGCTGTCTGCTTCCCCCAACTTCCTAACTAGACCCCCACCATTTGTCTTACTGTATGAGTGTGAGACTTGTTAAAATCCAGTGGCACCCAGGCAGTATACAATATAATAATGTGATTAATACATAAGTAAAATAAATTCCTATACACATGAAGCCAGTTAACACACATCATTAGTTACACTGCAGGAATGTCTGGAGTATGAACGCTAAGGCGAGGGTTCCCGATGTTTAGGGACAAATCCAATCACATGTCGGGTTGATGTAAACAGACCAAACTTCAGTCAGGAGAAATACTGAGACAATCCATCCACAATACAAGGTTAGCAATTAATATACTGCTACATGGGCTGGGCTGTAGTTGCATCATAAGGTTTTAAAAACTGAGCTTTAAAATAAACAGTGGTAATAAAAACCGAGAGAGGCCGACAGTGATCACTGCTTTTTTAGGGGCTTGTTCAGATTAAATAGAACAAAGTACAAAGCATTAAAACATGTTACAAACACAACTGCCTTGATAAACGCGGAATAGTTTTGACCCAGAAGCAGGGTTTGTAGATCATCAGGTGGGACCAGATATCTCACCCGCTGTGAATGTTTTAATGCAGTACGGTTGTTATTATTATCAATTACCACATCCTGTTTATGACAGTTACAATACATAACATTCATATAAAAAATAAAATTGTCTTGTCTAAACTCTATGTGGTGTTAATTAAGCGTATACTACTGTACTTTAACGTCGCTCATAAGGGTGGTACTTCAAGAGCCATATATTTTATGAGGTGGTACCATCAGCGTGACAGCGCCGTGCCGCCTTTGCAGTTTTAAGGCCAGGGAAACGAGCCTGCCAGCGCTGTGTAGCTGGCGATAAGGAAAGGCTGCTCTTTATAGAGGACTCATGCTCCAGGAAATGTTTTCTGGTTGACTCCAGTTCCCAGAAGAGCTTCGGGAACTCTTGTGTCATCTTTGCATAGAGATTTCCCGTGTATCACCAGAGAGAGCCCAAGTAACACAGTTTGAGAAAGACTGAAATAGAGTAAAATAATATGTAAAATAATTGTCAGAAAGATTACACTGCACATAAGCGAGACTAGCGAAGGCTACCATGGTTTATTGGTTATGTGTGTTTCTGTCTGTGCGTGTGTGGTCATTTCCAGTCTTTGTTGTGGAGTCTGACAGCAGTTCAAAGGAAAGACCTCTGCCCACATTGTGGGTGCTGCAGCCCGCCACAGAAAGAGCTGCTCAGTGCTGTCCAACAATAACAACAATGTATCACCTCTCCATAGGTCTGTAGAAGTAGATGATGATTTTGGAGATTGACTGTGGTCAAAGCAATCAGTGATCGCTTGCCAGTCTAGGTGACTTTTAGGTCTCTTCCCCAGCTATACACACAAGTTAATATTGTTATGAGCACCATAATTAATTAAATCTGCATTGCTTTAATTGCGTCCCGCATCTCCACATATAACTGGCAGTTGTAACAGATGTGGTTTTTGGCTTGCGTGGACACATGGACTCATCAGGAGAGAAAACAGGAGGATGTTTTTGAGAGATATCTGATCTTTTCAACTAGCTGGTTCACAGGGGATGGAGGTGATGGCTGAAGGCTCTGCCTCACATTCTACCTTTACAGACTCGGGAGACTTGCTTGTGGTTCCTAATCTGTGAGGCAAGTGCTCTGTTGGAAAAACCAGGCACTTGCAGGTTAAGCTAATAACATGGAATTGAAAATGGAGTGTTTAGTAAACCTCCTGATCAAATGGGGGAAAAAATAAATTCAAAAATAATAAAAGAATATAAAATATTTGCATGTACGAGTTGTATTTTGTATCAAATTTGCTACATCACACTTCTTCTTTCTTTTCTTTTTTTTTTTACTTAAAAATTTATTGTGCAGTTTCTACAAAACACAGAGTCTCAGACTGGCTGCTGCACTTTACTTTAAAGCATTAGGGTAAGATGGGGACTGATTATTCAAGACTTTGTATGTGTGAGGAAATATTTTAAATTCAACAGATTTAACAGGAGGCCATCAAAGAGAAGCCAATATATGGGCAGTGCATATTGTAAAAATATAATAATATACACCAGACTTTTTACTACTGTGACCACTATGCTTGAATTAACTTTCCCCCCTTTTGTTCCCAAGGATGTTTAAAGCATTTCCTAATTCTCAGGGTGGATTTTTAGCAGACACGTTGGTCCGTGTGCTGCCTCCTGTGTGGAATTACAGGGCCAATCATAATATCCGCTCTGAGCTGCCTCTGTGTTAAAAGCTCTTTGTACTGGAGCAAGTTTGGACATTCCAACTTGGCATACAGTTACGGCCCCATTATACTCGCTGTGCACTGCCTGGCAAACCGCACCATTCATCACCTCTTGATTTTTGTAACCTTGGTCTTTGTACTGCAGCCACTGGGTTGAGGACACAAGTGTTCAACTGTGTTGCTTTTTACAACCATTTAATGATACATCAGTACAGAAGCTCAGAGATTCATATATTAGGGGAATATGTTGCAAGAGTTTGAAAATACTTTGTGGTGGAAAATCACTTTCTTTGATTCCAGTTTTTTTTTTTTTTCTTCTTCTTCTTCTTCGCCTTCGCCCTAAACTCTGTGCAGTTATGTTTATCCAGGAAGTTGCCTTTGCGTCAGAATCTTTGTCCTTTGAGTGCCACTCTTCTCATCTGGAGTGGATGACTTTAAGAGAAAGGTATCAATGTTGATAATCAGTCGTCATGGGGCTGACTTCTTTGGTCTTGTTCTGAAAAGGTTGTAACAGGTGTAACTTTTTTTTTTTTTTCAGTTTCACTTACCATCAATTTGGGTTTACATGAGGAAAGGCATCCAGCATAAAAACTTACCAAATCAAACAAGTGGTACTACACACTGTGGTGACCCCTTGTGAATAAGACAGCCACTGACAGTAGCTGCTTCCTCTCATCCTACACGGGAAGAAACTCCTAAGCAATTTTTTCCAGTGAAAATCTTAGATTTTAATGTTAAGTCTTTTGTGCGATTTAGATTAGATGAAACTTTATTAATTCCTCGGGTGGGTTCCTCCAGGAAACACAGTTTCCAGTAGCACAGCACCGACAGAAGTTGCATATTCCAGATACAATAAAAGGGAATGAGAGTAAGGATATACGCATAAATATACCACACATACACATATACAGTGGCTTACAAAAGTATTCGGCGCCCTTGAACTTCCACATTTTGTCACCTTACAGCCACAAACATGAATCAATTTTATTGAATTCCACGTGAAAGACCAACACAAAGTGGTGTACACGTGAGAAGTGGAACGAAAATCATACATGATTCCAAACATTTTTTACAAATTGGGTGTGCGTAATTATTCAGCCCCTTGAGTCAATACTTTGTAGAACCACCTTTTGCTGCAATTACAGCTGCCAGTCTTTTAGGGTCTGTCTCTACCAGCTTTGCACATCTAGAGACTGAAATCTTTGCAAAACAGCTCCAGCTCAGTCAGATTAGATGGACAGCGTTTGTGAACAGCAGTTTTCAGATCTTGCCACAGATTCTCGATTGGATTTAGATCTGGACTTTGACTGGGCCATTCTAACACATAGATATGTTTTGTTTTAAACCATTCCATTGTTGCCCTGGCTTCATGTTTAGGGTCGTTGTCCTACTGGAAGGTGAACCTCCGCCCCAGTCTCAAGTCTTTTGCAGACTCCAAGAGGTTTTCTTCCAAGGTTGCCCTGTATTTGGCTCCATCCATCTTCCCATCAACTCTGACCAGCTTCCCTGTCCCTGCTGAAGAGAAGCACCCCCAGAGCATGATGCTGCCACCACCATATTTGACAGTGGGGATGGTGTGTTCAGAGTGATGTGCAGTGTTAGTTTTACGCCACACATAGCGTTTTGCATTTTGGCCAAAAAGTTCCACTTTGGTCTCATCTGACCAGAGCAGCTTCCTCCACATGTTTGCTGTGTCCCCCACATGGCTTGTGGCAAACTGCAAACGGGACTTCTTATGGTTTTCTGTTAACAATGGCTTTCTTCTTGCCACTCTTCCATAAAGGCCAACTTTGTACAGTGCAAGACTAATAGTTGTCCTATGGACAGATTCCCCCACCTGAGCTGTAGATCTCTGCAGCTCGTCCAGAGTCGCCATGCGCCTCTTGGCTGCATTTCTGATCAGCGCTCTCCTTGTTCGGCCTGTAAGTTTAGGTGGACGGCCTTGTCTTGGTAGGTTTACAGTTGTGCCATACTACTTCCATTTCTGAATGATCGCTTGAACAGTGCTCTGTGGGATGTTCAAGGCTTGGGAAATCTTTTTGTAGCCTAAGCCTGCTTTAAATTTCTCAATAACTTTATCCCTGACCTGTCTGGTGTGTTCTTTGGACTTCATGGCGTTGTTGCTCCCAATATTCTCTTAGACAACCTCTGAGGCCGTCACAGAGCAGCTGTATTTGTACTGACATTAGATTACACACTGGTGCACTCTATTTAGTCATTAGAACTCATCAAGTAAATTTCTAAGGGCAACTGACTGCACGCAGACCAAAGGGGGCTGAATAATTACGCACACCCCACTTTGCAGTTATTTATTTGTAAAAAATGTTTGGAATCATGTATGATTTTCGTTCCACTTCTCATGTGTACACCACTTTGTATTGGTCTTTCACGTGGAATTGCAATAAAATTGATTCATGTTTGTTGCTGTAATGTGACAAAGTGTGGGGGCCGACTACTTTTGTAAGCCACTGTATAAATACAGAATATATCATATGGATATAGGGCGCTATGACCAAAATCTCATATCCCGATATAAGACATTTATTGTCCTGACAACGATATAAATCACAAAAATTTAACATTTTCTGTAAATTCTGTGAATCTCGGGCAGCTCGACTGGCGTGAAGTGTTTTCAGCTGGGCGTCATGTACCAGTGTTTTAACCGATGCATGAAATTGTACATTTTTAGAAATAGGTTGTAACGGCCGCTGTTTTCTTCGTGGGTATTTATAACATGGTGTGCTGCGGGAAAAAGGCTGTTCTAAAACAAACAACTAAAGAATGTAAAACATTCCCTCCAAAAAACTTGTAGATTCTAAACAAGCAAGTCAGTCCGTGCATGATTACATTGCTTCGCCCATCAAAAAGTACCTGAGACAATATACCGCCTATCATCATTTATTGGACTGACGAATGTCAGTTGGAAAAAATTTACAAATCAAATGAGAAAAATGGAAGCAAAGATTGTAAAGTGCACATGTGTGTTAAACCAGATCAAACGGATACTGTGTAGAAAACTGTGTGATAGCCGATTTACATAAATAGTAGTGAAGAATCACACACTGACACAGGTTAGCTGACAGGTCAGACTGAGTGTGTTCGTGCATAGAGACACACACACACACAGTGAGAGGGAGATTTACATTGAGAGCTGAAACAGGAGAAGCTGTACTGAATCCAGATCTGATTGGGATTCACAGGCTGAGTTCTGTGTGCACGGATACATTCCTTCAGGGGGAGAGGGGCGGTGTGGAGGTGAGCGGGAGTAAGAGGATGACTCCATTCGGTAAAAATCTTTCTGTATTTTTTTAAGAGAGTGGCGCTGCGCCTTCCCCTTTATCAGCATCAGTGATGACATCAAAACTACATTTTGGGGGGGTCTGGGAGGAACTTCTCCTATCGGTGATGTACTCAGCTCTTTTGGGCTGTAACGCTAGAGGGTCCTCCCTCTTGGCAGCAGCTTTCACCTTAGTGAATTGCAAGGTGAGGCAGGTGGAAAATTTGTTTTAAGTGCTGCTTACGCCGAGTTCACCATGGCAGCAGAGCAAAACAAGAATTAGCATGACTCTGTTATCAGAGTGAGGGAGAGCAGCAGAATGCTTTCTTTTTATACTGGGCCCCAGAGAGTGTGATTGCCAGTGGCTGATTTGTCAGTATCAGATTTTTATGTAATCTTTAATCAGTTCTGCAGTGGTTTTTAAGGTATTTAAACACTGCTGAGTTGCAATGCAAAGAATGCAAAAAAGAAAATACATGTTTCACATATTTAGTTTATTATTAATGATGCAATATTCACTGTGTCTCCAACAATAGATCTTGTATCTACCAATCAGAAAGCAACACCGGTCTCAGCCTTAATGGAGGAAAAGCTGAGTGGTGTCGTGACAGAACAAAGGAAAAAGTCCAGATGACAGCAGGTGACACATTCCCACTATGCTGACATAGCTGGTCAATTGACAGCTCAAGAACACGCCCTTCCTGCTGAACACCGATAGTGCAGCAATGATTGTTAGGAGGAAGGCTTGTGTTGCCTTGGTGATCGCTGCCATCCTCTTCCTCATGATTGCCAGCCAGAGCATTCAGAGGAGGTATTTCCTGTTGCAGCCTGCAGCTCCGCCCAGAGGCCACAGCACGTCCAGTGGCAGGATGACAGGTGAAGAGCGGGTGTGAGAAATGAATGTTTGTTTGTTTTTTGTTGTTGTTGTTGTTGTTTTTTAAGTATTGATCCACACGGCCTGAACTTTTTTCTGTTTCCAGCAGCTGAATTCACAGGCCCAATTTCAGGTCAGGCACCTCCTTACCTGAAACCTGAACAAATTCCCACCGAGGAAGAGATGGTTGAGGAAGAAATTGACGAGGAGGAGGAAGAGATGGTGATTCAGGAGCAGCTTATGAAAAACGCTAAGTATGACATGTAACACTTGTAACCCTGCATATCCACTAATACCCTGGTCTTACACCTGTGTTTTGTACTCTTACAGGCTGTGTGGCTGCTCTGATGCCTGTATTTCAGACAACAATGGGTCGAAATGGTTCAGCCAGCGCTACGACGCTAAACAGCAGCCCATCATCAAAGAGACCGGCAATAATTTTGACTCTGATGCACTTCAATGGTGGCTGGTAAGGACAAAATGTAGTGATAGTTCAGATTTTATTAAAGGGGACCTATTGTCATTATTTCCAACTCTACATTTTTATTCTTGGACTAGATAGTTTTGCAAGATTCACTTTTAAAAAATGATCCTTATTTATCCAATACTCCACCTTAGTGTAGCCCCCAAAGGTCTGAAGGTCGGTCTGAAACAAGCTGTTTAAGCTCCTTTCCCTTTAAGTTTCCTTTCTTTTGAATGATTGTTCCTTTTTAACCAGGAAATGTGAAAAGCAGAACTGTGGCTTTTTAATGGCCAGCAGGGTCACTAACTCCAGTGGCAGTGACTGCTTTGTTTACTTAAACTCTAAATCCAAAACACTTTCTGTGAATAGTGAATAAAACAAGAGTTTTTTGCAAATGGTAATGTAATGTCCAAATTATAAACTTACCGTGAATTATCAATGGTTTTTTATTAAAATAGTACAGCAGTATTAGTAATGTCTACTTAAGCCACTGTACTGTCTTCAAAGTAATGCATCATTTGTTAATTCAACTTACAGGTTTTCCCTTTATTTCCTTTGCTTTAGTTTATGGACAAAGAAGATTCACAGGAAATCATTGCAGCCTTCAAAGTAGGGCTGCTCAATTAATCGAATTTTAATCACGATTACGATCTGGGCTTTCAACGATCATTAAAAATGACTGAGCCGATTATTAGCCCCTCCCTCATGCTTTACTCTCGCGCTGCTCCGTGTGGCAAATCGAGCGCACTGCTCTGCATTTTGAACACGCGATTAAGAGGACCTGAGGGAAGCTCGGAAAGCTAAGCAGAAGTTATTTGGAGAGGAGAGTGACTGCTGTTGGTTGAAAAGAGAGGTAAAAAAAAAAACTTCAGTGGTGTGGAAACATTATGGGTTTGCGGAGTCAGACGTGGATCAAGTAGACACAGTGTGTAAACTTTGCTACAGTGTAGTAGCTGCACCACAGAGCAACACTGCAAAGTTCACTAAACATAGATGTTTACATTTTTCATTTATTTCTTATATTTATATAAACAAATTTATATAAACAAATTTCCCACGTGTGGGACTAATAAAGGTTATCTTATCTTATTGCAAACATTTGCACTGTTATCAGTATTTGCACACTATTTTATATTATTTTTTAAAGTCATTATTCAATACATTGTTATTCTTAACCCTTTAAAGCCGGTCAGAGCAGCATGCTCTGTTTTGTGTAACTATTTTTAAATCCCTGTAGAACCTGAACCGCATAAGCTGGCGCAATAAATTTTTTTCCATATGAAACCAGAGGAGTTGTACTTACATCTTATGCCATCAGCTTGTCCTAGGTCACAGTTTCCTTCCACATAAAGCTTTGCAAAAATTGCATAAAAAGCGCTTGCAGGAACAAAAACATAATATTCCAGAAACACGTTTTGCCGATCCGATCAGCTGTTCGTAACACTTCCCACATTGAAAAAGACGTCAACGAGAACTATCGCATTTCCTGCCCGAAACCGGAAGTGACGTCATTTTCGCGGAAAATGTAGTTTTTTACTTGTAGGCCTTAAAAGCCTATACTGGTGTTTTTATAAGTCATGTTTGACTTTTCTGAATAGTTTCTGGGATGCTTAGAACTCAAATTGCACTGCTGGAAATATTTTATTTTGATGCACATGCTGTTTTCTTTGCAAATTTGCATCATAGGATTGTTTTTTTGTTTTTCCTGCAGTATATAAAAATTGCTGTATCTCCAAAATAAAACTATGAAGACACTCAAAATAAATTTCCTGTTGTTGTAAACTATTTTTTGCAACTTTTTTTGTATTTAAAGTTTTGAGGGATAAACCTCTTAAATTTCTCCAAGTAGAAATATATGTATAAAAAACAAAAACGATTTCCAATTTTTTTGTAGTTTATTGCACTTTTTTGCAATTAATGTAGTTACTATGGACTTAATACATACATATCATTAAAATATGGGCTATAACAGTTGTATTGATGTATAGCAACTTGAAATGCTCCCACAAATGGCACTACAACATGTAAAAAAATAATATAAGTATCGTCAAATAATCGTGATCTCAATTTCAGTGAAAATAATCGTGATTATCATTTTTGCCATAATCGAGCAGCCCTACTTCAAAGGGGAAATGACTCAACAGCAAATAAGCTTAATCTCTGGGCATTGTCTTAAATTGAAAGACCAACAGATATTTTGTAACATACTGGATGATGTTGCAGTAAATAGTCAAGAACAGTTATGAAGTTTTGTATTTTCAGAAGCCTGAATTTGTCCTTGTGGAGACTGGCTGCAGTTTGCATGAGAAGACAAATGTCTGAGTCTTTTTCCTGCATTTAGAGAGGTGAACTCCTGCTGCAGAAACCATTAGTAGATTAAAAAGAGGAGGCCAGTAATGCTGCTAACATAATTAGTCTGGGCCACAGAAGGCAGTAAAGTGTGTGTGTGTGTGTGTGTGTGTGTGTGTGTGTGTGTGTGCGCGCGCGTGTGCGCGATTGTGTGTGTGTGCGCGGGTGGGGGTAGGGGTGTCAGTACTCTTTAGCCTGCTTCTTTTTTTTAAATTAAGAAATTATTTAACTAAAAATTATTTTACTGTCATGAAAGACAGAGATAAGCACCAATAACAAGCCTTTTGACACTGGAAGTTTAAGAATTTTTAACGTGACTCATTATGCAAATGTTTTACTTGAGTATAAGTGTGTTAAACAGAAAAAAAAAAATGTTTGTCTGCTCTTCCACAGAGTCTTCAACGGGCCGGTAATGATCAGTCCTTGGAGGAAGTGATCTCAAAAATGTTCCAGGTCATATCCCCACCCTCTATAGACTTGGAGCCCGTGCCCTCACGTTGCCGTAGTTGTGCAGTGGTTGGCAACTCTGGCAACTTACGGCATTCTGGACACGGTGCACTCATTGATTCTCATGGCTTCGTGTTCCGGTACATGCGCGCACGCACGCACACACACACACACACACACACACGCACACACACACACACACACACACACACACACACAATCGCGCGCGCACAGCCCTCACCCTCCTTATGTTTTTTTTTCTTCAGGATGAACAAGGCGGTGACTAAAGGGTTTGAGGAAGACGTCGGTCGTCGGACGACGCATCACTTCCTGTACCCAGAGAGTGCAGTGGACATCAGTAATGGTACCAGCCTCATCCTGCTGCCATTCAAACTGAGAGACCTGGAGTGGCTGACCAGTGCGCTGTCCACCGGAACAGTCAAAATGTACGATATATATAAAAAAACAAGTATGCTCATTATCTCATGCATCCATCAAAAAGACATCAAAAAACATATCAGACAGGAGAGATTATTTGATGTAAGAGGGAAAAGTTTATTTAAAAAAAAATCTAAAATTAAACTCCTGGAGTCTAGACCAGCAGTCCCCAACTTTTTTTTGCACCACGGATTTAATGTCAGTATTTTCACAGACCGGCCTTTAAGGTGTCGCTGATATATACAACAAAATAAAATGACCAAGAAAAAACGGTGGCATTTGGTAAATATAATAATAAATGCAAATTCACTGTGTAATTGTGTAACTTTATTAGCAGCGTCCTTCTGAAATGCGCCAACAACATTGAGAGTAACATCCTCCTCTCTGACCCTTAATGCTCTCTGGTTGCTATGGTAACGCATAAATATTTCTTTCAAAATAAGACACACAACTACAACATGGGAAAAATACCCAGGGAAACAGAGTTAACAATAAAAACCCTGAAAACCATCAATTTCAAACCTGAGCCTCAACTCTCGTGGCCCGGTACCAAACAACTCACAGTCCGGTACCGGCCCGGGGGTTGGAGACCGCTGGTCTAGATGGTTGTGGTGGTGGAGCAGAGTAAGCAGAGGGTTGATGGGGAGAGAGAGTTAAAAGAGTGATAGACTACAAAGAATTTCAAGAGAACAAGAACTAGGGGGCTGTTTGGCTATATATAAATATGAGCCCAGAGGGTTAGATAAAAAGAAAAACAGAAGGTTTGTTACCACAACTGAAAACCGTTAGTCAAACAACTCACTACGCAATGGGGTGATGTAAACAAACATAACAAACAACTCATATATTCAAATAACGCTAATAGCAATAGTAGAACACTAATCACCTAAACATCTCACCGGCAGCTACTCAAAACGAAGGTGCAAAGGCAGGAGGGACAGTCTGCACAGTCTAGTCAAATCAACAAGTCCCCCGTAGAACAGAATTAAAACCACATTCACTTTCAGCAGAAAAAGGTAAAACACTCGAGAGGATGACAGTCTGAGAACCTCCAGTGTCCCTAAAACACGCACAGGTTTTAAATCGGAGGGATTGTCGGTTAGCGATACTGAGCCATCAAAAATGAATGGTTCAAAACAGGGGTCCGGCTCCTCATTACAGGCCTCAGCTTTCACAAAACCCACCCCTTTGGGTTGCTGAGCATTTGATGTTTTGTGTTTTAAGGCTAAACAGTCAGCAATCACATGTCCAGTTTTATGACAGTAAAAACATTCGCGGTTTTCCCTGGACCCAGACACTTTAGCCGTGTGGGGCTGTTGCACAGCGCTAACCCGTGGCTTCTCACTGCCAGTAAACGAGGCTTTATGAGTGAGCACAAACTCATCAGCAAGGAGCACAAACTCATCAGCAAGAAGCAGCAGATGCGAGAGAAGTCGCTTTCTGTACATTTAAATATAGCACAATACGCTCAGGAAAATATTTCTTAAACTCCTCCAACAATAGTAACTCACGCAGAGCGTCATAGTCACCTACTTTTGAAGCAACACACCACTTATCAAAGAGAATCCCCTTTTCTCTAGAAAACTCCACATAAGTTTGGGTCGGCATTTTCTTTGGCGAAACCTCTGCCTATAGGCTTCAGGGACTAACTCATATGCCTGCAAAACAGCTGTTTTAACACACGCGTAGTCTAAACTGTCCTTTAAAGAAAGCGCAGCCACCACGTCTTGGGCTTTGCCGGACAGTTTGCACTGCAACAAAAGAGGCCAAATATCACTAGGCCACTGCAATGCGCCAGCGATACTCTCAAATGCTGCAAAGTATGTATCAACCTCAGTTTCTCTAAAAGTGGGCACTAAAGAAATGCACTTGCTGATATCAAAAGCAGAAGCGGACGAGGAGGTGGAGCCGGAATTTTCAGCAGAGACAGATGAGGCTTGAGGCTGAGACTCCAGCTCAAGCTTTCGCAGCCTAATGGCTTTGTCTGCCTCTATCTCCAGCCTTCTTATTTCAAGCTCTAGCTGAGGCCGCCTGTTCTGGGCCTTCTCCTCAGCCTCCAATTTGAGACGTGCCAGCCGCACCTTCAGCCGAGCTCCTTCTCTGCCATCTGAACTCCCAGAGGAGAATGGATCATAGCGAGGAAGCGTGCGTGGCGTTTTTCCCCGCTCATCCCCCTCGCCATCCCCACAAGAACCATTCTTATGGCCCTCCTCAACTACGGCAGCTTGGCTTGGCACACCAGAGACCACAGGCAAAACAGGCGCTTGAATCACACCAGCTTCCACCAACTTGTCCACTACTAAAGCTTTCAAATCACATCTTACGGAGATTTTTTGAGACCTGCATCTGAAAGTGATCCAATTTGCAGCAAATCGTTTTTGTGACAGCTATTTAAAAGCTCAATAGATGGGGCATCTATAAAGTGCTGTAAACAAAACGCAGCCGACATAGCGCCTAAAGTGATAAGGCTACTCTAAAACGAACGCCCCCCCCCCCAGGGACAAAGACCCTCTATGAGGGATCCCGGGATATATATCTCTTATATATAAGAGAGAGAGAGAAAAGTAAGAGTTGCATATGTTTATACACTAATATACATGAATGCAAAAAGATGAAAAGAAACGTGGCACACTGTAAACATATATGACCTGTATGTAAGTGTTTGTGTGTGTCTTTTTTTCAGGACCTACATGAGGGTGAAAGCAAGAGTGCACGCTGATAAAGACAAGGTAAATTATGATCTCGACTGATCTCAGTTTTCTCTACAGCGCTTTCTGTTGCTATTTTTACTTTCAGCTTCACCCTTTTTTTTTTTTTTTTTTTTGCTGCTGCTGCTCCTATTTTTAGTTCTTAGTTTTATCTACCGGTATTTACAATATTTTAAAAATTGCATTTGCTAAAGAATAAGGGAACAAAGATGAGCAAATAAATCTTTGTAGTATTTTTATTTTTTAAGACAAGTGAGAGTGAAGGAAGTGTCTATACCAGAAACCACACATGATGAAATCCACACTTCTGGTCTGATCTGGACACAGATGCCCCACTACATTTGATGTTCAAACATGACCTGTTATACATTTCCTTATTTTCTGTCATATCTACCCTGATAAACTCAGGGGTTGCAACAAGAGTCTTTTTGTAAGTACACGGGGCTTATTTTGGAACTGTGGGCAATGCAAGCCTACTCTTGTGTAAAACACATCCATTTTAAACAAACTGTGTGTGTGTGTGTGCGTGTGTGTAGGTTGTTGTGGTGAACCCAGTGTTCTTTAAGTATGTTCATGAACGTTGGAACGAGCATCATGGTCGCTACCCGTCCACCGGCATGCTGGCCATCGTCTTTGCTCTGCATGTCTGTGACCAGGTAAGAGGAAAGTAAAGACTGGGTGTAGAGAGAAAAACCACATTTGTTCTTTCTTTTTTTTTTTTTGTATATTCACAAAATATGGTGTTACTAACCAAAAACAGACTAGTCCAAACAATATTGTAGCATGTCCAGACTAGCAAGTCATGGCAATACAACCAAGACTAGAAAAAGTTGCATTTCCTGCGAAAATGCAGTTTGAATGCCGTGTAGTGGAATCTGCTAAAAAACAGCTGAAGAAGCAGAATTATCTGCTGAAAAGAGGTGTAGAAGCTGAACTGCTGAAGACAGTTGTATTTGAAAGGGTAGACTGAAGAATGTCAAGAAAGCAGAGTGCACGCAAACGGGAGAAGATGTGCGGCAACCGCCACAGGTAGGATTCGAACCTTTGCTACCAGGTCTCACAGCGGCTGCTCATCCCACTGAGCCAAACCAGTTCCGGTCCCAAACAAAGATGTGATGAGAGAAAAAATGTGTACTGTGCAGAAGAAGCTGAATTGTGCTGAAAAAAGGTGAAGAAGCAGAAGTTTGTTGTGAAAAGAGGTGAAGAAGCTGAAAATTCTGCTGAAAATGGGTGAAGAAGCTGAAGTTTGTGTTGAAAAGAGTTAAAAAAGTTGAACTGTTACCTGAATATAATGTTGCCATAAGCGGGATTCGAACCCGGGCCTTACAGCATTCACACAAAAATTAATATGTGAGGGTAGAAGTCACACATGAAATGAAGCGTATAAAAGCGGGATGTATTTAGTATCAGTATGACCTGTCAGCAGTGTGTCATGCATGGTTGATGAAATAGCTTCCTTCTCTCTGTCCAGGTGTCAGTGTTTGGTTATGGTGCAGACAAGCAAGGAAACTGGCATCATTACTGGGAGAAGAATCAGTTTGCCGGAGCCTTCAAGAAGACTGGCGTCCACAGCGCTGATTTTGAGAATCAGATCATCCAACACCTTGCCAACGAAGGCAAGATCACTCTACACCTCAACACAACCACATCCGTGCAGACAGAACTAGGCACCAACGACAGACTGGCACATAAACTCAATTGACCTCTACCTGGCTGATCGTCAAAACACCTGGCTGTCCTCTGGCACTCAAACCAAATCTGAGCCAGTTTTTAGACCATACATTTGTTGTTTTGGGTAGAAATTAGACTCCTGCACTTTTTCTGTCAGTCACCACAACTGCCTTGAGTCAGACATCCAGGAATGCTGGAATGAATGTTGTTAAGCTTTTTCAGACAGCTGAATTACCTGTGGACACATCTGTGAGGCTTATCTAATTTAGAGATCCCCTGCCTCTTCCAACGTTTGCTGGCTGAAAGAAGTTAAAGCTCAACTCAAAAAAATCAGTCTGTTTTTCTAGACCTAAAACCAACTTTCCTGACGTGTGCAACTGCTGGGATAGACCACAAAGACCTTTGCTGTGAGCTGGAAACAACCACAAACTTTATTTTATCCTATCTTTGTTTTTATTGGATTTTATAGGTACACAGGGATAACCTTTGTTCTCTGTCTTTTTTTTTTTTTTAAATAAAAGCACTTTTTCCTTAAGAAGAAATGGTGGAAAGAGGCCGAGTGAAGGAAGTGTTCACTTGGCCACATAAGATTTCTTGCATTGTATATCATTTATAATCCCTCCATTTTATTTGATCCTAATTTTAACACAAACCGTCCTGACCTAGAAGATCATGACAAACTTTTTAAGCCTTGTTACTTCTGCATTTTCAGAATGTAAGCCAATGATACTTGGAACTTCCTGTCCTGTCTTGGTTCTCAGCCTGTGTGATTCAGCAGTCTGCTGCAGTCTCAAGGTTTGCAGCTGATTTCATCCAAAATAGGGAGATTTTAGTTTTCTAATCAATGCACATAACCCCCTGTTGTATCCAACCTTCTTTGGAGTAGTAAAGTCAGGAGAACCAGTCCTTCTGTTGCACGTCAATACAAAAATACTCAAAATGTGGTGATACTTGAAACCTAAACTTAGTTATTGAAAATATAAGGGCTGATATTGGCACATCACAGGTAATATCAGTTCAGATGTGGATACTGTATTGTTCTTTCAATCCCAGTTTAAAACCACTCCTGACGTCCCTCAGTGTACACTGTAAACTCCAAACAGATACAATTAGCTTTTCTGGTAAAAGGTCCTAGATTATTTTGTCAACCTTCGGTAACATCCTCTATAGAGTTAACCCGTTTCATCTTTAAACTTTAGGCCTGGTTTCTTCGCCCCCTTTAACAGGTAGTGCATATCTTTTATGTTCACATTTAACCTATGTCTTACGAGCTTTTAATCTCCTAAACACATTTTCTGGAACAATGGTTCTCTGTGCTTCTTTTTGGGGTTTGAGCACCGTGAACTTGAAGAGTTAACAGCAGGCAAAAGTCAGTGCAACTGACCTATAACACTGAAGGGTCATGTATGAATGCCACTGATGGAGCTTTGAATCACAAACTTGACAAGTGACATGACTGTTTGAAGGCACTGGACGTGATATTTGCCATGCTGGGAGTTAACCTACAAGAAAAGACTGAAAGATTAACAGAGAAGAAGAAACAGCTGAGTTGGGCCTGTGTTTGCTGGAGATTTGAAGGCCACACAGGACACTGTGAGAAGAGGGACAGGGACCAGTGAGAGGTCAAGCCCGGACGAGTTCGAGTGAGAGAGTACAGGATATAATTGGATTGAAAATGGAGGCTGAACTCATGGAGGTTTAGGATTGTCCACCACAGAGAAAGATAAATACATGAACTAACAATTACGTGAATGAATAGAAAACACACATACACAAATTGTTACATGTGAAATTATTTTTGGAAAGAATCAGAAGTGAGACAGTTTGAATCCACAGCTCAGTGCAAGGATGCATGAATTAAACCTGACTATAAAAATACACATGCAATGAAGAAGCAGCTTGCACCTCTTTTCCCGAAAATCAAACTTGCAGCGTAACATCTCATAGTCCATGTCCACACTGGGGCCGCTGCCTGAGAAGAATTCATCTCTGAGCGGCAGCCGCTGATCTGGTCTCAATGTCAACTCTCCTGATGTTAAGAAGAAATTCAAATTGGGACACAAACGAACCGGGCGGAAACACCAAATATTAACCCCGATTCTTTTGTCCCCATGATAAAACAGAGCAAACCGACTCAGAGTGTGTTAAAACATTTATATTTCTTTTTATTAAATCATCTTCCTGGAGAGAGAGACCCCTGCACAGCCCAAAACGCCAGTTGCAGGATCATTAACATTAGAATCATAAACTTTGTCTCATATAGGTATTATTTTGGTACTTTACACGTCACAGTTTCAATACAACCATTGCTTATATGGCAAAGTTTCTCTTTTCTGTCTGGCTTCCTGCATTTATTAATACGCTGTACAGCTCTACACTTCCTGTTTTCAGTCTGGCTGAGCACTTAGTTTGAGTCAAAAGTGGCCTTTTCTCTACAAACCTTCATTATTAAAGTACATAAAACAATATAATAAGAAAATAAGGATACTAAGGATATATTAATTACATGACAGTTACCAGCTGATGTTTGCAAGCCTGGTTACTAACTAGACTTTAGATTCGTGTTAAGCAACAGACTGCATGCTTTTGGTTTTTGTTTCTCAAACTTTTGCTCACCAAAATTGGACCACAGACGTTTTTGGTTGCCTGATAGTACAATCAGGCACATCAGGCCATGTTATTCAAATTTGGCACTTACAGCTGCCTACATGTGATTTTATTTCATTTCGAAGCTAGCCTCAAGTGGCCTTTAGAGAAAAGCATTTCTACTTTGGGTTTCCTTCTTGACATTAAGTAAGAAATTCTATATTAGTAGCAGTCATCACAGTAGTAGGAGTAGTTTCTCCTTGAGAACATGTGGGTTTTGTAAAGATTGGGGGGGGGGGGGAAGGAGCATGGCAGCTTTGAAGTATGTTGACAAAGGCAGATTCTTAACCAAGACAAAATGGTGACTAATGGATGCAGTGTGATGCACTGTCCAGAAACCAGTGGGTGATGTCACAGAAACTATTATGTCTTTTATATAAAGTCTGAGGAATCATAACTTTTGGGCTTCACACAGTTGGGTCACATGTGCCATTGTCGATGTGGGCAGGAGGTAAATATAGTATTAGATTTTTATCTAAAAATCTTAATACTAAAAAAAACATTTTTATCTTGTTTTTATTTTTTTTAGTGGACTTTTTAAGGTTGTCATGAAGAGTCTGTAATTTGTCTCTGATCTGCCCCCTACTGGATGTACTTTTTAAACCACAAGTTGATGAATGCAACTGTTTGCTTTGTAATTCTGTGCATATGTGTACTTTAAAAAATGGCTGTTATAAGAAACAAACAGCCTGCTGTAGTAATGAGGTTGGCGTGTTGTTTTAATGCAACAAAAATGTGCATATTTGTGGTGACAATGTAGACATATATATACAAATAAGCCAGTGTGAAACCACCCTGAGACTGATGGTCAGTGAAAAGATCAATCTGCTCCAAAGAAAAATGTTCATACAATGTGTTGTCCAACACTCCTCTTTACCAAGTATAACTGTACAAGGTTGGTAGGATATTTTTTTTAATTTATTTATTTTATTGTCTGAAAGGAAAACAAGTCAGATACCATTAATGGAGGAATAAAAAAAAACAACCCTTTGAGAATCACAAGCAGGCTGAGGACTTCTCAAAAAATTCAAATGCTGAATTTTCATTTGGAGGATGTTGCTCTGTCATTGGTGTTAGCTTGAGTGAAGCGTTTACCCTTATCTGTCTGGAACAAGTCAGTGTCTTGTAAATCCAACTGCTGCATCGCCAGAAGCCTTAATGTTAATATGAAACATCTGCTGCTTGCTCTAAACTTTTTCCATTCACTGCTGAGATCTAAACCTTTGTTGCCTTGTCCAGGAAGGGAAGGAAACTTCCTGCCAAATTACCTGGGAAATTATCCAGTTTACACACAGATGAGGAATGCTTTAATATGCCAGAAAACGACAGAGCAGCAGCCCTTCTGAGTCCTGAGCTGGATTGTTGTAAACAAGTTTACTTCCTCACCTTTAACAAAGGAGTTTGTTGTGACTTTAAATCCAAAGTTGTGCTCAATGACTCTCTGCAGTCTTCAAATGTAGAGTTTTATTTCCATTGCTAGGTGCAGATAAATCCACTTAGTCAGCTGCTCGTAATTCCATTATAAACATCTGTACATGAGCTGTAGATTTAGTACAAAGTGACAACAAGTGACCAAACGTGTTCGGCCTGTGGTACCATAGCTTTAATTCGGCTCGTCATGCAAGTTTCATTTAACAAACCTGCTGATTATCAGTCCATTTATAGAGGCCAAACTGACAGAAGCATTGAAACAACAGATAAAAATCCTGAATCCACCGCTGTCACTTTGAATGAAATAAAACATTTTTTTTTAAAAACAGAATTCATGGGTTTTTGTTTTTCTATTTGAAAAATTGTCCGTACTCTGGAGGTAAGAGCTGAACTGATCGTCTGTGGAGTTTGTCTATAAAAGCTGATTCGTACGCCAATGAATTTCTGCCACTATGCCAAATTCTTTTTTTCTTTTTCTTTAAATGAAGATGTTTTAACAAGAACTGTTTTCTTTCATGAAAATGTTTTAGAAAAAAAGAATCAAGAAGTTTATACAGAGATGCTATAAGGAAAGGTCTTTTTACAACCCCTGGCAAAATTATTTTAGGGAAGAAAAAAAAAGTTCTCCAACCTGCAAAGCTCATCTGTCAGCTGTTACACAAGAAAGCTGGAATCAGCTTGATGGAGAATGTTTTTTTTTTTTTTTCATGGATGAAACCCAGTGTTGATGTTATGGGGGAGCTTTGGGGGTCTATTCACGAAGGTCAGCTGAATTCTGACATTTTTCAACAGTGTTTAATTTGAATCATGCTCGACTTACTGCAGCTCAAGTTAATTATTTAGTTAACAGCGGCTCATTGACTCTGTAACAACTGCAGTAACTAGTTTGACATTTGGAGGAGCACATGTGCCTGTGTAGGTTGGACTTGTGGAAGTACTCTCCTTAGTGTTTCTTTGAAACTAAGGAGAGGTCATTCATCCAGAATTATGGATACGGTTGCTTGTTTTTCTTTAAAGTTTTGTGTACACACACACACTTTTTTTTTAGATGTTTCTTTTTAATAACATAGCAAAATGAGTTGAGCAAAATGCCTCCTTGTCAAAACTAGTTTCCCTTCCAGTACATGTGCTCAGGCCATTGCATAAGCCTGAGGGGAGGTACTTTGATCTTCTTTATCAAAAAAGTATTACATTTGGTTGAGGCATGTTTCATAAAGCCAGAGCAATTAAACAATTTGTTCATTTGCTAGACAGAAGACTTTTTTTTTTAAACTCTTTTTAATAATTCCAAACTTTTTTCCAGGGGTTATTATAAGCTGATATGTTGTTGTAACCAGGAATGGAAGTAGTCAAGTTGAGTGGCCACAGGTCACTAAAGTACAAACAATGCCTTAAAAAGCAAAATGCTGTTCTAAATTCAGTCTGAATGGGTGTTAGTTACATTATGCTAGGATGTCCAGTACACAATTCCCTTTTTGTTTTGTGTTTTTGCCTCATTAAATGTACCACATAACATGGTGCCTCAGTAGAACTTATTCTATATTTTACTAAAAGTTTTACACAAATCATACAAAATGTGCTATATGAAGTTCCGGTGCTTAGCTCACTATTACGGACCTAATAAAAGAATTACACAAACGATTAATGGGAAAATAAAACATGTAACATTAAAAACTCTTATCCTATTATTATTATTATTATTATTATTATTATTGAACATACATTAAGAAGATTTGTGTTTTCTCTTAAAGTCATATCCAACACATGCAGGTTATGCACAATGATTAAATTCTACTGTCTTAAAGTACCAAGTTTGTCTATTTTTGTGCTTTACTTTTGTGCTTGATGCCATTACTTGAGTATATGTATATTACATAAGCTTCTTTCTTTTTTTTAAATTGTTGCTTAAGTTTAACTATGTCTAAAATAACTCAGTACTTTTACTGAGATTGAATTTTAGGTCTTATTTTTCTCAAATAGCCAAATAAAATAATAATTATAAAACTTTCCATCCCTGGTTATAATGTTAATACAACGGTTCTTCTTAAAACAGAATTATTTAATCACGACAGAAGTAACTCATTATAATGAGAAGTTTTGAGACTTGAGCACTGAGTAAATTCATTTTGCAAACGTGGCAGCAACACACTGCTGTGTTCACTGAGGCGATGTGATATCTTGGGACATCGAAGGCAACTGGAAGGAAATGCGAGTCTCCCATGAAGTCCACCTTTCATATCTCACTTTAGAGCTTTGGTCCTTGGCATCTCAGAGTGTTTTGTGCTATCCGGGTAAGCAGCTGTAACCAACAGATCTGATCAATAATATGGCCTGAGTCCGGGTCTATCGAAACCTAAAATGTGGCAGCAGTAGCTTGTGTGTTTTGGCTAGCCACAAATTCAGAAAACATAAATAAATTATAATAAAATCAAAAGAAAATGAGGCCCAGATTACCTTCAGAATAAAAATCCAGGGGATTGCTGTTTCTTGTGATTTGCCCTTTGTGCTTAAATATTTTTTTGCTTTTTGAGTAAATAAATAAAGTCCGGGCTACAGCAGCCTCGAGTGCTGGCTGTTTGGTCTGTCCGAGGCTGTCTCATTGTTTTTTTCCTGACCTAACTGGAGCCACATAAAAATAATGTGTTGTCTTTACTGAAGGTCATCCATAATGTTTCCATGGTAACTGAAGGCATGAGGAACACCGGTTGCTGTGACAACCGTGTCAGGACCATGAACATTTGAAGCCTCTGAACATCTGACCTGGTCCATCTGCAGATCAGGTGTTCTGATGTGGTTTGGTTCTCCAGAGCTCTGCGGTGATCTGGATTTGTGCTGGTCTGAGGTCAGCCCAGTTCTGGTTTCACATCAGTCAGACAGCGGCTGGACGAATGAGGACGGAAACAACCCTCTCTGGTCTGGTTCTTCCTCTATGTAACCATGCTACACAGAGAGAGAGAGATGTTTACCTTAATGTTCACTGGACATGTAGTCAAACAGAGGTTTGAAGAGTGAGAGCCACTTGAGTGGATCACTGCAAAATTTTGCCTTCGTATTATGTACTTTTTTTTTTTTTATTCTAAAGGAGGGGTAAAGATTTGATTTTGAGCCCTGGTAACTTTTTAAGCAAATATCAACAGTAAAATGTATACTTTAAAAAAATCTATATTTCTTTTTAATGCTCATCATAGAAAGATGATCTATAAAAGCTACTGAGGTTCAAGAGCACTTTCACAAATGGTGATGCCATTTTTTCCAGAGAATTAGTTAATAGCAGTTTGATTTCATACATGCTGATGACTAATATAAGCTGCTCTGGCACAGGTTAGAGTATCCTAGCAAGAACTGAACCACCTTTGTTAGCAGTGAAAATCCAGCTAAACCCAAAGTTTATCCTATAAGCTTTAAATTCTCCTTACCAGAACAGGCCTCTGGGCATATGTTTCAGCTGAAGTACAGACTTAAGTTCAGAGGACAGATGAGGTCACACTGTGAGACTTTCTCCAACCCGCCGGCCGAGGCTCTAATGAGAGGTCGGGTTGGTGATACTGATACCTACCCACCAATCATTGTCCTCCTGTCCCAGGACCACCAGCACCTGGCCCTCAGAAAAGCTCAGCTCGTCATGGTGGTCGGCCTGGCAGTCATACAGCGCCTGAACCCGACGACTGGATGCTCCTCGAGGCTAATTGATACATACCAAATCAGGTGTAACATTATTGCTCATGTATCACAGTGTAGCAATTATAATTTCATTGTACTGCCAATTGGAATTTGTTCCTCTGTTGTCCAAATATGATATCGATTCACTTCTTTCATTTTATGCTCATTCTTTGTACCTTTTGCTTGCATAACTACTGTACCTGCACACAAATTATTTGAATTATACCCCTTTACTATTAAAGATTTCTTGATCATTACTATGCAAATTGTCATGACCACTGATCAAAGACCATGAGTATTATTCACAGAGAGTTGGGCAATGGCTGTAATCACAGCATTGAAAGATGATGGCAAACGTGTTGCGGAAGCAACTGGATTGTGATTTTTTTTTTCTTCCTAACATTAAAACACTGCAAGGTTGATGGGACGTTAAATATTTTCAAAAATCTCACCAGTGATCTACGAGGAAGTGGTTGAGGGGCGGAGCCTCTGCTTTCACTTTCAAAGCTCTGAGAGCGCTGATTGGATGGAGAGCCATTTATTGGTGCCTTACTGTTGAGGATCTGGAAATGGGAGGAGCCACTTTCACTGTCCGCCCTCCGAAAACCTCAGACAGAAAGATT
Organism: Aulonocara stuartgranti; assembly: GCF_965226115.1. Lineage (NCBI taxonomy): Eukaryota > Metazoa > Chordata > Actinopteri > Cichliformes > Cichlidae > Aulonocara > Aulonocara stuartgranti. The sequence goes on from NC_138943.1 coordinate 10,660,328, forward strand.
CAGGTTTTAAGTACATTCTCGTTCATACAGGGACAATAATTACATTAAATATATATTTTACAATTTCATAATAGAGAAAAAATAATCATTAAAATGCATTATTAATTAGTCATAATTAAGTTTTAAATGACCTGAAATGACTAAATTAAATTATTTTTAAAAAAAATAATGCGTTTTTGTGCATGTAAAGTAATACATGTTTGCATATATTAAATAATGTGAATATTAATCTCTAAATTCAATTCACTTCTTTGTCAGATAAAATAACCATTTTTTTGGAACAGTCACAAGCAACACATGTGCTGTAAATAAGAAAAAGCAGCAAATCCTCAGATAAGATTTTGGAATTTTCACTAAAACTGCAGATAAATTTTGTTTTAATAAAAATAAATAAATAAATAAATAAATAAATAAAAAACCATCATAGAAGTCAGTGTAAACTCATAGAAGCCAAAATGTATCCTCAGATTTTGTCTGCTCTTCTGCTCTCTGGTTAAAGACTGTAGGTGCACGCTGTCTGTAAACATTTATCACAGATAGGCATAATGGATTTAACAGACTCTTGATACGTAAAACAGACTCAGGTCTCAGAAGACGTTTTGGGACAGGAAGTACCTCTGTCAGATCGTTCAGTCAGTGAGCTGAGAGGAGAAGCTGGACTGGAAAAACAGAGACAGACAGGGAAGAGAAGGAGTCCGTGTTATTGTCTGTGGTGTTTTGAAGCTCATCACACTGACCTGTATTTCACCTCCTATCCACCAGAGGTCAGTACAACCTCAATTTATCTAGGTAGAAACTGCTTCACTTTGTTTAAGAATAAAGTTCCAGCTTTAACCTTTTATGTCCTCTTTAATTCTTTTACAATCATGTATGAAATAATAAACCAACAATATTCATATCTGCTGTCTGTCCCAATAAATTTACTCTGACAGATTTTGAACAAATTCAAATTTTAGGATCTCTCCTAAAATTAATTTGTTTCTATTTTGCTTAAAACTTTGTTCTACGGGTTTGAATTCTGAACAACAACATGAGCAGAATAGCACCTCGGTCTGTGAGACATCCCTTCATCGCACATCCAATTATAAGCTTCATCAGCAAAGGTTAAATTTTAGCTTCTTTTTTTTTTTTTAAAGCTAGGATACAAAAACACAAAATTCAGTGGACCATTTTAGAACACTGGACTGTACATACAAACTCCTGTAGTGCTCCTGGAGTTTGTATTCATACAAAAAACAAAAAAAACAACAACACACTTTTACAAAATAATAAAGAGACACAACCGGTGTTGTGATCATCAATGCAGCAGCTATTGCACCAATGATGATCACAACACTGGTCATGAGACAGATTTTTCCTGGATGTGCTCGATGCAGTGCTGTGGATACTCACACACACTTCCTGAAGGAGGAGTCTGGACCACTGTATATCCTGGGACTGGCTGGCAACCCATAATCTACACACACACACACACACACACACACACACACACACACACACACACACACACAGTTAATAACACAGTATCCTTCTGACTGATTAATTACAGTGTGTTTCTCAGATATTACCGTGCTTACTGGACTCAGAGCAGCTCCGCTTGTGTCGGACGGCGATCGGAGAGGGAGGGGTAATCCTTCTATTTCCTGTCAGGGGAAAGAATACCTCACCCTCTCCCTCTTCTTCCTCCCCCATACCATCTCCTCCAGATGGAGGTGGAGGAGGAGGAACATTGGGAGCTGAAAGCCAAAAGAGAGCATTGAGGTTTTTCATTCAGGCAGCAGGTAAAGCCAGAGAAAGACGTTGAACCAGATAAAACATTTAAAAAATGTTTATATAAGCTGACCTTTGACCCTGGGAGGCAGCGGGGGCGCAGGAGAGGATGGAGGAGGAGGTGGTGGGCTGGGGACGGAGCCAGCGGGATGGCTGTGAAGCTCCATAGCCATGGCGAGTCTCCTCCCCACACTGAGAAGGCCTCCAGCTGGTCCTCCGGGTGTTCCAGAGGAGGACAACGTGACACAGGAGGAGTTGGACTGACTGAAGCTGAAGGGACGGGAGGAGAAGGAGAAGGAGGGGGTGAAAGAAGAGGATGAGGAGGAAGTGGAGCGCTCCTTTTTCAACGGACCATTCTGAAACAGAGGGTGAAGCACATGAAGACGTTAGCAGAGAGAAAGCAGTGAACAATTTATAAAGATCGATAGCTTAAAACTCATTATGAGCATCATGACTAAACTGCAGATTTTATGCACAAAGACTTTTACTCTAACGAGGAAGGGAGCCAAACATGTTTATTTCAAACAGAGTACAAACCAATGGGCTGCACCATAACCCAATAAAATAAGGATTATTTCAAATTGTGAACTGTGCAAAACTCCGATAGCAGAGTAGAGTAAATCATAAATACAAGTAACATATCCCCCTTATACTTATATATGAAAGCAGAACATGAAGAAAAGGCAGTGACATCATTTAAATTACTCTGAGGACATTTTTTTGTAAAAATCTCAACTCAGCAGCCTGTCAGTTGCCATGGTTACCTTGTCATCAAAGTCATCATCACTGTCGTACAGGTCGTCATGACGAATCCTCCACTCGTACTCCACATGGACGTGATGGTCAAACTGGTTGGACTGGGCTTTCTGCAACTGCACACACACAGTAAAATATTTGTAAATGAGGATCACCTTCAAAGACAAGGGACAAGGCTTTAGGAGCTACTGACCTATCAGGTTTGAGCAGTATTTGACTGCATGCTGCTTAACAATCTATGCTGAGAGTAAAAGATGGTCAGTTGAGGATAGGTCCAAAAACTAGGTGCCTCTCTATAGACTGCCTTTAAAATGCCAGATTTTACAACAGAAATTCACTTGTTTACAACCTGCTAAAATAATTAGTTTCAGCTCTGTATCTGTTTTGCTCTTTTATAAAAACTACACAGGTGTTCAATGTGAAACTTTATCAACGCCTTTTGGTTAACAGGTAAGCAAGTAAGTACCGTTTCACAGGCAAACAGTCACAAACCACTGCAACAGAGTAAAAATATTAAGTGCTACAACAGCAATACAAAATCAAGTTAAAACACAGACTAAAATTAACAGGTAGGTGACTTAAGCTCACTATAGACAAGATAGTCTGCTAGCTTTGACCTCCACTTATATGACTCACTAAACTGGGGCTTTCACCATGTTGGACGCCTTTTTAAAGATATAAGATGCATTGCTGTGCAGTTAATTATAGTAACAGACCATCATTTATCTTGCTAAATACATTTTTTAAAAATTAAAAAACTAGTAATTTAGTCCTCTGGCATCTTGGTCAAATATGGTGATAACACAGTATAACAGGTGGTTACTGATTTATCAGACAGTCTGATGTGAATCTGTAATCAGAGCGATGACCTCACCAGTGCCTCACAATGGGTGTGCTTCAACCTGCGGCTCACATCCAGAGCGGTTTCTCCTAACTCGTTCTCTGAAATAAACGGTTAAGATATTAATTAATAATGAAATAATTACCAAATATCATCAGTTTATCCAAGTCACCAAAAATATTCTACATGTAAAAACCTAAAAACTGTGCGTTTTACTTATTGTCTGACAGTCCTCCTGTGTTGTTGTTTTTTTATTGGGCCTCATCTATTGGCTGGAGTCGATGGGCATGGGCGCAGAAGGCAGGTGACTCTACATGGAGAGTGAGGCTGAAGACCTACAACTCTACAGACACTGATCTTCTGTTTCAGGTTATCTTTAGTTTGTCTTTGCGATCCTTACTGTGAACCTCTGGATGATGTGGTTGTTTGAAATAAAGAGTGTTTTATCTTTGGGACAGTAATCCTGGTGAACTCGGATTATTTTGGATGTGAAGAGTCTGACATTTTTCTCATATGCTTTATCAGAATGACATTAAATAACCTCTACACACAGTTGATGCTCAACTGATAAATGAGAGCTCTGACAGATACGTTATACAAGTGTGTGTGTGTGTGTGTGTGTGTGTGTGTGTGTGTGTGTGTGTGTGTGTGTGTATATTACTGATGTGTGTGTTGGCTCTGGCTCTCAGCAACAGCTTCACACAGTCGGTCTTGTTGTGTAGACAGCTGTAGTGCAACGCCGTGTTTCCCGCTGATGTCTGTGTATCAACATTAGAGCTGACAAAAAAGAAAAAGAAAAACATGCAGGTAAACACAAAGGTACACACACACACACACACTGAGGTGTAACAAAGGTTTCCATAGCAGACTGACCAGTTCTGAGCCAGGAAGTCCAGGATGTGTAGTGATGTCCTGTCAGCCAGTAGGACAGCTAAATGGAGCGCTGTCTCTCCTTTCTCCTGATGGCAAGAAAACAATCTCTTGAGATTATGTTGTTCCCAGATTATTAATACCATGCATCTTAATGTAGCTGTGCGTGTGTAGCTGATTATACCTGGGGTTTTTTATATCTGTATGTATGTGCGTGCAATCCAACATGCACATCAGTGTGCCTGTATCAAGTATGTTTAGCTACCTGTATGTGTGCGTGCAGTGGCTGGCTCAGCTCTGCCCTCTGAGCGTACAGCTGGATCAGAGTGTAGATATCGCAGCTCTTGGTTGCCTCCTGCAGACGAAGTCGCAGCGCCGAAGTAGAGCTATGACTCCGCCTCACAAAGTTAACATCTTGATACTTTGACAGGATGAAGTCTTTACGCTCCGGCCTGCACGTCAAAAATATACAACATCAGATTTGTTAGAGTGTGAAATATTTCCTTTGAGTGTGTGCACCTGTGTTCGTCTCTTACATGTGGCTGTGTTGAGAGGGCTTCAGTGACGGACTCAGCAGGTTGGCTTCCAGTATTTCGTTAAAACCAGAATTACCGACATTCCTGGCCAACTGGGAGATACAGAGAGAGAGAGAGAGAGCTCACAGTCAAGGGCAAACAACATGAGGGCCATGTAATACCCATTCAGTGGGTATTGTATCAAGAATAAGAATCATCATGATTTTTAACCTCAGAATAAGCTAGATTGGATTAGTTGGGGGACTCTCTCCCAACTCTGTGTGAACGGTACTCATGGCTAGTTTCAGTCATGACTGAAGTAGTAATTTGGATGAGTGACGAAACGTTTCTCCCACTGAAAACGCTACGCCCAGATGAACAGAATCAACTTTTGGGGATTTACTTACCTGGATGATTGAGAATGCATCGAGATGTAACGTTACAATCTTTTTCAGTTTGTCAGAGGTCACTGCTGACTGAGAATTGGAACTTATTATGTCTTGCATGGATATAAATCTCTTCTCTGAATTAACATTAAATAACCAAGTTTGACATTTAGTTAAATATTTTCTAACATTACATATGTCAGAATAAACCACACTGCACTGAAATAGTAAAGATCCAGCTGCAAAGCAATGGAAATGCACAGCAGGAAAAAAAAGACTCTAAACGTTGAAACTACCTGAGAGTTTATCTCTACAAATGTCTTTGATAACTGTTCACAAAGCTAACTGAAACTATGACACATGCTAATGACAGTTCTCAGCTGAGCACATGTAAATGCCCTGCACAGTAGCATTTCAGACGTGAACCCAGTTACACCTGGAAAGCATGAATGATAAGCTCATTAGCTAACAGGTCTGACCTACCAGCAGGTCTGAGGTTCCCAGACTGTCCAGGCTCAGAGACTGGATCCTGGAGACGTGGACCCCCATTTCCCTGTGGATGCCTGAACACTCAATACAGGTCAGGATACCCAGGTTTGTAGACAGCCACCCAGGATCTACAGTAAGAGAGGTCAAGGTCAAAGGTCAAGGTCAAATTTATTTATATAGCACATTTCCAGATAGAAGATGCTGCACAAAGTGCTTAACAATGTAAAAATGGCATTAAAAAAGCAACAATGTAATACAATAATAACAATAATAGGACAATAAAAGAATTAAAATAATAACTAAAACTATTTGAAATAAGACCAAAATGCTTGGGCCATAGTGTGTTAAAAGCCAGGGCATAGAAACGTGTCTTTAGTAGTGATTTAAATCGATCAAGTGTTTGTGCAGATCTAATATTTAGGGGGAGACTATTCCAGAGTCTGGGACCTGCCACAGAGAAGGCTCTATCGCCATGAGATTTGAGATAAGTCCGTGGGATGGACAGCATTAATTTTGAGCTTGACCTCATGGTTTTTCATGGAGCATAAGCAGAGAGGAGCTCAGACAGAGAAGGAGGGGCTCGGGCATTAGGTGACTTAAAAACAAAAAGTAAAAGTTTAAATTGGATCCTGTAGGAGACAGGAAGCCAGTGTAGAGAAGCTAAAACTGGGGTTATATGCTCTCTCCGGTTGGTACCAGTTAGCAGGCGAGCAGCTGCATTTTTGACCATCTGAAGACAATGAATGGAGGCCTGGTCGAGACCAAAATACTATGAATTGCAGTAGTCCAATCTGCAAGCAAGGAAACGGTGAATGGCACGTTCAAAGACATTAGCCGGGAGGTATGGTGTTACCTTGGCTAGCTGTCTAAACTGAAAGAAGCAGGAAAAAAAAAAAAAAGAAGCAGGACTGGACTACTGCACTCACCTGCTTATTCAATTTAAAACAATCATCAATGTAGACACCGAGGTTTTTTACATGTGTTTTACAGGAGGAGGAAAGGGGGCCCAGAGTGCCATCGATGTGATTATTGACAAAGCTGCCAAAAATGACAACTTCAGTTTTATTTTCATTTAGCGAGAGAGATTTTTTCCACATTAAAAGCCTACCTTGGCACAAACCACCTGATTGTAGAAATACAGACTGCTAATAAGAAATTATATAACATTTAGCAGATAAATATTAAATACACGCTTGGAATTAAACTAAGCTATTCATTCAACTGTCTTATTTGCCACAAAATAATCTTTCAATTATTTGCTTGATTAAATATGACACAATTAAATCAGTAATCTCTTCGGCATAACATCTAGTGTACTTTATTGGTTTGATTACCTGGTGCGCCACAGTCACAGCAGCTGTTGTTTCCCGGCATCCGTTTGATGTCATCGGTGATGGCTCGGGTCAGATCCTCCACGCTGCTCTCACTCCCTCCTCCTCCTTTTCTCCCCCCGTCCAGAGCCATACTCAGAGCCTCCTGCTTGCTGTTAGTGAGCACTGACATCCAGCTGAAAACAAACAACACTTCTTAATAATGTGTTCTCATTTTTAGACCCAAGATGATGTGAGCACCACAAGAAAAGAGTAGTCCGACAATTTACCACCATTACTATATTAAAAACACACACACGGCCGCTGACATCTCAGTCCAACCTCTCTCAGACAGCGTTTCAAGAGACATGCATCTCACTTCTTTAGGTGCAAAGTTTGTGGAGCAGCAAAGGAAACTCCCCTTCTGTCTAACTAAACATTTTCAGACTTGTAATGTTTAGTGTCTAGTGTCACATGTGCAATCATACTGCCCAAGACCTGCAGAAACATAACTCATACTGTACGTGTAAACTTAGCAGAGTGGCCCGTTAACAACCTGCCCGAAGAAAGTTTTACTTACGCCACACACTCAGCTTCATCTTCAGCCAGGAAGTGATAGGTCCGATTATCTGCAGGAAAAGGTGTATCTTATGCTTACAGAGACGTATTTATACAGTACATAATACTGATTACATGCATTTAAATTTATATTTGGATGCATGCAGTTTTTATCTTGTGTTAAATTATGTACGACTTCAGTGTACATGTAGAATAGCATTTAGTGACACTTACGAGAGATAAGGTCAAAGCATTTCTTATCCTCCACGCTGGGTTTAACCTGACATGTGAGCAGGTTGAGTCTGGTGGGAGGTTTGTTCGGCTGAAAAGCAGAAAGAACGCTGCTGATAAGATTCAGTTAAAACATAGACAGCAAAGAGAACTAAGCCAAACAGATTTTTCCTGATGTTTTTATCTCTTTATACATTTATACACATGCACTCACAGTAGCATGCGCGATGGTCAGGTAACAGTTGTGAACTGAACATTTCCTCTTCTGCCACATTTTCCTCAACCTGTAACACAAACACAGTTTTAGTCCTTTTAGTGATCCTAATAGCGCTGACTATCACCAAGTGTCTTAGTGCCCTCGCTCTGTAGCAACTTATCAATAAGGAAGACCACCCTATAGTTTTGGTGATTAGCAGATTGCCAGAGTAGCCCTTCATTTGCTTGAAACACATACTTGTCTACAGCAAATTAGTAACTGTCAGGGAATACACATTTTCCCTAGCATACTTTGGTCTCCAGTGGGTTGCCAACCAGTCACATGTGTAACTGAGGCCTTAGAAAAGCATAAGTTTCAGGTACTCTCCCTTTAAACCTCCTTTCAAACCCGAAATCTACAGCCATGTTTTATATACAGTCTGTAGGTGCACACAGAGAGATCTGTTCCCTGATTTTCACAATAAATGCAGCATCTTCCCCCATCCAACATAAATATTTTGGAAAACATCGACCAGTCTGGAGGGAACAAATTACAAAGGCCGGTTTCTTGCCATTCCATAATCCACACACACAAATATAAGTACGAATCCAGCACATGTGCAATGTCGCTCCTTGTCAGTTCAATATCTATATCGCCAGTTCACAACAGCTGCCTCAAGGCACTTCATTTTGTAGGGTAAAGACACCACAATATTAGAAAGAACAGTGAGAATAAAAGAGTGCCTTAAGCTATGAGACACAAGCCTTTAAAAGGAGATGATGCAATGACCATGATTATATAACAACATTAAACCAACGGCTGCAGGCTGATGTTGGTTAAGTGGTCCAAGAACTATTCAAATTCAAACAGTCAGTAGCACCAAAAAGCTTAAGGACACTCCATTAAGAGCACAAGTCAGATACATTTTTCTAAATGCGTTATTAATGTCGAGGAACAAATGTCGGTCAAGGTGAAGATACTTTTAACTATTTAACATTGTTTATAGGAGTTGCCCTATTTTATCAACGCTTTGGTACCGTTTGTTTTTAAAATTTAAATGATTTCTTTAAAATACTGCAATTGAAAAAAAATCAGTACTACCAATGCAGTTTGCACATTAAGAGTAATTGAGGCATTTAACTTAATTGCACTGCTTTGTGAATGTTTAAAAAGGCGTGCAGGTTATTTTATGTTGTGTGTTTACCCGTCACTCTTCTTGTAGAGGAATCCTGTTCTCTCCGTCCCGTACTGTTTGTCTCCCAGCAGCTGATGCATATTGTACACCTGCTTAGGCAAAGAGTCCTACACGCGCACACACACACACACACACACGTGCAGACACACATTCATTATTTTGCATGTCCAAACAGCAAAATAGCGCACATATGTGTCTGTGTCTCTGACCTGCTCCGTGTGGACGACCGGCCTCAGCTGATCTCTGAGTGTGCACAGCTGTCTCTTCTCCTCATCCTGACGTTGCTTCACCTGCACACACAAACAGCTCACCTGCAGAGCTCAGCTAATCCAAGATCACATGCTGCTGCCGCGCTTACACCGTCCAAATCTCACTCAGCAAATTTCCATTTTTAGTTTTGGATTAAATCATCACGAGTTTACTTCTCATGGTATATTACATATGTAGAGAGCTGGAGCTGATCAGTTACTGTATGAATGGATGAGTTTTGATCATGTGACTGCAGAGACAGGGCACAACCAAGCGGCAAAGTATAGTTCCTCAAGGCTGGCTCCAAAAGGAAAGTCAAAAAGAGAGTAAATCACTTAATTTCTTACTTCATGTAATGTCTCTATTCTGTATGTTGTATTCTTCATAATAATAATTTTTTTTAAAGTAAATGACTTGATTTTAATCTCTGTGCAAATCATTAACAATCTGCCAGCCGCACTTAAAGGCTGCTGCTAGTGTTGCTGCTGTTAGCGCTTCCTGTACCGTGGTCAGGACTCCGTTGAGCTCATCCATGTACTGCTTCAGCCTCTGAGTGGTGGAAACACACTCCTGCAGGAAACTGAACACAAACATAAAGATGTAGTAAATCGAACCATTCCAGTTTACTGTATGTAGCTTTGCCAAAGCTGTGTTTGTGTGAGCTCCTACTTGTTGTGGCTATGGTAGTGTTTGATGAGGTTCTGCAGAAGGTCGACTCCTCGCTTCGTCTTTATCTCATTGACCCTAATTAGATACTGAGGGAAAAAGACAAGAAGCGATTGAAGGAAAGCTGCACATTTAAAAAATAAAATAAATAAGAATGGAAATGAAGGGGAAGAGTCACTGACCTCACACATGCTCAGTTGGAAGGAGCGTCTCTCCTTCTCCAGCTCCTCCGCGATCTCTCCTCCGCTCACCTCACTCCTCACCATCCCATACTGCCGAGCCAACTCCCTCTTCTCCTTCTCCACCTGTTTACTGCACACACAGTTTCAAGACTTTAATTTAAAAATCTTCCTGCCCCTAATACAAACGTATTAAAGTTTCCAGTCTTAGATACTAGCAAATAAACATAAGTTAATTCAGTGTCACTCACAATCTGCTCTCATAATCCCTCCACGCTCTTTCAAAAGGCTTTTTCAGATCCTAGGAGACACAGAAGGAAACTGGAATTAGAATTATTTACCTTACTGAACACAAGCAGCAGCATCCTGAGGCTAAACAGTAAAAAAAAGACTACAAAGATTCATTTTTTTTGACTGAACTCTGGTGAAATGTTGACAGAAACACTGGCCAGAGGCTCGTGACTGTTATAGTTCATACGAGTTATTTAGGTGGTATGAATGCACTAAGCAAAGATGAATGTCCTCACCCCCTTCACCTCCCTCAGGTCTCCTTTAACCAGAGAGTCCAAGAAGAAGTTGATGTTGTGGAGCATGCTCTTTAGCTGAACACAGAGAAACATAAATTATCTAAAGGGAAAACACATACTGCTCAAAGCCATCATGGGTAACACTATGAACTGCTTAACATGAAAAACATTAAGACAGTTTAGGTGATTATGACTTTGACAGAGAGCACAAAACCATATGACACAAGGATTGTGTCACGAGCTCACTACGGTCTACTGCCGTCCAGATGTATAGTAATTAGAACTACAGTTTGGTCTTAAGTTAGGTCCTTAATCGGACAGTGACAGTAATGTTGCTTCTGTACACCAACACAGCGGATTTAAATAAAGCAATCAAAATATGAGTACCTCATTTTCAAACCCCAGAATAACTGGACAATAAATGATAATAAAATGCACTCGTCATAACATAGAACCAAAAAGTCTGTATTTAATCATGTAGCTGATGCTGGTCAGTCAGTCATTTTGCAAATGAACTCATTATGCGCTCCTCGACATGGGGCTTTCTGTAAAGGAAGGAGGCAGATATTTTCAAACTAGAGCAAAGACTCATTTTAAGGGTTTTTTCAAACTGAAGTTACAGATTTTTAAGTAGAAACTCATCAGCTGGAGGTGTTTTGTTGCTATCACTCACCAGGTTTTTCATGGGAGAGAGGAGCTCTTTGGAAAAGTCCGCCAGGCGGCAGAAGGCGGAGCCAACCTCCGTCTCTCCGTTTGAGTGACAGTTGACCGACAGCTTCTCCATCGCGTTAATGTACTGCTCCAAATGAGACACGTGTTCTGACACAGAAATGCTGTTAGTAAAGGGAACAATACGGGGATGTGCATGTGTGCGTGTATATTTTGGGGTGTGTACCTTGACCTGATGTGTATTTGGCTTTTGCAGCTTTTTTCATCTTCTGTAGCACCAACCTGTCGCTGTCCAGAACCTGAAAAAAACAAAAAAACAAACCATACACACATTAATAAAGAGTGTGTGGACCTGCAGTGTGTGCATGTGTGTGTACATGTGCATGAAGGGGAGGTGGTAGTAATTCACCTGCTGACTCAACATACACACAGAGGACAAACTTGATGACATCGCTTGATGGCAGCAACGTTCCTGTGTGAGAACCATCGTCTGATCACTAAAAATCTCCACATGAAACTCCACAGTGAAGCTCTTCTCCCCATTCTGAGAAGATGTTAATTTTTTACCTTCAGCAGTTATTAACAGGTTAATAGTTTGTATAACGATTTCTACATGATTATTTCTGAATGTGTCAGACCACATATCTAATGGAGGCTGCCAGTTTTCATGCGCTGCTGCTTCTTATTGATTATTAAGTACTTTTTTTTTTGACACTACAACTTGAGTGTGGAAATGATGATTGATGGTTGTTATTATTGCAGTTGGAAATGTTAGGGTTGAAAATACTGTGTTACGTCAATAAACCACCACAAATTTCAAATTTTATCATTTAATTACATTTAAACAGCTTCAGGGTTTGCTTGATTTTTTCACATTCAACTTTCAAAGGTGTCCTTATGACCTAGATGTTGACATAAATGCCATTAAAATTAAAGAAAAGTGATAATTATGCAAAAAAATATGACAGGAACTAAACAAATGACCCTATCTGCAGCAGATTTTGGGGTATTCATAGCATTATTAATATGCTCTACTTTATTGTCAAACAGTGAAATAACATTTATCTTTGCCTGTTGGGAATTTATCTTTGGACAAGCTTGGACTGTCTATATGTTGCTTATTATTCGTGGCTTTAAAACTTTGCACACATGAAATAAATGTCACTATAAACAGGTGGTATGCCACCATATGGGTGTTTATTCTAAAAATTTTTATAAATAATTAGAAATTATAAAATTAAATCTGTAATTTACAGTTTTTCAGCCTCCTTTGAATGCAGTACCAGTGTGCAAGCTAGAACATCCTTTACGTAATTATCCCTCTGGCCCCTTCTCTTATCATCAAATAACCATAGCTGTGAATGATTAATCTGTTGCCATGGTAACATATGCCAACACTGTTGGGGGTACATGTTTGGGGCAGAAGGGCAGTGTTTTTGAGGCCAGGCTCGGGGTCAGTAGCTCCACTGTTGAGGGAATTGCGCTGCCTGCTGGCTTGAGGGGCATCCCCATTCAAGCTCTCAGACCTCACACAGTAGCAGAGCAAATTTACAAACTGTTTAAGACCTTTAGTAGATTATAAAATGTTCTAACTTTAGACCTAATCACTTTAACATTAAGAAATTACTTCTGTATATGTAAATATTTAAAGGGCTTCAGTCCATTGAGTCTTCGGATGAAGGGTCCAAAATGTTTGCAAATATGCATGCAAAGGGAGGTTTAGACAAAACTCGGATGTAAACATTTCATGATTTTGTTCCGCGTTTCCTTCTGAAATCCTGCAAGCACACTGCAAACTATAAGGGTGATATGAAAGTCGTGGCAGACAAATGGAAAAGAAACTGCTGTTACTGCAGAATGTTATTTTAGTCAAACTTCGTAGTGAGATACAGTCTGCTTTTTGTTTCAATTCAAGGATGTTCTGAAAGGCTGTAAACAACATGTCTGCAAATATAAGATGAGTAGTAGTTAAGGAACAGCTTTGTGCTAATTAGCCATGCTACCAATCTGCTGAGAACCATTTGCACCCCTTGTGTTTTGACAAATTTTGCATAGCATGATTCTGTGTCTTCCTCCAAAAACTCAAAGTGACAGCAACACTTTGATTGTGAATGAAGTACAAAAGCTGGACTTCAGTGACTGAAGCATTTGTCTAACAGAAATGATCACATTTCTTCACCAATAAGCATGATAGCTCGAAGGGCGATTGACAGTAAATAAGAAGATTCATGTTTTTGATTAATAAGTAAAACATGGAAGATGTAGCTCTAGTATAGTCATTAAAAACAATGCACGAATTTAGCAAACAGTTGAGTGAATTGCTTTTTGATAAGGAATCTGATACTTTCCTCAAAGTACAGTAATACACGAATGCATTACTTTTTCTGTACGCAGTAACTAAGAATATATCTGAACTAGTAAAAATGATTGTCACCTGTCAAAACACTGCCCAGTTTACACAGCTTTTGTCTACAGCGGCTTTGATCTCGATATAATGGCGACAAGCTCAAACACTGCTGTTAAAATAAAACAGCTGAAGGGGTTTGGGCAATTTGACCAGGATGCCTTCCTGGAGATTTGTGCATCTCATTTGGTTTGGGAATGCTTCAGTGTGATCCTTGAAAACAGCTGGAGGCAGTGGTGGTGGTGAAGGAGGTGTGGGCATACAAACTGTATGAGGCCTGCCTTGTACTCCTATAGAACCAAGTGTTGAGCTGGTAGTCAATGTCATGAAACCCAGTCATGACAGTCAAAAGCTTCTTGCAATAGCATTATATAGAGGTAACATTTTCTGCAACTTCTTTCATAAATGGCTCTGAAATTTAGTGAAAATAATGAAACATCCACACAGCAGCGAGAGTTCTGGAGCCGCTCAATGGATAATATTTATAAACCATAATGTCGTCAGACCTGTGACTAAACAAATGTTAAAAGACATATCGAGGTAAAACAGTCCAACCATCAGAACTGTGTGTTATAATGTGGATTAGTCTGTTTAACAAGAGTGTGGTGAGTCTATGTTTGTGTCAAAAGGTTGGGATAAGTAGCACAGACATTTAAATGAAATTGTGAATAGCAAGCTGAAAAGCCAACAACGCTAAGCACCAGGGGTCATCGTTAGTTAATGGAAACCGTCAATGGCAATAAATTCATAGTGCATAACCTCATGAATCACAAAGAAATTGACCTGCACACTCCTGGTCGCACACTCTGTGTCGTAGTTCTTTGACCCAACTCTCTTCACAGCGATGATCGTCGATATAAAGGCTGTTACACTTTGACACACAAGTTGATACTTGCTCTCTTTGCAAGTTTGAGGTTTTAAAATGCATTAGTCAAAGCAGGACTAAAAGGGAACCATCTAAACACAGCAGAAAGGCTGTGCTGTGCTTCACAAGGAGACAAATTTAAATCGGTTACATTTTTTTTGTACCAAGAAGAATTTTAAAAGGAATAAACTGTTTCATGCTTGCAGGCATTTATCATCTATAGTAAGTATGTATAAACAATTAATGTGCAAAGGCCTTTGTGATTTGTTAATCACATGCAAATAATATAAAAATGTTGTCATTTGTAGGAGACAGGGTTAAAAGGAAAAACTGTACATTTCACACAAAGAGGGGTTGGTATGAAGGATTGATTGGGGGCCACAGCTGCTCATTTTCCCCGGGGACCCTGAGCACTTAGGTCCGGCCATGAATGTAGGCTAGAAGCCAAATAATCAATTTACCGTGTACGGATAATCTCATTCATCAGGTAGCCTACACCCGTCCTGTTGAATCTGCACGATAAGCATCTTCAGACTGCTACCACTACCTGCTACCCCTCCTCTGTCAGTACTGACCTCCTCCAGCAGGTAGACTGTGTTCCTGCAGCTGATCATCTTGGAGGTGAAAGAGGAGGTAGTGGGAGAGTTCCAGTCCTCCTGAACCTCCTGGACGAACTCTGATACCGACACACACTCCGGCATTGTGCTCCTGAGGCCGGTAAGGACCGGGAGAGAACCAGGACAGTCCGGAACTGAAAGACCAGTTCCACACAAAAGACCGAGGACACCAAGCGCAACGTAGAGTCACCAACAACACACAAAAATTAAAAATACAGCTGAAACGAGCCCATCAGTGGTACGTCCAGACTCCCACAGTCCCGGTAAGAGAAACTAGCATCAACTGGCTGATTTAAAAAAAGAAATGGGTAATTAAAGACCTGCTGGGTGATTCCTCCTCCGTCAGTGTGAGTGAACCGCAGCATCAGCTTCTTTTCTCCAAACAAAGGTGGTTAAACCCAGCAGCAGATGAAAGCCCACCAGCCTCTCTGCACGAAACAACCAAAAGATTAAAACGCCGCCGGTTCACTGACGTCCTAAGATCGAGTCGGTCTCCGATAGAGCGTCTTCATTGAGAGAAAACCAGCAAACCCGCCCGTGTGTGGTCAGTGTGTGAACCCGCTGACAAAGAGCGGAGGAGAGGAGAGGAGAACCGGACCCACCGGGCACCGGTTCCGGGCTCAGATGAGACAATAAAAGCGGCTTCTGCTGTCGGCTTCAGCCGCAGCTTCATGTCTTCTCGTCACAGATATTTCTTTTCCTGCTTTTGCTCCTTTATTTAAACCGCATGGAGAGGCGCGTTCACGGTGTACAGCGGCGGAGCCCTCTGTCGCGGCCGCGCGCACTGCTGACCGGGAGGAGTGTGAAACGCACGCTCCTCCAAATAAACCTCAGCTCGTTACACCTGCGTCCTCTCGTTGTTCGCTTAAATCACTCAACCGGAGTTACATTTCCACAAACGGCCATTTTAAAGTTAGTTTCAAAAGAAAAGGAACCATGAAAACAGGATTAGCTACTCAAAGACCCCACAATCTGAAAATCCCTGTTTGTGCTTTTTTCGACTCGTTTTCAAAAAAAAAAACAAATAAATTAAATTGGTTTCAGCCGGCAGGCTTAATTAGGACCAGCATGTAAGCGGCTAATACCTATCCAAAGACTTCATGCATATATATATATTAATTTAATTCTGGGTTGATAGTTTTATTTTTATTTTCTTCTTTAGCAAACCAACCCAAAAATCTTTCTAAAAATAATTCGAAGAACTTCACGTTTTTTGAGCATTTAGCCAGTGAAAAACCAATGCGACACCACGGTTCAGTTGTTGTCTAATGACGTAAGTAAATGTCATCTTATTCGCTGATATAATGTTATCAGACAGATGTTGGTATCTGCTGATATTGGATCTGTTGCACCGGTGGATCCATAGGGTATATACAGGCATGTTAAAAGTTAAGGTCCATTGGACTCGCTCCAGTTCTGTGAAAAACTAAGTACGACCCATAATTTAGCAGCAATAACTTGAAGTTTTCTGTTTAACTTTATCGGTCTTTCTTGTTGTGCACTCTTTACACGGTCGCCTCAGTTCACTAACGTGAACTACCAATTATTCGTATCGACTGAGCCTCTTCTTCGTCTTCTGACATAATTTCCTTTGTAGTGTCTGAGGCAAAAAGCCAAAGTTTGTCTTGGCATCAACCATCATTATCATAGTTTTAGGGGAAACAATCAGAGCAAACCGCTATAAACAAGCTACTTCCAACTTCCTGTTGTTCTGACAGAAGATAAGAATGAAGTCTGACAGCTGACTGCAGCGTATTACTTAAATACCCCTAACAAACAAGGAAACATCCAAAGTTCTTTGATGCCTGTTTTAGATATGAGATAATAAAATGTCCCACTGTTAAAGTTAGGTGTGATATTGAGCCTTTTTCCAAGAAAATATAATAGTCAAGCTAGAAAACAGTACATCTTTTTAAAGGAAGATGTAGCAAAGTTCTCCTACACCAGACTAAATGTGTCGTTATGACAGAAATAATGTGTGCTCTATAACTTCAGTGCAAGAACTTCTACACAGAGGCAGCCTTATTTCTGTCCCTGCAGTTCAAATCCCAGCCAATTAATTTTGAATGAGTTAATCTAATTTCACAACTTATTTGCGAAGGGAAGAAACTGTGGTTTTAATTCTGCATAACCACAGTGAGTAGAGACGTGGCATCTCACTTCATAATTATGTTGTTTCTCACCTTTCTACAGAATTAAAAAACTTGAATTTTCTGCTGTGATAGCTGTTAACAGGCACAATGACAGAACATAGAGAAATTACTTAAGCAGAGATCAGAAATCAGCACTGACAAATCCTTACCACGTTGTCTTAGCTGTCTATGGAGTCAAATATTTTGGAAAAATATCTGGAGAACCACGTATTAAATTCCTGAACTGCAGATTCAGCTTTTATGTTTGTTTGTTTTTTTTACCTTATTTGGGTGATATGCCAGGAGCAAAAACAGGAAGTGGCAGATACACTTAAAAATTTATCAAAGTCAAAAGTTTACAGCGCAACCCAAATACACTAACATTCACGAAATTAACTTTCCTGTTGGTGATTTCCTTCAGCATTATTGCAGCTTTAAATCTCTTTCTTCTATTACGTTATGTAGAAGGCCTAATGTATGAGACCACTATTACATAGCATGCTGTATGTTCTGTGTATATAGGACTACATTGCATGTATTACTTGTATAGTAGATGCTGGATGCCGATGTAGCAGCAATTATACTCTGTGCCATTGTCTTTGACATAAACAGATTGCTTAATGCAGCACAGAAATAGAACCATCCGTTATGTAAGGAATCTGTTGTAGCTGACATTCAATTCAGATTGTTTTGGTGCAAATTGCTTTGTCTTTCAGTTACTGAGAAATCGTATAGCTCTCAGTGCTGGTGTGACGCTGATCCCACTACAATTAGCACACCAAATTTGTGCATAAAAGAAGCCAGAAAAACTGCCAAATTGAATAGAATTAAAAGCTAATTAAAGTTAATCTCCTTCACTGGGACTCTGCAGGTTTCGTTTGATCATTTGGTGGAACTTTCAGGTCTGACCTTAAACCTGTTAATTGTGACAGCAAGCAGGAGTTACATAGAAGTAAAAGTAAAAGATCCTTGGTGTCATGAATGCGTGCTGTTATTAAATCCTTTCCTGATCAGTTTGTTGTCTCACTGAATGCATGTTCATTTTGTAAAAGAGGGTTCCTATCAGTGTCCAGCATGACAGTAATGCAGGGTATCTTTAAGGGCGGTACCACCATATGAATGACAGGTTGCTACATGCGGCTTCTATCGGTTTCTTAGTCAGGTCCATCTGCGTTCATGATCAAAGCTAAAATGACAATGGAGAAAATACTCTGATCGAGAACTTTGAAAATAGGAGTAACTTTCACTATATTTAGATTTAAGAACCCAGTGTCCAGGTGGATCTATTTGCAAAAATAACTTCTAGTATTCATAATTTATTTTAATTGGTATATAATCCCTGGAAAATAAGAACTTTTGCAGCTTTATTGGCTTCAAATATGCCCCACAGCAAGAATGGGAACTATTTCATGGAGTATGATCATTGCATCTGTCTGCAGTCTGTGATTTCACTGCTAAATGCCAGAAGGTTATGTACTTATTTGACTTACCTTCCAATTATAACACCAATATAAACCTAACTATGCATAATACACAATATTAGACGTATTACAATGAATAGAAAAGTGTTTTATTTTAACATACATACTTATTTGTTACATCGGGTTGCTGCAAGTTTTACAGTTCATAAAATACATGTAAATAAGATCAGTGTGGTTTCAAACTGAGGAAAGAGATTTAATTTCCTCTGAGGATGGATTCATCCAAACGTAAAACATCTCTTTGATTATGTAGTGCAGTCAGGATAAATACATTAAATCACCTGTTATACAGATTAGGTACATAAAAGTGAGGAATAAAAAGGACGCTGGGCCAGGTCAGGTCAACAACCAGCCATCCATTTCTTTACCCCTTGATGATGAGAGAGCTGATTTGCTGTGGCATTGTGTAGACAATGAGGACGATGAAAAGCGTGAGGATGGTGATAATAACCAGAGCAATGATATACTTCTTGTATTTCTTCCAGATGAGGAAGACGAAGGTCTTCATCGGGTTGACGAACCAGGCGAAGCTGGTGGTGGGACGACTGGAGAGACAACAGAAGACAGTTTATGTGTTCACACCTGGGCTGTGGAAGCCTACAGGCTGGGTCACACCAAATTCAAAACATCAGTGTTTTACCACAAAATAAACTTTCCCTGCTAGTGACCAGAAACGACAGGATTACAAAATTAGTACATCAAAGAAACAGATCAGGCTGAGCGGTTTGGAGACAAAGGTAGAGAGACAAGACTGAGATGGTTTGGACATGTGCAAAGGAGGGAGAGTGGATATACTTGATAAAGCATGCTCGATATGGAGCTGCCAAGCAGGAGGAAAAGAAGAAGACTATAGAGAAGGTTCTTGGAGTAGTAAAAGAGGACATGCAGAGGATTAGCTGGAAAGAGGAAGATGCTGGAGATAGCGGGGATGGAGGCAAATGAGCTGCTGTAGCAACCACTAAAGAGATCAATCAAAAAAAAAAAGAAAATGGTTTTAGTTACATTAATCAGGGAAATTTAGAGATGAAAGAAAAGGAAGTTAAAGACATTTATAAGAGAGTATTCAAGTGTATAAATATATTAACTTGAAAAAAGAAAAAAAGAAAAGAGTTGTAGTGTGCATGTGGTAGTGCACGCAGTACTTTGGTTTGTCCAGAGGCTCTGGCTCCTTGCGTGCCCGACCCACAGGGTTGGCCTCTGCCTGCTCCAATGTCACCAGCTGAAGCTCCGCCTCCACTTTTCCCTTCATAGAGACAAGTTTGTGTTAAATAAAATTCATTTTCTTCATTTGCCATTATAAACTCAAAGACCAGAAGGCCAAAAGTGGGGAAAAAAGCTTTTGCTGCTGCAAAACTCTGTTTAAATTTCTCTTCTTGTGCCAACAGACACAGATGTTCTATAATTTAATTGAATAAATATTTTACTGCTTCTTGAACTGAAGTGATTCAGATGGATTTTTGTACCATTAACAGGAAAGTGTTGCCCATGCTGTCAGTGTACTGGATGTCCTCCTCTCTCAACTGGCTCCTCTTGTCTTTGTTCTTCTTTTTCTTTTTGCGTCCCTTCTTTTTGGCTTCCTCCTTCTCCTTCTCCTCCCTCTCAAAGTCCTCGGCGGTCTTTGGACGAGTCAGGGGCCACCAGCCCTTCATCTTCTTGGCACGAAAGATCGAGAATCGAGGGCTGGCCCGATCCTTCGCCATCGAAATCGTACACTTACCGGATGACTTTGCCGGTCGCACCATGTCGCTGAGGCGCAACTCTATTGCACCTAGCAGATGAAGCATAAAAGAGGAATGACTGGGTGGAAGAGTCGGAGGTAAGGACTCTTTAATCTTGTGACACATTTTAAACAGTGGATGGAAAAATAACAGCTCAGCCGTGAGTTGAATAAAGCTGAAATAACTATTACAGAAACATAAAAACATTCATTTGTTAATTGCCAAGATTGTTACTTTAGGGCAGCTGTGGTATAAACCATACACTGGGTGGTGGTCTAATAATTCTTTTAAGGGCTATTAAGCATTTCCTAATTGACAGTGTTGATAAGCCTGTGTGCCTCACCCAGGAAGTCATTGGCAGCGATGCGATCGTAGTCCCAGACCTGCAGAGCCAGAACAGCCGGCTGACGAAACTCTGACTCCTCCAGAGAGAAGATGGACTCCTTCTTCTTGTACACCACCTCTTTCTACAGAAGGAGAAGATGCATTTTTAACAAACATGATACGTCTCCAGTCATTTTCTAGTACCTCTAGAAAACTATGTGAAATAACTAACAGAAACACATATTTCATGTATTGTGACACTGTTGGTTGTTTGTTTGTTTAATTGCTGTCTTAACTATAGAGAAACTCAGTAATATTTCTGGTCAGAAGTTTACAAAAGCAATCACAAAGGCACTACCCCCTGAAATTTACATGGTAGACAGCTAAGTACATAAGGTGCAGAGTATACTACTAAGTACTGAGGCTCACTATGAGACATGCTAGCATCCACTAGAGCCACAAGAAGATCAGCATCTCCGTCTAGTAGTTTTTTCTCTTCTTTGATCTCTTTTTTTACCCTCACTCCAACTCATCGTAGCAGATGACAGCCTTCCCCTGGGATTTCTTCTTGTTAGAAGGGAGCTTTTCCTCCCCACTCTTGCCAGGTCCTTCCTCATACATTTTGGATACTTGGTGACTTTGGTTATGTCATCTTAATGGATCTTTACCGTACAAAACAAATATCCTGGCTATTTTTGTAATTTCAGGCTTTATAAATAACTGAAGTTGTACTTTAATAATTTTTTTAAACTAAAATGCCTTTTCTGGGCAGCACCAAAGGAAAGAACATAAGAGTCAAGATGATTCATCTCCAGAGAAAGAGCGCATTTACTTATGTTTACTGATTCTGAAAAAGGAGTTTTCTGCTTTTCTACTTTATGTAAAGATTCAAGGATGATATTTTTAACATTTTTATAGACTTATTAGTTATCTGGTCGTAGCCCTGGAGACATAAGAGCAAAGGCTAATTGACATTAAAAGGTCCAGACATCACCAAAATATGTGTGTACCTCAGTAGGAAGGTAGTCAAAGCGGAAAACAAATCTCCAGTTAAAGTTTCCTTCTCCAGTCAGAGAGTTGAAGTGAACATCGGTTTCCTGCTTGTCTCCTTCCAGTCCTTTTATCCAGCTGCACAGGGAATACAACACAACAATGATCCCTAAAGGCTAAGCAGGAACACAGAGGTAAGCCCATCAAGATGTAGGCATGATGACTGTGCAGACCAAGTTAGAGAGAGTGTGTGTGTGCGCGCGTGTCTAACCCTTTCACATAGATGTCAGAGGACGGGTCGCCTGTGAACGGGTTCACATCATCCAGAAACACATCATCAGTGTTCCAGATGATCACACGCAGCTCGTATTGTTCAGGTAGGCGGGGCTTTATGTCAATGGGGGGCGGAGCTGGGATGTCAGTGGGAAACATGTCCACCCACATATGAAGATAGCCCTGCAACACACACACACACAGCTGAATATACTTATTTGCACCTGTAGCAGTGTGTTGTCCTTACTGCTGTGGTATGGTTACCTGTGGCAGTCCAGGATTGTCCTGGTTCATCAGAGACCGGATTTCCACGTGCTCAGGTACCAGAGGAACAACTCCAGCAATGAATTCGTTCATTTCACCCCAGCGGTGCAGCACACTCAGGGCTGCATGCTCCTGTATCTCTGCCTCCTCCTCTGGAGACCGCTGGTTCTTCTTCAGCAGGTCTAATAACAATAACAGTGGCAGCAGCAGTGTTGTTAGAGCTGTTATTACCATTACTGTTATTAGTGTTATGAGAGCTGGAGGCTGCTGTATGAGACGAGCAGCAGAAATAAAGTATGAAAAATGATTATGGTGCAGTTTCAGAGCTGCTAGATGGAACAATATGATGTTGTACTGTATATTATGATTCATTTACAGATGTACAATTATGCACTGTTTACTTTGGCTTCAGAGTAAGCACTGCTTCACTTAGTACTAAAGTCTATTTAGATCTAGCTGAATCGCAACCTACCTGTCTCTCCTTTTCTTTCCGTCTTACCTTCAGGTATCGCGTCTGGTGGTACTTTGAAAATCTTGTTGAGGACTTTGACTTCAGATGGCCTGTACTCAGGAGACGGGATGCCGTACTTCCTGCAGTGCTCATTTAAGATAGTTGACGGCTTCTTTGCATCCCGCCACATATTGTAACCATCACTGGAGTGAGAAACAGCAGAGAGACAAAGCATATATACTCACCAGCCACTTCAAGTAGACATTGCTTGTACCAGTTTTGACCCTACTGTCAGAATTATATTAACACTTTAAACCCTGAGCAAATAAAACATTGCAATAAAAAGATATATTTTTTGATTCATTAAACCCTTTGAAAAAAATTATAATTAGTGAGATTGTTGCAAAGCACCAATCACATGCGTTCCAGGGTGAATACTTTATAGCAAAGATTCAACAAGGTACTGGAATTGTTCCTAAGGGATTTTGGCCCATATTGATATGACAGTGTCACTCAGTTACTGCAGATTTGTCAGCTGCTCATCCATGATGTGAATCGTCTGTTCCATCTTATGCCAAAGGTGCTCATTTGGACTGTGGAGGCCATTTGAGTACTGAAGTTATTGTTATGTTTAAATGACAATGAGTAAGATACAATAAGATATAGTTTATACACAGTAAGAAGCAAAATAATTTTTTACGTGTCCAAATTGTAGAATTAAATTTAAAGTGTCATTGTCCAGAGCCTTGAATGACTTGCGGTACTAACGTGTCGTAGTAAAGAGCCAGACCGCAGGAGGCTCTGTGGCTGCTGTAGAACCGGTTCTCCAAGTCAATCCGTGTCTCTCCGATACGGTCATCGGCCCCCACAAGATCGTGGTCCATGACTGTGATAACCAGCTCCGTCTCCAGTGGGAAAGACACTGTGAGTTCAAATACCCTGAGATACAGAGTCAGTCAGACAGGCAGACAGACAGTGAGACATATAGGCAGGTAAACAAAGAATCAAATACAGCTAGACTGACACGCATCAAACAACTAGAGTTGAATAAAAACAACTCGAAGTTGTGCAATTTTATTCTTTGTTAACTTAAAATTTCCAACACAACTGGTCTGAGGCGGCTTTGGTGCAAATGATTATGGGATGTCAGTTTCAGGCTTTTTTAAGATTCAAGAACTTCAGACAAGTTCAATTAGACAATGTTACATATTATCGTAAAACGAATAACCAATACCAACACCAACAGTAATAAAACAAGCAGTTCCACAAAAAAGCAAAAAATAAAAAATAAAACCATAATAACTGTGGTACTGACTCTCCAAATATTGGATTGAGCTGTTTGGGGATGTATCGATCTTTGGTGTCCATATTCTGCTCTACAACTTGGATCACGAGGTAAGGGTCTGCTTTACCATTTGGGTCTGTGGGAGCCAGGCTGGTGGCCTGCAGGCACCAAACACACAGCAGGAAATAAACATCAATTGGGTCCAAACAGATATCAACCCAGTGCAATGCAGCTGCAGGCAAGAATGTGAATTTGGTTATCGAATGCACAAAGCTGTTTGTGTAAGCAAGAAGGACCTTGACTATGTAGACTCGAACTAAGACTTTAACTGGTGAGTTTCTGGGGATTCCTTTGATGATCTGACAGCTGGTGTCTTCGGTGTCTTCTGGTTCAATCGGATAAACCAGGAAGGAACCCTAGGAAGAGAGAGAAGTACATAATAAACACTATTTACCAGAATAATACACAGACAGCTCTGTATACATTACCTTGTATTTTCCCATCAGCCTCGTCTCTTCATCCTCCTCCTCATCCTCACCGCTTGCTCGACCTTTATACACAGGGAAAACCCGCAGCCAGTCCTGAAAGTGACTGAATTCTGACTCCAGATCGCCTCCATACAGCTGAACACACACACACAACACAGAGAGAAAAATGTCTGAAAGTCTACCCCAGCTCCAAATCTGCTCTGTTGTTACTCATTGGCATCAAGGCTGCGGAAAAAACTCGACTCAGAAAATAGTCGCACCCAAAACAACTGAAGCTACAGTGCACCTGAGAAAAATAGCCATCCACATCCTGCTTTGGTAGGGACGGCAGAAGGGGCCAAATTTAAAAAGCTGGAGTACCAAGTTATCAGATGATTGTGGTAAGCTGCACCCATAAAATCTGCAGGTACAACAGACGGGTATCTTTCCTACTAGTGCTAGACTAAGAAAAGCAAAATTTATCTCACCAAAACTTGAGGTCAGTCTGCTTGGATGGACTGAATCACACAACAAGTCACATCACTTGTGAGGTAAATTCATTAAAAATTCTCTGTAAGGCAATCATCACCACCACAAACTTGATCCAGACCAGAGTTTAGTGGTCAGTGAAGAAGAGGTGAAGCCTTGCAGAACGATGCCAGCTACAGCTGCGCATGAATCACTCAAAGGGGCCTTTTCTGTAATAATGCATTGCTTTAAGCATTAATATAATGCAATCCTTTTGTTGTATTTGCAGTTATTTTATAGGGCCAGATTATTATACTTTTTTGTTTTTTTGTTTGACTGTATTTTGTTACCCTCTATTTATACTTGTGTAATGACAATAAAGTTGAATCCTAATCCTTTTAAACTGCCTGTAAACATGTAATTTTTTATGCTAACAGTATTTTAACAATGACGTCTATGTGGATTGACTCACAACTTCTAGTACTTTCAACTGATTTAACATTTCTACCCAAATTTCACTTCAGGTGCAAACTTTGCATGTGACAAATAAAGGATTGATTGATTGATTGATTGATTGATTGATTGAAAAGGTTGGGAACTGGGGAACCCTAAAAGCTTTGCAAATGTTCCTGTGTTTTTATTTTTCTAGAAGCTTACAGTGAGTTCTCTGGATTTTGTATTTGTTGTAAGCGTTTAAATGCACAGATGTGTTTTTCTAAAACCCAATATAGCCAAAATATAATATGTGGGCTTGAGTTTAGACACCTTATTAACAGTTAAAGTAAAAAAGATGTTTATGACGAGTTTTTGATTTTATGAAATTGCCTGAATATGTGTTAGTCCTGCGACAGACTGGCGACATCCTGGACAGGTTGCCTTGCCCTAAGACAGCTCGGATAGGCTCCAGCCCGCTGCAACCCTGAACTAGATAAGTGGAAGAGAATGAATGGATGGATGGATGGATGGATCAATCCAAGTGAATGGAGGTCTCCAAGTTCACAACTTCACAGTTAACATATCAGTGTGGGACCAAAACAGTTTGTAATTGTTTTTCTGAGAGAATCCTAAAGACTCCTTTTAGTAATGTGGCCATAAGATTATGATTATGGATCAGCTGCTTCAGGCTGGGGATCGATTGTGAAGTCACACCTTTAGTGTTGCAATCTTTTTGCGTTTGGGAGGCTCAGCCTCCACAAGCACGGCTTCCTCCTCTTCCTCTTCAATGTTCGCCATGGTTAGATTTACTCCCTCTGAGCAAAGAAGAACATTTTATTAAACACACACACATGGGCACACACACGTGCTTTCTCTGTTATATATCTATCAACATTTTATATTTAGACATTTGGACTGTTGGGATTTTTTCTGGATTGGGACGCCTAATGCTGCAGAATAAAATCATGTTTTAGAAGATTTTATGTCAGAATGTGTTTTCTGTTAAACATACGATCCTTGTAAATAATCAGATGATATGTTGTTGATATTTAATAATATAAAATAATACAGATTATTTGAACTAAATTTAGCCGTTTAACTGTACCGGTTTCGGCTTGTTCCTCCATCTCCAGAATCTCAGCAGCCTGCAGATGGGATCAGAACATTAGGACGACTGAAAAATGTCCTAATTAGTGAGATTATTTATTTCTCATAAGCTTAAGCACATATATTTGCACATGTTCGGTGGAAAGAAATTATTTAAACATAAGGTCTCTTGTTGAAAGTCTTAATTAAGCAGAATTTCATTGATTCTTAAGGTATTATATTATTGAAGCCTCACATGTATCCACGGCTCTGTTTGAAATTTATATCAACATTTAACCTTTTTGTCCATGAGGAAAATTAACAGGTACACAGGTAAATTAGTGTCTCACCTGCTTCTCGAGCTCCTCCAGTGAGGCGTAGTATTTCGACCACCAGTCTAACTCCTCCTTCTCAGGCACCTCCTCCTCTAGCTCCTCCTCCTTATTTCTAATTTTTTTCAGGGGTGCCTAAAGACATTAAAAATATTTTTAAAATGTGGATGGTTGAAATTTGATTTGAAATATGTCTGAACCTTTCTAGTTCCTAGTTTTTAACACCCAGCGCAAAGTGAGTGGGAGATTAACACACATACATTAACCAGCTTTAAGGGGTTGATGGGAATCTTGGACTGTTTGACTGAAAGGTTGCTGAGTCCCATACTCCTCACTGACATCAGAGGGTCCATCTTCATTGAACTCTTCTTCGCTGAAAAGACACACAAAAACTTTTGGAGGATGCTGAGAAAACTGTCTATTGAAACCTTGTGGAAACAAATGAGTAGTACGAGTTACTCGCTTGCATTCTCAGCAAACAGCTTCAGAGAGCAACATTAGACTAATTTTGCAGGTCTTACCTTTTGGCTTGGGCTCCTCTTCCTCCTCTGGCTCCCCAGCAACCTCACGCGGGCCGTAGTCCATGAGGTTCTGAACCACATGGGACCCGACCAGAGCAAGGTGGCCAAACGCTCGATGCTCTACCACAAACACTGTGAGAGGAGGATGCAGGTACAACTCCTCCGGCAGCTCCTAATCAGACCACAAGCAGGAAGAGGAAACAGGACAGGAAATGAAATTTTACATTTTTGCACCTGTTCTGAATTTGTACAATTCTGCTTTTCTTTATACCAGAATTGTTCTCTTTAGCATCCTTAACTAGTAACTCACCACATCCATGTAGTGGACCACCTCTTTGAAGTTTGGGTTAGTCTTGTAGCTTTCAATCTCCTCAGACTCCAGTTGTCGTCCTGCACACTCGATCTTCACCTGAGGGTGCTCCACCTCAAAGAGGTGCACTCGCTTCAGGTCCCGCAGACCCCAGAACAGCACCTGAACGCACACAAACAAAGACACAGATCTCGCCCTATAAGCCAAAAGTCCACATTATCCATCTGCGTCACATCAACAAACTTTGTGTGTCCATGTGTGCCTGACCTCAATCCTGAAAGTCTTCAGCACAGGTCGCACTCCTTCAGGGATCAGGTAAAAATTGTGCTCTTCATCATAGTTCAGTTCCTGCGGGTCCACGTGGCTGGGGAGAGTGGGCTGCAGGGGGAAATGTTTTTGGTATTCACTATGTTTGATCAGTTCAGACACACCACCTGTGTCTCTATGTAAAAGGACGTTTCTGATTTAAAAGAAAACGAAACTTAGTTGCTGCGACCATGTTTTCTTTTTTCCTCTTTAATTTTATTAACCAAATTCATTGAGATTTGTCATCAGATCTTCTATCAGATTAGAAACAAAAAAGACTGTTACTCCAGATTCCTCACTTTAAATATGAACTTTTTTTAAGATTGTGACTGGCTGACAGTCGTTACCTCTCCAAACCCAGAGTAGTCCAACTCGATGAGTTCAAAGGCAGCCAGCAGCTCTCCAGCGGAGACCCTCCCCATGTTAACATCAAAGAAACGGAGGCGGGGCTTTTCATACAACTGCTCCACGGTTTTAAACTCAGGCTCAGCAAAAGCTCGACCCAGAGGCTTCGGACCACCCTGCGCACACACACACACACACACACACACACACACACACAATAGCTATTATGACATCACTTAATAATAAGTCGACGATGTGGCAAATACTAAAACATTTCATTAAAAAAATCTGCTCCCATATGAGGTTGACATAGCAGAACATCTTCCTCGATCTCACCCTATCCGTAGCGTCTTCCTCTCTCTACCAGCCGGTGCTATCATTTCCAACATGATAGCACGGTTCTCACTACCACCTTGTAAACCTTTCCTTTCACTCTTGCTGCTGTCCTTGTGTGACAAATCACCCCTGACGCTTACTCGACCCACTCCACCCTGCTTGCGCTCTCTTCATTGTTTTGGATCATTGACTCCTTTTAAAGCCATTCATCTTCACTACCTTTACTCATTCCATCTTCACCTTTCCACATATATTCTGTCTCGCTTCTACTGTCTTTCACGTTTCTTCTGCAGTGTATACCTCCACCCTAACAGGTCCTCTTCCACCTTCTTCCTCTGGATAAATCAAATGGTATTCACTGTGCAAAAATGACAGTGAGCCACTAAGAGTCTAAATAGGGAAAATCTGTTGATTCCATTCATTAAAAAAACACTTATGAAAGCTGTTCAGTTCTGATTACAACTGCAGAAACACATTTAGCTCTCACCTACTAGATTGCTAAAGGATACCTGCTATGTCTGTCCTTATTTTAAATACTGACACAGTGTTGGATGTTCCAGTTACAGACAACCAAAGTGTTTAGAACTTAATCCCTGTGAGCTAAACTACTATAAGTGCCTAATGTCAAACAGTTTTGTCTACTCTTGGACAAAAGCTATCACTCTTCTGTTTATGAGACAAGCAGACAAGCAGTATAAAAGTGGCTTTAAGTGAGAGGGAAGATTTGTGTCAGACAGCAGATGAGCTGGGGGGCTCCAACAAGGTGAAATATAAGAGAAATAACACTTATTTTGAACTGTTTATCATGCAAAGCTACTTTAGTACAGTCCAAGTATATATATGTGGAGCTGGAAATTAGTATATGAATCCGTTATAAACTTATAAACTAAAGTTCTCACTAAGTGTGAGATAATATTTTCTATTTTAAAAAAATGAAGCGCATTATTTTATAATAACATTTTATAATAATATAACAACGAAAAAAATAACATTACCACAGCATCATAGTCGTAGATGTTGATGATGATGAGGGGCGGATCCTGTTGGAGATCCTCTCTCGTTCCCTCTAGCAGAACTCTGTCGAACACCAAGCACTCACACCAGGCAGGAGAGAGTGTGTCTGGCAACATCTGTACATATCAAAAACAGTAGGTGCAAAGTTTACGAGCTCTGATAAAAGATCCCATGATAGTATGTTAAAAAAGAAACAGACCAACAGATGACTTTAGTGGCAGGTAAATGTAAAGAGAGACCCAATAATGATTATCATTTTTTGTCACCCTTAATTTCCCACAAATTTCCCACGTGTGGGACTAATAAAGGTTATCTTATCTTATCTTATCTTAATTCTCACTTTAGCTCATTTTAGCCTCAATGATTACTTTATTTTGCCGATTCAATGTTTCAAATGTGGAACGTTTGAAACATTGCACTTACAACTGTTAAACCTGCTGTACCTACCCTTGTGACCTGGCAGTGAGTGGTGAAGACCACCCTGGCAAAGGGGTCTGACAGGCCATCATCATCTGCAGCCATCAAGCCACGCCCCTGGTACAGGTGACATCGTAGCTGGTAGTACCTGCGGTCTGTGGAGAAAGAACAAAACCAACATGAACAAACAGCTGAAACTGTACGATCAACAAGTCAAAATAAAAGAAACTACAAGGCTTTTATGTAGAAGTACAAATTTATCAATTTATTGCAGGGAACTTTAAATGTTTGCAAACTCTAGTTCTCTAATAAGATTATTTTTTTCACCTCGATGCTAAGCTTCCACCAACACACAGACGTTTCAGCTGACTCACCTTGGCAGGACAGTCCGAGAGGAAGCTTCCTCCTTCCACCCGTATCAACAAGCCCCCTCTGCTCCTCCCCCTCTCCTATGTCCTCCGCATAAACTGGCACAAAGTCCTCAGGCAGGCAACTGATGACCTCTTTGCTGTACTTGGTAAGACCAAGCCACAGGTAGACCTCAAGTTTCACAAAGATCTCACTTGCTGGACCTCCCGGAGACTAAAAGGACAGACAGATAAATGGGATGAAATGGGAAACATCAGTTTTTAGAGCGTGACCATGAGAGGAGATGAATTATCTGTGTTGTTATCAGATCACTGTTGTAAAAACAAACTTTATTCATCCGTTGTGAGAATGGACCTCTACAAAAGTTCTTTGACTTGTCATAATTATTACTGTCATGTTATCATTGCTATATTATTTTTTATCGCACCTATATTGTTAATATTATAAGTTTTGACAGATTTGTGTGGTTTCATTGATTTATGAATTTATTTCAAAACAAACTGCCCCTAATGGTATTACCAGTGCTGGATTTAACTAAAGCAAATTATCATGGGTTTCACTGATGACTAGAGACGGAATGGTTACCTTCATGTAAAGAGTGCTGACTTTGCCACAGTCCCGCCCCCTCTGCTCCTCCACCAATGAAAACAGGATGGAGTAGGCCGGGATCCTGACGTAAGCTAGTCGCTTGTTTCCACTCAGTAGCCATATGAAAGCATCTGGGATGGTACTCTGGGGCTGAAGAGAGCACAGCGTGGGCAGTAGATGTCAGACTTGCAACATATTGTACATAAAGCGATTTTCTAACATCTTTTTGGTGACTATCAGTCACACTCTTTGAACTCTGACCTCTACAGCCAGTAGGCGGAGCTTCTTGAGGAATCTCTTGCTCTCCATTAGCCGCTGTTTGGCAGTCCGTCTTGTAATCCTTCGCCTGGCCCTGACTGCTTGCCTGGCCAGCAGGATCTGGACAAAGTAAGACATTCAATCAGGCAGAGAGAAACAGGCAGGTAGATGGTGATGGGTAAAGGAAGGACATGAGAACAGACTCACCAAATTCTTCTTGATGAAGTTCCTTCTGCATTTATCGAGGTTGTTGGGACGCGACTGAGATCTCTTTTCAGAGAAAGCACTGAACTGTCTGCAGAGAGAAAGAAGGGAGAACATTAGAAAAGTGAAAAGACCAAAAGACAAATAAAGTTAGATCAGAACAAACTAAACTGAATTATTTCTAATACAGCTTTCAGAAGGAGGACACTGACTTGCAGGAGACCACGAGCTCCAGCAGCACCTCGTCCAGTCGCTGCTTCGCTTTACTCCTCGGCCTCCTCAAAAGTTTTTCCACCTCATCGAGACCAATCTCCTAAAAGTAGAGAGAGCACGGATGGCGCTGTATGCATAACTTAAAATATATATAATTTCATTTTTGAAATTGGAAATCCATCGAGTCTCACCAGCCTGTCTGCCATCTTGCTCAGCCAGTTAGCCTGATAGAGACGAAAGCTGTGGTCTTCAAACTGACTCCAGACAAGCAAACAAGGCTTCGATTTCACTAATGGGGGATGAAGTTGGAGACACTGGAAAGACCTTAGAGGCCAAAAGACATAATGAAAGTTATGTTAGGGCCACATATAAAAAAAATATCTCCTTAAACAGGCAATCGAAGTATTGGAAAAGACACGGGGTTATCATTTGAAGACGTGAGATGACAGAGAATTACATAGGTCACATGCATCTTCTATCAACACTGTTCATTGGTTAATTCAGTTAATGGGCTGCATGGGTTATAGTATTTGAAGAATGAACTCTACAATATTTATCAGAAGTGTCATCACAATGTGATTAATTTATTTCTGCAGAAAGTTGTCTAATGCAGAGCTTCTGCCCAGGGATGGACAAACGATGGGAAGACTTTTTCCAAACAGAAATCATTTTTGATGTTCTTAAGTTATCTTGAGTTAAGGTTAGAAAATTGTGATGAACCGTGTCCTAGTAATCTAAAGGGGGCAGAGGTTACCTGCTGTACTCGGTGGGTTGGGGCCTCATGGCAGCAGACACAGATCTGTTCTCAGGTTCAGGACTTTGAACCTCCTCTCGGTCCAGCTCGTCCTCTGAATCCAGCAGATTCCGAGTCTCCTCGCTCAGATCCTCTCTGCTGCTCCTCAGCTCTTCCCTGCTCCTTCTCAGATCCTCCTTGCTCTGCTTCTTCTTTGACTTCCTAACCTGTACTGCTTTCCCATAATTCCCTGGGAAAAACACATCAGTACCTGGAGTTCAAGGATTCACCATTGCAAATAAAATGTGAAATTTGAGCCCCAGGCAGCGAAAACCAGAGCGGCCACTGCAATCTGTGGTTTCTTCCTCACAACCACAGAAGGTCCGTCTAGCTATCAATTTACAGGATTTGACTCAATCTCTGATATCAACAATTTACTAAGAAAATAATAATCAGATAAACTATCAGTGAAGATAATATCTAACTGTTGACCCACAGTGACTAAACCAGCAGTTCCCATATCCTGCAAACTGACCACCACATTTACCTATGGAGAGTTCAAAGGTTATTGGTTTGGTTCCTACAGATGGTTCCATCATTGTGACTTCAAACAGAGATGCAAACAGCAGAAACTCCTCCTTCTGTCCCAGGAGACCCTGAGGAGGAAAATAACTTCCCTTAAGTGATGAGCAGAAAATTCCCAACAATTTAGAAATTTAAAAAAATCATGTATAGTGTGTCGTTCATTTCTCTACGTATGCAGAGAAGGGAAGAGCAGAAACAAAACAATGAGAAAAGATCAAATTTGATCTCAGTGTTGAAAACAGAATAAAAAATATGTATATATATATTTTTTTTTTAAATATTCTCAGCTATCACAGTATAATTGGTACTCACCTCTGGGAGAGGGTGGATCTCCTCGACATCCACAGTCGCAGCCTCTGGTACCTCAACACTCGCCTCCCCTGACTCATCAGGTCCACTAGCAGCCTGAGATGCTGCTGCTACAAGAAGGAAGCAAAACAAGTGGATTCCTTTATTCTGTACAGTTAACCTATTTTTTTATCCTAACTATACTTTTTGTCATTGGCTTCGATTATCCAGAGTAAATAAAGGAAAACATATTGTGTTAAAAGATAAAACATTTTGTTTCAGCTCAGCTTTCAAAGAAGTCTGAGAATATCAGTGAAACAGTTTTGCCCCCAAAATTTCTTCTCGTTCACCACAACTGAATTCACTTCCTCTTACTTCAAACTCATTAAGTTGCCACTGGGGGAGGTCATAAAGTCCTGGTTTTTTTTCTCAGGCTTCAGACTGTGCTAAATGCACTTTTTTTCAACTGTTAAATCTGTATGATGTCAAAGAAAGTAAATAACCCTTCTATGGTCATGTCAGGTGCACAGCTTTGCTGTCCCAATCACCTGCTGTCCAGATCTTTTGGTTATGAGATGGGTGAGCCAATCGGTAACAAGACGCTGGAAGGTGAATCAGTCAGAGGAGGAACTAGGGGTCTGCATCAAGACTCATACAAAGTGAGTCCAAGCACAAAAGCACAGAGCTGAAACTGACTGGAAAAGGTCCCTTCATCTCCAGTGATCTAATTTTTCTTGAAAAAAATGCACTTTGGCAGCTTAGACATTACTTTAGTTTATTTTCTCTCAGTTTCAGCAGACTGACCTTCCTTCTTATCTTTTTTACTGCTCCTTTTCTTCCTCGATCCCAGCTTACTCAGGGCTCCTTTCATCTTTAAGGGCAAAATATAGATTCAGAAATGAATTAGTAACGTCATTAATGCAGATATCAGGCCAGCAATAAAATTAAATAACATTGTATTACATGATGTTGTTGTTGAGATCCAAAATCCTGATTAGAGCGAAACATCGTATAGAAAATACTGCTGATAAACTGAAGTGTTTGCGAATTGTTTTGACTGATACTGAAGTTTCAGCTGTTCAGGTACCTTTCCCAAGGCAGCAGAGCCTGTGTCTGCAGCGATGGCTGAGGAGGAAGAATAGACCTCCATGGAGAGAGCGAGGAGGATTCGGCCACGGTAGAACAGTCCTTCGCCCAGACCCTCATTCAAAGCCTGAAGAAGTGAACAAAAGATATATCAGTATACATATTGTCATTGTTACATTTTTCCCCTCCACATTCCCTTTGGAAAGTAATACCAAACACCCACCCAGAACACATGGTAGGACACCAGTCCATAAAAAAAAACGAGTATTCGCATAGGTTTACTACTGCTGAAGCCGTGACCTGCATGCTATAGTTCACATGTACACATAAAACACACAAATGTTAAGGTGGGCAAGTTTTGAAGTCTTAAGCAATGTAGGTATGTTAGCACTGAATTTGTCCCTGAACCCTCAGAGATTGTATTTTATTATTTGTAATTGAATTAATTGAGGTTGCCAAACCACAGGGACACATTGGGCGGGTTTTTAGATTCCCAACATAGTAATATTCTTCTCCTTCCAAGTAGCATTGTGAAAGCAGTGATGTTTTTATGTTACAAATTATCGTGAAGTCCTCTAGTTACGATTATTTTAATCCTGCAAAGGCTACATATTATTCCTGCGGATGACTCCACAAGATGCCTGGAAGTTTTTAAACAGCAGCTGATTAGGTTACATTAGCTTAGCGTACACACTGTCAGTAGTTGAAAGTAGCCAATATTATTCTGTCTAAGGACAACACAATTGTTAGTTCTGGGGGGACTTTGGATAGTAGAGGAGATTTTTTTTATATATATATATTTAGATGAAGCCAGAAGAACTCTTACCATCTTTTTTAGTCTTTGTGCTAAACTAAACTTGCTGAATGAGGCAAACAACAAATATTCATCTCCATCCTATTTTCAGATAGAGAGCAAAATACTGCCTTTCTTAATGCTGGTTTGCTGGGTGTAGATTACCTGGTGGACATCTCCAAGGGTGGAGTTCTGAGGAGATCCATAAAGGTTAACCCAGCTTGGGCCAAAGGTGGGGTTAAATCCTGCAGATAAAGGAGGGACAGAAATTCTACTGTTTCAATTAATGGTATGATACATTTTAGCATAATACATTTTTCAAAATAACGTTTTTCAAATAATGTCGGTATGCCAAACATGTAACGTTGGCTGTATTTAAAAGGGACAAAAACAAAATTTTGTCAATACTTATTGCTTTGCTTAAAACTTTTCAGTTTACCAATAATACAATTTTTAATCATTGATCACAGCTTCCTTGAAACTTTGTTCCTACCACAAGTGAGCAGGAAGTGTTAAAGTGACAAATACTCGGTTATCTTTGCAGATTAAGATTTGATTTTCAAGTTTTTCATCATTTTTTAATAGAATTAAGGACAAAAAACATTATGCATTGTTTTATTAAGACAGTGTAAATCTGGGGTCACACCATTCCTGGTGGGGTCAGAGATCTGCTGCAAGTCAAGAAAGTGAGTTGCCAAAGCGATGTCGCCCATCTTAGAGTCATCAAGAATCTGAACTTTGATTCGCTGAGCCAGAGGAGGAAACTGTTCAATGAAGGAGATCTCCTCGTTCCAAACTGGGCAGTTGGTGGCAGTGGCGACAGATGTTTCCCCCTGAAAGCAGACACACAAAAAGATTATGAAATGTGACAACTCCAAACATTGTTATCAAAAGCAAAACAACTTAAAAACAGCCTATTCTGCTTTCCGATATTTTCTGTGATATATGATACATGGCCAACAATTCAGATAGTGATGTCAGTGTATGTACAAGTAAACCCTTCAAGCTGAAAGGAGGCCTTAGACTGCTGTAAACATTCACTATCAGACAGTTCTTTCTACTCCTGGTTCTGTATTTATTCAGTCAGAAGGAACATCCCTAATGTGGTCAAGATTAGGCTGTCAGTATGAAAGCCCAACCTGCAGCCTGTCCAGACCTTCTGTTTGTGGAGGTGAACTAATTAGAAAAAAGTTGGGTTGAAGGGGGAGGAGCTAAGCAAGCCCATTAAAATGTAGGTAAGGATGATTTTAATCTCTGAAGCTACTCTAGCAAAACTAAACAGAGTTGAAAATGAGCACAAAAAGTTTAATGCAATTCTAGGACTGACCTATGAATATTATAAAGCTGTGAACATCCTGTTTGTGTTTTTCTTGCAGATGTGACAATAGCAGAAACCAAAGTTTGGTACACAAGTTGAAATGCAGGAAAATTTGTTTCAGCAATGCTTCTGAACCAGCACTCAGACCACAAACAACATTTGTACATTTATATATCTGAGTACCTGTTGGCCAGCGAAGGTCACCTTCACATAGGGGTCAATGAATACAGTCCTGTCAGTGACAGACACAAAGGCCATTAGCCCCGCCTCCATGGTGGGCAAACCCTCGGCCCTGTAGATCCGGACACGGAACCGAGCCCAGGGGCGCTCAGAAGGCATACCACGAGGAAGCAGCAAGTTCCTGCAGGAAAAACACAATATCACAACCCACTGATGATGTGTGCTGTATGTTTTTATCAATCTCAGATTCAATAGTTCACAACGAGATCTGCATTTTTGTTTTGCTGAGATTTGATGCGCCCATAAGTTTAGTGGTTGAACTCATGACAAAAGTTAGCAAACTGGAACCTTTAGAATAAAGAGCAAAATTACTAGTAAGACAGACGACCCCATCTCATCACGTCATCTAAACACAGTGAATCCTGAAGTAAAGAAAGGGGAAGTTTAGTGCAGAGACATATTAATAAATCACAGGAAACTAGACAGAAAAAGCGAAACTAGAAACACAGAAGGAGTTGTTTATATCGAAACTATGTTTGTGTGACGTGCAGCAGAACTATATAACCATGCTGGCTTCTAATGCTTTCAGACCTGAGCTTGTGTGTTTGTGTGTTCAGGTCTCCATTTCCGGAAATGTAAAATAAAGATCATTTTTTGAGCTTGACCACTCTGAGTCCAGTTTTTCTCTGTCGCCAAAAGAATTCAAAAGAACAGAATTTAATAATACTTAAGTGCTTCCATTAGGTAAATTATCCAGAACAATAAGAGGTGGTGTTGATTTATTTGTGCCCACACTTGATTTTAGGGGTCTGCTAGGACTGAGGTGGCCTTGTTAAGTCATAATCTCTGCATTCACGACTGTGTTGTTTTGTTAAACAAGGACGCTATTTGTATTTTTCATACTCAAATTAGGGGGTGTATAAATAATTTTGTTTTAAACATGAGGTCAGCAAATGTGGAAATAATTCCATTTAGGGAAAAATGGGCTTTAGACTGGTCTAAACACTCAATATCAGGCAGTTTTTAGCTCAGTTGGCCCAAGGACTGCTATACCATGGCAAGCTAAAATTCACAAAAATCACTGCTCCTCCTGCAGCACTGCTCAGAATTACTCAAACACAGAATGACTTGAGGTCCTCATTGCCACATTTTTCATTTTATCACTGAATTGTGATGGATCAAGAGCTAGATGAGCGAGATGACTTGTCGGGACTCGACATGATGCCAGAGAAAGCAGCAGAGTGCAGCCAATACAATCATTTCCTGTGAATACAGAAGCCCAACGCACCTGCTGTTCAAACCGTTTGCTTATGAGGGGCAACAATAAGGCCATGTATAAAGGGAGGTTGAGTGTGAAGGGAACTAAAACTGCTTGTTTCAGACAAAAATAAATTCCTGCATAATAATAAAAGTATCAGACTAGAAATGACAGGTTCTCTTTACATCTTCTGTTTTTTATGTTATTGGTAATGATTATTATTGATTGTTTTTACAATGATAGGGACTAATCTTGTTTGAAATAAAGGTGAATAAGACATGAGGACTAATAATGATTCCAATACGGCATTAGAACTGACTTTTCAATGTCTTCGGTGGCTCCAGACGAGGAGGACGGTGGCAGACTGGGCATGCTCAGAGTATCCCCCTTCATTAGCACATTGAGGCTGGCCTTGACATAACCTTTGATCCCCGACCGTGTATCTGCAGGATCAGTGAGAGGAGCCCACTTCTGGTAGAAGCGGTGGTCTGGAGAGGCAGAGAGAAAAGAGGTCAGTGAGTACTGCAGTAGTCAGATCAGAGTACCACACTGTGAAAAGTACTTATACCCGGCTGGTTGTACACGGTAGATATGTCAATCTTGAAGGTTCCAATGTGGGTCAACAGGAAGGCCAAAGTCCGCCTGTGGAACACCTGAGAGGAAGAAACATCACAGGTGTTCACTTAGGCCATACCCTCAAGTATGTCACCATGGCAACATCATGAGAGACAATTGGAAAATTAATAGAGCTGACCTTTATCTCTATGACTTTATCAAGGAAAGTCTGTGGAGCCTCCTGGAAGTCAAACTGGAAGTTCTGAAAGAACAGAAAAAAACTGTGATGGACTCTACTGCAGTCTACTGTGTTCTGCTCTGATCTCCACTCCACTGTACCTCGTTGTAGAACGGACAGTTGGTGGATTTCTGAGTTGCAGTGTGTCTTTTCTGGTTTCCTACGCTGATGAAAACTGCAGGGCTGATGTTCACTCCAACCAGCTTCTGGGCCTCGAGGATGTTCACATTTACCTGTACACACACACACACACACACACACACACACACACACGCACACACACACACACAATTCAAATTTATGGTCTTTATAGTGTGTAATGATAGAGGACTGAGTGATATCCAGGTCTGTCTGTTGACTTTATCTAAAGCACATGTTGGTGTTAAACATAAGGTACAGGGGCGAGAATTGGCCTGACAAAAAGACTCAAATCTGGCCCACTGGAGTGTTTTGGACAATGTGAAGGGCACAGATTTTGGACTTTTAACTGTTTCACAGGTTTTACAGGTTCTCCCACTGATAAAGACTGAATATTTTCTATGTATGATTGATTAATTATGAAATACTCTGACAGATTTCTTTCACTGACTACAGCAGCATTTCTCTATCCTGTAGACAAACTTTATCTTTTAATTAATGGCTACCTGGGACAAGATTCCTAATACTTTCCCAGCAAATGTAAGGAGGAAAAATTACTTAATTGGGGTTGTCAAATCTTAGTTTATGGGCTATGTGCATCCCATTTTGTTGACGAGGTAGCCAGATGAGTAAGACCATTACATAAAAACTGTAAGAAATGTGTTTTTGTTTCATGGTATGTAAAGAAATAAACCAAAACAGATAATAAAAAATATTAACTCCAATATAAAACTCCAATATTCAAAAATACACTCAAAAGTTCTTCTCCTACAGGTTTGTCTCTTTGCAAAGCCAGGCAGTTGGCTGGATTGGACCCATCTTGAGAACAGGTTGTGGTCTGCGTGCCGCATGTTTGGCATCCCTGACCTGAACCTGTCCTGTAAACACCAGCCTCAGAAATAAATAGCTGCATGAACTCACCTGGAAGCTCTGGACTCTGGGCATCGCTCCAACAGAACTTTTAGACAGCGGCCTGCAACGACTGCGCGCACACGCACAAACACACACATAAAACAGCAGACAGTAATCATTTCAACTTCACTCAGATAAGCTACAGGTAGTATAACATAGAGAAGGTAACCTGATTTACCTCAGCAGAGAAGTAAAGATGATGTTCGAAGCCTCCATGTCCATCACGTCATCATCGTAATCATCGTAATCACCATCCTCGTCTTCCTCATCCCTCGGAAGCAGATTCTGCCCCAGGCGCCGAGCCTCTCTGTCCAATTGATCGAGGCGGCCGATTGTCCGCTGCCTGATGGGAAAATACGAGACACAGTGACAAACTCAACCACGATTTACAGAAACGTTATTCCAGCAGTGCACAGGCTTGGACTAGAGTGAGACACCGTGAATGGTCAGAGAGGCTTGCCACACTTTTGTGAATAATAATAATAACAAAAAACACTGACTTACAAAGTGTTTCCTAGTTTGAATAAAAGCCACATATCAAAGATAAGCACGCAGACACATAGGGTCACACGTTCATTCTAACATACACACTTCTATACACATGAAAAGGAGCGAAAGTGTGACTCAAAATAATGAAGGAAAGATGAGGGGAAAGCATGAGGAAGATGATGTTATCATAGACCTATGGCCTCCACAGAGGGAGGAGTCGAGGTGGATGGAAGCAGAGATTAATTAATCATCAAGCCTGAGATGATTTTCTTGTTTTTTCTTTTTCTTTGTTTTGTATTTGTGGTATCTTTGGGCTTTTTTTTGTTTGTTTGTTTGTTTGTTTGAATATATCAGTGACTCTTTAAATATTTATTTTCTTTTGTTTTATTTTTAATATGCTATTATGCATGTGAAGCCCATTAAATCTTTATGCATGATGCATCGGGCTATAAAAATAAATAAACTGACATTACTGTAGACTGACTGCTTGATAAAAAGCTTGAATGATTAATGAATCGGAGACTCCTGTGAGGAAGAGTTTTACTCTATGTACAGAGCGGCTTTGGTGTCAGCTCACTTTAAAGATTGTGTAAGTGATGTTAATTCTCACCCTTCAATGTCATCAGCTCCTTCATTTCTGATGACCAGAGTTGATCTGAAGAACAAAAGAACAAAACTAGTCAAGCTAAAAACATCTTGCAGTGGCCGCTTTCATAAAACAGGTCTTTACTGCAGATGAGATTAAAAAAAAAGATTTTTCTGTCCAGCATATATATTACTTACTCATCCTTTTCTTCATCTATGCTCAGAAAGTCCCGTCCATCCCAGGTCCCTGCGGTTCCTTCAAGTGGATGAAACCGAATTTCCAGCTCTATGTAGATCTACAGAAAGAAGGAGATGTAACCAGAGGTAAGTGTTTGCATTTAAAATCCAGACTTTCATACAGCACCGTGTGTGATTGTGCGTCCTCACATCAGTCAGGCTGTAGCTGGCATCGGTGAGCGGTTCCCGTACTACCAACCTCCCAGAAGTCACGACATGCTGGAGGCTGATGATCAGCTTCCCAAGCAGTCTACAAAAACAAGCTTTCAGTATAACTTACACAACAGCATTTGATATTTACGCTTAAAAATACAATTTAGTCAATATAGAGAAAGTAAAAATGTATAAACATGTCAAAACTGAATTTCTTTTTCTTTCTACTCTAACACCACAGGTGCTTTTCATTACTTCATTTTCATTTTTCTCACATCTTATTCATGGAGCTACTGCAGGGCTGAATAACAATAATTAGCAAATCTGTGTCTGTTCATTGCACAGATCATGGATGGAAGGATGCTAATCAGGCTTGCTAGGGTTAGTACTCCACCCTCTAATCCAAATATGATCATTTCTGTGTATATAATCTATGTTATTAGGTCCTCCCAGCAGAGACGTGTGAGTGTTCATCATAATAATTGAAAGCACCCCATAAACTCACCAAGGACTTATCTTTTACTATTAATTATCATTATTAGTTACTATTTCATTATGACAAATTGCTAATAAGATGTGATGATGACGTTTTTGTTAATCTGTTAGATGTGTGTGTGTGTGTGTGTGTTACCTGTTAGAGAAGAATTTACTGCAGTTGTAAACGCTGACGGTCAAAACTTCAGTACTGATCTCTTTTCCGTAGTGAGGCCATCGGAAATGCTGCAAGTACACACACACACACACACACACACACACACACACACACACACACACACACACACACACACAGTTTTGAATGTATTTAACGACTTCTTCACTGAATTCAGATGACTGAGCTTCGTTCAGAGGTTTACAAACATGCTTCCATACACTATAAAACACACTATAGATCCTCTGACATCTAAACACAACGACAACAAGTAGATTTGTTTTGAGATTATTTCTATCATTCTGCTGGTAGAAATTGACACGAAAAAACATTTTAACATTGAAGTTGTCTTTGGCCAGAGCTGCAGTCATTTGTACAATTTCTTCTTTAAAAAAAGACACTGGACTCAAAACAAAAACCATTAATGGTCTTAAAACACACTCTAAGATTTAAGATCCCCAACATAAAACAATCAAGAACGGGAGTTTTCCACAGTTTTACACTTATACTGACCTGATTTCGTTTAAAACATTATGCATTAATCTTTCAGTGCCTTGACTAAGGACATTTTTGGAGGCAGTGATTGAACCAAAAAAACCCAGTAAGTCTGAGTAAAAAAAAAAAAAAATGGAAACAAGAAGGGGAAAAAATGACACTTTGAGTCAAAAATCTGGGTTAAGTGATTTTCTTACAGTTTAGAAAATATTTTTTGGAATTTATTTCAATAGAAGTCACTCAGAATTTCAAAAAATAATATTTATCCCAAAGAAAAGAAAGCTGTACTTCATTTTATTGTGAAAATAAATAATACATCCATAAAACCATAACTGTAGCCTACTGGGGTGGGAATAGTTCAGGAGTTGGGATGAATAGGGGGTGTATTTTTATGTACCAGAATATATTTGAAAATTCAATAAAGAGATGTGAAAAAGTAAGGAAAAATAAAAATAAAACCACACTATCTTTGTGCCAAATCATCTTCATATTCTTGGTTTACACATTTGTTGTGTAAAACTTTATATCAGCTACTGTGCAATGCCTCCGGTGCCGACATTTTCAGTCACACTTCTTGTATCTGAAGCATAGATAAAAGCAAAATATGGTTCTATGATGCAGTTTGACAATTACGTCATGATTTTTAATTAGCATGCTGGGATTCTCAGATAAAAGTCATAAAGAAACAAATCTGTCAGGATCCATCACTCATCATGATTCACAGTTATTTAGCTTCATTTATTTGTAAAAGTTCAGTTTTTATTTCAAATGTTAATATTTCCGTTTTCTCAGCCATGACATCTTGTAATTGTTGTACTAAAAGAATTTGATCCTCAAACAAACAGAAAAATTAAATCTAGATCCAGGAAAGAACTTTGGACATTTTCCACTTCAGCTGTTAATCATAGTGTGGCAGAGACACACAGATACACTCACCTGGTCACACCTGAAGAACAAACAGATGTCTGACTCAGAAGCAAAGAAATATATACTCAGATACTCATGATCACGTCACAAGAGGTTTCTGTATTACTTTATCAACAAACAGGAGGTTATGTAATGAGACTGAGGCTTTTACTCGGCTTTCTTTTTTCATCTTTGAAATCATGCAATAGTGTTTCTTTTTCTTTTAATGTATTTATTGTCGGAAAGGCCTTTCAACTTCTAAAATCAATCACAGAAGAAACAATAAGAGAGAAAAAGAAAAAACTAATAAGTCAATAGATACAGAATCAAGAAGGTGGGAGAACATGGATGGGGACACATCTGGAGACGGGGATTATACTGAGCTAAAATGTGTCAGGAAGGCTTTCCACATGTGAGAAGTTGTGGGATTTGCCTCAGAGAGAATGGTTGATCGTATCAGGTTTAAGAAAAGACATTGTATCACAGAGCCACTGCACATGGGAGGGAGCATTGCTGATGGAGTAGGAATAGGTGTCACATTGCCAATAATGAGGTGAGATCTCCATCTAACCGGTTGGAGAATCGTTTGTACTCCACTGGGACACCAAAGATGGCAATACGGCGAGAGTCACGTTTAAAGAGAGTATTTTTGACACTGTGTCACAGCAATGCTGCCAAAATCTCTGCTGCCCAGAAATGTTGCCAGGTGCTTCATTAGGTACCATAAACTTGTATTCTGACATGTGGCAGAGATGTATCCTCTTAGATATATCTCTTTTGGAAGAATGTCAAAAGCTCTCATTTCTTTAAAGCAAGTCAGAACTGCAGCCAATTATTCATTATTTATAATACGATTTTACACTTTTGCACTTTTATAAATGTAGTAATATTTTTCTTGTTAAACTAAAGTGTGCGCA
Organism: Aulonocara stuartgranti; assembly: GCF_965226115.1. Classification (NCBI taxonomy): domain Eukaryota; kingdom Metazoa; phylum Chordata; class Actinopteri; order Cichliformes; family Cichlidae; genus Aulonocara; species Aulonocara stuartgranti. Next base: position 10,704,723 of record NC_138943.1, read on the forward strand.
TGTTGGATGTAAAAGCCCAATTAGGGGCATTAGTTGGAAATGAACAGTTCTCTATGCAGCACATGAGTGTCGTGCTCTGTCCTGGAAACATGTTAAACTGAAGTGTGTGCATTAAAACAAATATTTAAATTAAAAATAAAATAGAAGAACGCATAATATGAAAAATAATAAATATCTACTCTCTTCTGCTTATCCCTCTCAGGGTCACGGGGGTGCTGAAGCCTGTCCCAGCTTTCTAAGGGCGAGAGGGAGGGTACACCCTAGATAGGTTGCCAGATTGTCACAGGGATAATGCATCGAGACAATCATTCACGCTCACATTCACTCCCGCATTCAAACCTATGGGCAATTTAGTGTTTCCAATTAATCACTAACTGCATGTCTTTGGACTGTGGGAGTATCCGGGGAGAAACTGGGCAAACAGCAAACTCTGCAAAGAAAGACCCTGGCCTGGTGGTGGAATTGAACTTAGGAACTCCTTGCTGTGAGGCACCAGTGCTAACCACTGTGCCTCCCAATTAATAAATAAATATCATTAAAATATTTTAAACATTTTTTATTTTAGTAGCTCACCTCATGGGTGAATCTGTGCTTAAATGTCATCACCATATTTTCACTGGGCATCTCCATCTCCTAATGCTGGCCTGTCTCCAATCAAAATACTTTTAATACTTAAGACCCCGTAAATATTTCTGGTTTTGGCATTAATTTCTGATTAGCCCGTGGTCATGGTTCCCATTTAAGAACTTCGGTCAGATGGCTTTTCTTGTAGCCTTTTCTTGTAACACAAGTAACTAGAAAAAGGTGCCCGTTGCTGTCTTCATATTCAGGATGTATAATTGATGGTGTTTGCTTTCTTTTTCAAGTACAGTTTCTGCCTCTGTGCACTGAAATATTCTTGTCTTCCTTCTATGTCATTAAATAATTAATAGACTAGGAAAGAATCTCTGCACGAGTTTCTCGGTTTGGTAGTTGGTCAGCTTTGTTGAATCTCCTCATGTCTTATGACATTTTATTCACACAATAATGTCAATTTGTTAAACCTCTTTCTTTTGTGTGAACTAAGTATAAAAGTCGCCTTAAAGCTTATCGGAAGGAATCCTGTCACAGTTACAACTATAAATGTAGCAGCTCGATAAAATGCCACACATACATGTCATACAGTTAAAATGTTGGACTTTTTGGTTTTGGTCATAAATGACAGCTTTAGATAAATTCAAACTATGACCTGATAATAAAGATTATAAAGGACTGTGAATGGTAGTTACATCCCTGAGAATGAATCAGAATTAACTGAACAATACAGCCTCTCTGCATGATGTCTGTACCAAATGTCACAAGATTACAAGCAGAATTTGTTGATGTCGGTTTGGTTTGTAAACCAAAACTATCAGTCCAGTGTTGTAGTTCAGTCTAGGATTGGATGGGCTGTTATGTCTATCAAAACCTTCATGTTGAGTTGTTTAAATATTTTAGACCTGATCAGTTTAGTGGACCAACCAGCTAACAGACCGTGAGCCATGCCAGGAGGATGGATTCATCTATCACATCTGTCTTAACAGAGTGAAGCAGATTAACGTCAATTCATTCCAGTAGCAGGCGTGTGTGCTGAAGGAGTGGCTGTGTGTGCACTATAGGAGGGGTACACTCTCATATCAGTTTAATTAAAATAGTTTCAATCTGTAGCAGGCAAACAGCAGCAGCTACCAGCTCCAACACGCGCACAGCGTTTCTGTCTTTGTGAGGAGCCTCAAACTGACCATTTATTGTCCTCTTAAAACCAAGTCTGACGTGTCAAACAGCCCCCTGCGAGTTCAACGTGGTCCTGATAACGATAAACAAGTACAGACCAGTACAGACAGAAAGGATGAAAATCATTTGATCTGAAATCTCAAATGCTCTCACTTACTAAAAGTGTGTTTGCACAAACCTGTGCATAAATCATGTGTCTGAGGGCTTCCATTAGAATGAAGGCTAATCTCCGCACTCCCATCTGAACAGACATCTCTTTAAACGCCAGAGTCACACAAGAAACGAGCGATCGATAGTGATGCCTCCCTTTGATTTGTGGCCTCCTATTTGGAAAATGCAAGCTAAGCATTTTGGCCGGTCTCGTCACGCTTTTCTTTTTTGATTGTTTTGTTTGTTTTTTAATCAGACACAACTAACTTGTGGATCTGAATTGAGAAACTGAGAGCGATGGTATAAAGTGCCAGCTTCTCCATCGCAATTTTGTTACAGCTATATTAACCCCTGCTTTAATCTAACTTACAAATTAAATATCTCGCTGTGTTGAGGAAGACTTTAAAATACAGACTGAGAATAAAAACTCCATAGTAAAGTCAAAATACGATTTAGCGCCATTGTTTTATAGACAGTCTCATCTTCGTGCAACCAGAGGAGTCGTCCCCTGGAGATCATTAGAGAAAAATGCAGGTTTCAAGGAACTGGGTTTATAACTGGTCATAGTTTGAAGATAGTTTTGGAAAGCAGATTTGTCAGGTAACTATACATCTGGGGATTATGAGGACGGGTAAGCTAGCCTGGTAACTTTAGACTCTGGAGGTCTGCATAGACCATTTACCCAAATCCAACTAATGCCTGTGATTGTTCAATGGTGCTCAGAAAACAAGAAAAAAGCAGATGGAAACCAGAAAGCTTCCAGCACCAAAAATCCTTTGGTTCGAGATTGTAAATGTTCATCTGCAGAATATGCTTACAGGGATACATCCAGCTGGCGCTTTTCTGAATGGCATGAGCATGTCCATAGCATAATATGGTTTACTGACCTCATTGAAGATGGCCACATTCTCACACTGCAGGACTCTGGTTTTATGGGTGAAACCTGAAGGAAAGACAGACAGACTGTGATGCTTTTGTCTGCACACTGTGAATGAAATATAAACATAGCAATAAAACAAAACTGCCTTGTCTAATGTTCCACTTTGTGGCTATGTTTTTTTTTCTTCTTAAAAAAAGATGTGTAATTCAATAACTTGCTGTAATTTTCATCATTTCAAGCTGCAACATTTCAGAAAAAATGTACCTCATTGTTTTTTTGCACAGAAATGAGTGATCCTTATCTTACCGTAAATATGTTTTAATTTAAATTATCTGACATTTACAAATACAGCTTTAATGACTATTTAATTCAAAGTAATGTCAATGGCATTATTTTAATAATTACAATAATTATATATAATATATATAATAAATATATTTTGGCCAAACGCTCATTCACTGTTAATTATTTTAACTTCATCGTCATCATAGTATGAATTTATTACAAAAGCCAAACCAGATCAGTTGTTAGAATGAGATAATAAACAGATTGTAAGATTATGAAAAAATTATAAAGATCTTACAAAAAAGCACCAACTGAAGTACAGCAATGTTTTATTTACACATTAATGCATCAATAAAACACTCTAAAACCAGTTTATAATGGTGTGGTGGTCACAGTTACTTAAATACTTTAAATGCATCGCCTTTACTTCTAATTGAATCCCTGATAATATACGCATCAGCATCTGAATGCTTCACCTCTGCAGTGTAGGGACTTATTTTAATGTTGACTGAGTAACACCCATACGTGTACATGTGTAGCAATTTAATGTTTGTTCAAATGCTGACAAATAAACTTTTCTGTACGCTGTAATGAAAAGACCATCACAGAGTACACTTTAACGCTCTTCTTAACACAGCCTAAAAGTTGATTTAAGCAGTTTCTGTTTTACACCAGTACAGCTACTGGCAATAATGAAACAATAAGCTGGTTTCAGTCAAGACTGAAGTTGGCTTCGGACCACATCAAAAAATCGTCACTAGATATCAGGAAAAACTAGATAAAATTTATTAAAACAACAACAACAACAAAAAAACACTGGAAATGTGAACCTAAACAATAAACATCATCCTTGTGTAGTTTAATGCTTCTTTAATCCTGTCAATCATTTGAGCTTCAACGTGTTTTTACTCGTCATCTGAGCTCCACGTTTGATTTTCTTATTTGTTCACTGTATGAAATTTAAATTCATGCAGTGAATTTCTCAGCTTAAAAATAAACAAAATAAATAAATCTCCACATGCCAGCAGTGCTAAAATAACTTTTCCCTTGTTTCAGTTGCTACATCTGTTTGTAGTTTATGTATTTGTTCCCATTTCTCCTCCTCCTCTTACCAGTGTCCCTCCAGAGGAAGTGAAGCAGAACAAAATCAAGGATTGGCTGAAGTTTAAAAAAACAGTTTCTCTCTAACGTCAGAGTCTCAAATGTAAACAGAAGATGTAACGCAGTGACAATGAACTCTACACTGCTCTGCCACCATAATAAAAACCCATAATTCCAAATCAGTAATGCACCTTTTAAATGTAATACTCTGGATTTACTTGTTTTAAATTATTGGCACTTTTCTGCTAGTTTTTATACTTTCAGTATTTTTATGCAGAATTTAGACTGTTGCATTTTTACAGTTTGGTACTGTTACTTTTACGATAAAAAAAAAACGATAGAAGTTCAATAAAGCAAACCAAGAACACAGATCATGTGTGTCCTCACACTTTTGTTTCACTTAATGTGCCAAAGAGACCAAAGGTGTGTGCGGACATTGCTGCTGTGTGTTACCGACCTCTGAAGCAGAGTTCGACCTTTCTGTCAGATCGCCCTGGCAGGTTAAAGATCCTCTTCAGATTCACAGTGATGGACATGATAACAGACACCTGTTTTTCTGTCTATTTACATCATGTCCTTATGAAGTCGACTCATTGCTTCTTCTCCGTCTTCCCTCTTCAGCGGTATGAAACTGTGTGTGTGACTGTACAGTTAGTCTTGTTAAAGTGTGTGTGTGTGTAGGGCAGGACCTTTTAAATGTTTGAGAAAGCAAATACAGTTGCTCAACTAGTTTCCTCCTCAAAAAGCACACACGCACACACTCCAGCCTTCTGCAGAGTTTACCTGCACCCTGTTCCAGGAAGCAGTTTTAACTTTGAGTGGATGAACTCTATGATGGGGAAACAAATGTTTGATTCCAGCACAGATGATCAGATAGTTTGACCAGCTCTGAGTGTGTTCGACTGAATATAAAGAGCAAAGCCTCCCTTTCAACCCGATGGAGCTGAAACATGAACGTCAGTATGTTTGTGTGAGAAATCATTCATGCTGAGAGGTAGACTAGCTAAACAAACAGTCGTCCTTCTCTCAGTAAGTAAAGATAAGAAGAAAATGACGTTTTTACAAGAACAGCAGCAGCTCTTCCAATGAAACACAAAAACCACCACGCTTTCCATTTCCCAGTTTTTATTACCATCTTGAGAAAAGCATTCTTCACAGACAGGTTTATTATTGGTTATACTGGTTTAGTTACACAGGTAAGTCGATAGTAGTTAGCCGAACAAGCAGTGGAGCTGCTAGTCACATTATGCTGTGGCTCCACAAACTATTCTAATCACAGCCTGCAGCAGTGTGGGAATACTATGGGAGATGTAGTGCTTTATCATTATTAATACCTAATCTTAAGCTTAATTTGTTGATACTGTGGGTTTGTGAGATGACTGCACCATGTGACCAATCAATATGATCAACAATTGACTCCTAAAATATGTTTTACTAGAACAAAAATATATTTCAGTATTCAACATGTGAAAACAGAAGTTTCCCTTTCTTTAGAAGCACCAGGTGAGGGTGAAGGTGAAAAACAACCTGTAAGAAAAAAAGCTTTCTACTGAATCTACTAATGTTTGGTACAAAAAAACCCAAAACAACCAAAATGAAATCACTATTGTTCTGATTTTATTATCTTTTTCTACAACAGTTTAGAATGTTCTGTTTGCAGAAGATTCAAACACTGCAGACCTGTTTCTAAGACTAACCCTAACCCCTTTGCCACAGCAGAAATAAACCAGCAGCTCCCGACCTAAAGGCTTGGCATAGCGCAGATCATGAGATGAAGAAAAGAAATTTAAAGAAAACAAAACACAAACTGACTTTTCGCCCAAATTTTGTCCAATACGTGGAACTTTAAAAAAAATAAATAAAAATTTTGCCGTTGTTAAAAATGTATTTAAATGATACGGATCTTTCTGTTGAACTGATCACAGCTGTTAATACAGTAGTTGTGTGCGCTGCTGTGACAATTATAGTCAGTTCTGCAAGGAAAAGGATTTTGGCAAACAGTAAAGCAAAACAAGGGAGATGGTGTTTTAATAAGAATCAGTTTATCCCATTCAGCTGATCTCTGAACTTCTGTGACAAAATTAGCAGAGGATTCACTTCCTGCGAGTCTATCAGGACGCTGTGCAGAAGAGGTGGCTTTCTATCACCCATATTCATGGTGAAATACAGTTTCAATTAAAAATAGATAAAACAACGTGTTTGATCACTTTTGCCTGACCTTTTCCCCTGGAGATCTGATCTCTCAGAGTTTTAATTGAAGAAAATCAAACCAGCACTTTCATGAGACTGAAACAAGAAATCTTGGCTCAAGTTAAAATAAAAATACAATCAATACAGAGTACAAGAATTTGACCTAAAATTAGCTGTGAAAAGCGAACGTTGATGTCACTTTTCTTCTTTTCGTTTGCAAAAGTGATGATGTGACATGAGTAAAAAAAGCTCAATCTTGCCATGAGTTTGGAGGTCAAGACACCGACCACAAAGTCGAGCGTTTCAGTTTAACCAAGCACTTCTTTTTCCCATTTTTCCTCCTTCCTTTCCTGCATTTTCTCTAGCTAATCTTTTAAAAAACAAAAAAGGCACAACATCTAATAATTGTTTAGAAGTCTTTACAGCTGAAGCTGTGGTAACAGTATTTTATAACAAAATTAAATGTGACTATGCTGTAAACATATTTTGACACGTTTTAAATCCCAGCATCCCAGGCTGTAGGAGCCATGTTTATCTTGAGGTTTCTTAAAGTGTCCACAATGCTTGCTGTTTTACGACTTCACTGCGTTTCAGTTACATAAAAGCTTAGTTTGATTATTAATTGCTTACTTCTGCATCTCATGTTTTCCTTGGCATTAATCCTTCAAAGCCTGGACATGTTGCTGTGATATGGAGTTCAAGCTTGAATACAAATTCATGTTTTAAAGTGTTCGTGTTTGCTTTGGAAACAATTTTTTTCCAACTTCAATAACATCTTATTTGCATAGGATCCAAATAGAGCAGTGATGTCACTGTGCAGCACAGGTGGCCATTTTGGCTCCCAGGATTCATTCAAGTGTGAAAAGTTTTCAGGTTTATTCAAAAAGGCACTTTACTGTCATTGTTCTAAACTTTGTTTGACTTCACTTTGCACATTATGTTTGATACTAATTGCTTTCTTATAAAGCACACATTATATTATCTTTAATGTCCAACCTCGACTCTATTTCAATCAATTGATTGCAGTTGAATTGCAGACGTTCAGATTTACTAGTAACCTGCAAACGTTACTGACATAATGTGCAAAATGGAGCTCTGGGAGCCAAAATGGCAGCATTAACAACCAGCAGCACAAGAGAGCTATACAGAAACATCCAGGCTCAAGTAGCAAGAAAGAAGCTAAACTAAGGCTACACTATAAGGCAGCATTAAAGTCTATAGTAAGGCGGTAGGTGTAAAGCTATATATCATTTGTAATATAATCTTCCAGCAAAGTGCAAGGTATTGGCACATTTAAAAAAAAAAAAGCTAATCAGAGCAACACACACACAGAGCTGAGGAACCAGGAGCTGCAGTGCCACTCATGTCCACTAGGGGCTGCTGTGATAAAACTACATTTAAACGAATGAGAAAACCCAGACATCTGTGCAGATTTTAGAGATCACATCTCCTCTGTCAGTAACTTTCTTCTTCTGTTAGAATACATGTGGAACAAAAACAAGACACTTTTTCTCCTGTGTGTGTGTGTGTGTGTGTGGCTCTTTGTTATTCAAACACATGCTAACAAACACATGTGATCTGCATAGATACTGTGGAAGCAGCAGAAGGAATAAATAATCTGCCATTTCTATTCTAAGATTATCATTCCAGCTATAGAAGACAAAGATCTGGAAACAAAGACATTCTTAAATGGAGTAAACAAAACTGGGATGTTTTCCTGTGGCATCCTGATTGGCTAACAGCTGAGTGCTGTTCTGCAATTGGCTAACACATCAGCGTGGTCCTTGAAGAGTGGTCAACTTTGTGGCTGAAGGCCGAGTGGGGGCATGTGGTCTAGCGGTGGGTTGGAATGACATGAGGGTGGGCCTTCGGTTTTGGGGAATGTGAGGGTGGGCTTTAGGGCATGCGGAATGTTTAGGATTTAGCAGCAGCCTGAGATTTTGGTGGATCCAGCCCTCTCGTTTTAAAATAAGAGACCAGCTGATTGGGAATCTCAGCGAGCACAGACTGAGCCAGAGCAGCCTGAGGAGCCTGGAAAAAGAGAGAGACGTTGTTAATGATTTCCTCCAACACCACAGAGTCCATGCACAGAAATGACTTCACCCCCAGAGACAGGTTAACATTTAGAGTATATTATTTTAGACCTGAACAGGTTTTAAATTAAGAAAATATTTTCTGTTGTTGATGCATTTTTGTTTTGTGCCCTCTGAGGAGAGTGGTTGCATGAATTGAATGTAGAGACTTATCATCATTTCTATGAAAGAAATATCCCTTCATCTATAAAAGTACACAGGTAAATCCAGCAGGGTAGTTGGAGGGAGGGGTCAGCCGTCAGTATAAAACAAAACTGGATGAGAAAAGTTGTCATTCTGGAGGAAGATGTAAAAAAAATAATGTCCTTGCATTTCATTAAATTCAAGCAAGAATCCACCTAAATTCTGTCTATATTTGCCTATTTAGGCACAGTGACTGCACTGTTTTAGTGGAAAGCATCTAAAAATCTGCTTTGTGCCGTGTCGGCATGAGAAGTAATGTTTCTGTTTATCTTTCAGGTTTTCAGCATAATAGTTGTCATAAAAGTTGGAATAATATTAAATTTATAACTAAAGAATTAAAATATTAAAATGATGGGCCACAGGAATGAGTCCTTTGTAACTGAGCCTGAACTTTCTTTTAGTCTTCTTATGCATCACACTTACATCTGCAAACTGTCTGTACGGCACGAACTGGACAATGTCTCTGGCGACTGATTCTCCAGTTGTTGACCTAAGCACACCGTCATCTCCATCCAGAAGCTCCATGGCCTTAAAGTCAGCTGGTCCTACCCCCACAATAATGATTGACATGGGGAGTCTTGATGCCCGAACGATGGCGTCCCTCGTCTGGTCAAAGTCAGTGATCTCGCCATCAGTGAGGATCAGCAGGACAAAGTATTGCTGCAGAGACAAGAAGATACATGTCAAAGTTAGACTGTGTATTTCAGGCTAATTGTCTTAAGCTTTAGTTGTTATGAGTTCACTCACAGCGGCAGCATTAGCCTGTGCGGCACCGGCAGCAATGGAGGCAACGTGGTTGATGATGGGGGAGAAGTTTGTTGGTCCAGAGAGCCTGATCTGAGGCAAAACCATCCTGTAGGCTTCAACAATCCCCTGGATGCCTAAGAGTGGCAGCAGCAAAGCAGAAAAACCAAACTTTAAAAAGAAAATCTGTTAACTCTTCCCTCCTTGGATGCCTACTAAGGGTAACCATGTTTCTCCTTTTTGAACTGAGCGGTTTCTGTCACTTTTCAGGTCTGCTTCAGAACAAAATGACTGTGTGTGCATCAGATGTTAGTGAGAGAGATCTCTTCCCATGCAGCTACCTTTGGAAAAACCCATTCTAATGCTCATCAAATCACATCTTTATTGATACATAATAAGATGTTAAAACTCATGACTAAGGGTACAATCTTTTTTTTTTGTCAAATAACAGCTAAACTATCTTAAATAAAATTTTAATTAATTCTTCCTTCACCTGTTTTTTAAATGGAATAATCTAGTAAATCATATCACTTTTGAGGTACAGTAAATGTGTGTGTACCTTGGCAGTAAGGGTTAGTTGGGTTGAAGTTGAGGGCGAATTCGTGGTGTGCCGCCTGTAGGATCAACAGTAGAACGGTTTAGTAAACCGGACATAACTGATTTAGATCAACGAAATCAAATCAGAAAATTACAAAATAATTTTTACACCTCAGGGAATTAATGATCTCTCACTTCAGAAACAAACAGAAACTAAAGAAACAGGCTTTGTGATTGGTCGGTTAGAGAGCTGACCTGGTAGTCTGGAGGTAATTTGGCTCCAAAACCGAACGCTGGGAAGAGTTTATCGCTGAAAGAGGAAACAAAATAATGACTGTTAGACATAAAGATCAGAAACATTTTCATTTCACCAGAGGTTAGAGTGCAGTCAGGAGAGCAGAACAAGAGCTTAGAAGGCTGCAGAGTTTAGAGTTTAAGGCTCAGGTTGGAGATGTGAAGTTGTTTGGGTGTAGTTTGAGTGAATGAGTACTGACGTGTCATAGTCCTGGACCACGTGGCCCACAGACCACAGAGCAGACAGGTACTGGTTCAGCCCATCTGCACTCATATAGTGGAGAGAGTTGGGTGAGCGAGGATCACCATTAGAGCCAGTGAAGTCAATCCCAACCTAAAGCGTTCACATAAAATTACAGCGTTAGTTTATTAACTTCTTTTTCAACTGCTCAAGTTGATTGATAAGTTGTGATCAGTAGCTGAAAAGTCAAATGACAAAGATAAGCCACCCTTTGAGTTACTGAGCTTGGTTAGATAAATTACACCACTTAAAATGTGTGCATGTGAGCTGGCGTTGACATACGGTGAAGTTGATCTGGCAGCCACCCATCACATAGTCCAGGAAGGTGTACTGAGTGATCAGCTGCACACAAACAGAGAATCAAACATGTTTCGATGCATGCATCTTTACTAAAGATTCACTTCCGTCATGGCAATAGTCACCAACAAGCCAAGCTGACAGAGCTCTGATTAGCAGTGAACAGTTCAAGAAAACTCAATGAATAGAAACTTCAGCTCAAGAGAGGAGGAATCTGTTCAGTCTGTCTGACAGTGGTTTACACAGTAACTGTAGAGGAAGAGTAGAATTAGTATCCCTAAGCTGAACTTTATGCACATCGTTTTCTCATTTGTTTATTTTTATCTGATATATGTTTTTGATTTACTTGATTTTATAATGTTAATAACCATGTAATGTGTACTTTCTTGGGCAGGTCCCCATTAAACAAAAGTGAGATTTTAACTTTAAAGGAATTCCCATTTAAATAAAGTTGAAAATTTTAAAAAAGTAAACCCCTTGAAGAGAACCCTGTGTCACGTAGTCTTTACCTTGCAGCTCTTGACAGAGACAACTCCAGAGTTCTTGTAGCTCTTCTTCTTCTTCTGTTTCTCGGGATGGATGCAGTCAAATTGCACCTGGAGAACAACACGGCACAGCTCAATAACCTCTCAGCAGCAAACTAAAATACGTCACGTGTCTTATCATCGCTGGACTCACCGGTGAGCCGTGTGCTGTTTTCTGCATATCGGAGACTTTAGTGGTGAAAGAACCAATCAGATCATGAGATCCATCACTGTCGTAATCAGAACAATCCACCTGCAAAGGAAGGACAGGATTTAATGGAACAGTTACACATTTGATTGGCTGTCATGAACTGAGGTGGATTCTAATTGGTGGAACCTTCAGAGGTCTTTCAAGGTCGCTGTAGCAGAGAGTCTGCAGAGGGATGGTGAACTTCTTCCAGGTTGGATTCAGATTGTTCTTCACAACCTACAAACAGAAAACACAAATACACAGAAACAGTCCTCATCTCGGTCATCTTCACCATAATTTTCTGTTTGTGCTTTTGTAGTTTTTCCACATGATAAGCTAAGAGTGTTAGATGTTTAAATATTTTGTATTTCAGCAACAAGAAAGAGTTTGAGAAGGATCGTAGCAATTAACAGCCATCTCTCACATGAAATAAGGTGTGTGCATGTGTGTTTACCTCTGTCCTGTGGACCAGCTGCCATTTTCCATCATCTCCCTGTCTAAAAAACTCCAGGAATGGATCAGACTTCCCAAACGTATCCTAAACAAACGGAGGACAGCATGCTGCAATCTCATTTATTGGCGATGCATTTTACTAAGCTGTGAGGGTAGATTAGAAAGCAACACATACTCTGATATAGCTGCATGTCATCAGTGGCTCAGATATATAAAAGGAAAATCCAGTACACATTACCAAACTCTTTGTAATAAAAATGAGAGTCTAAGAAAAGCTCAAAATTAAAAAGCTAAAAAATACACTTAAATTATGTTTTTAAGCACAAAGGTGAGGAAAAATAAGACCGATGGGGAGTATCAAGAAACACCATCAGCCATTCAGAGCAGCTGTTCATGAGATCAAACCTCAGTGAGTAATAATTAAGAATTAAATAAAGTAGGAAGTAGAAGATACCTTCTTGTCAAGGTTTTTAGCCTCCCACTCCAACTCAATGGCTCTGTTGTCCTTTATCTCCTCTGCTGTGATCTACACACACAGAAACACACACACTTATGTTAAAGTCACAGTCATCATAATCTTGTTTTATTCTCAGTACAGCGATACTCTACATACAGTGATGGTTCCCTTCCCAGCAGGTTTGCCCTTCTTCAGCTGCAGAGGTCTGGTCACAGTTTTGCTGGAAACTATCTGAAACACACAGAGAAGGTAATGTTTGCAGCTTAATCATTGACAGCCAGCTCCCAAACCTGAATTTGCATAACACAGTTTGTCCAGCAGAGGGCAATGTTGACCTCAGAGGAACTTTTTAGTTTCTTGCCTAACAAAAATAAAGTGTTGTTGAACATTTTAATGGATATCAGATTATAATCTTATATCAGCTTGCATGCCTCAAACCAGTAGACTCAACCTGAATCTGTAAGTTTAAAAAAAACAACAACAACAACAACAAAAACGCCATTTCAGAATTAAAAACAGCCAATCAGCTGCAGCACAGACAGCATAGCTCGTTATGGTTCAATGACACCACTAGAGGGCGCCAGCATTACATTGGAAAACTGCAGAATAATCTGCATTGAATAATCTACACTAGGGGTGTCAAACTCAAATACACAGTGGGCCAAAATTCAAAACTGGAACAAAGTCGCGGGCTAACGTTAATATTTATTGAAATATATTTATTCCTCCAGATATAAGAATGAATCTTTTCTTATGGACTCAAACACGTTTTGCTGAAAAACTGAATATGGAACAAGCAAAGCTTAATACTAAACAATATATATATTAGCTGTATAATACCAGTAGGCCAGCTCTGAGAGTTTGACACCTATGATCTACACATTGTAAGACTGGAACAGCTGATCGTGAATCATTATGTTAGTTAAAAGAAAATTTATTTGCAACAACTTTGCACAATAATTAAAAACCGTGAAACATTTCCTGCATCTCAAATTGTTTATTTCTTGGTCATATTCAGCATATTTTGCATTTCAGCTAGTTTCTGACACGTTGCCAACAAAAGTTTTAATGAAAGTTAATGAGTTACAATTCCACTTTCAATAAAGAAAGTGCATCTACTTATTTCAGTAACTTTATAGTGAAACTTGTGTTATATGATTGATGTCACATACATTTATGAAAAATGTATAAACTTTATAAAAAGTACCCCACCCTTGCCCACCCACCCCACTAATCTGAGCGACCCCCATCACTCAGGCCGCTCGCAAACACACTATATTCAGACCAAGTCTGTCTTCTTTTGCACTACTCCCAAGCACTTTGCAACTTGTACTCTAATGTGTGCCTTTCTCTTATTTTTGTATACATTTCTCTTTTTTATATATATGTCCATCCTATTGTATACATTTCTCCTGCTTCCTCTTGGGAAACTGGAGAAAGCAACAGACTGAAAGTTACAATTCTAACCTACAACAGTTGGGACACAAAAACAAACAAAAAAATAAGCTTGACTGCATTTTGAAGAGCTGAACCTTAGTCTACTGAAAAATAGATTCTAATAAATCTGGTATTGAAAGTAATAGCTGATCACATTCGGTGTGTACCTGGCCAAGTGTGATCTCCACCCCTCCCAGGTAGTCATCATCACCAAGGTCAGAGCTGGAGTTGTCGATGTCGTAGACACCCAGCTTCAGGTTCTGAACTTTCTCGAAATGATAATCCAGTCGGAGACGCTGACTGAAGGACGGGCTGGAGTTGTTCTTCAGACGCTCAGTGCGGCCCAACTGACGCAGAGAAACACCAACAGGATTCTCACATTAGAATGAAGTCTGAAGCCAAACAAAGCTCTGTTCTGAAGCGTGACTGTCATATTACCTCAGCCCACTTATCTCCTCCAGTGCTCTCCAGCAGGACACACAGAGGATCAGACTTTGACCCCACATCTTTATCCAGCAGGTTAGCACAGGAGACACTCAGCTCCACCTTGCTGACACAGTCTGCCATCTGAAGGAGGAGCAGAAAAGAAATTAAAATCAGCATATTTCAGAACTTAAGAGTTCAATATCAGCATAGCTTACAGTGACAGCTGTAACGTTAAAATAGTCATTCAAGAGTAGAAATGTGTGTCTTTACAGCAGTTATAGTACCCTGTATCAGAAAAAAACAACTGCAAATAACACCAATGCTTATCCATAAGCACTGAATCACTAGAAACACAAAGCCTCAGGTTACCCAAAGTGGCCACAACAACTCAGCCGCTACAGATCAATATAAACACAACATCTAATCACTATCATACTCTTCTCATCTCCTGCTCCTGTACATTAGTTAAACAAAAACACGCGTTGGTAACAGGATTTTTTTTTTAACCATACTGGGTCTTTGCAAGCAACCACCTGGTCCAGGAAGTGAGTCAGTTACCTCATATAACCTAAGTGCTGTGTCACTTTTGGTCAACTCATTATACATTAATATATACTTTAATCATATTGATTAAAAATAAAAACAAATTATTTTATATTGCAATCCTGATAAGTTTCCTTTTGGTAGCAAGCCAAAACCTCTTTATTGGTATGCCACTCAAAACCGGAAACTTTCAGCAGAGTTCCCTAAGATGTCCCCAAATGAAACAGCAGCTCAAAAACACCACAAATGCAATCACTCTTTAACCACAAACAGCTGCAGAATTTAAATGAAGTTTGGCAAGATCTCAGTTTTGTGTTCTGCAACTTCCTGCACCACAGAGTCATAAAACAGCCCAAATGTAAGACAGCATATCTCTGATGACTGTATTCATTTATCTTTTCCACATTCAAAAGAGGCCACCGGTCTCAGACACTCAATAAACAGAGGAAATGTGGCGGTATCGTCTTTATCAGCAGCCATAAAGTCAGCCAGGCTCTTCTATAACAACTCATGTGACATATTCGCACCATCTGCCACCTGATATGCCGTTTTCATTACAAACTAAATCAACAAAAGGAGCAGAAGCAGGTAAAGGCACCACCCGCACGAACTTGAGGAGTAGCAGCCCCTTAAAGGCAACATCAGCATGAGATTGAATGGAGATTTGACTTGACCTGTAAAACCAGTTACACCAGCACAATTCTCCAACACACGAAGTTCACACACTCTCGCACAAGCACACATTTAAAGAGAATTATGCCATCATAAATGCTAAAAATCACCTTATTGGATCCGTTATATTTTATCCCCTTCAAACAGGAATAAAAACCAAGGGCGGTGTACAGCCACTCCCACAACCCGCGAACGGAAACTACTCCCTGTTTTTTCTGTTAAACACACTAAAGAGCTCACTAAACGTTATCTGACCAGTTTATCAGGATTTCTAGTAAAATACACGCCACACAATACAAGCCTTGAGTAACTGAGACGAAAATAACTCCGTTTGTCGTTGCTCGAAAGCCTTCGATGTCACGGGAGGGTGGTGGCCAGGCTAACTATTCTCTGATTGAACATGCGGTTGCGTACTCGACTCCTGATTGGCCAAAACAACCGTCAGTAACGCCCTCTGATCCCGAACAAGAGTACGGTGACGTTACTACCTTTCACATGTCCTGTAGACTCCTTCACAATAAAAGCTCAATAACGCCAAACGCAATCAATCCTCCCACTCATTTAACTTTCCAATCACACTACAGCCGACCAGGTATAATGCACATTGTTGAGTAATTAATAATTATATTAGTAGTAATGTTGGTACAGAGACAAGAACAACAGAAAAGAAATCATACCACCTCGTTTAAACCTTAGCATAGCCTGAAGATATTATTATTACACCCGCCTCGGAATTAAGCTGCTGCAGCAAACGGGGAAACTATTCCAAAGATTACTGCACCAACAACAAACCAAAGCTGATAACCCCAAACACAACGATGACAGGACAGAGAGAAAAACGTCCAGAGTCCCTGAGATCTTGCATAATTAAAGCTTTACTTCCAAACACAAGCACAACAAGACTTAAAGATATGGTAAGGATTAAAGCATATCCCAGTGCAATAATGCAAAAATGTTTAACAGTGTTACACACTTTAACACAATTCATAATCCTTGAGGATTATAAATCGTACAAGTAATTTATAAATGATCATGACTGCATCCCATCAGAGATAATATTCAGTCCACCTAATTTTAGTTTAAATTATCATGGCTGAACAATCCATCCTAATATGTGTATTGTTTTTGCTAAAGTCCAGCATGTTTACGAGGGTGGTAATATTGCTACAGAGATGTAGCAATATTTGGAGATTTATGTATGCATTTCCAATTGAAGATTTATTTTTTCCAAATTTCACTTCAAAACTGACCTAATAGAAAAATATTTTATTAATATCTATTTAAAGCTTTCAACCTCATTTTTATGTCCTCCAAAGTAGAATTCCCGTTGCTCTTTTGTAACGAAGCTATAAGAAAGATAATGTGTGTTGGGGGAGGGTGCTATTGTTTTTGTTTTTTTTCTTCATCTGACTTGATGTTTGAGGGAAAAAAGATCATGTGCTTTAAGACTTAAACGTTTTAGTGCTTTTATATTGAAGATCACATACTTGGGCCGGAAGTGCTATTGTAGCTGCAGTTAAATGAATGAATGATGAAGCAGATGTACTGTGGTGATCAGAAGAAGAGACCAAATAGACTGAACAACAGTCAGAGCAGAGAGGAAACAGAACAAACTGCACACAGCATGAGTCACCCTCCCCACAGAGAACAATATGGTTTCATTTTATTCATCCTTCGCAGTAGAACCACAGTGCAGTCTGAAAAGCAACACAGAAACACACCAGGAAAAGCACAAACAGATAAATGCAGTACGGAGGGAGAGAGGGTAGGGGAGAGTATTGTTGTTTTATTTACCGTGCAGATCTCACATGCATAAACAAACAGAGCTCCTGCTTCAGTGATTCTCATTCTGTAAGGATCTCTTTCCCTGAAAACTACTCACACCCTTTTCTTAAAAATAAAAATAAATAAAAATCTTTGGGACTTAATTGTGAGGAAATATGTTGAAAGTAGCATACTCCATGGTTTGAGTAAGATGCAGCCTCAAAAAAGAGCTGGAATAAGTTTGCACCCAATCCATGCTATAATAATGTAACAGGAACCTTAAGCTAAACATTATACATTAAACATTATATTATTCTTCTTTAGCCCTAATTTTATGTTATGCTCATCAAAAATAAATAACCCTGAAACTCACGCCAACTGTCTAAGTTGGAAAAGCATATGCACTTGCTAAGTTTATCATGACCTCATGCAAGACCAAAAAAGTTGAGAAAAAACAGCATCTGCAAGAACCCACAGGGCTCAGATTACCCCTTTTCCTCCATATCTATCTGTATATCTATCTAGATATAGATAGATATCAGTTTTAACATTACCTTAGTGTACTTAGGTGTTAATTTAGCTTCATGTACATTTATTATATTGTTAGACTCACTGCATGATTCTATACAATAAAAATGTTGTTTCTTTGTTTTGTTCATATTTGGGTCATTAATTTGCATTTCTGTAAAATCCATATGATGAAAGACTTACTAATTAACAAATACTAATATTTCAACATTATTATTATTAAAGTTGAAGCAGCAAGGAATCTAGAAGTGGCATTAAGAAAATGCTCAAACTTTGTAGGCATATGTAAGTGTTTCATATGCCTTAAAAAGAAAAAAATAATACGTGATCAGTCCAGTCAATAATCTTTCGCACAATTTCCTCCATTTCCACAAGTGGACTCCTCCCCATTCTTTATACACCACTTCTCATTCAAGGATAAAGAAGGTAGTATATCGTTTTCTACTTAATTATAATATATATATATTTTAAATTACTTATTTGTTCATCCAACATCACTAGGTCAGGTTGCCTACCTACAATTATTTTGTGAATTTTGCATTTACTTAGCTGCATGTGTTTACATTTTTTTAAATTATTTTATGTTGTAAAACTATTGTATATTTGGGTTAATGTTACTAGTCATTTATTTTCAACTGATTTTCAAATCATTACCAAAATAATGCTAAATAGGCGGCAACTTTATCAGAAAATGCCAGTCTTCCAATCTCCGCCATCTAATACCGCTATATATTATATAAATTGCATATAAAAACCCATCTACCAGTTGCTAACTATGAACAACAGGTAAAATATTCTGTAATGTCTATACATGACCATCTATATATTGCCGTGGCTCAATTTGCATTCCAACGCATACATCTACCTTCTACACCATCTATAGGCCTCCAACAGGTAACTGTTACTAATAGAATACCATTCACAGAGCACTATTTGCCATCTAGACAATGCTATCTGCAGAGCACCATCATCTAACAATCACATTCAATCCACATCTATCATGTGTTGGTTACTGGCCAGAAGCCTCTGGCATCAGCAATACCCTTTACCTTTTACAACCAACCACAGTTTACATAGCCCACCTTCTGCACCATCTATTGCAAGGGTGTTGAACTCCAGGCCTCGAGTGCCAGTGTCCTGCAGGTTTTCGATGTCACCCTGTTTCAACACACCTGATTCAAATGATAAGTTCATTACCAGGCTTCTGGAGCACTTCGAGACATGTTAGGGAGGTAATTTAGCCATTAAAATCAGCTGTGATGGATCAAGGACACATTTAAAACCTGCACCGACCCTGGAGTTGGACACCTGTAATCTATTGGCTACCAACAATCACTTACTAACCACAGACTACCTTTGACAGTATACTATCTACCTTTGACAGAATATTGTCAACCAGCACTTACTTTCTGTCCACAGGCAACCATCTACATTTGTACTGTACCAAAAATCAAACACTATGTTATTATACACATTCCTCTATCTACCATTGACATAGCATATTCTATAGAACGGCATCCACCTTAAAAAGCCATCAAAAGTTAACCATTTTCAGCCATTTAACAACAACCACTTTCTATCCATAAGTCACTATATTGGCTACCATTTGTAAGCCGTTGTTCCATCCACAGGCTACTACTATCCAAAACAATATAATCTAGAGGGCACCATCAACCCTATATAATCATCAACAACTTACCAAAAGCTTGCCAAAACACTACCATTTACCTGAAATCATGTTCTATTCTTCCTCCGTTACATAGTAAGTACTATATAGACTTCTATCCACGGGGCATTGCTAGGCATGATTTACCTTCTATAGATACCCTTTTAGAAAGCTATTACATACCATACACTTCCTATAACTTAAAGTCTAAATGCTACCAGCTACCTTCCAGTGCTCTTATGATCAAAAGGTTACCATATATAGGCTACTATCCACCAAAAATTACTTCCTATCCACATGCTACCTTGTACTAGTTGCCATCTACAAATGAAATGCTACATAGGCTACCATCCACAAACTACTATTCACCACTTAACTGCCAGCCTTTACCTTTGAATCAATTCAGTTTTAGTCATATAGTGTTTTATTTATGCAAGTGTAAATTTATTGATATCACAACAGATGTTTCCTCAAGGAGTTTTATGTTGTAAAACAATAATACAAAGAAAACTCCTATGAGCAAGCCCTTGCCAAGAGAGAGAAGAAAAACAATTTTAACAGGAAGAAACCTTCAGCAGAACCAGGGTCAGGTTTGCAGATGGCTGCCACTCCCTGAGCCTGTGCCTATAAAATCTTAAAAGAGCTCAATCTACCACAAGTTATCTACAGCTTGACATCCATAGGTTTAACTCGCCTACAGACTACCATTTACAGGCTACAAAAAACCCCTCTACTACCTTCCAAGGAGTTTATACAGGCTAGGAGCCATCTAATAGCTACCATCGCTCATAAGTATGTATCGCCTTCCAAACATTGGGCAATTTAGACAATCTAGTGATTCAAGGCTGTAGGCCTGCCACCTGCTCCATTTTTTTTGAATCATTGAACAATTATGGCCTTGAAAACTAATCTAGGATTAATGATATTGGTGCTCTACAGGCAGCACCAGCACTTTTCAGGGTATTGTTGATAAACTATGTGAAATTCCTCATGTGCTTTAAATTTCACTCACCTGCAAGATCTGCCTTCTGGATGTCTATTTATCAGGAGGGTGGAAAGCAGCTGAATGATTGACAGCTCAGTAGCAGTCACGCTGGGATAATTTTTACCCCTGCCTCACACTCACCCACCAAAACACAGGTACTGCACAGACATGCATCCTTTGCAGACCAATTGTCAGAAAAAAATTTTTTCTCTTTAATTTGCACTGCATTTTCTCTTCACTCCACACACCAGCTTCACAACAAAGACACAGTCATCTTTCCCAGCAACCATTTTTTAAAGACAGTGCTTCAGTTCTCTTTATTACAGCCTGCTTATCTCCCACAGTTTCACACAAAGTTCAGCAATGCATGCACATATTGTTGAACGCTGTTGTACCTGCTTGGAGGTTAACCATATCCAGATAGCAGACGACTCCTCTTCAGACAAAACTACCTCCACTGATGCTCTCCACTACCTCTACTCAGTACAACAGAGTTGATAATACATCCAAAAGCTTTATTTTAAGTTTGCAGCAAATAAAAAATAAATAAAGCACATCGACAAAAATGAGAGCAGCTGAGGTGACAAATCAAAACTTTGACGATTTGGTTGAAAACTGTCCTGTAATTTGGGATAAATGATCTAGGGCTGAACGATATATCGCATTTGCGATAATATCGCGACATGATCAAGTGCAATTTTCTAACCGCAAAGGCTGCGATTATACTCTGGACATGTCCAAATTCATGGGCTGCATCCTCCTGAGGCCGCATTTGTAGACCGATTACGTCACAGCGACGCGCCGAAGGCTGTCCAAATTACTACCATATCCCAGAATTCATAGCGCGGCCCAGCCAAACTCCAGTTTCCAACAATGGCGCCGCTACTAAGTTTTAAAATTACTCATACTAATCTTTCTGGGTCACAAAATAAACTTTTAAAATATTTTCAGGCGAGAAAGTAGTTGTGTAAACATCAAATATCTGCTCGGTTTATCAAGATATCCCATATTTGCAAAAGTGCTTCGACGTTTTCAGAGGCGTCTGCTACCCACCAGCTCGACAGCTAGCCGGGAGCTCGAGGGTTACTGATGCGGCCGAGAACGGCACAACTCCCGGCACATCATTTTCAGATCACCGCGGAGTTTCGCTGCTCGGGTTAAACGTAATATATAAGTCACTTAGACAACCTAAAAATTTTATTGTTGGGCTTTTTTCAGTGTTTTGTTTGTTCGTGAGTAAATCGGTTTGGCTGAGATTAAAGTTATTAGATTAGATAAAATAAAACTTTATTAATCCCCCGGGTGGGTTCCTCCTTGGTTTTCACACAGCTGACTAAACGTCAAACAGAAAACTTATTAAACAGAAGTATGAGACAGTCGAGAATTTACGCCAGTGTCTGGTTATATTTTAGATAGCAAGAAGCAGACGGCCGAGTTTATTAAACTCCACCGAGACAGCGGTGACGCTAATCAGAACTAGCCTTCTGATTAGCTAATCAGAAGGCTAGACCGTCCAATTTCACGCCTTTAAACTTTAAAGGCGTGTTTGTGTGTGTGTTTATACAATTGCTATTATGTTTGCACTTTATGTGTAATGTTACTGACTGCAGAGATCAGTAAGATGTGTGTATTTTTTATTTATTAGTTTTATTTATTTAATATTATTTTTTAATTGAATGACTGTCTAGTAGTTCACAGATGTCGAAAAACTGAGTGTGGTAAAGCCACTGATTTTGTTTATGTATATTTCTGCAATCTGCACATTGTACTGACTTTCATTTTAATGTTTACACCAGGGTTCCTTGTCAGCACTTTATGCTCAGATGTTTGTAAGCTAAAAATAAACTATTGTGTATGTTCAAATATACTGTTGTGATTGAAGAAGTTAAATAAAAATGTCAGTCATCAATTCATGCATCACCTCATGTTATCATAACAGAGGTCTGTCTTCCAGGAAAGAACAGTTTAAAATTAATGTAATATAGTATTGGCCATACTATATGATGTATTGCTTGTCTTTGTTTAATAATACAGAAGACAAAGACCTTAAAAAATAATCGCATATCGCATCGCAATCGCAATATTGGGGCAAAAAATCGCAATTAGATTATTTTCCATAATCGTTCAGCCCTAAAATGATCTTCCACAAATTGGTTTGAATTTGCTCAGAGAAGAGTTCAGTGAACAACAAAGGCTGTCATAGAATATCATAAACCTCTTGTTCATATATGACTAGTGTTTGTTTTACCCTGTCAGCTATTATTTAACTCTTGGTTTCAGGATGAATTTAATTATGAGCTCTATTTTGTGTGGAGAATTAGACAACATGAATACTGCTGAGGCACAAAGGTTTAGTGAAGTTCTGCCTTCATGTCCCATCATATTTCTAAGGGAAGCCTAAATTTTCACAAAAAGCTACAGCTATTTTCTGCAGCTACAATGTACACACAATGTGCTTTAGTTCTATAACTGTGCAAGAATGCATAGGCTCTTCATAAACAATTCCACTAAGAAAGCATTTAACTAAATTCCTAACAAACAACAAAAAAAACAGCTGAAAGTGTAGTAGTAGTAGTAACTGTAGCGCAATTCACCTGTAACATGCTAGACAGTGCTCCAGAGGTTTGTTGCTAAACAATCATTTTAAAAACGCCAATGAAAATTTTCTTGGGAGTCAGCTTCCCTTTTAGCATCACAGCAGAAGTGGTTAAAAATAGTTTTCAACCAAGTATTCTAGGGACTGGAAAAAAACCCCATTGTGTACTTAACTCAGTTACTGGGTCTTTGCTGTCATAGTAGTGGTAGTTTCATGTAGGGTTGGGCGATATATCAAATATACTATACTATGTATGATGACTTTTTCCACATACAATAGTTAAAATGGCCTTAACATAACCATCTAGTATAAATTACCATGGCAATATTTTGCATGTAATTCCCCCCGCAGCCAACCCACCTGGCCGGGGGGGGGGGGGGTAGGGAGTATATTACCAGACTGGGAAAAACATGGTGACAGCAGGAGTTTCAGACAAGCAAGGGAATGAGACTCGCTAGCTAAACAATGCTGTAATTCGCAAAACATGCCATAGAGCTATTACCGTAAAAGGTAACTGTGAGACCTGCGACTGTTCTTGGTCAGTCGTTTTTATACTCACTATCTAGACTTTTGTTTCTGTAATTTGAGGTCATCAAATGTTTTATTTTACAACTTTTATAGTTATAAGCACAAAAGAGCACCTTTTTTGTTTTATTTTGTTTCAGGAATTCTTGATGTCCTTTTTTTGTTGCTATGATCTTGTTTTGTTAAAAGTCTAGTGTTAACCACAGAAAGAGATTTACTGTGACAGTATAGTCAAACCTCTGTGTGCAACTGATGGTTAAAAAATGTTTAAACTAAAGCATTTCAATTGATTCAGTCATCTTATTCTGACTGTTTCAAACAGCAAAACTTTCACGTCAGCCTTTTTAAATTGTGCCTTTGTTTTTTTTTTACATTGTCTTCCAACTCCAGAGAAAATAAAACCATTACATGTACGCCTCCTCCCCCCAAACACAAAATCTCTCTACTGTGTAAAAGAGAACGGATAACTATATAGGTTCAAGTTCTTTCCCATAATAACGCCTATTCATATTGAGTTGAAGATGTCGATATTAAAGGTCACCTGTATTGGAAACAAGTCCAAACGAGTCTTCCATTCCGCTTCTACAAAAATAACTCATATTCAGTCAATTTCCATCATCAGACAGTGAAGAGCAGTCAGAAAGAGCTCATCGCAGGTGAGGAACATCCTTTTATTAGCTAAAGTAAAGAGGACTCCACATCATATAGGGTTATACGTTCATACAAGTTTTTCACACTGACAATAGAGAGAAACAAACATAAGCTTAAAGAAGAAAATATCCAAAACAATTATGAAACAACAAAAAGCTACCAAACTAAAAACACTACAGACTTCATCTTAGCGCTCTACAATCCAAACATCTACTGAGCAAGTGCTGTGGAAAAAGGGTGGCATTGTTCAAACACAGCGAGATGATAAAAATGTGAAAAATTAAAGAAGTTCAGCAGCCCCTTTTTACAAAATAAAACTGAAGTCAGCAATCTGTCCATCCCACACACTCCACGTATCAACAGAGGACTGTTGCAACACAGATTTGAGACAACATTTACTATAGCAAGTGTCTTTCTTTTACAATGGCCACAAAACTTCAAGTCAGTAATACGTTTTCCACAGCAAAGGGGCATGTCAACATTTCACCAAAGCAACATTTGATCATTGCAACATAGCTTTTTTAAAATCATGATTTCACCACAGCAACAAGGAATGTGGAGAATTACAGCAACAGAGCATGTTAATATCGAACCACAGCAGCGCAGCATATTTAAGCATATACAGCAATATTAGCATAGCAAAAAAACAACAAAAAAGACACACAGAAAAACCTAAAACAGTTGAGTGTGTTCGCTGCATCATGAGTTGACATGATTTGGAAATAAGCTGTGATGTCATTAACAGCTTGAAAACAAAAGGACCAAAATCCTCCCATCATCATCATAAGCATCATCATCATTACAATCACAGCAATATTAATCATGATACTGTGCTATCAAAGTCAGTGGAGGAGCTGCAGAAAAGAGCAAAGTCATAGTTTTCTACTGCACAGACTGCAGGGGATCTGGCTTACCTGCCAATATCTACACAAAGGGACAGTCACAGCACAGGGCAAGGTCTGAACTGTGTCCAAAATCTGGTATGGTTTAGGCTGGCTTTGTTTCAACTTGACTTAATCCAGGTAATTTTAACTACAGTCAGTGTAGGGGCTTTAACCAAGGCTTATCTTGACCTTGCGTGCTCCAATAGGTCGATCATTGAGGTCCATAACTGCAGCAGTGGCCTCCTCGTGGCTCTGAAAGGCCACCATGGCCTCTCCAGTTGGCAGGCCTTTCTCATTAAACTGTAAGCAGACTGAGCCAGGCAGCACCTGGTAACCGTAAAAGAAATCCATGATTTCATCCACTGTCACGGTGAATGGCATGTTCTGCAGCTTTACAATTGTTGGGCCAGCAGCGCCACGCTGACTGCTAGGATTATTGGATCCTGCGGGGGCTGGCTGGTTGCGGAGACCCTCTGCCCCTGGAGTGAACACTGGCTGTGCACTCACCACTCCACCACCTGGACGCCCCTGGTTGTTGTTGGCCCCTCCCCCTCGGTTCTGTCCTCCCACACCTCCTTTTCTGTTGGCATTGTCAAAGGGTACCAAGCCTCTCAGCCCATCCTGGCTGAATGGACCCCCTCCTGCAGCTCCACTACGAAAGCCAGGTGGCTCCAAGATTGGCGCTCCAGGAAGGCCTGCAACTAGTGGGGGAGCCACGCCCAAATTAACATCTCCCAATCCCGCAGCCAGTGGTGGGAGAGGAGGAGGGCCTGCTAGCCCATTTCCTGGAGCTGAAAATGGAGTCACAAATGGGGGGCTGTTGAGGTTCCCCATAGTGTTTCTGAGAAAGTTAAACTCCTCACCACTAATCCCAGCAAATGGATTGATTTGGGGTTGCTGGGGAATTGTTTGGGCTTGTTGGTGGTGGTTTTGGTTCTGCTGGTTCTGGTTGCGTTGGCCCCTCTTATTTTGGGGTGGAGGATTTCTTTCAATTTCTTTCATCTGATCAAAGGTCACAAGATGGACAAAGGCATCCCGTCCATTGAGCTTTTGACGGTGCAGTCTTTCAGCTTTGCGAGCATCTTCTTCAGTTCGCAGTTGGAAGATGGCTTGTCCTAAACCGTTGCCATGGCTATCTGTCAGGACCTTCAGGGTGTCCTCATAGATGCCCACACCCTCCAGAAAGGCTCGAACATCCTTCTTGGAGATGTTGTAAGGTATGTTGGTAATGTGGGCGCAATTTCTGGGCGTTTTTAAGCCATCCTGGTTCTTGCCATCACCCTGTGCTGCTTCACGCTTGCGGATGGCATCAATCTTTTCTAGCATTCCCTTACGGCTGATTGGGTGAACCTGAATAAACCGGCTGCCCATATACTGCATGTGAGCACCTAGAGCTCCCTTGTAGTCCTGTTCCGATTTGAATTCAAGAAATCCCTCTCCTGTGGCTCGTCCATTGGGGCCATAGGCAATGTAGATACTGTCTTCTACAATGTCCAAATTCTTAAAGAACTCCTTAATCTGTTTTTTGTCTGCCTCATAAGGAAGGCCCTTTAGGTACACACAGAACTCCTGTCGGTGGGGAGATCGCGACCTTGCTCGTTGATCTCTGCCTCCTGCCTCTACATTACCACGGCGGTGCTGCAGATCTTGTGACTCATTACTGCTATTTGATTTGCTGCTGTTGTGAGGAGCATGGCCTGCCAACCCATCATTGAGGCTGGCCCACTGACGCTCAGAGCCAGGGGTGATCTCAATGAATCTTTGGCCCATCATGCCACCTCCACGCTTCACTGCTTCAAAGCTCTCCTGGGGTGAGAAGAACTTGACCATAGCTCTACCAGTTGGCCGCCCCTGTCCATCCCTCATCAGGCGAACAGCATCAACCCCCAGACCCCGAAAAAATTCCCTGACTTCCACCTCTGAGCATGAAAATGGGAGGTTTTGCAGCAGAACAAACAACTCATCAGGATTGCCAGCTCCTCCCCCAGTGGCTACGGCAGCAGCCGCCTTCATGTGGGCTTGAAGGCCAAGTGAAGCCAGAGGAGAAAGAGGGTTAAATAACATATGGTTGGGTGTCCCAAGAGGAAGGCCCGAGCCTAGTCCAGCTGGGGGAGGTAGGGAAGGGTTGAAGGGAGGTAGAGAGGACATGTGCGGAAGGTGTGACATAGGAGGCACTGGAGGTCCTTGGGACAGTGGCGAAACAGTAGGAACAGGAGGAAGGGAGGAGACTGGAGGAGGAATTGGTATAGTAGGGAGTGTGGGCATAGGAGGCATGGAAGGCATGCTGGGAAGTGGAGGGATGGGTGGGGGTCCTGCATTAAGAGATGCCAGTGCTGTGGTGATTGTGGGAGCAGAACTGTAGCTGTTGGGGAAGCTGGGCACCACGCTGGCCAAGCTGGTTGCAGCTTTGTTATTTGGTGGCTCCTGAGATGAGCTTGCTGCCGTCACTGCAGTCGGGGTGTTACCAAAACCCTGATTTCCATGGCTACCGCTTCTCCCCCCTGCCCCAGACTGTACTGTGGGTATAGGGGCAGCACTTGCTTGACGACTGGCATTTCCTGCTGTAGGTGCAGCAATCTCCACAGCCCCTGCCCCAGCCTCAAATCTCCGGCGACTGAGTTCAATCATATTCTGCATTTCTGTCTTGCTGCTAAGCAACAGCGACACTTTGGAGCCCTTAATGGACCCACCTGTTCGCATCATGCCCAGCCGTGCGTCCTCATCTGTGGCGAAGACGATGAAAGCCTCACCATGTTCACCCCCCACGATGTGCACTCCCCCATCAGGAATGGTGAGGCCAGAGAAGAAGTGCCTGATGTCCATGGTGCCAGCCACTATGGGCAGACCCTGCAGTCTGATGACTACCGCCATACTGACTGCTAAACAACAGCCCTAAAACCTGGGGAGAAAGCAACACTACCATCAGATGAAGAGCAGAGAGAGGGTGACCAATCGTTTCCAGATTTTTTTTTTCTAGTAAACTTGGATAGGAGTCTCTTTTGCATAGCCAGCAGTGCTTACAATTTTAAGCGCTTCATAATAACAAGTTCTCAATCTTGCACTCCTTTTTGTCTTGCCATCTGGAAACCAAAGGTTTTTTGGAAGGGGTTTGGGGAATAGAGGTAAGAATTTTAAAAATTTGCACAAAACTGTCAACTAAAACAGTCTCTCTGAACCACTTAATAGGTTAGCTAAACTTTCATTTTGATAATTAAGCAATCCTGCCCAACATATTTTACTAGACCACAAAACAATCTTAAGCTTTAAACATAGCTTTAGTATTGAATAACTGACAAGTGTTAAAAACAGTGCATAGCAAGAACAAAGAAATTGTGCTTAAAGAACAGCAAGAATTTCAGGCAGGCTTAAAGACAGGGGGAAAAAACAATCCAGATAAAGTTGACGCTGTGATGATATGTGGTATATTCTCTCCTAAATTGTCATGAATTGCAAATATATAACATTTAAAAATTCTGAAAAATTTTTTTACATGCCAAAAATGAGACTCATTTGTCATCTGTGATATCTTTTTGTCCTTCTAAACCATGCATGCACCTGGCCAGGTCAAATTCTAATCCTCAGTAAAGCTTATCTGGTTTGTAAAGACAAGTAGCACAGCTTTTGTTTCATTCAACAAGCATTTTCAGGTATCAACATACCTTCAATGTGAATTGTGTGCACAAAAAGAAAACTTTAACACAACTTGTTTTACTTTCAATACTAGATTGCATAAAAGCATCTGAAGTCCAGGGTTTCCGCCAGTGTTTGAGTATCAAGCATTAAGATGGTTGCATTTTCAGGTCGTGTTTATTTAAATTTTATTTAATTATGAGCTAAAATTATGACTGTTAGTTAAACACTAGCTACCGTATCTTGTACGCCTTCTGTTTTTAAACATTTGTCAACAAATTTTTTTTTTAAAGTGTAGCATTCACACCAAATGTGAAGCAAAGTTTTGACAAAAGTCTATGCAAGTTCATGCGGGTAATGGAAATTAAGGCAAATCCACGTGTATTCATCTTTCTCTCTATTCTCCCAGAGACTAGCGTCTTCTGACATCACCAACATTTAGAAAGTGAGGACCAGTTTAATGCTGGTGTTAGTGGATTGAAGGAGCTGTATGGTCGAACAGGAAAAAAACTAAAAAGCTTGGAGAAAAGTGAGCAAATTTGAAGATGTTCTTGTGAACATTTAGAAATGATGGCAGCACTGCAGTGATTTTTCTCCTACTGGCCATTATGGCCAAACATTTGTGGATTCCATAAAACTACTCAGCAAGTGTACTGGCGCAAGGTGAGACTTTTTTTTTCATGTTTGGTGCGAACACTCTTAAAACAAATAAAACAAACATACTAAAATAAAATGGACTGAAGTAGCAAAATGTTTAATACCATTTCACCTTTATTTTTCAACTAATATCTGCCCAATTACATTCGCTAATTATAGCAGGCAAAAATCATCCATCGCTGTATACAAGATTAACTGTGATTCAGTGCACTGTAGGTCTGTGCCATATCATATTGTCCATGACAATACTGATATAACATTTTAAGTGACATAAAAAAGTCATTATCCAATATCACTGCTATAGCAATACTATGTTTTTATGAACCCTACCCAACCTATCTGAAATGGGAGTTTCTTTAGCAGCCTCCAAAGAAGCACAATAAAACATTCAGCATTTTTTTGTCTATATCATGATTAAAATATTGTGATACAATTTTGAGGCTATATTCCCCCCCCCCTGCCCTCCTGCTGGTGTAGCCTATTGTACTTGATCTTCATGTGTACCTAGTATTCATTACTTTGGTTGAATAGTGCCATGTTAATACTTCCTCCTCCTTTTTCTGCTTTTTCTGGCCTTAGGTACATTTAGTAAGGCCACTAAGTTATGGCGGAAACCCAGTGAAGCCCAAAGAGGGAATTTTTAAATGTTTTAATTTTTGTTTAAGATGAAACGGATGATGAAGTGTCATTCAACCCAGTTTGTCTAAGGTTTATCAAGGCCTTGAGTCTTTGCAGTGGTACTCTGGAATATTGAGCCCTAATAAACTGGCTGCAACAATAAGGTTCATTAAGTTGTCTATCATGCAGTACAGCGATATTGCTTGTTTATTCAACTATGGAATCATTCGTGCAACAGTAATCCTTTATAAATCTCATGCAACTTCCAACTCACCAATGCAACTAAGCTGTGTGTATAGTTTCACTGTAACAGACAGAGGTTTTCTGCAGGATACTGAAACCTGGTGAAAAGGTCAAAGAAACAAGCATTCCTGTTTTTAAAAACATCATCAATGAATTCAGCCTTTCACAGAAAAGAATGGTACGTTGAGCCATTTTCAAGAAGGTTTTGACAGGATGTGCTTTATCAGTTTCAAGTATTTGCACTCACTCAGTTAAAAAAAAATGCTGAATATTGCACAAGTAGTATGTGGTGGAAGAGTTTAGCCCTACAACTAAAAGCTGGTCTTATCACGGAAAAGCACACGAAAATTGTTCTATAAGCTCCATGGACACTAAAACTGGAAATCTTTTCCAACAACAGATCATCATAATGAGACAGCAAAAAGAAAAACTACTGCCAGAAGCAAAGAAGAACTCCAGTCCAAAGTTCAACCTCATCATGACTAAGACTAGCAGTGCCCACAACATATCACACTAAACTAAAACATTTAGGCTTCGTAAACCAACAACATGATGACTTCAGCTACGAAAAAATGTAATTATCAACAAATAGATAATAACAATATCTGAAAACATTCAGCAATGCCCACCAAACGTCAAAGCAACAACCCAAAAAACCAACCGATCTGGCAAACAGGTCGAAGGCAACATCACAGTGTTGACCAAATCCAGCAGACAACACTTCAGCATCTGGCTTTAAAAGAGCACAACAAGCGGAACAAACCAAACCAGCAAATATGCAACACATCGTCAGCAATTAACACAAATCATTGGGACAACTATTACAGAAGTAACAACAGTAACTTATCAATTACAGCAACATTTTCAACATTTTGTCAAAAGCAAATTTAGATATATGTAAACCAGAGCAACATAAGCATCACGTCAACCAGAGCAACATTAGCATCATATCAACCGGAGCAACATTAGCTTTAAGTAAACCAAAGTAATATCAGCAACTAATTACCAGCACAGCACCAAAGACAGCAGCTGAGCAGAGGAGAAAGTACAAAGCAATGAGTTGCAGAGGAACATGTTTGTATGCCAGGATGCTACCCACAACTCAACACACCCACCAAAATCAGTCTGGACATTAACATTAGCATTATCAGCGTCAGCAGTGTACCCACTGCTTTTTTAAACTAGATTTTAAACAATTTCATTCAAGACATCCACTACCAACATCAACAGCAGCAAGAGGATAAAACACAGCAGAAGAGGAAACAGCAACAAACAAATACTGTCAAAGAATCGAGTAACCAGAAGCAAGTTTAAACATTCAGCTTGTATTAACACAACAGAGACACAGTGAAGCTGATAAATCACACAAAGAAAACCAGAAACTGATTTTCAAGAAAGAAACTTCAGAATCAAAAGGAAAAACACACTGTCTTAATTTGTTGGTTCAAAGCTGGAACGCATAACTGGCTGTCAAATCCATCAATCAAAGAGTGGAATTGAAGATGAAAAAAGTAAGACCATAATCTACCAAAGAACAAGAATGAGGAACTCTCCATTCACAACATTCAGCATGTAGATCAAGTCTCAGATGGGACAATGAGACTGCCTCTGGGATGAAGCCCAGAGCACACCTGAGCCCTCCTTTTTCAGAAATGTCTGATAAAGAAAAATCTCTGGCACAGAGCTCCACTGGCCTGCGCAATGCACACTGAGCCAACAGAACAAAATTAGAAACCACTAATACTGGAGAAACTGATAAATATTCCTGTTTGCTGTGTTCAGCATCCAACAGACCAACTGGGGAGTCATTCACAAACTCAACTAAAGCCCCTTTCAGACATGCACCTTTGATGTGAATGTTTAGAAGCACTGATATACAAGTCTCATGTTTGATTAATAGTGTACATGAAAGGCCATACGAAGGGATGCACCAATATATTTGGCCAAATTGACTCATTAATCTTACATACTGCTGTGTGAGGATTAGTTATGATAGTCATATATTCAAAATGTCACAAATTATACATTTATGAAAAAAAAAATTCCTTGTTATTACAATTGTCTGTTATATTTTAACATGCAACTCTGCTCCTCACTTATTTCCCAAGAAGGCATCACAGCAGATAATTTGGCAGACATTTACACCGAATACCCATCCTGATAAAACTCTCCCTTTTATCCAGGCTCGGGACCAAAACCATGTTTGTGTCTCTTCCCAGTCTGAGACACTTAAGTAAAAATGTTAGCTACTACAACCTGAAGTGGAAAAAAAATCCAGTGCAAACTTTTTCAGGTAACGTTGGCAAAGCAAAACTACCTGCAGAGATCTGGGACTTAAGTAGTTTTCCTTATTGAATGCTATTTCTGACTGAAGTTTTCATCCCTGTTGTTAACCTATTTGCAAATAAGATGATTTACCAGTTGCTGTGGTGTCACATTGGTTAAAGAAAGTGTGAAACAGTGCTGTCACAACTGTCCACAATTCATTATAATGGATAGAGAATCAAACCATTCCAATGCGTTTACTTATGTTTTCTAATAAATACTTCTAAAAAATACCTATTTCTATAATTTAAAAATTATAAAAACAATGCAAATAAACAAAAACATTGGTGCATCCCTGGTAATGAGTGTGAAAAAGACATAACTTTAGAGTCAGTCTTACACTTTAAGCTGTTCTTTATGTTGACAACCTAAATCTTGACTATGCACTTACCTGTAGGAATTACATAAAAACAACAGGCGCATCATCGTCATAAATTCAGGCTATACAAAAATATGTAGCATTGGCCTATGTTGCATATATTAAATCATGATATTAACGCTACAGTGTAACGGCATGTATACTGTATACTACATATTTTAGAAGCTCTCTCTCGGTTCTATCATGACTGAATTAAATCATAATGATCACAGGGGAGAGCTGGGATTGCATATTTCATATCTGAAAAGGGCTGATGTTCATAAACCAAGACCACACATCAGTTAACAGCTATCAGAAACGTCCCCACATGGTCTCCATGACTACTCAGCCTCATCTTGAACAACATCCTCTCTGACAACATCGCGGCTCAACGCTTAACGTCATTACCCAAAGCCGGGGTTTACTGGTTTCTACTATGCAGTGACGGACGGCATTGTATCGTAGCAAATATCGTTCAAAACCTTCCTCCATGCCCATCACTCCACTCAATAAATACACGACAAGAACACGAACTGACGCTCAGTGAAAAATAGAAAAATGTATATATCTGCTTGCGGCTACGGTTAAGACACCGTTTTACACAAAGTCTGCTTACACTTTTTCTTATGCTAACAGTCATTACGCTTAACAGGCATTCATAGTCTACGTGGAGTTTATACAGTCGTAGCTAACTATCAAATTTTCAGCAGATAAGAGTGAATGTAGATTATACCGCTTAGCTTCCTAGCAGGCTAATGCTCATTAGCGACCTAGCTGACTGGGGTGGTTGCTTTGTATGTGTGCGTGTCTGTGTGTGAAGTGTAGCGGAACAACGAGCAGGCTGCGTGCTTTCATCGGCTCCCGCTGTGATTTCGTCTTTTAGCGAGCAGCCGCGGATGTGTTCTTACCGAG
The DNA here is from genome assembly GCF_965226115.1 of Aulonocara stuartgranti. Taxonomy (NCBI): domain Eukaryota; kingdom Metazoa; phylum Chordata; class Actinopteri; order Cichliformes; family Cichlidae; genus Aulonocara; species Aulonocara stuartgranti. The sequence continues at coordinate 10,738,514 of NC_138943.1, forward strand.
AAATTTGTCAACAAACACACTGAGGTTTAACTCATGAACGCGGGTCTTTTCTTCTCCCTTCTGCAAGCTGCTGCTACGACTGCACGAAATGTCGGCACAAACACCGCGATGACAGGCGTGATGACGCGAGAACACGCAGCTGGGGATATCCTGATTGAGCGACATCGCCACCTGTCGACTGGGGGAATTAAGTAGTTTAGTAGACCTTGCCTTATCTATCCCACTGCACCTTTAATCACTCTTCTTGACAACTTAAGTTGTTTTTGTAGATTATAAAATTACGAATATTTTATAATATACTATACAATTACTATATTATTATATACATTTTTTGTTGGGTAAAAACAGGGGTTGTACAGTTCTAGCAAATGGGAAAGTTATTATTTGGTAAGACTATCTTTATTTTTCAGAGATAAATTCATATATTCGTATGGTATATTTCGGTGTTTACTGGAGGCAAAATGGGAAGACATGAGTGGTGCAAGACTTTTGCAAAGATTATACATACATACAGGGGCCTAAGATGTAACTGTGCAATGTTTGGTTGATAAACTCCTGATTGCATAAGAGTCTGTGGACAGACAGATTTGGAGTTTTACAGTCACAGACATTCGTGGTGTTTAACTGAAATTTTATCTGCTACATAAAAAAAAGACAATTTCTGATCTCCAGGGCAAAGAAGATCCATCTTATTTTATCTTATAATGGAATGGTCAAACTACCTCAGGTTGAACTCTCTGCGACCCGTGGAGCAATGTGAAAAACGCATTCAGACATCATCAAAACTGTTTTGAGAATCTGAGTTGAAAAAACAATAAACACAAATGAAATACATCAAAAGTTGATGGCATAACCAGAAGAAACAATTTTATTGGATACTAATGTGCAATGACATGTAACAGTCGAAGACAGTAGATGCAGGAGACGAGCAAATATATCAAAAAGAGGCTCCAGATACATCCAAGAACACAATACAAGAATCCCCCCCCCAGAGAGTGTAGTCTTAGAGACCCACATTTTTTAACCAATTGTTTTATTTTTGTTTAGATTTTCACAATCATCTTGTATTTCCTGTCATAAGCCACGGACACGTGTGACAGAAGTCTGACTTTAAAAATCAGGGCTGCAGACTTGTAGAGTGGTTACTGACTAACAGAACAATGAAACCGCTGCTGCTAACACTGTCTCGTTGGATATTTCACTGAGAACTGCTGATCATAGGCCAACATGCTACCACTGAATGAATAATAAACGCTGATGTGGGATGATAAGACAAGAGCATGAGACAGAGAGGGCAGTTTATAACCTATGAACAGAGCTGGAGAGATAAGCCTGTGAATCTAGTGGAAAGGTCTGACTCAAATAAATACTGGGCGAATCATCACATCCTGCTGCCTTCAGTTGCTCTTTCCAGCTTTGCTGAAGCAACACAGCTTTGTTCCGATTCTTTTATCACTTAGATTGTTGCCCGTGTTTTATTTTTTTCTAATTTATGTGGCTATCTTTGGGTTTAATGCGAGTGTGATGGTATCACAAAGCTCGGTCACATTTAGCAAGAGTAAACAGTAACTGTGTTGGTCACATGTACATTCGTGCTTCTCCACAGCAGGTTCATTCTCAAGATAATATCAAAACTTGTCATCAATTGGATCGCTGGATATAACACCAATGGATGTTTGAACTACTGCTTGACTCAGTAAATTATAAATTATTTTGTTCTAGTTGTGTGAATGTCTGATCAGGTCTTTCTGTGGAGCTCTTTGGCTCTGCAGAGAGGGTGATTACTGGAAGTCAAAGAAGGAAAGGGCTATGGAAACACACTTGCCATTAGCCCCGGCATACTGACTGCTTAAAAGACTTCTCAGGTTTTCAATATTCAGTTTCACTCCAGTTTGAAGTCTTTTACACTACATTACTGAGATATATTTGACAGATGACAGTACACAGCTACAATGTGTGGGCCTACAAAGCTTCTACTAATTGCAGTGTCATAACAAAACAATGTTGCATTTCAACCTGCCTGCCACATTGACACTTCATGATTTGGACGGTACTGTGTGTAACTTCCATTTCCCACAGACACGCTCATGAGTGCATTAGTGAAACAAGTGTAAACTAAGCTGTCTGTTAACCAGCTTCATGACACCAGGCATCAAGATGTTAGATTAGGTGAAGTCAAATCACCTAAAGAGTCAGATTAAAAGCGCCTCTGTGCCATTTACTGCATGTCTGTCATACTGTGCAAGACCAGTTTTAGACAAATCTTGGTCACAGACACTGATGCATATCAAATTGTGCGATGGATGCATAGTTGATTACAGTGCTGCAATGTTTTTAGAAAAAAATAATAATGACAGAGACATGAGTATAAAAGGTTTTCTTCTTAGTCATAGAGTGTTTTTTTTTTCCTTTTTTACTTTACAACCAATTGTTTTGGTTTGTGTGTGTGTGCCCACAAATTTGTTTTCCCCTAACCTTTATTAAAAAATACGACATGTGCCGACTGGTTTATCCTTTACTGTTGTATTCTGAATAACTGCTTTTTTTGAGTAGCCCTGCTGTGAAAACATGGTCCTGGATGTCTGTCTAAATTTTTTGTTTGTGGGCAGTCTGTTGATCAAAGCCCCAAATCGGCCACTGATGGACATGTCGCACAATCAATACCATATTTAGTTTGAAACAACCAAAGAGGATGTACTTCTCATGAATGTCATGTTAGATTTCAGAGCGTGTCACAGCCTCTGTAAACATTTCATCTGAGATAAAGAAGCAACCTTCTGGGCAACAGAAGAAAAAGAAGAGATTGATGTGCGTTGGTCAACTGTCTGAGCAACATCTCCTGAGAGAGCAACTGGAGGAGCTTCTAGAGAGACACTGAGCTACAGCCAGACGACAGGGAGTTTGTGCGTGTTTGTTTACAGGAAGAAAAAGCTGGTCTGTTCCTTCAGTCTTTTGGGAACTATCATGTCGAAGTGGGCAAGAAGTGGAAGAAGCTTAATGCTGCGCCCAGTTGATGCTCTTCAGGTCGATGCCTTCCTGACTCATCTCCCACAGAGGACTGACAGACAGAAAGAGAGGCAAAGAGGCAGGTTAGAGAAAACAAGGTTACCATTCAAAATTTTGTATCAATTTTATGAATGTAAAGTAAAATCAGCATCTGCGCGATAGTGTCTGAGAGCTGACTTTACCTCATCTCTCTGAGTCTGTGGACCTGCTCGATGCATTTCTCTGCTGTGTAGTCAACCTCTTCTTCAGTGGTGAACCTGCCAATACCAAACCTGCCACAGACACAAACACGGACATTTAAACCTGAAACTAGAGAACATGAAAGGCTGTTGGTAACCATTCCCTGGTTATCCAAGTTTATAAACAGCTTAGTTTTCTGTGGATTTAATCACTTTGATTGCCAAGTCTGATCAATGTGAAGAAAAGAGTTAGGAAGCTCAAGGAAAATCATTATTAAACTTCTGGGGAGTTGCAGTTTTTATCATAATCCAGGTTACAGGAGGTATTGTTACCTGATGGAAGAGTGAGCCAGATCTTCATCTGCTCCAATAGCTCTGAGGACGTATGATGGCTCCAAAGACGCTGAAGTACATGCACTGCACACACAGACACAAATATTCATCTTTAGAGACTTCATGCACAATCATATGAGGCTTTTGAACTGTACATTAAGCATGTAACTGTACTCTCAATGCTGGTGTTGAAACTGACATTTATGTTAAAAGTGTTTCTGTGAACTTGAGCAGAAGATAGGGAACGAAAAGTCATTCAGGCAAAAGGCATTCAGGACTTTGTGTGATAGGAGAATGATTTAATTTCAATTCCAGATTTAAAAAGTAGCCAACAAAGAGAAGCTAATGTAAGAATGCTACCCTGACCACACAGGTGGCAGGACACTTGATTCATAAATAGTACACAAATCGGTCAACACTTCCATCCTCTCAAAACCATGCCGATTTTCTAACTTTTTGATGCAGTGGGTAAAGTTACACTCAAAAGTTGGACATATGTGCGTGAAAAAAAAGTTTGTATCTGACCTCCCTGATGACAGAGCAACATCCTTCAGTGCCATCAGCAGACTCTCGCCCTCCACGTAGGCAAAAGAAAGGTTGATACAGCCTGAAAACACCCAGACACACAAACACAATCAAAGGTGTTAGTCCAACTTCCAACAAAAACACTTCAAAAACATTAACTTCAAAAATCTTCACTGACTTGTAAATCAATTTTGGTTTAAATTCTAACCTGCAGCAGCAGCACTGAGTTTCATTTCTACATGGAATTTATTAGCGTATTATAAAACCAGTTTAGTTACAAGGAGCACTTTAACACTTTACAGTTTAAGAGTTGGTTTCGAGGTTCAGTTTAGAATTAGGTATAGGCTAGAGTTAAGAAATGTCTTACGCTAATAAATGTCCTCATAAAGACTGCTAAACAAACATAAATGTGTTTACCAGGGTAACGCTGTTCTGGATCTCCATTCATGATGACATCAGGAATCTCAGACATGACCTTCTGGACCAGACGATTAGCCAGCACGGACACCCGCTGATGATCATACTAAACAAACAAACATGCACTAATCCCCCTGAAATGTAGCATCGTCTGGGAAGGTTTTTTGGATGTTTGACTTTGGTTATTTTACCTCCATCTCCTCCTGGGCGATGCTACAGGCAGCTCCCAGTCCAACAGCCAGTGGGGTGGGGACAGTGCCAGAGCGCAGCCCCCTCTCCTGCCCGCCACCGTTCTGTATTGGCTCCAAACGCACCCTTGGCCTGCGACGCACGTACAACGCACCCACACCTGGACACACACACACACGTAGTAAGTATTTTTGCTTTTACACCATTTTACGTGCATCTTTTCAAAGATAATCAAACTCCGACTTTGACAGCTGATAGAAAAAATTAACAGGGAAACTCCGCTGATTTAAAAAAAAAAGAAAAAAAAATCTTCATATAAACAACCTACATACTATATACATACATACTTTTTTGCCATCTTTCCTGCTTCATATTTCACCTGCGTGTATTTTGTTTAATTTTTAAAACCAAAACACGTATTTCTGTGGGAAAATTTAGCCATTTCTAGTTTTATACAATTTATATAAAAAATGGAAATGGGCACTGACAAATGAGCTCCACAAACTATCTCACCTGCCTATCGATCGGTTTAGAGTTATGCCACCTACTGGTACTGCTACTAAAGCTGACCTTTGGGTCCGTAAATCTTGTGACCACTGATGGACATCAGATCGATCTTCCAGTCAGAGATGCTGATGGGAATCTTCCCAACGGCCTGAGCAGCATCAGTGTGGAAGAAGACTCCTTTTGAGCGACAAATCTGACCTGTAGATAGAAAGAGTTCAAGCTCATTAATCTGATCAGAGCTCTCGGTTGGGCTCCGCATAAAGCGAATAGTCTGATTTATTCAGTAAAACTGACAAAACTATTTAGATGCGGATATTATGAGTGCGTGATTGTGAGCATTTCATGTGTGTTTGATTTGCTATGCTTACCAATCTCCTTGATGGGCTGCTTGACTCCGATCTCGTTGTTCACGGTCATCACCGACACCAAAGAGGTGTCAGTACGGATGGAGGCCTCCAACAACTGAACACACAAACAAACATGTAGTAAGACTCACTGTAAGGAGCAGACACGGGACACAATAATTCGTGAATTCTGTAACGCTACAAATGGAGGTAAAAATAATAAATACAGGCTTCACTGCCCAGAGGTATTGTAAATATAGCTTCCAGTTTTTAATATGTTCACACAGACAATATTCTGGTTGTTGTCTGCGTGATCTCTCTTTTTGTCTCTGTATGTTTACCTCTAGGTCCAGCAGGCCGTTGTTCTGGACCGGCAGGTAAGTAACATCGAACCCTTCGGACTCCAGAATCCGACACGAGTCTAAGACGCACTTATGCTCGGTCTGAGTGGTGATCACATGACGTTTTTTGGCCTTGTAGAACCGGGCTACACCCTACAGGAGAGAACACACTGGGTTAAAGGGAAGAAAGTTTTAAGATTTTCTCTGATTCTAGCACTTTCTGGAGTTGTGAATCCAGTTTGTGGCTACTGCTCGTTTCTTTTTAGCATTAATTCAATGACCTCATTTATAATTCCAGTAAATCAGAATCGACAGCAGCGTGACTTTAATTTGCTTCCTCTATTCTCGCTGTTATTACTTGTTCTTTGCTACACATGGTGTCTTTGGTAAGGCAATCCAAGTGGACTGAAGTGAAGTAGTTTGTTTCAGTGAAACAGTGAAAACAGATGCTACTTCTTCCTGTCAGCTGACTTATTTGCCTCGTGTGCACAGAAAATTTCTTTTAATTAAATGTTCTCAACGTGGCTGACAAATTCCATTTTTATCACAAGTTTTTGCATTTCAATATTGTATAGTTTGATTCAGAAGAAGCATCCAAATCATTAACAATACAAAGAGTTTTGTTAATGACAGTTTTGTTTTAAGGAGTTTTATTAATCAGTTCACATTCTGAATTTGCTCTTACTGTTTTGTGTGTTTTTTATTTCTCATGTAGTTTATCACTTGGTTTTTTACAGTGTTCTTATTTTGTAAGAGTTGTAGTTTTAATCTGTTGTCTGCATTTTATATTTTTGATCAGTTTTCACCAAAACAAAACCTGTGTGTGTTTGTGTGAGATAAAGTGATTAAGGTCAAGAGAGTAGGACCTTGATAGCCATGTTGTTGGACTCTGTGGCTCCGCTGGTGAAAACGATCTCTCTGGGATCGGCTCCAATCAGATCAGCCACCTGCTGCTCAGAGAGAAAGAAAGGGAAAAAAAAAACACCAAACAGATTCACATGTTTCTAATTTGTGTTTCTAATTTTGAACATGTGTTCTAGTGATGCTCTAACTCCGCCCTAGTGGCCATCACAATTTGGCCATTGAGAAATTTGCTCAAATTCTTATGCGTGGCCATTTTTCCTGCTTTTAACACATAAACTTTGAGGACAAAGTGTGAACAACCAGACAAAAAAATCAGATTTGATCAAAAAATCGTAATTGAGCATTAAGACCTGCAGTGTGAACGTAGCCATAGACATATAGCAACATCAGTCAGTGACTCTCGGTGAAACATGCACATGTTGTAGGTTACAAATATTAATGTCGGAGCGCTGATACTGAATTCAAACATTCAGCATCAGTGCTCGACTTTGGTGTGCTCACTAGCTTGTATGAGGCCTGCATCTCTTTGCATACCACAGCTACAACTGAGCAAGCCAAAGTGATACATGGACCAGATTTTTTCAGTAAAAGGACTAGATGTTACTGTCCTTTTACTACCTGCAAAGAAAGTGTAAATAAGCACAGCCCACTTTTCTAAAGATGGAGCAGCTCTCTACCTTCCTAGCGGTCTCCATAGCGGATTCACTCTCCCAGCCGTAGGCATGCGTTCTGGAGTGAGGGTTACCGTAGTAATTCACCTGGTAGGGCAACATGGCATCCAGCACCCGGGGATCCTAAAGACACACACAAACATATGAAATAGGGCTGCTCGATTATGGCAAAAATGATAATCACGATTATTTTCACTGAAATTGAGATCTCGATTATTTGACGATATTTATTTAACCCTTTAAGACCTACCATAGAACCAAGTCCGCCAGAGCTTATATTATTTTTTTACATGTTGTAGTGCCATTTGTGGGAGCATTTCAAGTTGCTATACAACTGTTATAGCCCATATTTTAATAATATGTATGCATTATGTCCATAGTAACTACATAAATTGCAAAAAAGTTGCAATAAACTACAAAAAAATTGAAAATCGGTTTTGTTTTTTTACATATATTTCTACTTGGAGAAATTTAAGAGGTTTATCCCTCAAAACTTTAAATACAAAAAAGTTGCAAAAAATAGTTTACAACAACAGGAAATTTATTTTGAGTGTCTTCATAGTTTTATTTTGGAGATACACCAATTTTTATATACACTGCAGGAAAAACGAAAAAACAATCCTATGATGCAAATTTGCAAAGAAAACAGAAGGTGCATCAAAATAAACGATTTCCAGCAGTGCAATTCGAGTTCTAAGCATCCCAGAAACTATTCAGAAAAGTCAAACATGACCAGTAAGGCCTACAAGTAAAAAACTGCATTTCCGCGAAAATGACGTCACTACCGGTTTCGGGGAGGAAATGGCCGACATGTGATAGTTCGTGCTGACGTCTGATTCACTGTGGGAAGTGTTACGAACAGCTGATCGGATCGGCAAAGCGTGTTTCTGGAATATTATGTTTTTGTTCCTGCAAGCGCTTTCTATGCAGTTTTTGCAAAGCTTTATGTGGAAGGAAACCGTGACCGAGGACAAGCTGATGGCATCAGATGTAAGTACAACTCCTCCGGTTTCATATGCAAAAAAAATTATTGCGCTAGCTTACACGGTTCAGGTTCTACAGGGATTTAAAAATAGTTACACAAAACGGAGTGTGCTGCTCTGACCGGCTTCAATGACTTTAAAAAATAATATAAAATAGTGTGCAACACCACTGAAGGTTTTTTTTTTTTTAACCTCTCTTTTCAACCAACAGCAGTCACTCTCTCCTCTCCAAATAACTTCTGCTTAGCTTTCCGAGCTTCCCTCGGGTCCTCTTAATCAGCGGTCTCCAACCTTTTTTGCGCCACGGACCGGTTTATGCCCGACAATATTTTCACGGACTGGCCTTTAAGGTGTCGCGGATAAATGAGGGAGGGGCTAATAATCGGCTCAGTCATTTTTAATGATCGTTGAAAGCCCAGATCGTAATCGTGATTAAAATTCGATTAATTGAGCAGCCCTAATATGAAACTCTAAGTACAACCAGCTTTATGTCCAACTCTCTCTGACATCAGCTGTAAAAGCCTGTAAAAGTGACAAAGTGCTTAGTAACAGTTACCATGGGAGTGGTTGCCTGGAAGTCCATGTAGAGGGGGCGAGGCTCATCCTGTTCATGTTTCTTGATCAACTCTGCAGCATAAATTACAGTATATTTAAGACATTTAAAGCCATTCTTAAGACCACATTAAATTTATTAATGTAAAAAAATGGCATTTAAATTGTTACATTATTACATTCATCGGGCATATTGGGGCCCGCTGAATGTAAAAACAAAGAGAATATCAGAACATAAAATCTTTTTAAAACAGTTATTTAACAAGATTGCTTCGTCTTGTGCCAGTCAGCTAGTGCTCGTGAACTTTCCGTTTATTAGTGTTTTAATTTAGTATTTTTTAGGTTTTCCTGACCTCACATGGATTTTAAAGTCGTCAGTTAACCTGACAGTTTACAGATGCTGTGAAGTTTCCTGCCTCACTAAACTGCGTCACTTTGGGATTAGCTTCGTGCTAGTTGGTCTTGGGGGAATAAGCTACCCATTTTGCTCCGGGCAATTGTTACCTTTCTGCGGGAAGCTAGCGGCCGTCCGCTCGGGCATATTGGGGCCCGCTGAATGTAAAAACAAAGAATTACCAGATTTTTTTTAACCTTATTTTTGTTTTTATGAAAAATAAGAGCCACATATGAGGATATTCGTTTAAAATTTCGATAGAACAGTAGCAGTATAATGTCCTCGTAAGTGGATATCAGGCCCTTGTAGAGCAAAATTGAGTATTTTGGTCTAAATAACCCAAAATGTGATGTCCACATATGTGGACGCCAGGTCCTAGGAAGTTAAAATACGAAATTTTTCACCAAACCTGACATGTGTGCAAAATTTCACGAGTTTTTGAGCAGGTTAAAGCACTCAAAAATGGCAATTCATTTCAATGAAAATAATAATAAGAAGAAACAGAGCAGATACAATGGAGCCTTCGCACTCTCAGTACTCGGGCCCTAATAATAAGAAACAGAGCAGATACATTAGGGCCTTCGCACTCTCAGTGCTCGGGCCCTAAAAATGTTGTCAATCTGGCAATGAAGTCAAGAGTAATGTGCATGATTTTAACATTATAAAAAATGGAGAGTGACACAGAGAATATCAGAACATAAAATCTTTTTAAAACAGTTATTTAACAAGATTGCTTCGTCTTGTGCCAGTCAGCTAGTGCTCGTGAACTTTCCGTTTATTAGTGTTTTAATTTAGTATTTTTTAGGTTTTCCTGACCTCACATGGATTTTAAAGTCGTCAGTTAACCTGACAGTTTACAGATGCTGTGAAGTTTCCTGCCTCACTAAACTGCGTCACTTTGGGATTAGCTTCGTGCTAGTTGGTCTTGGGGGAATAAGCTACCCATTTTGCTCCGGGCAATTGTTACCTTTCTGCGGGAAGCTAGCGGCCGTCCGCTCGGGCATATTGGGGCCCGATGAATGTAAAAACAAAGAATTACCAGATTTTTTTGAACCTTATTTTTGTTTTTATGAAAAATAAGAGCCACATATGAGGATATTCGTTTAAAATTTCGATAGAACAGTAGCAGTATAATGTCCTCGTAAGTGGATATCAGGCCCTTGTAGAGCAAAATTGAGTATTTTGGTCTAAATAACCCAAAATGTGATGTCCACATATGTGGACGCCAGGTCCTAGGAAGTTAAAATACGAAATTTTTCACCAAACCTGACATGTGTGCAAAATTTCACGAGTTTTTGAGCAGGTTAAAGCACTCAAAAATGGCAATTCATTTCAATGAAAATAATAAGAAGAAGAAACAGAGCAGATACAATGGAGCCTTCGCACTCTCAGTACTCGGGCCCTAATAATAAGAAACAGAGCAGATACATTAGGGCCTTCGCACTCTCAGTGCTCGGGCCCTAAAAATGTTGTCAATCTGGCAATGAAGTCAAGAGTAATGTGCATGATTTTAACATTATAAAAAATGGAGAGTGACACAGAGAATATCAGAACATAAAATCTTTTTAAAACAGTTATTTAACAAGATTGCTTCGTCTTGTGCCAGTCAGCTAGTGCTCGTGAACTTTCCGTTTATTAGTGTTTTAATTTAGTATTTTTTAGGTTTTCCTGACCTCACATGGATTTTAAAGTCGTCAGTTAACCTGACAGTTTACAGATGCTGTGAAGTTTCCTGCCTCACTAAACTGCGTCACTTTGGGATTAGCTTCGTGCTAGTTGGTCTTGGGGGAATAAGCTACCCATTTTGCTCCGGGCAATTGTTACCTTTCTGCGCGAAGCTAGCGGCCGTCCGCTCGGAGCTCAGCCGGAGAGGAAGCCACGCGGTTGGCCTCAGCAGCCGGGAGGACACGGTCCTACCCGAGGCAAGCATCTTGTCAGTGGACTGGCTTCAACTGGAAAGCCGCTGACCTCCGTCAAAAACAGCACGCTGTTCGTGCTGAACACCAGCAAAACAGAAAACTTGGCACAGACCAGCTTAACCCACTGGTTCCTACGCAAGAAAATAGAAATAACAAAATATCACTACTTAAACAAAAGGTTAAATTTGAGTGAAGTTCGGTGATGTTGCCGCCTGTCTGTTACGTCCAGGTATAAACACAAATGTCAAGATAAATACGTAACACCGAACACTTCCGTGTGAGACGTTCAAATTAAAAGCTTTTCACAACCATCGCAATGATAAGCATTGCTTCATATAAAGTGGATTATTTTCTAAAAAAGTATATAAAATGCACATATATTTGGATTTTTATCAGTCGGACTGATAGCGGTTTTTGTCCTCTGATTGTCAAGGGGAGAGAAAAAGCAACAGATAAATAAAGTAACAATGTAAAAAAATATCATAGGACTAGGGTCACCAGTAATGATGTCTTAGACTTTACAGGGTAAAAACTTCAGGTTTCTGTTAATTAGTTTAAGTAAGATAATGGAATATGTTCTTTATCACAAAAATCTGGGACTTCTGCAGCCAAAACAAATTGTGCAATACATTAAATAAAATCCCATTATTTTAACTTCCTCCTCTTTGCAGCGTCTTCACTCGGTTACTTTGATAGCTTGACGCAGCTCGATGTCGATGCCGTTTCATGGTTGCACAAGAAACGGAAATAGGAGGCGGGAGTTCCTGTGAACGTTCACCACTCTTATTCGTTAATTTTCTGTGTTTTGGTACCGCTTCTGCTTTTTGGTTGGCTACAAAGCAACGAGTTTGTGCAAAGTGGTTTCAGTATGTTTCATTATCTTATGAATACACTACTTTTAAATAATATATTTTTGCTTCAGTAAAATTTTTGGGTGAAAGTGTTGTACTGTATAACTATTTGCGTATATTTCTGGAGTTAAGTGGTTCGCACTGTTTCCTCACAGCATAGAAGGTCCTGAGTTCACTTCCACCATCAGGAGTTTTTACATCTTCTCCCCCGTTTGCGTTGGTTCTCTCAGGCTTCTTCCTACAGTCCGAATACGTTGGGGGCGGGTTAATTGGCGATTCCAAAATTGCCCTAAGACAGCTGGGATAGACTCCAGCGACCCCGAAGAGAATTGATGGATAATGCAATATTTAAATCCAGACCCAAACTCCATACCAGCTGGTGGCGCTTTTTTGACGTTCGCCCAATAAAGAAGAAGAAAAGGTAGAAGCGGAAGAGAAGGCGAATGTAGCTCATTAGCTACCTAGCTAGGTCACTTTTAAAAACCCTATTTATTAATTTATTTTTAAAAACACCGGGGATGGAAAATTAAACTTTTTGAGTGGTGGATCTCGCTTTGAGGTGAGTTTGAGGTTTCTGCTCGTAATGTGAAAGCTCGCAGAGACGAGCTAACCTGTCAGTATGCTGCTGCTGGCAGGACGGTAAAAACGTTTTGGGGGTTTGTTTTTATTAATATCAAATAATATGATGGGTTTATGCTTTAGTCAAATTAACGAATAAATTAGGTAGTGTTATATTTAACATTTACATGCGTTTTCTGGCCGTAGCAGCTGCACTGATCGTAGTTATTAAAGATAAAAAGGAGAGAAAACTAGTTTCCTGAACGTTAGACACCAACATGAGCGTCAACTCTTACTTGTTATTTACAACGACGAGTGAAAAGCAGAACTAAACACTGTGGGGATTTAACTCCCGAGTCTCAGTCTGATATTACGTTCGCACTGAAACTGAATTTGCACTGTAATATGTAATAGTAGCTTGTCGTTTTATTTTCGTATAGATATTATTATGGAACATAAATAAGTGAGAAATATTTATCAGTTTACCTACACTGGACAGTCTGTGTGGGTCCACTTTTTTTTTCCTTTTTGATGTGTTTTACTTTGTTTTTAAATTTTAATATTAAACAAATGAAACCCAAGTCAATAAAACATACAGTTTTTAAATGATGGTTTAACTTATAAACTGAAAAAGCTACACAAACCCGCCTGACCCTTTGTAAAAAGTAATTGCCCTAAAGCTGATTGTTTTTGCCACTCTTGGCAGCAAGAGCTGCTGTCTTTGCAGTCATTTGTGATGACTGGCAATGAGTGTTTCACATCACCGTGGCCCACCCTTATTGACAAAATTGTTTTAATTCTGGGTTTTCAAGCACAAAAAGCCTTTTTAAGGTCAAACCAAAACATCTTAAGCCTGGACTTTGCCTAGGATACTTCAAAACCTTTTTAATGTTTTTTGTTTTGTTTTTTTGGACGTTTTGGTTGCATGTTTCTAATTATTGTCCTGATCCACAAGTGCAAGTCTCAGATTCCAGCTTTGACACTGTGGCTATCTGGTAATATTTTCTGTCGTAATGTTACTTTCTGGATGGTTAAACCTTGTTTTATGTATGTGGGGTGCATCGTATGCAAGCCATTGCTTTGGCCTGCACCCTTTCTTTTGGAAAGAACCACTTGTTTCATTATGATCAGATAGCAATAAACAAACAAATACACAAGTAAATAGTGAAGAGAACCTATTTAAATGTTCGAAATCTCGAAAGTCTGTGAACAGGACTTTAGAGATCATATACCCTTCATTTGAAATGAATGGTAAAAGAAGTACTTGTCACTGTGGGGTTTTTAATTCTTGCTGTAAGGAAAAAGAAGTTCAAAAATTATACATGCAACATTCTTAACGGGCATTTTTGAAGTGCTGCAAATGTAAATGTTGCCACCAACCTCATGTTATCAAAACAGGGCTGTTTTGCAAAGTTATCTGTAATAATAATAATAATAATAAACTTTATTTATAAAGCACACTTAAAAACCAAGGGTATGCCAAGGTGCTTAACAAGAAAAATAGAGTATAGGAGGAGGATAATAGAAATAGGACCAAAGCAAGTACTAAATATGCAAGCAGATAACTGTCACTAATACATAGGAAGGCAACAGGTACAGAGCAAACAAGAATTTAAATGAGCATAGAAGTGCATGATATAAAATCATAAAAGAAATATTAACTAGAGGGAAAGGCAAGATTGAATAAGTGGGTTTTTAATCGTGATTTGAACAGTGCAATGGAATCAGATGCGCGGAGGTCGAGAGGAAGGGTATTCCACAGTACCGGGGCAGCCAGAGCAAACGCACGGTCACCCCGGGACTTCAGTCGAGATCTGGGTTGGGTCAGAAGTAGTTGAGTGGCAGATCTGAGTGCCAAAGTCCGTGTAGAACTGACACAAGAGAATATGGCACACAGATGATCTCAACCGAGCTTCTTAAAAATCAATAAAAGCTGTGGCTTGGTCAGAGTGTATGCATTTTTATGTCAAAGAAGGTGCACCCCCATTTTCTTTAAGTTTATTAATAAATGATGCTCTATAGTAGTTTTTGTAGAGTACAAGTTGCGACTTGTACTGGACCTTTTGAGAGTCATGCAGAGCTGATCTAATAAGTCAAATAATTTTTGCAACTGTGCATGACGATAATAAATCCAGCGTATTAATCTCACAAATCAAGATGACACCAGGCATCAAGATGTTAGATTAGGTGAAGTCAAATCACCTAAAGAGTCAGATTAAAAGCGCCTCTGTGCCATTTACTGCATGTCTGTCATACTGTGCAAGACCAGTTTTAGACAAATCTTGGTCACAGACACTGATGCATATCAAATTGTGCGATGGATGCATAGTTGATTACAGTGCTGCAATGTTTTTAGAAAAAAATAATAATGACAGAGACATGAGTATAAAAGGTTTTCTTCTTAGTCATAGAGTGTTTTTTTTTTCCTTTTTTACTTTACAACCAATTGTTTTGGTTTGTGTGTGTGTGCCCACAAATTTGTTTTCCCCTAACCTTTATTAAAAAATACGACATGTGCCGACTGGTTTATCCTTTACTGTTGTATTCTGAATAACTGCTTTTTTTGAGTAGCCCTGCTGTGAAAACATGGTCCTGGATGTCTGTCTAAATTTTTTGTTTGTGGGCAGTCTGTTGATCAAAGCCCCAAATCGGCCACTGATGGACATGTCGCACAATCAATACCATATTTAGTTTGAAACAACCAAAGAGGATGTACTTCTCATGAATGTCATGTTAGATTTCAGAGCGTGTCACAGCCTCTGTAAACATTTCATCTGAGATAAAGAAGCAACCTTCTGGGCAACAGAAGAAAAAGAAGAGATTGATGTGCGTTGGTCAACTGTCTGAGCAACATCTCCTGAGAGAGCAACTGGAGGAGCTTCTAGAGAGACACTGAGCTACAGCCAGACGACAGGGAGTTTGTGCGTGTTTGTTTACAGGAAGAAAAAGCTGGTCTGTTCCTTCAGTCTTTTGGGAACTATCATGTCGAAGTGGGCAAGAAGTGGAAGAAGCTTAATGCTGCGCCCAGTTGATGCTCTTCAGGTCGATGCCTTCCTGACTCATCTCCCACAGAGGACTGACAGACAGAAAGAGAGGCAAAGAGGCAGGTTAGAGAAAACAAGGTTACCATTCAAAATTTTGTATCAATTTTATGAATGTAAAGTAAAATCAGCATCTGCGCGATAGTGTCTGAGAGCTGACTTTACCTCATCTCTCTGAGTCTGTGGACCTGCTCGATGCATTTCTCTGCTGTGTAGTCAACCTCTTCTTCAGTGGTGAACCTGCCAATACCAAACCTGCCACAGACACAAACACGGACATTTAAACCTGAAACTAGAGAACATGAAAGGCTGTTGGTAACCATTCCCTGGTTATCCAAGTTTATAAACAGCTTAGTTTTCTGTGGATTTAATCACTTTGATTGCCAAGTCTGATCAATGTGAAGAAAAGAGTTAGGAAGCTCAAGGAAAATCATTATTAAACTTCTGGGGAGTTGCAGTTTTTATCATAATCCAGGTTACAGGAGGTATTGTTACCTGATGGAAGAGTGAGCCAGATCTTCATCTGCTCCAATAGCTCTGAGGACGTATGATGGCTCCAAAGACGCTGAAGTACATGCACTGCACACACAGACACAAATATTCATCTTTAGAGACTTCATGCACAATCATATGAGGCTTTTGAACTGTACATTAAGCATGTAACTGTACTCTCAATGCTGGTGTTGAAACTGACATTTATGTTAAAAGTGTTTCTGTGAACTTGAGCAGAAGATAGGGAACGAAAAGTCATTCAGGCAAAAGGCATTCAGGACTTTGTGTGATAGGAGAATGATTTAATTTCAATTCCAGATTTAAAAAGTAGCCAACAAAGAGAAGCTAATGTAAGAATGCTACCCTGACCACACAGGTGGCAGGACACTTGATTCATAAATAATACACAAATCGGTCAACACTTCCATCCTCTCAAAACCATGCCGATTTTCTAACTTTTTGATGCAGTGGGTAAAGTTACACTCAAAAGTTGGACATATGTGCGTGAAAAAAAAAGTTTGTATCTGACCTCCCTGATGACAGAGCAACATCCTTCAGTGCCATCAGCAGACTCTCGCCCTCCACGTAGGCAAAAGAAAGGTTGATACAGCCTGAAAACACCCAGACACACAAACACAATCAAAGGCGTTAGTCCAACTTCCAACAAAAACACTTCAGAAACATTAACTTCAAAAATCTTCACTGACTTGTAAATCAATTTTGGTTTAAATTCTAACCTGCAGCAGCAGCACTGAGTTTCATTTCTACATGGAATTTATTAGCGTATTATAAAACCAGTTTAGTTACAAGGAGCACTTTAACACTTTACAGTTTAAGAGTTGGTTTCGAGGTTCAGTTTAGAATTAGGTATAGGCTAGAGTTAAGAAATGTCTTACGCTAATAAATGTCCTCATAAAGACTGCTAAACAAACATAAATGTGTTTACCAGGGTAACGCTGTTCTGGATCTCCATTCATGATGACATCAGGAATCTCAGACATGACCTTCTGGACCAGACGATTAGCCAGCACGGACACCCGCTGATGATCATACTAAACAAACAAACATGCACTAATCCCCCTGAAATGTAGCATCGTCTGGGAAGGTTTTTTGGATGTTTGACTTTGGTTATTTTACCTCCATCTCCTCCTGGGCGATGCTACAGGCAGCTCCCAGTCCAACAGCCAGTGGGGTGGGGACAGTGCCAGAGCGCAGCCCCCTCTCCTGCCCGCCACCGTTCTGTATTGGCTCCAAACGCACCCTTGGCCTGCGACGCACGTACAACGCACCCACACCTGGACACACACACACACGTAGTAAGTATTTTTGCTTTTACACCATTTTACGTGCATCTTTTCAAAGATAATCAAACTCCGACTTTGACAGCTGATAGAAAAAATTAACAGGGAAACTCCGCTGATTTAAAAAAAAAAGAAAAAAAAATCTTCATATAAACAACCTACATACTATATACATACATACTTTTTTGCCATCTTTCCTGCTTCATATTTCACCTGCGTGTATTTTGTTTAATTTTTAAAACCAAAACACGTATTTCTGTGGGAAAATTTAGCCATTTCTAGTTTTATACAATTTATATAAAAAATGGAAATGGGCACTGACAAATGAGCTCCACAAACTATCTCACCTGCCTATCGATCGGTTTAGAGTTATGCCACCTACTGGTACTGCTACTAAAGCTGACCTTTGGGTCCGTAAATCTTGTGACCACTGATGGACATCAGATCGATCTTCCAGTCAGAGATGCTGATGGGAATCTTCCCAACGGCCTGAGCAGCATCAGTGTGGAAGAAGACTCCTTTTGAGCGACAAATCTGACCTGTAGATAGAAAGAGTTCAAGCTCATTAATCTGATCAGAGCTCTCGGTTGGGCTCCGCATAAAGCGAATAGTCTGATTTATTCAGTAAAACTGACAAAACTATTTAGATGCGGATATTATGAGTGCGTGATTGTGAGCATTTCATGTGTGTTTGATTTGCTATGCTTACCAATCTCCTTGATGGGCTGCTTGACTCCGATCTCGTTGTTCACGGTCATCACCGACACCAAAGAGGTGTCAGTACGGATGGAGGCCTCCAACAACTGAACACACAAACAAACATGTAGTAAGACTCACTGTAAGGAGCAGACACGGGACACAATAATTCGTGAATTCTGTAACGCTACAAATGGAGGTAAAAATAATAAATACAGGCTTCACTGCCCAGAGGTATTGTAAATATAGCTTCCAGTTTTTAATATGTTCACACAGACAATATTCTGGTTGTTGTCTGCGTGATCTCTCTTTTTGTCTCTGTATGTTTACCTCTAGGTCCAGCAGGCCGTTGTTCTGGACCGGCAGGTAAGTAACATCGAACCCTTCGGACTCCAGAATCCGACACGAGTCTAAGACGCACTTATGCTCGGTCTGAGTGGTGATCACATGACGTTTTTTGGCCTTGTAGAACCGGGCTACACCCTACAGGAGAGAACACACTGGGTTAAAGGGAAGAAAGTTTTAAGATTTTCTCTGATTCTAGCACTTTCTGGATTTGTGCCACAAATCCAGTTTGTGGCTACTGCTCGTTTCTTTTTAGCATTAATTCAATGACCTCATTTATAATTCCAGTAAATCAGAATCGACAGCAGCGTGACTTTAATTTGCTTCCTCTATTCTCGCTGTTATTACTTGTTCTTTGCTACACATGGTGTCTTTGGTAAGGCAATCCAACTGGACTGAAGTGAAGTAGTTTGTTTCAGTGAAACAGTGAAAACAGATGCTACTTCTTCCTGTCAGCTGACTTATTTGCCTCGTGTGCACAGAAAATTTCTTTTAATTAAATGTTCTCAACGTGGCTGACAAATTCCATTTTTATCACAAGTTTTTGCATTTCAATATTGTATAGTTTGATTCAGAAGAAGCATCCAAATCATTAACAATACAAAGAGTTTTGTTAATGACAGTTTTGTTTTAAGGAGTTTTATTAATCAGTTCACATTCTGAATTTGCTCTTACTGTTTTGTGTGTTTTTTATTTCTCATGTAGTTTATCACTTGGTTTTTTACAGTGTTCTTATTTTGTAAGAGTTGTAGTTTTAATCTGTTGTCTGCATTTTATATTTTTGATCAGTTTTCACCAAAACAAAACCTGTGTGTGTTTGTGTGAGATAAAGTGATTAAGGTCAAGAGAGTAGGACCTTGATAGCCATGTTGTTGGACTCTGTGGCTCCGCTGGTGAAAACGATCTCTCTGGGATCGGCTCCAATCAGATCAGCCACCTGCTGCTCAGAGAGAAAGAAAGGGGAAAAAAAACACCAAACAGATTCACATGTTTCTAATTTGTGTTTCTAATTTTGAACATGTGTTCTAGTGATGCTCTAACTCCGCCCTAGTGGCCATCACAATTTGGCCATTGAGAAATTTGCTCAAATTCTTATGCGTGGCCATTTTTCCTGCTTTTAACACATAAACTTTGAGGACAAAGTGTGAACAACCAGACAAAAAAATCAGATTTGATCAAAAAATCGTAATTGAGCATTAAGACCTGCAGTGTGAACGTAGCCATAGACATATAGCAACATCAGTCAGTGACTCTCGGTGAAACATGCACATGTTGTAGGTTACAAATATTAATGTCGGAGCGCTGATGCTGAATTCAAACATTCAGCATCAGTGCTCGACTTTGGTGTGCTCACTAGCTTGTATGAGGCCTGCATCTCTTTGCATACCACAGCTACAACTGAGCAAGCCAAAGTGATACATGGACCAGATTTTTTCAGTAAAAGGACTAGATGTTACTGTCCTTTTACTACCTGCAAAGAAAGTGTAAATAAGCACAGCCCACTTTTCTAAAGATGGAGCAGCTCTCTACCTTCCTAGCGGTCTCCATAGCGGATTCACTCTCCCAGCCGTAGGCATGCGTTCTGGAGTGAGGGTTACCGTAGTAATTCACCTGGTAGGGCAACATGGCATCCAGCACCCGGGGATCCTAAAGACACACACAAACATATGAAATAGGGCTGCTCGATTATGGCAAAAATGATAATCACGATTATTTTCACTGAAATTGAGATCTCGATTATTTGACGATATTTATTTAACCCTTTAAGACCTACCATAGAACCAAGTCCGCCAGAGCTTATATTATTTTTTTACATGTTGTAGTGCCATTTGTGGGAGCATTTCAAGTTGCTATACAACTGTTATAGCCCATATTTTAATAATATGTATGCATTATGTCCATAGTAACTACATAAATTGCAAAAAAGTTGCAATAAACTACAAAAAAATTGAAAATCGGTTTTGTTTTTTTACATATATTTCTACTTGGAGAAATTTAAGAGGTTTATCCCTCAAAACTTTAAATACAAAAAAGTTGCAAAAAATAGTTTACAACAACAGGAAATTTATTTTGAGTGTCTTCATAGTTTTATTTTGGAGATACACCAATTTTTATATACACTGCAGGAAAAACGAAAAAACAATCCTATGATGCAAATTTGCAAAGAAAACAGAAGGTGCATCAAAATAAACGATTTCCAGCAGTGCAATTCGAGTTCTAAGCATCCCAGAAACTATTCAGAAAAGTCAAACATGACCAGTAAGGCCTACAAGTAAAAAACTACATTTCCGCGAAAATGACGTCACTACCGGTTTCGGGGAGGAAATGGCCGACATGTGATAGTTCGTGCTGACGTCTGATTCACTGTGGGAAGTGTTACGAACAGCTGATCGGATCGGCAAAGCGTGTTTCTGGAATATTATGTTTTTGTTCCTGCAAGCGCTTTCTATGCAGTTTTTGCAAAGCTTTATGTGGAAGGAAACCGTGACCGAGGACAAGCTGATGGCATCAGATGTAAGTACAACTCCTCCGGTTTCATATGCAAAAAAAATTATTGCGCTAGCTTACACGGTTCAGGTTCTACAGGGATTTAAAAATAGTTACACAAAACGGAGTGTGCTGCTCTGACCGGCTTCAATGACTTTAAAAAATAATATAAAATAGTGTGCAACACCACTGAAGGTTTTTTTTTTTTAACCTCTCTTTTCAACCAACAGCAGTCACTCTCTCCTCTCCAAATAACTTCTGCTTAGCTTTCCGAGCTTCCCTCGGGTCCTCTTAATCAGCGGTCTCCAACCTTTTTTGCGCCACGGACCGGTTTATGCCCGACAATATTTTCACGGACTGGCCTTTAAGGTGTCGCGGATAAATGAGGGAGGGGCTAATAATCGGCTCAGTCATTTTTAATGATCGTTGAAAGCCCAGATCGTAATCGTGATTAAAATTCGATTAATTGAGCAGCCCTAATATGAAACTCTAAGTACAACCAGCTTTATGTCCAACTCTCTCTGACATCAGCTGTAAAAGCCTGTAAAAGTGACAAAGTGCTTAGTAACAGTTACCATGGGAGTGGTTGCCTGGAAGTCCATGTAGAGGGGGCGAGGCTCATCCTGTTCATGTTTCTTGATCAACTCTGCAGCATAAATTACAGTATATTTAAGACATTTAAAGCCATTCTTAAGACCACATTAAATTTATTAATGTAAAAAAATGGCATTTAAATTGTTACATTATTACATTCATCGGGCATATTGGGGCCCGATGAATGTAAAAACAAAGAATTACCAGATTTTTTTTAACCTTATTTTTGTTTTTATGAAAAATAAGAGCCACATATGAGGATATTCGTTTAAAATTTCGATAGAACAGTAGCAGTATAATGTCCTCGTAAGTGGATATCAGGCCCTTGTAGAGCAAAATTGAGTATTTTGGTCTAAATAACCCAAAATGTGATGTCCACATATGTGGACGCCAGGTCCTAGGAAGTTAAAATACGAAATTTTTCACCAAACCTGACATGTGTGCAAAATTTCACGAGTTTTTGAGCATGTTAAAGCACTCAAAAAAGGCAATTCATTTCAATGAAAATAATAAGAAGAAGAAACAGAGCAGATACAATGGAGCCTTCGCACTCTCAGTACTCGGGCCCTAATAATAAGAAACAGAGCAGATACATTAGGGCCTTCGCACTCTCAGTGCTCGGGCCCTAAAAATGTTGTCAATCTGGCAATGAAGTCAAGAGTAATGTGCATGATTTTAACATTATAAAAAATGGAGAGTGACACAGAGAATATCAGAACATAAAATCTTTTTAAAACAGTTATTTAACAAGATTGCTTCGTCTTGTGCCAGTCAGCTAGTGCTCGTGAACTTTCCGTTTATTAGTGTTTTAATTTAGTATTTTTTAGGTTTTCCTGACCTCACATGGATTTTAAAGTCGTCAGTTAACCTGACAGTTTACAGATGCTGTGAAGTTTCCTGCCTCACTAAACTGCGTCACTTTGGGATTAGCTTCGTGCTAGTTGGTCTTGGGGGAATAAGCTACCCATTTTGCTCCGGGCAATTGTTACCTTTCTGCGGGAAGCTAGCGGCCGTCCGCTCGGGCATATTGGGGCCCGATGAATGTAAAAACAAAGAATTACCAGATTTTTTTTAACCTTATTTTTGTTTTTATGAAAAATAAGAGCCACATATGAGGATATTCGTTTAAAATTTCGATAGAACAGTAGCAGTATAATGTCCTCGTAAGTGGATATCAGGCCCTTGTAGAGCAAAATTGAGTATTTTGGTCTAAATAACCCAAAATGTGATGTCCACATATGTGGACGCCAGGTCCTAGGAAGTTAAAATACGAAATTTTTCACCAAACCTGACATGTGTGCAAAATTTCACGAGTTTTTGAGCATGTTAAAGCACTCAAAAATGGCAATTCATTTCAATGAAAATAAGAAGAAGAAGAAACAGAGCAGATACAATGGAGCCTTCGCACTCTCAGTACTCGGGCCCTAATAATAAGAAACAGAGCAGATACATTAGGGCCTTCGCACTCTCAGTGCTCGGGCCCTAAAAATGTTGTCAATCTGGCAATGAAGTCAAGAGTAATGTGCATGATTTTAACATTATAAAAAATGGAGAGTGACACAGAGAATATCAGAACATAAAATCTTTTTAAAACAGTTATTTAACAAGATTGCTTCGTCTTGTGCCAGTCAGCTAGTGCTCGTGAACTTTCCGTTTATTAGTGTTTTAATTTAGTATTTTTTAGGTTTTCCTGACCTCACATGGATTTTAAAGTCGTCAGTTAACCTGACAGTTTACAGATGCTGTGAAGTTTCCTGCCTCACTAAACTGCGTCACTTTGGGATTAGCTTCGTGCTAGTTGGTCTTGGGGGAATAAGCTACCCATTTTGCTCCGGGCAATTGTTACCTTTCTGCGCGAAGCTAGCGGCCGTCCGCTCGGAGCTCAGCCGGAGAGGAAGCCACGCGGTTGGCCTCAGCAGCCGGGAGGACACGGTCCTACCCGAGGCAAGCATCTTGTCAGTGGACTGGCTTCAACTGGAAAGCCGCTGACCTCCGTCAAAAACAGCACGCTGTTCGTGCTGAACACCAGCAAAACAGAAAACTTGGCACAGACCAGCTTAACCCACTGGTTCCTACGCAAGAAAATAGAAATAACAAAATATCACTACTTAAACAAAAGGTTAAATTTGAGTGAAGTTCGGTGATGTTGCCGCCTGTCTGTTACGTCCAGGTATAAACACAAATGTCAAGATAAATACGTAACACCGAACACTTCCGTGTGAGACGTTCAAATTAAAAGCTTTTCACAACCATCGCAATGATAAGCATTGCTTCATATAAAGTGGATTATTTTCTAAAAAAGTATATAAAATGCACATATATTTGGATTTTTATCAGTCGGACTGATAGCGGTTTTTGTCCTCTGATTGTCAAGGGGAGAGAAAAAGCAACAGATAAATAAAGTAACAATGTAAAAAAATATCATAGGACTAGGGTCACCAGTAATGATGTCTTAGACTTTACAGGGTAAAAACTTCAGGTTTCTGTTAATTAGTTTAAGTAAGATAATGGAATATGTTCTTTATCACAAAAATCTGGGACTTCTGCAGCCAAAACAAATTGTGCAATACATTAAATAAAATCCCATTATTTTAACTTCCTCCTCTTTGCAGCGTCTTCACTCGGTTACTTTGATAGCTTGACGCAGCTCGATGTCGATGCCGTTTCATGGTTGCACAAGAAACGGAAATAGGAGGCGGGAGTTCCTGTGAACGTTCACCACTCTTATTCGTTAATTTTCTGTGTTTTGGTACCGCTTCTGCTTTTTGGTTGGCTACAAAGCAACGAGTTTGTGCAAAGTGGTTTCAGTATGTTTCATTATCTTATGAATACACTACTTTTAAATAATATATTTTTGCTTCAGTAAAATTTTTGGGTGAAAGTGTTGTACTGTATAACTATTTGCGTATATTTCTGGAGTTAAGTGGTTCGCACTGTTTCCTCACAGCATAGAAGGTCCTGAGTTCACTTCCACCATCAGGAGTTTTTACATCTTCTCCCCCGTTTGCGTTGGTTCTCTCAGGCTTCTTCCTACAGTCCGAATACGTTGGGGGCGGGTTAATTGGCGATTCCAAAATTGCCCTAAGACAGCTGGGATAGACTCCAGCGACCCCGAAGAGAATTGATGGATAATGCAATATTTAAATCCAGACCCAAACTCCATACCAGCTGGTGGCGCTTTTTTGACGTTCGCCCAATAAAGAAGAAGAAAAGGTTTTTTTTTGTTTTTGTTTTTTTTCCTTTTATTAGTAATATAAACATACAAACAAAATGCACCATATATTACAGATTCAGAGAATAAACATTTCTTACATATTAGCAACTTTCATATATAGTGAAAATAAAATATAAAGATGGGGTCACATAAATTAACAGATTATTAACTCACTAAATCAAAATCTTCTACAAAGGAAACAAAAAAAGCAGCCTTTTTCTTTTTAACTAAAGTCAAAGATTTAACCAACAGGTTTAGGTCGTTTTTCCAGTGAGCCAGTGTTGGTTTAATCTTAAAAAAGCGACATTTATGTATAAAATACTTACACAAGATTAATAACACATTAACACCATAATTAGCTTTCTTTTCTTTCAAAAACACTCCAAACATTATCATATTTAAGGTAAATGGGGTAATTTGAATCCCACTGGAATAAAGCCAGGTATGAAAATCCAACCAAAATATTTGTATAAAATTGCACAAAAAGAATAGATGGTCCAAATCCTCCTCTTCTGTTTCACAAAATACACAATTACCCGTTTCTATTTTGAATCTAGCACCAAGGAGTCTATTTGTCGGGTAAATTTTATTCAAGATTTTAAATTGGACTTCTTTCCCTTTAGGAGGGATAGGGAAGGTGATATAATCAGTTCTTATTTTTTCAATTTCTTCCCTTTGGAAATCTTTTAATATGTAATTACGTCTAAGTAAATTTGGAGAATAAAGACTCCTTAATGAAGATCTAAGAAACTTATTGTTGCATTTAACATCACAAAATCGAATACCATCTATATATAATTGCCTTAACTTGGGGGAGATGTCAGAATATATTATATCATTTACAACTATGTTTTTAAGTGACAATGGAATGGATTTTATAACCCGATTAAATTTACTTTTAGAACATTGGATATTAAACTTTTGGCAAAAATCTTGATGTCCTAGAACATGTCCTTCCTCATCTACAAAATGGGCAATTGCCCAAACACCTTTTGATAACCAATCTTGAATAAAAATAGATTTTCTGTTCATCAGTATATATCTATTGTTCCAAATTGGGCTATTATGTGGAGTGAAATTATGTTTAAATAACATTTTCCAATAAAGAAGGACCTGTTTATGGAATTCAGAGAGTTTAGCAGGTAGCTTAGTAATTTCAAAGTCACACTTTAGGAGAAAGTCGATACCCCCTAGTGTGTTAAAGACCTTACTTGGTATAAAAAACCAAATGGAGTGTGGATTATTTAGGAAGGATTTTAACCATTTAAGTTTCAAAACACCATTCATTATGTCAAAATCAATTGCGTTTCCACCGCCTTCAATGTATGGTTTAACCAAATCATCTTTAGATATATAATGGCACTTATTCCTCCAAATAAAATTAAAATTCAAGCTATTAATTGTTTTAATAACTTTATTCGATATTGATAGAGAGTAAGCTGGATATATAAATCTAGATAAACTATCCATTTTGGTTAATAATATTCTTCCAAAAATTGTGATGTCTCTTTGTAACCACTTATTTAGGATTGTCTTACATTTGTCAACATTATCTAAAATATTTACTTTTTCTAAGACTTTGTGATCTTTTGAAATTGTGATGCCCAAATATTTTACCTCCCTCTTCACCTTTATATCGTACAGTAATTGTGAATTACACTCCTTTAATGCCAATAATTCACATTTATTTAAATTTAACTTTAAGCCTGAAGCTTTTGAGAATGTAGTGATTATTTGTTTTACCAGGGGAATCTGATGTTCATTTTTTAAGAAAAGAGTAGTGTCATCCGCAAGTTGACTAATTATTAAAGAATTGTCCATAATCTCAATTCCGGCAACGCTGCTGTTTTTAATTAGAATTGCGAGCATCTCCACAACCATTATGAACAACAACGGAGAGCTTCCACACCCTTGCCTAATTCCTCTTTTGACGCCAAATCTTTTACCAGTGCCATAGCCTAATGACACAGAGCTATTTATATCATTATACAGTATATCTATTATCTTCCTAAATTTATCCCCAAATCCAAATCGAGTTAGTGTTTCTAAAATAAAAGGATGTTCTACTGAATCGAAAGCTTTATAAAAGTCCAAGAAAAGAATAAAACTGTCATCACTAATCAGATCATTGTAGTCCAGTAAGTCTAAAACCAATCTGATATTATTATGAATGTTCCTGTCTTTCAAAAACCCTGATTGTGTCTCACTAATTATACTTGAAACCCCTTGTTTGAGCCTTGTTGCAACTGAGCTAGAGAAAATTTTATAATCTGTATTTAATAAAGTTATGGGCCTTAAGTTATCCAATTGTCGTTTATCTTTGTTTGGTTTAGGAATTAATGTAATTAATCCTTGTTTCATGCTAGACATCAATTCTCCCTTTTCAATACTGGCCAGTATAGCTTTGAATAAAATTTCCCGTAAGTCTTCCCAAAAAAATTGGAAGAAATTAACTGTCAGCCCATCTGGACCAGGGGATTTATTAAGTGCCATTTTCTTAACAGATGCATCTAACTCTTCAATTCTGAAGTCAGATTCACATAATTCCTTAAATGATTCATCAATTTTAGGGATCAGATTATCTATTTGATCAAAAAAGACATCACAATCTGCTTGGGAGAACTGTGAGGAGTATAAATTGGAATAGAATGTATAAGTTTCATTCTCCAAAATTTTAGGGTCGTCACATTCAATGCCATCAATTAACAGAGAAGATATAAAATTTCTTTTCTGTCTGCTCTTTTCTAAATTAAAAAAATATGAAGAATTTCTTTCCCCCTCCTCAATCCACTTGGCCCGTGAACGCACAAAAGCTCCTTCTGCTTTATTTAGGTAGAGCTGATCTAATTTAGTTTGCAACTCCATAAGTTTACTCCTTTCTTGGGTATTTAGATCATCTTTACTACAGCAATAAGTAATTTCTTGGAATAATTTACATTCATATTCTCTTTGCTTTTGACTTATGTTTTTACTGAATTGAATACTAAATTCTCTAATTTTGAATTTAATGAATTCCCATTTATTGATATATCCTACAATTAGATGATCAGCCATAATATCTTTTATAATTTTTTTGACTATGTTGCAGTAGTCTTCATTTTGTAAAAGTTTGGCATTGAACTTCCAATAAGTTCTTTTATTTGATTGTCTAATTTCCGATTCTAAGCACAGTTCAATAAAGCAATGATCAGATAGAGGTGCATTTGACATTGCAACTTTTACAGTGTGGCTAAGAATGATGTCACTTCCTAGCCAATAGTCTATTCTAGATTTACAAGCTCCATTTGGTTTAAACCAGGAAAAGCTCTTAATTTCTGGATTTCTTACTCTCCAAATATCTGTCAAGTTGTTATTAATCAAAAATTCTATAATTAGGTTATTTTTTTGTGGTCTACCTGTCCTTGAGGGCCATCTATCAGTCCATTCATCAGGAGTCATATTCCAATCACCACCCATTAAAATGTATTCTGTAGGGTATCGACCTTTAAGTTCAAAAATATTTGAAGTTATATCTTCTAACATAATTTTATTCTGACTTTCATTGTTATTATTTCTGGAGTTAAGTGGTTCGCACTGTTTCCTCACAGCATAGAAGGTCCTGAGTTCACTTCCACCATCAGGAGTTTTTACATCTTCTCCCCCGTTTGCGTTGGTTCTCTCAGGCTTCTTCCTACAGTCCGAATACGTTGGGGGCGGGTTAATTGGCGATTCCAAAATTGCCCTAAGACAGCTGGGATAGACTCCAGCGACCCCGAAGAGAATTGATGGATAATGCAATATTTAAATCCAGACCCAAACTCCATACCAGCTGGTGGCGCTTTTTTGACGTTCGCCCAATAAAGAAGAAGAAAAGGTAGAAGCGGAAGAGAAGGCGAATGTAGCTCATTAGCTACCTAGCTAGGTCACTTTTAAAAACCCTATTTATTAATTTATTTTTAAAAACACCGGGGATGGAAAATTAAACTTTTTGAGTGGTGGATCTCGCTTTGAGGTGAGTTTGAGGTTTCTGCTCGTAATGTGAAAGCTCGCAGAGACGAGCTAACCTGTCAGTATGCTGCTGCTGGCAGGACGGTAAAAACGTTTTGGGGTTTTGTTTTTATTAATATCAAATAATATGATGGGTTTATGCTTTAGTCAAATTAACGAATAAATTAGGTAGTGTTATATTTAACATTTACATGCGTTTTCTGGCCGTAGCAGCTGCACTGATCGTAGTTATTAAAGATAAAAAGGAGAGAAAACTAGTTTCCTGAACGTTAGACACCAACATGAGCGTCAACTCTTACTTGTTATTTACAACGACGAGTGAAAAGCAGAACTAAACACTGTGGGGATTTAACTCCCGAGTCTCAGTCTGATATTACGTTCGCACTGAAACTGAATTTGCACTGTAATATGTAATAGTAGCTTGTCGTTTTATTTTCGTATAGATATTATTATGGAACATAAATAAGTGAGAAATATTTATCAGTTTACCTACACTGGACAGTCTGTGTGGGTCCACTTTTTTTTCCCTTTTTGATGTGTTTTACTTTGTTTTTAAATTTTAATATTAAACAAATGAAACCCAAGTCAATAAAACATACAGTTTTTAAATGATGGTTTAACTTATAAACTGAAAAAGCTACACAAACCCGCCTGACCCTTTGTAAAAAGTAATTGCCCTAAAGCTGATTGTTTTTGCCACTCTTGGCAGCAAGAGCTGCTGTCTTTGCAGTCATTTGTGATGACTGGCAATGAGTGTTTCACATCACCGTGGCCCACCCTTATTGACAAAATTGTTTTAATTCTGGGTTTTCAAGCACAAAAAGCCTTTTTAAGGTCAAACCAAAACATCTTAAGCCTGGACTTTGCCTAGGATACTTCAAAACCTTTTTAATGTTTTTTGTTTTGTTTTTTTGGACGTTTTGGTTGCATGTTTCTAATTATTGTCCTGATCCACAAGTGCAAGTCTCAGATTCCAGCTTTGACACTGTGGCTATCTGGTAATATTTTCTGTCGTAATGTTACTTTCTGGATGGTTAAACCTTGTTTTATGTATGTGGGGTGCATCGTATGCAAGCCATTGCTTTGGCCTGCACCCTTTCTTTTGGAAAGAACCACTTGTTTCATTATGATCAGATAGCAATAAACAAACAAATACACAAGTAAATAGTGAAGAGAACCTATTTAAATGTTCGAAATCTCGAAAGTCTGTGAACAGGACTTTAGAGATCATATACCCTTCATTTGAAATGAATGGTAAAAGAAGTACTTGTCACTGTGGGGTTTTTAATTCTTGCTGTAAGGAAAAAGAAGTTCAAAAATTATACATGCAACATTCTTAACGGGCATTTTTGAAGTGCTGCAAATGTAAATGTTGCCACCAACCTCATGTTATCAAAACAGGGCTGTTTTGCAAAGTTATCTGTAACTGGTGCCAAAGTCCGTGTAGAACTGACACAAGAGAATATGGCACACAGATGATCTCAACCGAGCTTCTTAAAAATCAATAAAAGCTGTGGCTTGGTCAGAGTGTATGCATTTTTATGTCAAAGAAGGTGCACCCCCATTTTCTTTAAGTTTATTAATAAATGATGCTCTATAGTAGTTTTTGTAGAGTACAAGTTGCGACTTGTACTGGACCTTTTGAGAGTCATGCAGAGCTGATCTAATAAGTCAAATAATTTTTGCAACTGTGCATGACGATAATAAATCCAGCGTATTAATCTCACAAATCAAGATGACACCAGGCATCAAGATGTTAGATTAGGTGAAGTCAAATCACCTAAAGAGTCAGATTAAAAGCACCTCTGTGCCATTTACTGCATGTCTGTCATACTGTGCAAGACCAGTTTTAGACAAATCTTGGTCACAGACACTGATGCATATCAAATTGTGCGATGGATGCATAGTTGATTACAGTGCTGCAATGTTTTTAGAAAAAAATAATAATGACAGAGACATGAGTATAAAAGGTTTTCTTCTTAGTCATAGAGTGTTTTTTTTTTTTCCTTTTTTACTTTACAACCAATTGTTTTGGTTTGTGTGTGTGCCCACAAATTTGTTTTCCCCTAACCTTTATTAAAAAATACGACATGTGCCGACTGGTTTATCCTTTACTGTTGTATTCTGAATAACTGCTTTTTTTGAGTAGCCCTGCTGTGAAAACATGGTCCTGGATGTCTGTCTAAATTTTTTGTTTGTGGGCAGTCTGTTGATCAAAGCCCCAAATCGGCCACTGATGGACATGTCGCACAATCAATACCATATTTAGTTTGAAACAACCAAAGAGGATGTACTTCTCATGAATGTCATGTTAGATTTCAGAGCGTGTCACAGCCTCTGTAAACATTTCATCTGAGATAAAGAAGCAACCTTCTGGGCAACAGAAGAAAAAGAAGAGATTGATGTGCGTTGGTCAACTGTCTGAGCAACATCTCCTGAGAGAGCAACTGGAGGAGCTTCTAGAGAGACACTGAGCTACAGCTACAGCCAGACGACAGGGAGTTTGTGCGTGTTTGTTTACAGGAAGAAAAAGCTGGTCTGTTCCTTCAGTCTTTTGGGAACTATCATGTCGAAGTGGGCAAGAAGTGGAAGAAGCTTAATGCTGCGCCCAGTTGATGCTCTTCAGGTCGATGCCTTCCTGACTCATCTCCCACAGAGGACTGACAGACAGAAAGAGAGGCAAAGAGGCAGGTTAGAGAAAACAAGGTTACCATTCAAAATTTTGTATCAATTTTATGAATGTAAAGTAAAATCAGCATCTGCGCGATAGTGTCTGAGAGCTGACTTTACCTCATCTCTCTGAGTCTGTGGACCTGCTCGATGCATTTCTCTGCTGTGTAGTCAACCTCTTCTTCAGTGGTGAACCTGCCAATACCAAACCTGCCACAGACACAAACACGGACATTTAAACCTGAAACTAGAGAACATGAAAGGCTGTTGGTAACCATTCCCTGGTTATCCAAGTTTATAAACAGCTTAGTTTTCTGTGGATTTAATCACTTTGATTGCTAAATCTGATCAATGTGAAGAAAAGAGTTAGGAAGCTCAAGGAAAATCATTATTAAACTTCTGGGGAGTTGCAGTTTTTATCATAATCCAGGTTACAGGAGGTATTGTTACCTGATGGAAGAGTGAGCCAGATCTTCATCTGCTCCAATAGCTCTGAGGACGTATGATGGCTCCAAAGACGCTGAAGTACATGCACTGCACACACAGACACAAATATTCATCTTTAGAGACTTCATGCACAATCATATGAGGCTTTTGAACTGTACATTAAGCATGTAACTGTACTCTCAATGCTGGTGTTGAAACTGACATTTATGTTAAAAGTGTTTCTGTGAACTTGAGCAGAAGATAGGGAACGAAAAGTCATTCAGGCAAAAGGCATTCAGGACTTTGTGTGATAGGAGAATGATTTAATTTCAATTCCAGATTTAAAAAGTAGCCAACAAAGAGAAGCTAATGTAAGAATGCTACCCTGACCACACAGGTGGCAGGACACTTGATTCATAAATAGTACACAAATCGGTCAACACTTCCATCCTCTCAAAACCATGCCGATTTTCTAACTTTTTGATGCAGTGGGTAAAGTTACACTCAAAAGTTGGACATATGTGCGTGAAAAAAAAAGTTTGTATCTGACCTCCCTGATGACAGAGCAACATCCTTCAGTGCCATCAGCAGACTCTCGCCCTCCACGTAGGCAAAAGAAAGGTTGATACAGCCTGAAAACACCCAGACACACAAACACAATCAAAGGTGTTAGTCCAACTTCCAACAAAAACACTTCAAAAACATTAACTTCAAAAATCTTCACTGACTTGTAAATCAATTTTGGTTTAAATTCTAACCTGCAGCAGCAGCACTGAGTTTCATTTCTACATGGAATTTATTAGCGTATTATAAAACCAGTTTAGTTACAAGGAGCACTTTAACACTTTACAGTTTAAGAGTTGGTTTCGAGGTTCAGTTTAGAATTAGGTATAGGCTAGAGTTAAGAAATGTCTTACGCTAATAAATGTCCTCATAAAGACTGCTAAACAAACATAAATGTGTTTACCAGGGTAACGCTGTTCTGGATCTCCATTCATGATGACATCAGGAATCTCAGACATGACCTTCTGGACCAGACGATTAGCCAGCATGGACACCCGCTGATGATCATACTAAACAAACAAACATGCACTAATCCCCCTGAAATGTAGCATCGTCTGGGAAGGTTTTTTGGATGTTTGACTTTGGTTATTTTACCTCCATCTCCTCCTGGGCGATGCTACAGGCAGCTCCCAGTCCAACAGCCAGTGGGGTGGGGACAGTGCCAGAGCGCAGCCCCCTCTCCTGCCCGCCACCGTTCTGTATTGGCTCCAAACGCACCCTTGGCCTGCGACGCACGTACAACGCACCCACACCTGGACACACACACACATGTAGTAAGTATTTTTGCTTTTACACCATTTTACGTGCATCTTTTCAAAGATAATCAAACTCCGACTTTGACAGCTGATAGAAAAAATTAACAGGGAAACTCCGCTGATTTAAAAAAAAAAGAAAAAAAAATCTTCATATAAACAACCTACATGGCAAAAAAGTATACATACATACTTTTTTGCCATCTTTCCTGCTTCATATTTCACCTGCGTGTATTTTGTTTAATTTTTAAAACCAAAACACGTATTTCTGTGGGAAAATTTAGCCATTTCTAGTTTTATACAATTTATATAAAAAATGGAAATGGGCACTGACAAATGAGCTCCACAAACTATCTCACCTGCCTATCGATCGGTTTAGAGTTATGCCACCTACTGGTACTGCTACTAAAGCTGACCTTTGGGTCCGTAAATCTTGTGACCACTGATGGACATCAGATCGATCTTCCAGTCAGAGATGCTGATGGGAATCTTCCCAACGGCCTGAGCAGCATCAGTGTGGAAGAAGACTCCTTTTGAGCGACAAATCTGACCTGTAGATAGAAAGAGTTCAAGCTCATTAATCTGATCAGAGCTCTCGGTTGGGCTCCGCATAAAGCGAATAGTCTGATTTATTCAGTAAAACTGAAAACTATTTAGATGCGGATATTATGAGTGCGTGATTGTGAGCATTTCATGTGTGTTTGATTTGCTATGCTTACCAATCTCCTTGATGGGCTGCTTGACTCCGATCTCGTTGTTCACGGTCATCACCGACACCAAAGAGGTGTCAGTACGGATGGAGGCCTCCAACAACTGAACACACAAACAAACATGTAGTAAGACTCACTGTAAGGAGCAGACACGGGACACAATAATTCGTGAATTCTGTAACGCTACAAATGGAGGTAAAAATAATAAATACAGGCTTCACTGCCCAGAGGTATTGTAAATATAGCTTCCAGTTTTTAATATGTTCACACAGACAATATTCTGGTTGTTGTCTGCGTGATCTCTCTTTTTGTCTCTGTATGTTTACCTCTAGGTCCAGCAGGCCGTTGTTCTGGACCGGCAGGTAAGTAACATCGAACCCTTCGGACTCCAGAATCCGACACGAGTCTAAGACGCACTTATGCTCGGTCTGAGTGGTGATCACATGACGTTTTTTGGCCTTGTAGAACCGGGCTACACCCTACAGGAGAGAACACACTGGGTTAAAGGGAAGAAAGTTTTAAGATTTTCTCTGATTCTAGCACTTTCTGGAGTTGTGAATCCAGTTTGTGGCTACTGCTCGTTTCTTTTTAGCATTAATTCAATGACCTCATTTATAATTCCAGTAAATCAGAATCGACAGCAGCGTGACTTTAATTTGCTTCCTCTATTCTCGCTGTTATTACTTGTTCTTTGCTACACATGGTGTCTTTGGTAAGGCAATCCAAGTGGACTGAAGTGAAGTAGTTTGTTTCAGTGAAACAGTGAAAACAGATGCTACTTCTTCCTGTCAGCTGACTTATTTGCCTCGTGTGCACAGAAAATTTCTTTTAATTAAAGGTTCTCAACGTGGCTGACAAATTCCATTTTTATCACAAGTTTTTGCATTTCAATATTGTATAGTTTGATTCAGAAGAAGCATCCAAATCATTAACAATACAAAGAGTTTTGTTAATGACAGTTTTGTTTTAAGGAGTTTTATTAATCAGTTCACATTCTGAATTTGCTCTTACTGTTTTGTGTGTTTTTTATTTCTCATGTAGTTTATCACTTGGTTTTTTACAGTGTTCTTATTTTGTAAGAGTTGTAGTTTTAATCTGTTGTCTGCATTTTATATTTTTGATCAGTTTTCACCAAAACAAAACCTGTGTGTGTTTGTGTGAGATAAAGTGATTAAGGTCAAGAGAGTAGGACCTTGATAGCCATGTTGTTGGACTCTGTGGCTCCGCTGGTGAAAACGATCTCTCTGGGATCGGCTCCAATCAGATCAGCCACCTGCTGCTCAGAGAGAAAGAAAGGGAAAAAAAAACACCAAACAGATTCACATGTTTCTAATTTGTGTTTCTAATTTTGAACATGTGTTCTAGTGATGCTCTAACTCCGCCCTAGTGGCCATCACAATTTGGCCATTGAGAAATTTGCTCAAATTCTTATGCGTGGCCATTTTTCCTGCTTTTAACACATAAACTTTGAGGACAAAGTGTGAACAACCAGACAAAAAAATCAGATTTGATCAAAAAATCGTAATTGAGCATTAAGACCTGCAGTGTGAACGTAGCCATAGACATATAGCAACATCAGTCAGTGACTCTCGGTGAAACATGCACATGTTGTAGGTTACAAATATTAATGTCGGAGCGCTGATGCTGAATTCAAACATTCAGCATCAGTGCTCGACTTTGGTGTGCTCACTAGCTTGTATGAGGCCTGCATCTCTTTGCATACCACAGCTACAACTGAGCAAGCCAAAGTGATACATGGACCAGATTTTTTCAGTAAAAGGACTAGATGTTACTGTCCTTTTAC
Source organism: Aulonocara stuartgranti (assembly GCF_965226115.1). Taxonomy (NCBI): domain Eukaryota; kingdom Metazoa; phylum Chordata; class Actinopteri; order Cichliformes; family Cichlidae; genus Aulonocara; species Aulonocara stuartgranti. The sequence continues at coordinate 10,774,230 of NC_138943.1, forward strand.
TACCTGCAAAGAAAGTGTAAATAAGCACAGCCCACTTTTCTAAAGATGGAGCAGCTCTCTACCTTCCTAGCGGTCTCCATAGCGGATTCACTCTCCCAGCCGTAGGCATGCGTTCTGGAGTGAGGGTTACCGTAGTAATTCACCTGGTAGGGCAACATGGCATCCAGCACCCGGGGATCCTAAAGACACACACAAACATATGAAATAGGGCTGCTCGATTATGGCAAAAATGATGATCACGATTATTTTCACTGAAATTGAGATCTCGATTATTTGACGATATTTATTTAACCCTTTAAGACCTACCATAGAACCAAGTCCACCAGAGCTTATATTATTTTTTTACATGTTGTAGTGCCATTTGTGGGAGCATTTCAAGTTGCTATACATCAATACAACTGTTATAGCCCATATTTTAATAATATGTATGCATTATGTCCATAGTAACTACATAAATTGCAAAAAAGTTGCAATAAACTACAAAAAAATTGAAAATCGGTTTTGTTTTTTTACATATATTTCTACTTGGAGAAATTTAAGAGGTTTATCCCTCAAAACTTTAAATACAAAAAAGTTGCAAAAAATAGTTTACAACAACAGGAAATTTATTTTTAGTGTCTTCATAGTTTTATTTTGGAGATACACCAATTTTTATATACACTGCAGGAAAAACGAAAAAACAATCCTATGATGCAAATTTGCAAAGAAAACAGAAGGTGCATCAAAATAAACGATTTCCAGCAGTGCAATTCGAGTTCTAAGCATCCCAGAAACTATTCAGAAAAGTCAAACATGACCAGTAAGGCCTACAAGTAAAAAACTACATTTCCGCGAAAATGACGTCACTACCGGTTTCGGGGAGGAAATGGCCGACATGTGATAGTTCGTGCTGACGTCTGATTCACTGTGGGAAGTGTTATGAACAGCTGATCGGATCAGCAAAGCGTGTTTCTGGAATATTATGTTTTTGTTCCTGCAAGCGCTTTCTATGCAGTTTTTGCAAAGCTTTATGTGGAAGGAAACCGTGACCGAGGACAAGCTGATGGCATCAGATGTAAGTACAACTCCTCCGGTTTCATATGCAAAAAAAATTATTGCGCTAGCTTACACGGTTCAGGTTCTACAGGGATTTAAAAATAGTTACACAAAACGGAGCGTGCTGCTCTGACCGGCTTCAATGACTTTAAAAAAATAATATAAAATAGTGTGCAACACCACTGAAGTTTTTTTTTTTTTAACCTCTCTTTTCAACCAACAGCAGTCACTCTCTCCTCTCCAAATAACTTCTGCTTAGCTTTCCGAGCTTCCCTCGGGTCCTCTTAATCAGCGGTCTCCAACCTTTTTTGCGCCACGGACTGGTTTATGCCCGACAATATTTTCACAGACGGCCTTTAAGGTGTCGCGGATAAATGAGGGAGGGGCTAATAATCGGCTCAGTCATTTTTAATGATCGTTGAAAGCCCAGATCGTAATCGTGATTAAAATTCGATTAATTGAGCAGCCCTAATATGAAACTCTAAGTACAACCAGCTTTATGTCCAACTCTCTCTGACATCAGCTGTAAAAGCCTGTAAAAGTGACAAAGTGCTTAGTAACAGTTACCATGGGAGTGGTTGCCTGGAAGTCCATGTAGAGGGGGCGAGGCTCATCCTGTTCATGTTTCTTGATCAACTCTGCAGCATAAATTACAGTATATTTAAGACATTTAAAGCCATTCTTAAGACCACATTAAATTTATTAATGTAAAAAAATGGCATTTAAATTGTTACATTATTACATTCATCGGGCATATTGGGGCCCAAACAAAGAATTACCAGATTTTTTTTAACCTTATTTTTGTTTTTATGAAAAATAAGAGCCACATATGAGGATATTCGTTTAAAATTTCGATAGAACAGTAGCAGTATAATGTCCTCGTAAGTGGATATCAGGCCCTTGTAGAGCAAAATTGAGTATTTTGGTCTAAATAACCCAAAATGTGATGTCCACATATGTGGACGCCAGGTCCTAGGAAGTTAAAATACGAAATTTTTCACCAAACCTGACATGTGTGCAAAATTTCACGAGTTTTTGAGCATGTTAAAGCACTCAAAAAAGGCAATTCATTTCAATGAAAATAATAATAAGAAGAAACAGAGCAGATACAATGGAGCCTTCGCACTCTCAGTACTCGGGCCCTAATAATAAGAAACAGAGCAGATACATTAGGGCCTTCGCACTCTCAGTGCTCGGGCCCTAAAAATGTTGTCAATCTGGCAATGAAGTCAAGAGTAATGTGCATGATTTTAACATTATAAAAAATGGAGAGTGACACAGAGAATATCAGAACATAAAATCTTTTTAAAACAGTTATTTAACAAGATTGCTTCGTCTTGTGCCAGTCAGCTAGTGCTCGTGAACTTTCCGTTTATTAGTGTTTTAATTTAGTATTTTTTAGGTTTTCCTGACCTCACATGGATTTTAAAGTCGTCAGTTAACCTGACAGCTTACAGATGCTGTGAAGTTTCCTGCCTCACTAAACTGCGTCACTTTGGGATTAGCTTCGTGCTAGTTGGTCTTGGGGGAATAAGCTACCCATTTTGCTCCGGGCAATTGTTACCTTTCTGCGGGAAGCTAGCGGCCGTCCGCTCGGGCATATTGGGGCCCGATGAATGTAAAAACAAAGAATTACCAGATTTTTTTTAACCTTATTTTTGTTTTTATGAAAAATAAGAGCCACATATGAGGATATTCGTTTAAAATTTCGATAGAACAGTAGCAGTATAATGTCCTCGTAAGTGGATATCAGGCCCTTGTAGAGCAAAATTGAGTATTTTGGTCTAAATAACCCAAAATGTGATGTCCACATATGTGGACGCCAGGTCCTAGGAAGTTAAAATACGAAATTTTTCACCAAACCTGACATGTGTGCAAAATTTCACGAGTTTTTGAGCATGTTAAAGCACTCAAAAAAGGCAATTCATTTCAATGAAAATAATAAGAAGAAGAAACAGAGCAGATACAATGGAGCCTTCGCACTCTCAGTACTCGGGCCCTAATAATAAGAAACAGAGCAGATACATTAGGGCCTTCGCACTCTCAGTGCTCGGGCCCTAAAAATGTTGTCAATCTGGCAATGAAGTCAAGAGTAATGTGCATGATTTTAACATTATAAAAAATGGAGAGTGACACAGAGAATATCAGAACATAAAATCTTTTTAAAACAGTTATTTAACAAGATTGCTTCGTCTTGTGCCAGTCAGCTAGTGCTCGTGAACTTTCCGTTTATTAGTGTTTTAATTTAGTATTTTTTAGGTTTTCCTGACCTCACATGGATTTTAAAGTCGTCAGTTAACCTGACAGTTTACAGATGCTGTGAAGTTTCCTGCCTCACTAAACTGCGTCACTTTGGGATTAGCTTCGTGCTAGTTGGTCTTGGGGGAATAAGCTACCCATTTTGCTCCGGGCAATTGTTACCTTTCTGCGCGAAGCTAGCGGCCGTCCGCTCGGAGCTCAGCCGGAGAGGAAGCCACGCGGTTGGCCTCAGCAGCCGGGAGGACACGGTCCTACCCGAGGCAAGCATCTTGTCAGTGGACTGGCTTCAACTGGAAAGCCGCTGACCTCCGTCAAAAACAGCACGCTGTTCGTGCTGAACACCAGCAAAACAGAAAACTTGGCACAGACCAGCTTAACCCACTGGTTCCTACGCAAGAAAATAGAAATAACAAAATATCACTACTTAAACAAAAGGTTAAATTTGAGTGAAGTTCGGTGATGTTGCCGCCTGTCTGTTACGTCCAGGTATAAACACAAATGTCAAGATAAATACGTAACACCGAACACTTCCGTGTGAGACGTTCAAATTAAAAGCTTTTCACAACCATCGCAATGATAAGCATTGCTTCATATAAAGTGGATTATTTTCTAAAAAAGTATATAAAATGCACATATATTTGGATTTTTATCAGTCGGACTGATAGCGGTTTTTGTCCTCTGATTGTCAAGGGGAGAGAAAAAGCAACAGATAAATAAAGTAACAATGTAAAAAAATATCATAGGACTAGGGTCACCAGTAATGATGTCTTAGACTTTACAGGGTAAAAACTTCAGGTTTCTGTTAATTAGTTTAAGTAAGATAATGGAATATGTTCTTTATCACAAAAATCTGGGACTTCTGCAGCCAAAACAAATTGTGCAATACATTAAATAAAATCCCATTATTTTAACTTCCTCCTCTTTGCAGCGTCTTCACTCGGTTACTTTGATAGCTTGACGCAGCTCGATGTCGATGCCGTTTCATGGTTGCACAAGAAACGGAAATAGGAGGCGGGAGTTCCTGTGAACGTTCACCACTCTTATTCGTTAATTTTCTGTGTTTTGGTACCGCTTCTGCTTTTTGGTTGGCTACAAAGCAACGAGTTTGTGCAAAGTGGTTTCAGTATGTTTCATTATCTTATGAATACACTACTTTTAAGTAATATATTTTTGCTTCAGTAAAATTTTTGGGTGAAAGTGTTGTACTGTATAACTATTTGCGTATATTTCTGGAGTTAAGTGGTTCGCACTGTTTCCTCACAGCATAGAAGGTCCTGAGTTCACTTCCACCATCAGGAGTTTTTACATCTTCTCCCCCGTTTGCGTTGGTTCTCTCAGGCTTCTTCCTACAGTCCGAATACGTTGGGGGCGGGTTAATTGGCGATTCGAAAATTGCCCTAAGACAGCTGGGATAGACTCCAGCGACCCCGAAGAGAATTGATGGATAATGCAATATTTAAATCCAGACCCAAACTCCATACCAGCTGGTGGCGCTTTTTTGACGTTCGCCCAATAAAGAAGAAGAAAAGGTAGAAGCGGAAGAGAAGGCGAATGTAGCTCATTAGCTACCTAGCTAGGTCACTTTTAAAACCCCTATTTATTAATTTATTTTTAAAAACACCGGGGATGGAAAATTAAACTTTTTGAGTGGTGGATCTCGCTTTGAGGTGAGTTTGAGGTTTCTGCTCGTAATGTGAAAGCTCGCAGAGACGAGCTAACCTGTCAGTATGCTGCTGCTGGCAGGACGGTAAAAACGTTTTGGGGTTTTGTTTTTATTAATATCAAATAATATGATGGGTTTATGCTTTAGTCAAATTAACGAATAAATTAGGTAGTGTTATATTTAACATTTACATGCGTTTTCTGGCCGTAGCAGCTGCACTGATCGTAGTTATTAAAGATAAAAAGGAGAGAAAACTAGTTTCCTGAACGTTAGACACCAACATGAGCGTCAACTCTTACTTGTTATTTACAACGACGAGTGAAAAGCAGAACTAAACACTGTGGGGATTTAACTCCCGAGTCTCAGTCTGATATTACGTTCGCACTGAAACTGAATTTGCACTGTAATATGTAATAGTAGCTTGTCGTTTTATTTTCGTATAGATATTATTATGGAACATAAATAAGTGAGAAATATTTATCAGTTTACCTACACTGGACAGTCTGTGTGGGTCCACTTTTTTTTTCCCTTTTTGATGTGTTTTACTTTGTTTTTAAATTTTAATATTAAACAAATGAAACCCAAGTCAATAAAACATACAGTTTTTAAATGATGGTTTAACTTATAAACTGAAAAAGCTACACAAACCCGCCTGACCCTTTGTAAAAAGTAATTGCCCTAAAGCTGATTGTTTTTGCCACTCTTGGCAGCAAGAGCTGCTGTCTTTGCAGTCATTTGTGATGACTGGCAATGAGTGTTTCACATCACCGTGGCCCACCCTTATTGACAAAATTGTTTTAATTCTGGGTTTTCAAGCACAAAAAGCCTTTTTAAGGTCAAACCAAAACATCTTAAGCCTGGACTTTGCCTAGGATACTTCAAAACCTTTTTAATGTTTTTTGTTTTGTTTTTTTGGACGTTTTGGTTGCATGTTTCTAATTATTGTCCTGATCCACAAGTGCAAGTCTCAGATTCCAGCTTTGACACTGTGGCTATCTGGTAATATTTTCTGTCGTAATGTTACTTTCTGGATGGTTAAACCTTGTTTTATGTATGTGGGGTGCATCGTATGCAAGCCATTGCTTTGGCCTGCACCCTTTCTTTTGGAAAGAACCACTTGTTTCATTATGATCAGATAGCAATAAACAAACAAATACACAAGTAAATAGTGAAGAGAACCTATTTAAATGTTCGAAATCTCGAAAGTCTGTGAACAGGACTTTAGAGATCATATACCCTTCATTTGAAATGAATGGTAAAAGAAGTACTTGTCACTGTGGGGTTTTTAATTCTTGCTGTAAGGAAAAAGAAGTTCAAAAATTATACATGCAACATTCTTAACGGGCATTTTTGAAGTGCTGCAAATGTAAATGTTGCCACCAACCTCATGTTATCAAAACAGGGCTGTTTTGCAAAGTTATCTGTAACTGGTGCCAAAGTCCGTGTAGAACTGACACAAGAGAATATGGCACACAGATGATCTCAACCGAGCTTCTTAAAAATCAATAAAAGCTGTGGCTTGGTCAGAGTGTATGCATTTTTATGTCAAAGAAGGTGCACCCCCATTTTCTTTAAGTTTATTAATAAATGATGCTCTATAGTAGTTTTTGTAGAGTACAAGTTGCGACTTGTACTGGACCTTTTGAGAGTCATGCAGAGCTGATCTAATAAGTCAAATAATTTTTGCAACTGTGCATGACGATAATAAATCCAGCGTATTAATCTCACAAATCAAGATGATAGTAAGGATGATATTGTAAAATATGTTTTAGTTATGAAAGCCAGAAATTCATTTGAAAGATTTGTGACAGTGTCTGGAAGAACAAACATGTTTGTGTGAGTGGCCAAGTGGGCAACCTTCAGCCACATTCAGATTAAACATAGAAGTATTTCCACATCATCTGCACCTTCAGTGATGGTAACTTGCTAGTGCTGAAAGCTGTGACATGTCAGCTGACCCTTGGTTTATTTCACAGGTGACGCCATGCTCCAAGAGCTTTTAGCAACCGAAATTCGACACGTTTGACTAAGAAGCTGTCGCCACTGCCGGCATCATGGGGACAACGATGAGCGAGCCGTGTATTTATGATAAACTGTCCGAGAGTATCGACATCCTCCGTCAGTCGGGTTACCGCTACGGAATGTCGGAGAGGGAGATCGAGAGGTTCATCAAGCAGGTCCTGGAGACCAACGAGCCCAGAAGAGAGCCCCCACAGTTTCCCATCCTGAGAGCCACCATCAAGGTCCACATATAAATTACTACATTGCTGAAACAGATTAATACTGAAGACCTTTGACACTAGAGAGGCTTAGTTTTAATTTTAGTTCAGTAGTGTTGGTAATTAGTTTGAAAGACTGTTTTAAGATAGATTTAAAGTGTGAAAATCCAATAAGTTTACTTTGTAGAAGACTCAGCTCTTTTTGTTGCTCTAAAATAGGTTTACGCTTCACAGACGGTTATTCATGTGCTGTCCTGATAAAGGAGACATTTGTCTGAGTTGCAAAGTCTTTGTGTTGTCTCTTCAGTTTGTGGTGGCTGTTGGCTTCTTGCTGGTGGTGGTGCTGGCCTTCACCTACCCCCAGAATGCTCCCCAGCTGGGACTGGTCAATCTGGGCTGCTATAACTGGTCGTCCCCTCTCAGCCATGTCCGCCTGCTCTCCCTACCCATCGCCAAGAAGTACAACCTGCAAGGTGTGAGTTGTTTCAGTTTTTGTTCTGTCGCAAACATGCGTACACAAACAAAATCCAACGTTTCCTACTAACGAGAAAGTCCTTATTACCCAAGGATTGCACGATTCATTTCAGCACCTCAGCAGAGAGCTGTAGTTGGGATATGCCAATCCAGAAGATATTTGACGTTTCAGTTTAAATTAAATTTGACGTTTGTGTGCAGCAGCAAACATGACTGTTCCGTAAACTTGTTCTCCATTTGAGAAAAAACTGAAACCAAAAAGGAGAAACACTTTTTTTTTTTTTTTTTTTGCATCTCTGCTTAGGGGCAGACCTGTGTTTATGCATGCTGTTACTTGCAGGGACACTTAATAAAACTGTTTCATCATTATAACATCTTTGACTTGAGTGCCTACCTGTAAGCTGTATGCATAAACTTTACGGGGCAGTGCACAGACAGTGCTATCTGCTAATCACTGTAACAAACAAAGTAAAATAAAACATACTAGAATTTTAGGGCAGTAAACTAATTCCAGTAAAAATGTCCCTAAAGGCACCATAAACATGAACCACTTCAATGACTCGAGTTAGTGGAGATGACATCCGTCAGACTATAGGTCTTTAAAAGAAATCCAAACAGGTGACTTATTTAGGAGAAATTAAATCAACCCATGCAGTTAGATTAGATGAAACTTTATTAATCCCTCGGGTGGGTTCCTCTGGGAAATTCACTTTCCAGTAGCACAGCACTGACAGCTCTGTCAAGAATGAAGCTATCCTTAGAGCCCAAAGCTTGTTTGTTTGTTTGTTTGTTTGTTTCAGACCAGCCTGTAAATATGCATTTCTTAAGTGTTTATTTGTGTGCTGCAGGTTTCCATGAGTGGTGGAGCGCTGGCGCTCTCAGGCAAAATCTAGTCAACTGTTCAGGCTGTGCGGAGATTTCCTCAGTGTTGGAAGTCCCTGAGAGCCTCAGAGGGACTGTCACTCTGCGACGAGGTCCTCAGCTTGTCCTGCTGAAGGTCAGAGGTCAACGCTGTCACGGTGGCCATCTAAAGAGCCTTGTGTCATATTCCTGATAGAGAACCTGTTTAAAATGTCTGTAAACACCACCGTGTGTGCCAGTGGTGCCATTTAAAGGATTTGACTTGTTTAATTTGGACTCTGTTATTAGCGTAGCCTCTGTCTTTCTGAAATGTGCACGTGAGCATTTTCCTTTCCAAAGAATTTATTTATTTATTACTACAAACACTTCAAAAACTTAAGATCATCATGATAACTGCATCTACTGTGCTGAACAAATGACGCATGCATATTGTGGGAGCCGCTCACACAGATCTCAAGAGATAAAGAATGTGTGTAAGACACTTGTCACACTAGGAAAAAGTCAACAGCAGACCTGTAAAATCACATGCCCTGTAAACAGTATTCAGTTTGAATAAAAAAACAAAACAAAACAGTTTGTTCATCTTTATTTCCATTTGTCCATGCTGCTCTCTCTAGGGCGGGGAGTCCCTCAGCGTCCAGCGGCAGCAGCTCGAGGAGCTCTACCTGGCTCATTCGGGCTCCATGTCCATTCTGCTGGAGGAGGAGGACGGTCTGCACAACCACAATCTCGGCCTCCCTCAGGGACCTGCCAACTTCACGTTGCTCTGGTACTTAGCATTTTTAAAGTAGTGCTCCATTTGCTCAGTACTAACCCAAACCACTGGAAAATACTTACTAATTTAATACTTGAAGAGGTCAGAATCAGATTGTTGTGCCACTAAAACATCTACATGCGGACGCATACTGTGTAATAAATAAAATGCTGGGTGCAACACATCTACCTGTAAAAAGTATACTTACTACACTTTTAGACAAATCTTTGTACTACCCCTGTGATCTTTGACCTTCGTAAATTGTGGTCTCAATTACATTCAAAAGAGGAAGTTAAGTCCACCCTATGCTAGAGTAGGTTTTAGAGCGAGCCAGCCTTGTAATTGTCAGATCGCTGACCCTATGACCCTAAAACTGGATGTTAAAAACCAATAGCTGACATCACTGTGACCATTAATTATATCTGGATACAGTCTGTGTGGTTGTAGTTGTGCATATTACTTCTGTCCCTGTAGGCGGTTCAGCTCTGGGACCAGGGAGAAGGTGCTGAGGTGGCTCTTCCCGAAGGCTGAGCTCTGCCCTCTGCTGGACAGCGCCGGGACCATCCTGCAGCGCTGCCTGGTCACCCACAGCACAAACTCTCAGAGCAAGGTGAGTCCAACTGTGTTCATATTTGTTCATATTCCAATCGCGGAGGAAACACCACGCTAATTATCGTTATGGATGCAGAGAGTAAACAGTAAAAACGGTAAAAATAAAGAAAAAAATGGATTATTAGTAGTAGTAGTAGTAGTAGTATTAAGTTAAAGCAGCTGAAGTGTGAGGTTGTGCAGTTGTGATTGTAGCGCCTCAGTGACGTTTTGTCCTCGATAATATTTAACTACAAAAACACACCTTTCAGCTTTCTTTGTTGTAAGCTGCCGTTTGGGTTTCAGGGTGTCAGGGTGTTGGGCTGGCTGGTGGTGGGCGAGGGGCTGCCAACTGTTCGAGTTCTGCCCGTTCAGCGCTGCCAGAAACACTGCAGCTCCTTCAACCTGTGGCTGACGCCGGGAGACATGGGTAACACCTGCTGCACCTGCACATTTTTACACATGGACAGCAGATGAAATACAGATAATTATTTTTTTTTATTTTTTTTTAAAGTTAAAATATAGTTTTTGTTGTTAGGACTTTATATAGTTTATTAATTCATTAATGTTTAATTTGTCAGATTAAACATTAATAAATTAATGTTTAATCTGACAAATTAAAATCAAAGCAGTTAATGTTTTGTGTAGCTGCTGAAGCCACACTGAGCACCTATTGATGATTTGTTGTCCCCTCTGACCTTTGACCTGCACAGTGTACGCTGACCCCCGGTACTGGCAGATGGAGCTCTTTCCGGGTCGAGGCCAGAACATCATCTGTGGCGGGTCGACATTTTAAAACTTCAGGAGGCGCCAAGAGAAGAAGGGCGGAGTTCAGGACTGAGGCGTGACATGGAGATCATCTGCCTTGCTCCAGCTCCGCCCACTGATGCCTTACAAAGTCCCAACCTTTTATTATTATTACTTTTTCCTGGTACCCCTTCTTTCCTTACATCATCCTCAGAGAGCTGGAACAACTGCACACATGGAGGTTTGAGGACTGAAAAGTGACTCATTTAGTTTACCAGCTGAACGTAATCTCGTGCCATAGCTCCACACAGATATCTAGATAAAAAAAGAACAAACAAAAGAAATCTTTGTTTCTCTTTAGTGTGCCCGGTCCCAGGTCTCTGAATCACCGCCAACACCTCCGACTCGTTCAGTGATTTTAAAATATCTGCTGTTGTCCTTGTTGGTTGGAGAAAACAAAGTTATATTTTGTGTCAAAGCCAGAAAAATGTCTTCATGTGTGACTCTTCACAGTGATGAGGGTCAAATTTATGAAAAATGACTTTTAAATGGAGTCCTCTTAAGAGACTTGTGGTTTCAGATATTGATTCACAGCTGATTGGTCAGCCAGAGACAACCCAAGCACCATGTACAACGGAAGAACAATGAGATACAAAATTAGTGCTTTGTATATTGGCCGTGTGCAGCCGACCCCAGGCTGGATTCACTTAAACTTTGTGGCTTTTTAATCTGTAATAGCTGATTGATCTAAAATGAAACTGGGAGTAATCAAAGTAGAACCAGTAGCAACGCAGGGGATGACCCACAGCTCCCGTTCTTCTTCTCCCTCTAACACCTGCTTTTTTGCACTTTCTGGGAACTTTAAAGGAACTTTGGCGTCATTTGGATTCATGTGGATGTGGTAAAAGAGCCGGACTATGATCAGAACTTCCAGCCGCTAACAAACTCAGATGGTGCTGAGAGGAAAAACTCATCGAGCTGCTCAGTGCAGGAGCAAACCCAGAAACAAAAGAAAATAATTGCCATCTGTTGTGACGCTTCTGCCCTTTATTTGGTTCTTTTGATTATGTTAAAGGGACAGTTCACCCCAAATTTTAAAACTATGATATTCTCAGTTACATATCGTAGTACCTAAAACAGTCTGTCATTTGAACTGCGTTTTAGTTTTTCTGTATTTTGGGTAATTTTTTTCAAAGTGGACCCATTATGTTCTAGTATCAGTAAGAGGATATTAGAGTTACCCCATCTTAGGGCTGTTCGATATAACGATATATATCGGATGATGATGTTATAAAAAACGTCTATCGTTGCATTTTACGCTATTGTTTGTTTCGTGGTGTCGCAAAATAAACTGTTTACGGCAATATTTTTTCATTATGGTCACTGTAGTGGTTATATTAATTTCTTAAAGTTCTCTCTTTCTCTTATATTTAATATAACCACACTACAGACAGACAAGCGCTTGTTTTTATGCGTTGTCGTTATTTCCACATAAACCTTTCACAATAAAGCTCAAGATCCTGTTGAGACTTTTCAAAATAAACTGAATCACGTGAAAGATCTAGAGTATTTACGGATGAGAAGCAAAAACGAGCCGTCAGGTGCTAAAAAATAAATGTCTAAAAAAAGTATAGTTTCATGCATCAGTTAAAACACTCGAGTCCAGGTACGCAACGCCCGCCTGGAAACACTTCCCGCAAGTCGAGCTGCCCGAGATTCAGAATTTACAGAAAATGTTACATTTTTGTGATTTATATCGTTATCGGACGATAGAATTCTTATATCGGGATATGAGATTTTGGTCATATCGCACAGCCCTACCCCTTCTTACTGACATCATAGAGATCTTAGAGTAGAAGAAATGAAAATGACATGTGGATATATATATATATATATATATATATATAGGCATCCTTATTTGAAAATTGGCCACTTTTAATGTGAGCATCCTTCATTTTAACAATAAATATGGTGGAAAACAAGGAAAATTGGGAAAGGCTTAATTTAAATGAATTGTTTTGGCTCATGTTTTTGCCAAATGTAAACATAACACTGCGATTCTCGTTCTTTTCAAACTCTCTTGAAAAAGTTTTTAAACTTTCTTTTTTTGGTCACATTTTAGCATTTTACAAAAGTGTTTTTAACCTGATTATTAGATTATGAGCCATCTCTGCCTCAACACAAGTTTTAGACCTGTGAGAGAATATATGGGTGAGCTGGCCCTTTAACATCCAGTTTGCAACACTAAGGCACCACACAGCAGCAGACGGGAGACATTTTATTGATAACACAGACAAAAGCTGCTTCTCTAATTTCATTGTCGCTATTTATTGTTATGGCTGTATAGAAATTGAACCATTAATTTTAATAATAAAGTGTTGTAATATTATATTTTTGATTATTACATGGGATCATTAGCACAGACAGAGCAAGAGCGGAGGATATATTTTGTGCTTATCAGGGTTTAAAAGTCTGAATAATGTCAAGTAAGTTTGCCAAAGTTTCTGCATTTTAAAGATGAACTCCCTCAGCTTGTTTAAGAGTTTTACATTTCCAGCAAAGCAGCTGAAGCTAAGTCAGGGGCTGCATCTTTTGAAATGTTTGCTTTGCATAGAGATGTAACACTTTTATGAGGAAATTAAAACTTATCGTGTATTATATGCTTCCATCTGTGTGGACACTTTGTTTAAAAGTTAAAAAGTTGAGTCTGAACTTTATGGGGAATTGTAGGAATTGTGAAGAAAATTAAACAAAACAAAAAAAAGTCTTGCAGACAAAAGCCCATCCACCCATTTTCTTCTGCTTATCCAGAAGAAAGGGTGGCAGACAAAATAGAATAACTACAGGTGATCTGGTATGCTCATTGTCATCTCCAAAAGTCATTTTTGAACTGCACTAGAGTAGCTTGGATGATTCACAGTTAAATATAATCCTCATTGTTGTACTACACCGGATCAGTTCAGCCTCTATTTTGAATCCTATCCATCTGAACCAACAGTCTTCTGATTGGCTGCCCCTCCAAAACAGAACAGCAGATGGGTGGGGCTTCTGGGCCTTAAATTCCCATATTAGGAGATGACATCACTGCAACTGAATACATGTATTTCCAGACCAATGGCCTAAATCTAGTTTCAAAAATCAAAAAACTTTAAAAGGTTTTAGAATTAGACTGAAAAATTAACAGTAGGAAAGGAAAAGTTAAGTCTGAAAACCTTAACCCAGAGATACTAGTACATAACCTCTGAATATATATGAAAGAAAGTAAAAATGAGTATGATTAATAGGTCTAATTTAAATATTTTGTCAACATTTAAGCATTTGTAAGGTTTGCCAAGAAAACTGCTCTACATGTCACATCCAAATAATCCTGCTTTAAATCCATTATTTAATTCAGATTTGGCCCGTTTTACAACATTGTGGTACCTTTGAAGGACCTTACAGGAGAAGTAGACTTACATTAGCTGTGCAGTTTATAGCTAACTAATGCAAAGAGCAGTGCTGTAGTAAATCTCACTTTCTGACATTTACTTTTTGGTGTCTCCAATAGTTTGCGTGTACAAAATGTACATTTGAAGTCAGTGATTCACGATACTAACCACACAAGTTCTTACAATATTTATCCAGCCATCAGTGATATAATCTGACCTCAGACCCAGAGGAAGTACAGAACATCAACAGAGGCTTTGTGGTTTGGTAAGTGTGGATTGGTCATTGTTTCAATATTATGTTACTTCCAAGTCACAGCATGTGTTAAACTCTTTGCAGGTTAGAATCATCAGCTGGAGCTGGAAGAAGCAGCTTTGTCTTTCTGGAAATCTCTGATTAAACGTTTTGCCCCACAAGAGTAAATAATCCTTCCCCTGCATCTACGCAGTATTAATATTAGGGGTGCAACTATACACAAAATTCACGGTTTGGTTCGATATTTTGGTGTCACGGTTCGATATTTTTTCTTACTTACTTACTAAAACTTACAGTTTTTAAATTTAATGTTGCTGAAACAACAAAGGGATAAAATAATAATCTAAACCTAATCTATCTGATCGAGAAATCACCCATGAGAGTTTATTACAGAGAAATGGCTCTTTCCAAAATAAAAGCTATACTATATGCTTCGTCTGGGCTATATTCTCAGCAGCATATTAATCTGGGGTCCGTTCTTCGTACCTCGCTAAGTAAGGTAGCTGGATTTGATTGTTGACGATTTCGTGTGATCTTCGTAAGCGTAAACCTGCTCGGGAGCAGGTTTACTTTATGTAAACAGGATTAGATCGCGGCCACTCAGGTATGTCCGCTTCATGTATACGAAAGCAACAGCGATATTTTACCACTGTTTTACCATAAATAAATATTATCAATGTAACTAAAGATAATGCAGTATTTGATCCTTTCATTGATTTCATACAGATACATACAGGTCATTTCCTAAAAAAAGGGAAATGTACTATTAATCATTCTATTTCATGTATTTGATTATTTCAGATGTAATTCATATTTTAGAGTAGTAATAGTAAATTACTTTGTGTAATCAAGATGAGAGACCACGGCTATAAAAGTGAAGGTGGATTTGGGAAGGGAATTGTGCAACACAATTTCGAATATTAAAAACATGACAAAACATATTTTTCATTGAAATTTATTTGAGCATCTTTTTCTGTCTCATCAAAAAAAAGCCAGTCATCATTTGCCTGGAAAAAAAAAAATCATATATACTGTGTCACGTACTCTGAAGTTCCTTTTGAAGCAACTCGATTTCTAGTTGAAGTTTTTGCCTCATTAGAGCTTGAAGTTCGATTTCACTTAGAAGCTTTTGTTTCTTCAGCTCAGTATACTCCATTTTTTGCTGGAGACTTCTCTTATAGAGCAAACGAATGTCACCCTGTTTCAATTGTAGAGACAACATTTAACGGTCAATACATGTCATATAGGAAGTAAAATTAATTACAACACTGCCCACCTCTGTATCAGGCCTCTCTGCCGGCCTCTTTGCCTGCAAATCATACTGCAGTCAGAAACACATAGAAGTACACAAGTAGATAGAAATTCAGGCCAAATTTTGCATGAACTTACAGGGACTTCCTCCAAACCACAGTCATCTGACAGGGTTGCGTCACTGTCCTGTGCAATGGAAACAAAATGGTGTTACAAAGGGATGTGGTACAGCCTATTGGTCTAAATAATTAAAAAAAAAAAAGATATATATATCTCCCAACTTACTGTGCATGCTTCAGTCACCCCTTGCATGGGAACAGGTAAAAGTGATGGAGTGTTATGTAAAACTACACACAAAAAACCCCACAATGTCAATAAATGTCAAAGTACAAAAAGCATGTTAATTAAGGCAACAACCAAATATTTTACATTGTACAAATAGAATTATGAGCTCATTTACCAGTTATGAAGGTGCTGCTGCTACTGCGCCCCGGCTGCTGGTCTAAGGAAGAGCTGCCCCCAGGGATGCCCTCAACAATGGGTCTGGTGGCATTCAACCCTAGGGCCAGCTCCTCTGCCGGGGTGTGACGAGGGGGTGCAGGACCACCACCTGTCTTTTTTTGCTCTGCCCTTTTCTTGGTTGCTGTTATACACAAACAAACAGATTATTTCAGGGTCTCTTTTCAAGAGACTAAAAGCAATATAAGTGATAAATATTACCATTCTGTAGAATATTCTTATATTTCACTTTTACTTGTTCCCATGTTCTAGTGGGTCCTGTTGTGGCTCTAATGTGAAAGAGGATATAATGTAATATAATATGATATAATATAATATGATATGATGTCATATAATATAATAAATTACTTACGAGTTTAATTTGTCAGCAACTTTCTGCCAGCCCTCTCTCCTTGCTTTTGCAGCCTTTGCAGTGTTCCCTTGCGTTTTAATTACACTCTGAAACTCCTGAAATCCCTCAATCAAGAGTTCTTGCTCTGCTGCCGAAAAATACCGAGCGCGCTCCTTCGACATTTTCGCCGACCAATCAAAGGGTTGCCGATCAATGTTTCTACTATCGATGCGTAGCCCCTGTTAAGCCACCCAGTGATCTCACATTACTTCATCCAGCTGTACTAATCGTCAACAACAGGTGTGTTCGGAGAACCGGAATAGCGAGCTCAGAGTTGGCGCGATGATTTGATCTTGGATGTAGTAAGCGAGGTACGAAGAACGGACCCCTGGGCTGTACTTTGGTGGCACAGCCTCAAAACACTGAAAATGCTGCCCCCTGGTGGTGAAAGCTTTTAAAAAGCTTTTTTTTCCACCATGAGAAGTTAAACCCCTCAGATTAGAATTTAGGATTATTTACATGCCCAGTCTTTCTCTTAATAAAACACTAAAAAAAAAGACTAGAAAACAGCAGTATATTTACATATTTATTTATATCAAAATATTTGTATAGACAGAACTGAAGTTTACATTTATGTAAAGTACTGAAACACAAGTGCAGCTTTATTAGTTTTTGTATAAAAATGCACATCAGATGCCACAGTACAGAGGGGAAACAAGGGTTTAAAGTTAGAAGCTCGTTCTCAGACTATATATTTGTTTGATTATATATTTGTAGATATGATATGATATGAGAACATATCACATGTTAACTGACAGCAAGGAAGTGCCATCTGTAGTGTGTCAGGAGACACAAAAATATATTGTTTAAAGATAGTAAAATAATAAATTGAGCGCTTTAGAGTGTCACACCGACAGTAAACCTTTTTTCCTCAACAAGACCTGAACAGCGCACCTTTAAAGTAACCAGGAAACAACATATCCCAAAACAGATACAATGAACTAAGAATGTAAAGGATAAAATTCTTTTAAAATTTTACTATTTAGAAACCAAGTTATAAAAGTCTTTCTTTAGGAATGTTTTTACACTTTCAGTGATCAAAATCATTTCAGTGGCACACTACAGGTTAGCTTCTGATAACATAACTGCATTGTTATTTTTTTATTGACACCAGCCAAACACGACTGAATGAAACTTAATGTTTGCTGAACTGAACAAGCCGGCAGCTCAACTCAAATACAAACAGACTGACTTGGATTTAAACAGTAGTTTTCCATCTAATGACTCCAGAGACTGCTGAAGGAACAGCAGTAATGATTCATAAATGAACATGAATACCTTTTTTTTTTTTTTTTTTTGAAAGAGTAATGATAAAAAGT
Source organism: Aulonocara stuartgranti (assembly GCF_965226115.1). Taxonomy (NCBI): domain Eukaryota; kingdom Metazoa; phylum Chordata; class Actinopteri; order Cichliformes; family Cichlidae; genus Aulonocara; species Aulonocara stuartgranti. Next base: position 10,791,991 of record NC_138943.1, read on the forward strand.
GCAAAGCGGTTACATAGTTTGACAGAAAAGTGCAAAAGCTTCATGTTGACCAGGTCATATAATAATAATAAAAAAAAATCTCTCCTCTTAGTTTTCTCTCTTCAGTCAGACAGGTTTTTATTTAGTTTGATTTAGCATGCGCCATTAGCGGGCTGCCTGCTGTAACCCTAATTTCCTTCGGGATTAATAAAGTATTCTGATTCTGATTTCTTTCTCCACCGAACCCTATACAAGGAAGGTAATGGGATACCTGCCAGCACTCTGGTTTTCCCCACATATTTGGAGGATTCTCTCAAGAAAACCTCACAATCTGCATGATTCTCAGTGTTTTTTCTGTTTGTCTGATGGTTTTCAAATGTGTGGTTTGCAAGAGTAATTTTTTGTTTTTTTAGTTAATTTTCATATTTACTTAAAGTTTGTTTCTTTGGTTAGCTTCCAGAGCAGGTTTTCTCATGTCAGTTTCATTTTTTTTATCCATTTCAATGTGTAAGTTTTAGTCACCAGACAGATTTAAGAAAATCAGACTAGATAAAAACAAAAGACTGTAAAAGCAGGTGAGTCTCAGTCATGTAGATATCCAAGTCTCAGTAACAAAAGCACCAAAACCTCATCAGACATCTTGTTGACAAATCCGACCAAACTAACAAAGACTAAAACTAAAGATATGTCCTTTATATCTGTATTAATAACCTTGTTGTTCACAAAGATAATCTCTTTGCGAGTAGGACCACCAGTCAAACACGTGTCTTCAGAGTAAAGGCACAAAGAGTCCACACACACACACTAAAAATAAAAAACGGACAACTGAGATGTGCGACTCTTCGGATTTGTAATATTGATTTCAAAGAAGGTTATTCACCAAATTCAGATTAAATGTTTGCTTCAGGAGTGAAAAGCTGGAACAATACAAATGGCAACCCTAACTAACTGAATTGGTCAAAGTTGTCAACACAACCAGCTTGAAGCAGCTTTCATGCAGGTTTACTGAATGTACTGATCTGAACTTCTACAGATACCACACATGTTATATAAAAAAATAACAAAAACTCAAATAAAGCAAAAAAAAGACTTTTAAAAATGGTAAAAAATAAAACCATATTAACACCCGTTTAGTCTCTCTGGTTTCCTGCTCATCATGCTACAGAAAAAAAGTGTGGAGGGACCATAAATGCTGCCAGGACTCGGTGATATATTTACTATGACATCTGCCTGCTGTGGATTATTAAGACTCAAACTAAATTCACTTCCACATTATAGAGGTAGAGAAAGAAATAATGGAATAACAGTCGAACGTTAATGTCTGACTACATGTTAGGAGGAGACACTGTATGTGCGTACTGACTCTTTATGAACCACTACAGCTGTCAGAAACCTTTTATAAAATGCCTTTAAATGTAAATTAAAATATAAAGGGAAAAAAAAGAAAGAAATTGGTGCAGGAAGTCCTGTTCTCATCATGTTGTTCCCGCCAGCAGTGGAGACACTTCAGAGGGTGCGCGACTGTTGTGATGTGATGCAGGGTTGTGCCCGTGAGTCCAGTCGTACAGGTGACTGCTCTGCAAATCAACCTCTGCTCGCAGATTTATTTTCTTTATTACGAAGAAGGAAAGAAAAAAAGAAGAAAAGATTAGGAAGCGGGTCTTTGTAAATGCAGACATAAAAGGAATGCTTTCTTCTTTTTTTACTCTTCAGTGGCATCATTTGTGGTATTTCAGTTAGACCGAAGCAACACGGGCTACTTTGTTCTGTACAGAAACTTATTAGCTGAGTCAAAGGGGAGGGAAAAAAAGGATTCCACTTAAATGACTTTCCTTTTTAAGCCCCCGGAGCAAGGCCAAGATCATTATTGTGTTATGTTACGAGTAAATCTGTCAAATAAGACCTTCAGCAACTGCTGTGAGTGAAACAAAGAGTACCTGAAAATCTCTGATGTAGGTGAGGAAGAAGCTGATGAAGGAGAAGGCCAGAAACCATTCAGAGATTGTGCTGATAATGTGAGCCGTGTAACCCTGAAGGAAAAAGAGGACAAGCTTGAATGCTGCGGTAATACTAAATGAAGAGTATTTGTGTCCCAGTGGGAGCAGTTCATCTGCTCAGAGCTGCTGGCTAAAATCAAAGATCTTCTGTGGCTGTTGGTGCTGACAAAACCTTAAAAATTGAAGAATTAATACAGTAAAACACATTTTTCTTGACTTGAGAACTACTAAAAAAAAAATACTTTGATGACTTTCAACCTTCTAACACACTCTGAAGACTACTGACCGTCTCTCCAGGAGTCCAGTGAAGTTTGCGAGGTACGTCGACACCTATCAGACTGGTGTACATGATGACTGAAGATATAAACACTGATAGGCTGTTGAGGACTGTTTTCAGAGTCATCAGGACATCGGATATAACAAACAGACTAAAAGACAGATGCAGCTGCCGATTATGGACCGCATGTTTTGCATCCTTGGTATTTACCCTTCGACTGATTGCCTGGTGATATTTTCACAGGAAAAACTGGATTTAAATGCTTCACCAGAACATTTTAAAGGGTTGTATTTATGCATTTGCAGCTATTCATGCATATGCTTTTATTATTTTTGTGTATAATGTGTCTTTAGTGGTGGTTATTGCTAAACTATCATCTAGCACGTGTTAGCATGATGTACTGCACTTGTGCAACACGCATTAATCAGTTAGTTGACATTACTGCCAAGTAACTGACTGAATTTTATGGAACATAAACTTTTAAAGACGCTTGAAAAGGCATGAAAACAGTGCAATGGCTCAACTGACTAATTCTGGAGTATTTTATAAGCACACTTGCCAAAGAAACAGCCAACTTGGGTGTGTTGGCTGAGGAGCAAGAGGCACTGCTTCTGTTGGCTTCATTCTCAGGCCCCGAGTTTGCTGCTTGTTTTAGATTAAAGCAAAAATGACGACTACACAGGGTCGAAGGATACTGCTGAAGATGCTGCCCAGGGTCCAGAATCCGATGCAGAGGCGCAGCAGGTAGATGGTCCTGCTGTGGATGTGGGGCTGCATGTAGTAGGAGAGCACCGACTGAAGCAGGATGTAAAGAGCCCCGAACCCAAAGGTGAGAATCGCCCCCACGAGGTGCATGTAGAAAATGGTGGTCTTCTGCTCAAACAGACACAGAGATACACTGATAACACGATCGATGCGTCAGAACCTGAGCATGTAGAAAATGATTCCAGACCAGCAGCACACACCTGGAAGTTGGCCACTACGCACATCCCGAAGGAGCTGGTCCAGCCCACCCAGAGCCCGATGCAGTTCAATCTGAGGAGTTTGAGATCGTCCACACCCAACAGAGCCTCCACCTGTTTGTAACGCACGTACATCGTGGCCATACCTGCAAGCACAATAACCATCAGCTACACTATGTGTTTGAGCACTTTTACTGTTATGACTGTGTGTTTACACCATTTTTACAGAATAGAGCCGTGTGTGTGTGTGTTACCTAAAAAGGCTGACACATCCATCATGATGCCAAACACACACCTCTCTGGTGCCATCGTTCCTGTGTCACTGTAACACCAAACAAATGCTGGTTTATAAAAGTCTGGTTTGTTTCTTAAACAGATCAAAAGGTTCAATAAATTATTATTTAACATCAAAAATACTTAAATTTCTTCTGTGTTTGTTCAGACCTGATGTACGGCACAAAAGGATCCACGTGTCTCAGCACCACCGCCGTGATGTAAGGGAAGATGAAGGACGCCGCCGTCCAGACGACCAGAGCGGCAGGGAGGAAGCACATTCCCTGCTGGAACCACCACATGGCGCCCTCACTGGATGTGTGCGCTGATGCTGATTCACTGTGCCCTGTCCAAAACATCAGCATCATCATTATTATGAGAGCACTCCATCTTTTTTTTTTTTTTTAAATAATTTCATGCATTTAATTTCTAAGTCAGTTTCCACCTGATCTGCGAATCAGCTGGGGAGTTGTGCAACATTACTTTAGCACATTTACCACTCAACATAAAATTGAACATTTATACTGTGAAACACAGGAAGACTTGCAGCTCGCAAAGGTGAGCCTGATATCTAAATGTGAGTAAAAACAAGACCTTTCATATGCTCTAACATTCTTTGACCAGCCACCTGTCACACACAATGACACGGCCTGTTAAAGTTTACCCAAAAAGCACTTTTTGAAATTTTGGATGTTTTATGTGTTATTTAATGTAACAGCCATTAAACGTGCAGTTTCAATATTGAAACTATCATATATCCTATTATATTGATGGTCAAACTAGGTTACAGAAAAGAAAAAAAAAAGCCATTCTGCTTGGATTTCAGCCTGACTTGATCTCATAACAACATCATTAACTTTAAATATTAAACTTTAACTTGTTAAGAGTCCAAAGAGGGTGAATATCTTGTTAAAAACAGCCCAACTCTACTGTATTTTTACACTGATATGTCCAGATACTGAGTAATGCTTTCACATGCACAAGTAACTGTGAAGATGTACATGCACCCAGTGATGAATGTTTCTAATCATTTTGTTTGTTTTTGCATGTGAAAGAGTTTAAGTGGGGTTACATTCTCCTATTTGAGATTGTGATTTAAGTGATCTGAAAAAAAAGTGCTTTGATCATTGTTTGTGACCGAGTCATAACCCTTCTGTTGAAAGCAGGAAGTAAAAAAAATGTTCAAGAACTCATGAGACAGATTGTTACAACACAACTGGTTTGGAAACCTGTTCTGGTCCAATGATGATGTAAACCAGGATGATTAAAATAGACCTGAAGTGAATCCTTTCAGTTATGGAGGAGACATTTTGTATTCAGTAAGGAAATGTATATATGCACATTCACAGGGAAGTAAATGTAATTTTGGTACTTCTAATACAGAAAATAAACATTAATACGATATTTTTCGAATGCATCCTTTACTTTGTCTAAACGGGATATTATTAGTTTGTTTAAAGAAAACAAAATATCATCAGCTGTGTCTTTCTGAAATGTTTAAAAGAAATTAATCTGAACCTTAATCAGTTAACAACATATTTATATTGATATAAAAGCACTGTTCAACATAACACTTCCCCACACAAAAACAGCCAAAGTCAGTTATATGGCTTTTAATGTCTAAGAAATAACAAAACTAGATTACAATTTTAGAAGGAGAAGCACTCAGTAAATTAAACGCATACACCAGCATTAACCAAAATATCCCAGCAGCTGGTTGTTCAACATGCCCAGCATACTTTTTTTTTAGTGGCCCAGAGGCATCGTGTCATTTTTTTTACCTGTAAAGTTTAAAGAACAACACTTTCATGTTTGTAATAGTGTGACCCAAATAACGACATGGACATGATTTTTATCCTCAGTCCTCCCATCCCACATATAGAGACAATGGCCAGCATTTTTATTAAATGTAGTTTACTAGATATAACTAAAAAAAATAATAATACAGATTTAAAGGTGCATCCTCACCAAAAACCCAAATCAATAATTATTATAATAATTTTATTAAATATATACAAATATAATTAAGTTGTATTGTATTTTGGATTATTCTGCAGTAAAATTCTGCTACTTATTTTCTAAAAACGTACTTTTGAAGAAGTAAGTTTCAGTAAAAACCCTTGAATAATAACAGGTAACAGTTTATACTGTTTTTGCCCAGTTTTGTGCAACATGCCATTTTCACTGAAGGGCAGGTAGATGAGTGAAATCACAGCTACCAGGTGAGAAAGAGGGAATGCAGAAGTGTACAAAGACTATGATATAAGATCTTAATTATTATTTCACACAACCTCTTAGCAATAATGATGAGATGCACAAAAAAATGCTAATTTTTACTGGGAGCTAGCTTAGAATATACAAAATGTGTTTTGATATAGCACCAGACTTTCGTTTAACAAAAAATAACCAATACACCAGGATGGAATTTTTAAAAAGAAAATATCCAGGTAAGCCCATGTGAGTTACTGCATGACTCGTGAGAGACAAAAATGTGTTAGGGTACAAACATGAGTGCAGGAAATTCCCTTGTTCTCACTGAGGAAGCGAAACAAAGTGAAAATATCTCACAGGGGAGACGTTTCAATACCAAAGTGCACTGTAAAAATAGACTATTTAAGGCGTTTGACAACACATTAAGCTGCAAATGAACGCACGTATTTATTTACACGTGAAAATAAAGAGCCACCTACAGACAGAAGGACCAAAACAAAGCATGGAGCTAAACTGGCAACATAAAGCCAACAAATACTGACAGAGACGTCTACAAAACATGGCTAAAAGATGGCTAAAGCATGGCTAAAATCATAAAATTTATAGCAACTAGTTAGCCAGCTAAAGTTAGCTTCGTTAAGTAGCCTTCACTAATGAATTTGCTGAATAGGACATCTTTACTTTAAAGTTTTCTATCTTGAAGCAGACAGCTGCTACAGCGAGGAACCAACAATCGCAGAGAGAAAGTCAGTTTTTCTCTACTTCAACATAATGACACTCACGTTACTCGAGTCCTCCTGCGACCATAACCCCCCCAGCGCGCACAAAACTGCTCCAGTCACTCGTTTCACACCCCGAAGCAGCTTCTCAGACCTCCGGTAATCACCGTAATCGCCGGAAAAAGGAACCGACTCTCATTTATAATATAAACTTTTTAAAGCGCCTACAACATTCGAGTTCCTTACTGAAAACTGCGCATGCGCCTGTCAGAAGCCACAAATATTACTTTACCTCCTGAATTTTGACTCGCAGGCGAGCTTGTAGACATTAAGGACATACACTCAAAAGCTCTTAAACTCAAACATAAATAAGTACATGAACAGCTAAAATATTAAATGCATTAAATATCTATGTGATGTTATTCGATTTTATTTTTCTTTATTGATTTTATTTCATTTTCCAAAGCAATGGACAGTGTGAAGAGAGGTAAAAAAAAAAAAAAAAAGAGTGTGTGTGGCGTGTGTGGAAACAAATTTCAAGGACAGCATAAAGCACAAAAGGAAAAGTTTACAGCATGTTGGTGAGACCTACTGTGATGTGTGGTTTGGTGACAGTGGCACTAACCTAAAGACAGGAGGTGGCAGAGGTGAAGATGTTAAGATTTTCACTTGGAGTGACCAGGATAGACAGGGCAGATAGTTGGTGTGACAGCTTAAATATTCCCATTTATTTCTCATTCAAGTCAGTTTTAGTAGCCCATGGACAACCTACCTTAGGAGGTCACCAGCTGGTGTACTCCTATTGCTGGTCTCAAGTCCAGATAAATTGGAGGTCTGCATGAGGGCATCAAATGTTATAACAACTCCGTGCCAAATAAAAAAGTGTTGATTCATACACTATGGCAAACTTGAGGAAGTAATGGAGCAGCTGTCTTACTTAGTGTTGGTCGTTTATAAGGTGGCAGGTTCTCTGAAGAAGATTTGGAGTGCTGACGTTTATAGTTATTCATCAGGAGGGTTTCTGGGATGTTTGTGTTTAGTAAAGTAAAATATTTTTGCATCATAGAAAAAGAACCTAAAGTGAAATTACCCACAAATCATTCTATCAATGGGAGTCCTTACCTGTTAAAGGTATTGTAATTTGTTTTTAGAGTTATTCAGTCTGACATGTCAGATAAAATAAATTTCAGCTTTGTTCAAACAGACTTTGCCAATGAGATGTTAGTTTTCAATAATATCTATAACATATTTCTGAGAGATGAGATCTGCTTTTGATATCAGAGAGTCAGGTTTCATCAGGAGGGTTTCTGGGATGTTTGTGTTTAGTAAAGTAAAATATTTTACTTACAGCTGTTACACATCATGACTTGAGTTGCTTTGAAGCCCTTTGATGTTCAAACGTCTTACAGGGTCCAGACTAATTTTTCTATGTTGTGCCAGATGGCTGTATGGTACAACCAACAGTCCTTGGACACCTCATGTTCAGAGCAGTATTTTGTGCACAGAAGCTCTGTTCCTAGCTAAGTTCAATGTCAAACTCATGGTGGGAAAAACAACACCTGGATGGTGGAACAGGTGAACTAACTGGTGTGCATTCGAATTCAGATGGTGTTAATAAGTGTTACTTTAACCCAGCAATAGCGGTTCCCATATACAATCTGTGGGAGGGTTTATTTGAACTCTCAGACTTTTTTTTTTATTTTTTCTTTATTTTGCTGTGTGTTGTTTCTAGTTTTCCAACTAATCTTAATTCTGTGCTCTCAGAATGTGCAAGTCTGGTTTTTAAATTTTTCTATTTCAGTCAGGGTAAAACAATCATTCTAATAATCACTGATCAAAAAGTATTAACCAAAGAATTTCTTTTGGATTTTATCTAAAAGGCTGTAATTGGGTTTTCACTTATGATCACTTAGGCTTTGAATGTTTAAAGGGAGAAAAGTTTTATAGCAACATAAGATGGATTTTGAGTTGCCATGTAAATCTACTCCAGTGGAGTCAGAGAATTAAAAATATGAATTTTGAAATCAGCATTTAATCTCATTTATGTCATTTATGTGCATGTTTGCATAGCAGACACATAATTCTGTGGCTTAAGAGACTTTAGATGTTGATCCATCAAGCAGAACCTCCAGGGAAGCATCTGATCCTAAATCCCGCTGCAGCACAACAGAAAGCCCAAACATACTGCCCGACTCAGCAACAAGAGGAGAAGGAGCTTTAGCAGATGGTGGATCCCACTGAGCTCTGATCTTCGCATATTCAGTCTGGAGTTACATGAAAAGACAGAAGATACTGAGACAAACTAAATCCAAGGAGGGGCTTTCAAGCTCCTTTGGGAAGCTTTCTAGTAGCATGAAAAACTGTGCAAGTGTGGCGTTTAAAGGAACTAATATCACCACTGGGTGACAGTGTTTCACCAGAAGGTGTTTGTGTAGCTGTAGAAGAAACAAGGAAATCCTGTATTAGATCAGGGCCGTGCAGTGGTTTGCATGGTCACCTTACTGCAACAAGGTTGTGGGTTCAGACTTCCTGGTCAATGAGTCCCTTTTATGTAGTTTGCATGTTCTACCACAGTTCAAACACATACTTTTTTTTTAATCTTAACTGTAGATTCTAGATCAGCCATAGGTGTGGACATGAGAGTAAGGAGTTCTCTCTTTTGGCTGGACCTGATAGACTGGCAACATGTCAAGGGTCACCCTGCTCTCACCCAATGGCTGCTGAGGTAGATCCAGATCAAAGCAGCCGAGAAACTGAAGTAATTCCACCAGGTAACTGTTTTGGCAGATGATGATGACTTCTTTAAACATTTAAAACAAAAACATGAAAGAAAAAATTATGAAGAAAATTCTAATTCCAGCTACTTGAGGTAATTCGGCTGTCTTGTAAGGATGCTTCCTGTGCGTCTCCTGCATGAGTTGCTTCGGGCATATTCCACCAGAAGGAAGCCCCAGGGCAGACCCAGGATAGCTGGAACCCCCAGGCCTCGAGTTTGACACGTATACAAAAGGAACATTGTCACTTCAGGGGTCAAGCAGGTATTTCTTTTAATTTCCATAGTGCACGCCCATATATATGAGGAGGATAGAAAGATCTACATAAATTCGTTATATTTTCTTGAGAACATCAAGACCGTCAACATCAAGATCTCCCAGTTTTTCTCATTTCATTTTGATATGCATTTGCAAAGATACGACACAAAAGATCCTACCTCACAATAGTAAAGCTCGTAAATTCTTCCAAAAATTCCTGGATCTGTTCCAAAGACAATTCCTTTGACGCTGGGCCTCTAAAAACCTCACCTTTCATTACGTATTTCTTCAGATCTGTCCCTAACTTATTGAGTAATTCTGTAAACATGCATTATGGAGACAATAAATATTAAAGCACTCCTTTGACATTTATCATCTTGTTCTTACATCACTGTTTAAAACTCAAGGCGCTCTGTGCAATCACCAGTCTTTTCCATGGAAGACCGAAAGGTACAGAAGCAGGCAGGTGAATCCATCACTTTGATGTTCACAGTAAAAAAACACAAGTACAAACCTGGTTCCAGGCTGGAGTATGAAATTTATTCGCAATGGCAGGTGAAGGAGAGATTGTCAGGTGACTTTGTTTACCATCTTAAGAGAACACAGTGTTGTGCACACTGATGAGATACCTGAGCTTGGCAGTCTGACCAACATAACCAACGCACACATTGACAACACGCTGGTCTCTGTACAAAACAATAGAAAACAAACGGGTTTAAGGCAAACCTTTACTGGTAACAATGAGAGATGTGACCTCACATCAGGAACTATATATGTGTTGATGCTGAATCTCTCAGAGTCTCTAGTTACAGTACAAAACTATACAACAGAATACTACACATGCGTATTAGCTCATCATCTCCTACATCAACGATCAGACACCAACTGCAGAATTTAGAAGGATAAAAATGAATATTACTGATAAAATAAATGTGACATTGAGTCAGTACTATTCTTTATTGCACAACGTGCAGAATTTACAACTACAAAATCTGTCAAAAACAAATCAACAAAAAATGGACTCATCAGTGTTCTTCAAGACGCACTTCATCCAAACCGCAAAACCACCTCAGAATTTTCTGAGATTTTAATTTTTCTTTATGCCTTCAAAGCAAAACAGAAATATTAGAGAAATTAAGGTTTTCTCTGTTTATCAACTTAGTTTTACTTTGCCCCAAAACTGAAGCTAGATTCTGATATTGTTAAAATGATTTTATTCTTTACAATTATGAATAAACTTAAAATAAATTTTTTTTGTCTTTACCATATTTTAAATTTTACTTTACCATTGAAAAACACATTGGCATTTCATTATGAAGTGATTAAATCCAGAAATATCTTAAAGCAGTTTACCTACTCATAGCTATTTTCCCTATTTTCTACCATACCAAACTATTTTTATTGCCCAGCATTTTTTACGCAGCAGAAACTTTCAATGTATTTTTTAGAAAACATCCACTGAATATAATTTCATTCTCAAAGTATTGCAAATTTTCTTCTTTCAGCACCTTTATAGTCTATTCTTTCCTCTGCCAGCAGTGTTGCTTTTCAGTATTTATTGTAGTTTTAGTCTCAGTATATTAAAGCTTTTCTTCTACATTAATTTCCCATTTAGTCTAATTATAATATTCACATTTTCTGACAAAAAGGGAATAACAACTTAAAAAATACATTATATGAGCTGTCAAGACTTTAAATATGTGTTCCAACTTTCCCATTTTCCATCACATTATACACAAAACCTTTAAGCACTCTACCCTCACGCAAATGTTTTTCTTTTAACCTTTATTTTCATTAAACCTCTTTACTCAAAATGACTTTATTTGCATGATATAAAAACACAATACACTGAGCCATAATATTTCATCTTAAGGCATTAGAGGACAATGGTTTGTGTGATTTTGGGTGAAGTGGTCCTTTAACACTTGTGTGTAGAAGGCTTTGTTTATATGAATCAATGGCCATCAGTCTCTTTTCATCCAGATAACACCACCACCGCTGCCCTGCACAAGAACTCATCCAGCTGAGACAATGACGCAGCTCGGAGGACAATGTACACTGAGAGCCTCTCAATTCAGTCAACATTTGGCATTGTGGGTCATTTCAAACACGGCGCAGAGGCAAAGCACAGTATCTGCAGATGGGAGTATTCAACAGAAAGTAAATAAAACAGGCACAAAATGTAAAAGCAAGAAGCTAACCCCTGCTGTTAAGGACAAACATGAGCTCCACGTGAATGCAGGCCGTCACTACAGGTCCTCTCCAGCAGCAGCAGCGATAAACACATTCGGTTTGAGGTGTAACAGCATCAGATGACGACGACGATGTGGAGGCAGAGCGACCAGCAGCCACATTTCAAATCAACACATTTTTATTAAGTTTGATCTGACTCAATCAGTCACCACCTTAAAACCCGTGACATCATCAGGTGACCTCACCTCCCGCACACTCACATGCGCACCTGTTCTGCTGAGGCAGGCGTGTGTTTTGGAGGAAACGTGATGTACTGTGCAGGCGGATGGTAACACTGAACACACAGCAGTGATTCAGTAAAGTAGCTGCAACACACGAAGGACCATTTTTCATGTGTATGTTTCATTTTCACATTTTCTGTTATTCAAAACTGTTCTTTGACAAATACAGTGAAAGGGAAATTTAACCGACCTACTAACAAGCATAGTCTATGTCTCAAAGCCAGATAAATCATTAAAAATGAGCTAAACCGTTGCACTACTGGAACACACATGGAGTGCAGTTTTATTTTGACATGCTGCAGGGAATGCATCTAATATAGAGCGCAAAATGCATGTTAATCTGCTTTTCAAAACAATACCAATTTCAACCTGACTTTTTTGCAAAAAGTACACAGGATAAAATGTTTCAGAAAAATAAACAAAAACAAAGAAGCAGGCGGATTATTTTTCTTATCATTGTGGAATTTGACACTTAAAAACAAAACGAATAAACAAAAAACACCAATAAATAAAGCAGAGATCAGTAACAGAGTTGGATGAAATAAGTCTACTGCTTCACTCCACCTGTAGATGTTTTGATCTTTGCTCTCATCAACTGAAAAATGAGAAATTTGAGTTCATTCGTACATGAGGTCAAAAGGAGCTGACGGACCTTTCACTACAGCACACTAAATGACCTTTTGCCCTCGTCCACAGCCCCCTTTACGTTTACAATATAAATAAAAGAAAGCCTATACCCCGTAACAAAAGTACCAACTTCATGATGACTATATTAGCAAAGAGCTTAACAAACAAACCAAACTCTCACCTGAACCTAAATCCAAAGTGCAAATTTAACCAAGAAAGTGGCAGTGAAATAATTTGCAGGCTTGTACAAAAAGGACGTTCTGATTTGCTTTAAACAGAAAAGAAAGAAAGAAAGAGGAAGTAACACTGGCATCAGGTTTCCTCCAAAACCACATTTTGCTGATGTAAAACAGCTGCACTGTTTTTGTGTAGGGGATGGAGTGTCTTTAAAAATCATACACATGAAGGAAGGTTAAATAAATGTGTCAAAATAGGATTTTTAACTTAAAAGAAAGCACAGACAGTGTAACAGTTTGGTATTTACAATAGCAAAAAGGTAAAGTTACAAAAATTATAATCATGAAAAGCAAAGAGAACGATTCGGTTCCTATACATTTTCTTGCACGTGAACAGTTAAAACACGCTGTAAGTTTCTCTCGTTGAGCATACTGAGTAGCACCTGTACTCTCCTGAAATATCTGCTCTTTGCAACCGTAAGTTTGTCAGAAGATTTCTTAGTACTGGAGCAGAAAATGAAACTGGTATAAATGTAATTCTGCACTGGTGAAAAACAGACAATGACAGTAATATTCCAGTATCTTAATATATATTATTTGTCCTGACATTCAGTTGGCAGAAGCACACAGTTTACACCACGTCACCCCCCCTTGCGTCTCTACGTGGAAAACAGAGGGAAGAAAAGGTGAGTGCAGCTAACAGGAAGGGTGCAGAGTCAGTAATGGCCGGCGTGTCCTCAGTGAGGAGCTGAGCCGAGGACTGAACAAGGCTTGATTTTGAAAACAAAAATGTGAAGATGGCAGGCAATCTGGTTGCAAACACTGACACAGTAACGCACCAAGTCAAACAAGGAAAGGATCTGCGGGAGAGAAGGAAACAAGGTCACTCTTTAAAAGCAGAAAAACAGGAGCTTAACACACTGCGGAAACCCACTGATGCCAAGAAAATGAAAACTAGATAGTGATATATGGGCTGGCCAATTAAGACAAGTTTAAGATATTCCAGCATGCGCCCGTACGACCCTTTGATAAATCATGGTAGCACTTTTTATGATAGCTCAGCAGCAGTGTTGTCATAAGGAGAAAACAAGAAGATAATTCAGAACCTGCAACTTATTAAAACTTATTTACCACATAATATGTAAATAATTAAGTAATATCTTGTATCAGCACTGGGTTTAGCTGAGTAATATTACACAGCAAATGTATGGCTATGAAGCAAAACCAACAGGTAACAGTGGTATAACACTGATACTGGTATATTGGCCATGCATACTGTGTGTTGTGACGAATGCTGGGGACATATGGCAGGACTAATTCCAGCATTATAACACAGTAATAGTCTCCTAATATGTTGAAACACCAATCAATACTTTGTCATTATTATGAATTAATACCACTTTAAAGCCAGCATACAAGAAAATTAAATGGACAGATGTTTCCATTTTATTCTAAAAGATTTTAAAGACGATACTCATTACTAATTGGTTTCCTCAAAATCATGCATGTTTCCACACTATCCCCCCAGTTTCTGACACCTTATTACAAAAAAAATAAAAATAAAAAAAATAAATCACAAACTTCAGTGTAACATTGCTCAGCTAAAACCACTTGATACAAGACGATTAGTTGGCTTTTACTCAAGCATTTAATTGGTAATAACTTAGCATTTATGTGTTATGACCTTCTTGTTTTCACCTTATTAGCCCACTATTACCACATTTTTAAAATTTATTTATTTATTTATTTTTAAACAGAGCTGCAATAACAAATGCAACCAAAATTATAAATATATAAAAAATATCTGCTTGGGTCCATCGGATACAAATCTGTTTCTACTTGTTTTTTTGTCTTGAAGGACAAAATTGGTTTATTTTAAACTGTAAATTTATATATATTTAATTTTACGGACTTACGTTTTGTTTCTAGGGATGATTGAAGTATGCCAGCAATTCATTAAGTGATGTGGTTTGTCCTTGTTAACAAGCATAAATGTTTGGGCTAATTTAGAAATAACATCATTGTTCATTTATAACACTGCCTGGTGGTGCAGGCTGAAGCAGGGTTTTCGCACTGAACACCAATTTCACTTATTGCTTCGTACCTTTACAGGCAACAATGGGCTTCCATACAGCACAGACACCATCAGTGAGAAGGTGTAACGATTATGGATTAAACAGCAACAATAACTGACTGAAGGTGACACTGTGACTATCAGAGTAGGAAAAACACAAAGATATAAACACTGAATTCTGGACATGACCCAGCTAAATGGAACACATCCGTCACTCATATGATTAGTTACCTCTGTGATTTTCCAGCTTTTCAAAGTAAAAATGTCATGACCACATTTATCCAAACTTGGCATCGTGCGTACTTACCAGTGCAATCCAGAGCACCAGGTACTCATCAATAAAACTATTGAAATACTGATCCAGGAACAGTAGTCCTGGTCCCAGGAAGGCTAAATCGTGGAGATGCATCTCACTTTTTGTCATATGTGCTACCTGTACACAAAGATCACACACAAACACACACACACAGTTTCAATTAAACAGTCATCTCTGCAAGGCACTGGAGTTGTTTGAAGTTTCAGTTTTCTACATAAATTGCATCAAACTTCCTCTGCTACAGTTTGATGTGGTGGCCCGCCTAATGAATCTTGCATGCATCTTAAATTATTGGGGAGTTTTCCCACCCCATCTCTGTCCTAATTTTATAAAGTTTAGTCTGTGAACATCTTCAGAGATGCCTCTCATCCAGCATCTCTCCACTTTGAGCAGGAAAGGAAGACAGTTTTAAACATGAGCAGTTCAGAAGTCTCTTCCTGGGGATGTTTAGACTCTTGAATCCCCCCCCAAAGATTTATTTATTTTTTACAATAACAGGTTTTAGAATAATTATTTGTGGCATTTGTGAATCTTATTGTGAATCTCTATTTTGAAACCTGTATTTATAACTTTTTGTTATGATGAGCAGTAACAAACATGTTTTTTAATGCCAGCAGAAACTCAAGGTCCAGTAGAAAACCTGGGTGAGAACGAGGAGACAACATGCAAAGTTCACGCCAAAGCCTCCTGCCTGGATCGGAGTCCCTTTTGCTGCTGTTGGCAACAATGTCAGCAACCAATAAATTAAACTGAGAGTCAAATGTTGAGTTTTAATGTTAAGTTTCAACCGTGTGTCGTGATTGTTGATGGAAAGCGGCTGAAAAGCCAACAGTGTAAATTAGAGAAACAAACAATCCTGTTTTTATCCTCCTGCAGTGTCTGCAGTGTTTTGGATGCCGTACCAAAAACCTGGAAGCAGTTTTACTGGTTGGCAGTCTTTGTCCTTACGTACGGCTATGAGCTGTGGGTAGTGACGGAAAGAATTACACACTAAAACAAGTGGTGGAAATTAGCTTCCTCATTGTCTGGGCCCTCAGAGATAAAGGAGTTTGGTTATTTGGGAAAGGCTCAGAGTAGAGCCACTAATCCTCAACACCAAAAGGAGTTAGGTGTGGCGTTTCGACATGTTGAACAGAGAAGAGACGCCAGGGCAGAGCCAGGATAGCCTGGAGAGATCATGTCTCTCAGCTGGCTTAGGAAAAATAGCTAAGTTTGTCAGCGTCTATGCTTTTTCAGGAATCCTTTCCCAATAATTATTATTTCATTGATAAGCTGAAGTAAAGCTGAAACAATTAAATATGCACGTTAGCTACCTCATGCATGAGGTTTACAAAGTGAAAAACATAAGCTTTTTTTGGTTTGTTGATGGAACTATTCAAACAGTTTTATCCTACTTTCAGTCTTTATGCTAAGCTAGGCTAATCACACCTTTGATGCTCACAAGTAAAACTTGCAAAATGTTAAAACCCTTCTTGAACACTGAGCATCGTTCATCCTCTCCAGACTATCTTTATGCAGGATATCAGGAATAACAACCGTGAAAAACACAAAGCGCAACCATAATTCAGTAAATATAAACTAATGATGATTATAAAGAGAGGAAAAAAAAAGTATGTTTGACTTACAACTAATTTATTGGTGATTTTGGCCGAGACAAAGCCAAATGCCAGGATATAAAGACATGGATGATTTTCAAAGAGCTGGACAGCAGACTTTTTGTATATCATCATCGCCAAAATTATGACTGAACCAATATGTAAGACTGGAGAGAGGACACTGGTTCCCTGCAAGACAAGGGAGGAGAAAAAGACAATTAATATCAGTGGAAACTGACAGAGGAGCTGCTCAGGTACAAAAAACTGTAACACAAACTAAAGCTAGCCTAACAATGCTTTTATTCTGAACGGAAATGAAACTTTATTCTGCTCTTTTTTTACAGATATCCATTAACATAGGTTTCAGCTGTACGTACTCTGCTACATAAGACACAGCCTGCAGATCAAGTTCCCCCCGTGTGTAAATTACCCCTTCATCTGCTATGTAAAAATAGGCTGTCAAGCTGGTCAAAACACTGGGCGGTTCTCATAAGGCACCAGGGCAGAGCTGTGCAGCGCATCAGTCAAAAAGAGGCATTACAAACCAGGACAGGACACTGAGGGCTTACTGCTATCGTGGATCCGTTTTTGCCCACACCTCCTGTGAAAATAACTCTGAAATAATTGGTGCAGGAGAAGATGGCTCCTAACAAAGTGCAGATGGCAGGAATCATTTTCATCTGGATATTTAGGATCGGAATCTGGAATTCGAGACATTGACATGGAAATCTTAGATGCTTTTATGCAACACAAAGTCATCAAAACAAATCCTGATCAGACAGAAAATTTGCATTTTTGTACTTTGAGAGCACATTCACTACACCACCCTCATTTAAACAACCATGACTAATGTTAGAGACTACTAAAAGGCACTTACTTATAACAATTACAGTAAAACAGTTCAAACATGACTGTTAGAGCAGCATTACTGTGAAATGATCAAGTTAAACGTCATGACATTACAGTCTCACTGTCATTGGTTCCAATTTCTTCAGATTAAGATCAATCAGAATTACCAGTGACTGCCAAAAAGCAGATCCTCCCACGGCGGCCAGCAAATACACGATTATAATGAAGATTTGCACCTCAGTCACATCAATGCTGAGTGGGAGGAGAAAGCAGAGAGTTTACGGTGAGGATTAGTGACGTATAACAGCACACAGTCATCCTGCAGCATTCCTCCACAACAAGCTGCCGGACACGGAGCCCGCTCTTCTGCTCGACACGTTTGATTTGGAGGTTAAAAGGTGCGATCAGTAATATTTCACTGGCTCGGTCAACAAAAGGACGAGTTTTGTCAGCAGAGTGAGTCACTCCCCTGATCTCTTTGACTTGAGCAAGTTTACTGCAGGGCAAACTGTGACATGGGTCTAGTAAACGTCACTAGGACATCAGGTTTGATGCATGTAGACAATACCCGAGCAAGGCTGCAGTTCCTCTGCTGCTCGTTTCCACCTTATCTGCTTCTTGCTGTGATCATGGTGACAGCCGAAGTTTGTCTTATATTTTGATTATGAAAACCATCTGATAACATGTTTTCATTTATTATTGGCTCCAAAGCTGACAGTCTGTCTTGGGATATAGAGCACTGTTCGAAAGTCTGAAGCCACCACTCATTCGTTCATGCTTTGCTTCCAAGAAGCCAGATTAAATTTTTTTGTAAGCGATGTTGAGCAGTAATTCTACAAGTTTTCTGAGGGTCTTTCAAAGTTTTTCCTCTTGACATTGGCTGCTTTTTCCATTCATTTTCAGTCAAGTCCTTCCACCTGACCATTTCCAGGACTTTCTTTTATTTGTTTTTTTAAGCTACAGAAGACTGACCTATGAATCATTACAGGATAAAGGCACCCAACTCAAGAGCTAAACCAATGTTTTGTCTACACATAACAGAGACTTTGTGACTAGCAGCCTGTTGCAAAAAGCATGTTATGTTTATACCCAAAAAGCTGTTAGCTGAATAAATTGGCATCTGTCAGCTTGGTGTGCAGTGTGTCTTTAAAGATTTTGAGGAAACTAAACTGAGTACAAAAGACGACGTGGGAGGACTAAAAAAAACAACCCCCCCAAAAAAAAAAAACCTGTGTAGAGCAGACAGACAGGATCTGAAAGTCATATTCTTAAGAGGCGAAAAAACCCCATTAAAGAGAGATGCATCTGGCCCCTTCAGTTAATACACTCTTATACTGCTTCATTAAAAATAGTCTCAGTGGAAAGGTGGCTGTCAAGCCATTCTTAGACTGACATATACCTAATTACACACGTCATTGGCTGAAAATCAGTGGGAACGGGTCTTAGAGTGATAAGTCCAAGTTTTAAAGTTTTGGTTCATTGCCCATATGTTACGGTTGACATTAAGAGAGAGGTACAACAGAGAGCGTGTACAGCCACTCTGTAAAACCAGGTGGAGGCTCTGTTATGGCCTCTAATCAAAATATTTAGTTTATAAAAATGTAAACGCATAAAGTCCTTCTTAACAAAAGTTTGAAACTAAAATCTTATAAATGTTATATTTAACAGATGAAAGCTAGCTGCCCAATTGCTTCAGCTGATGCTACTCAGAGCCATATTTTACTGACCGCACCTTCAAGCAGAAATGAGTACGAGCTGATCTGACCATGTGACTCCATGCAGGTCAGAGTTCACTGTGGAAGCGGACAACAGCGAGCCATGCAGGCAGCAGCCAGAAAGTTTACCATCACGTTCCACAGGCAGGGACCCACAGTGGCTGTGAGCATCTGTAATCCTGCTAGACAGAGCTGCACCTCTGTTATATCAAATCTACACACAGAACACATCCACATTTACTGCGGGTCACCTGAACTTGTAAATGCTGCGATCTAATGACAAGACTAAACCTCAGGTCTAATTAACTCGCTGCACCTTTTATTAACTTTTTCAAAGCTTTGGACTGAATTCCTGAAAAACCTGTTTATGACTACCTTCCACCACAGATAGAGACAAAGGTCTTCAAAGCAACAGGTACTAATGGTGTGCGGTGATGAGATATTAATCAATTCTTTAACAAACTTTTTTTTTTTTGGGTAACAAAAAAAATAATTTCCCCCAGGGATCAATAACGTATTCTGATTCTGATTCTCACAGGTTTCAGTATGTAAAGTCAGAAGGTGATTCAAAATGACGACATTCTTTCTATACTAATAGTCCATTCTGCCTAATATGAAGATGCTGGCTTTAAAAATAAATCACATCAAACTAATATTTGTGTTCAAAGAAAAATCAGTGTTTATATTTATACAGAAAGAGTTCAATAAAAGTGAGAGCGCACATAAAGGTCAAGTAAACAACTAGAACTTTACAGGGTTTTCAATTCTTAAGTCAGTCACCATAAAAATTTTATGTCACCCTCATTTGTAATAAAAATCAGAGATTAATGGCTGACAAACTGAGCAATTTACTACTAATAATAAAAAACTCAGACTAGTTGACTAGTTTAACAGCCAGAAAAACATCTGAAACCTAACAGATTGAATTAAACAGACTCTACAGACTCTATGTGTGTGTTTAAGTACCATTTGAGACTTAACAACATCCTTTGGTAATAAAATCCTATGAATTGTGCGGCCATTTGTGTCGTGCGTAATATTACGCATATAAAATGCCAGAATACACAAAGTGGGGCTAATGCTAGCTGTGCTAACTTCAGCAGCCTTTATTGCTTTCAGTTTAAAATTTTGCATAACTGTAAAATTGGCCTGGCTTCATGGCAAAACATGGAATAGTTACAGAAACTCAAGTAAATCAAGTTCATGGCCATGAGTTGTCCTGTCAGGAAGTAGTGCCTAAACCTAGCAGAGTATTTTTTTTTAAAAATAATTATGAACACCATTAAAACAGCACAAATGTTTTGAGGTAATCGTCTGAACTTTGAACTACTCCAGCCTCCAGATGTGGACATTTATTAATCCTTTAAATCCTACATAGAGCGAGTCTATGTAGATAGACATGACGGAAGAAATGAGACTGACAAAAAATGTAAAATGAAAAAAACAAAACAAAACAAAAAAAAACAGAAAAGGAACATTTGCACCCAGAAGTAAGAATCAATAGACCAAAAATGTATTTCATGAACAGCAGTGAGGCTGTGATTGCATATTGCAAAGTGGTTGCATATTTAAACCCCCCCATAAATAAACAGTACTTAGCCTCCCTGTAGATAAACCGATGATATCAATTTCAAAATCCTTCATCACCTTGCTCTCAAGTTATCGTACTCGCAGGATTTTCAGAAAACTTGACCTTAAGGTCAAGGTCACTGAAATTTAAACTCGTCCAAGATTTTTAGTAGGTGCACCTACGATATCAATTTGAAGCTCCAGCATCGCCTTGTTCTCGAGTTACATTCACAAATTTACGTCCACCCGCACGATGGGTGGACAACAATACCCCATCAGCCTTTTACGGCTGAGGCGTACAAATAAAATGTTAGCTTACTGATACACAACCCACGCACAACTGCTCACTGTGGAGATCAGAAGAAATCTGTCATTGTCTTACTTTCCACCACAGATAGAGACAAAGGTCTTCAAAGCAACAGGTACTAATGGTGTGCGGTGATGAGATATTAATCAATTCTTTAACAAACTCAGCACAGTGAAGCATCAGTAAGAACTGCTGTGAAATCAGAAATGAAACAGACTGGTCTTAAGACGACTACGTGTGTTGACAGATAAGAAAAACGGCTGCAAACTGTTCTCTTAAAGAAGAAAAGGAAAATACGCAGTTTTTATTGACTCACATCCCAAAGCGCAGCGTTCCTGACACATATGTTTGCCAGTGTGCACAGTAGAACATAAACATCCCGGCGAAGCAGCAGAAGAACATCCAGTCTGGGTTGGTGCCCAGCTGCGCTGCTATACTGGTTCCCAACACCACAAACACTGCAGAGAAAAAACACACAGATTGTTCACTGAGCTTCAGATTTTCTGAAACACAGAATCAAACAGGATGTAAACTGACCGGTGGAGAGGGAGTCACAGCCGTGGTCAAACAGCTCACCCAGCGGAGAGCTGCTGTTAGTGCGTCTGGCCTGCTTCCCGTCGATGGCGTCCAACGACTGGTAGATAAACAGACCCACCGCACACAACAGGTATGCCCAGAGAGGAGCCTGGAGCAAAAAACACAAATAATCACATGAAGAAGAGGTCACTCTATGGTGATGCTCACGAACAGGTGCGGTCTAAGGCAAATTTTACATGCCGTGGCTGGTGGAGGATTGGGCAGCATGAACATGATGGTTTCTTTCACCTCATTAACATACATAAACACAGAGACTGCAATTGTTAGGGTTGTGCCAACACCTTTCATAATGAGTACTGTGGTGCTGGTGAAAGAGGAACTGGGTGGGGAGTTTAGTTCCTACTATGAAGTAAAGGCTTCAGTGTGAGGCCTTGTTCACATACAATGATGAATGAATGATGTAGATTAATTAAGTGAGTGGAAATGAACGGAGATCATCTGAACAGTCATTACATTTTTTGGCCTTTAGGCTTGTAGTTGTAGTAACTCATCCAGCTCAGTCTATTATTACATGTGTGTAAAATGCCTCACTTGTCGCTCTCATTCAAGTCTTTACAGACAAACGCACTCAAATCAGAATCAGAATAATTTATTAAACCTTAAGGAAACTGGAGAAACAAAAGCACCTGTGCAGTTTCTAATGTAACAGCAGACAGAAATACTCTCACTTTTTCCCCCCTCATTGTGAGATTTGATATTTTAATGTAGCTGAAACACCCACAGATGACAAAAGCAGCAGCAACATGTCAGTGCTGGCTGCAAGAACGTCAGTTGCCTTTTTACTCCCCTCTGTCACCCAAATAAATATCACCAGATTAAAAAAATATATATATATATACGGTAGCTGAAGTAATTAAAGAAGCTCTCATATATTTGAGTCCTAAGAGCTCACATATGAAAGTCAACAGTTTTTGTTGGAGGTTGAAGGTAGTTCTAAAGGAAAATCACTGGTATTCAGGTATGTGGACTCTCCAGACCAACCAGGATGTTTTCAGTGGAAATTAAATACAGTTACAGTCCAATGGGTTAGCATTACAAAGACTAAAAGATCATTACAAAGCTGTCTACATGGATATAAGCCAGAGCAAGTGACATGTCTTTATGATTTGATTCATTCATCCTGACTCTTTGTCAACAAATTAAGTCAGCTCAAAGTGACTTTATTCAAAACATGCATTTAATACTTATTAGCCTGTTTAATAAGATTGATATTGATAACCATTTATAACTTCCACAAAAAACATGAAATCGTGACCAAGCAGCAACCTCAGCATCTGAACAGCAAAGTTAACACCAAGAACAAAAAAGACTGCAGTCCCTCTAATGGCCACTTGAGGCTGACCCTCAAACTTCATCAACCCCATAGATTCCCATGTTAAAATGTCCAACTTTATAGAATTAATAAGCACATTTATATTATTTTTCTGTTGTTTTTTTGAAAGTTCTCTCCATCCTGTGTTCAATTAACATCATTTCTGCCTCCAAAAAAGCAACACTGAGGCTTAAATGTGCACAAACACACAGACAACACCACAGTGCCAATGTTTTTCTTTTATATACCAATCTAAAAGCATCTTTACCAACACTGCTTTCAATCATGAGTTAACTGATGATTTTCTTATTACACTTTTCTTTCTCCGAGCTCTTCTGATGCTTCACATTAAAAGCCTTCCAGCAGCTTCTATGACCTAATCTTACCACTTTCATATCTGGTTATGTTTTAATATAAAACACTGACAGAAAATAACAATAACAGTAGCGCTGTAGCTATGGACCTCATCCTCTTTAAGATTATCGGCTAACCTGCTCAGTGGCAGTTGGGCAGTAGTAGACGAGCACGAGGGTGGTGAAGAGGTTGGTGGCCAGGCCAATGATGGTGATGAGATTGGGTGCAATCCAGGAAGGGACACGTCCTACCAGCCATTCCCAGTAGCGCTGCATTAAAGGCTCCAGCAGGGAGCGTCCAGCACTGCTGTACCTGCAGGGATGGGCAACAGGTGGCAGCAGTTGAGATACAGAGGAGCGACAGATATGAATGTTTACCGACTTTTACGAGGGCTTGACAATTATTAACTGTGTTTAAATATATCTCACCAAGCTGTAGAAACAGAATTACAGCTAGAGTTTCTTGAGTTTGTGAGCTGCAATGAAGAGTTATCATCAAAGTACTCAATGAAGGTTAATGTTCCAATCAGCACGAGAACAAAACACAAAAATCTCATCCAGACAAATGGGACGCTACATTATATGGCTTATGGTTGATCTAAAACATTTTGCTTTAGTACATAGGTGTTTCGTCAAATACATGAATATTTGTTACAATTTTACATTAGTCTCGGACGGTTAAAAGTTGGAAGATTTGTTCCTCTCAAAGGTTCACAAACTTTTTCTTGCAAAGATTTCTGTTTTAATTACTTAAAATGTCTTGTGATCTTCATCTCATTCACAGTTACAGACACAAAACAGAGGATACAAAAATATTTATGAACTGAAACAGTTTTCCAGTGAGGACTTGTCCGTAAGTCCTCCTCGTGCTTGTTTAAGTCTCATTAGCAGCTTGTGGGAATACTTCAAGTTTGGTGCTGCTAAAGGAGGTTCTGTGAGTTATAAACTGAAGGGTTCACCTACTTTTCTCAGCTTGTGCTCTAAATTATAACTAAATACATTCTAAAAAGACTTAAAAGTACAATTTCATTTCTATAGTACCTTTCAGACAAACATAACAAAAACCCTTCATAGGTAAATACCATAGACATCAAATAGCATCATTAAAAACTTTAAACCAATAACCATAAGTCCTCTGAATTCAGAGGTGGCTAGTGGCCAGTCCTTTAAATGTTAAAATGTTTAAGCTGTTTTCAGATTTAATAATAGAAACAGAACTGAAGAAGCTTCTCGGATGAGAGGTGAAACGTCTTCAAGCAACTTAAAGAAGTCCAGACACTTTTCTTTGTAAGCTCCTTTGACTACGATGACCTGGATGACTGAGAACCTTCACAGACAATAAAAACATTACCTTAAACTCCATTTGGATGGATTTTTAATGTTCTTAATCACGTCACTGCAAGAAATTCCAGCACCGTGTCACCTCCTACACATTTTAGATAACACACTGTGGCTGCTTCTTTAAGACTGCTATTATATGTGTAAATCCAGTTAACAGTATCATTAGCCAATTTATCTTAACACCCTAATTTAACATCTTAAAAATAAATAAAATCCCAGCTGCTTAGGCCCAAGAGGGGATCAATTTCACCCCATCGAGCTTGTAACATCCTGATGGAAACACTAAAGATGATAATGAAGATGTCGGTTTTGCTAGCTCATTAGTCTCAGACAAGACTAATGGCTTCAAAATAACAGTTCACCAGAACTCTGTGGTTAAACTCAAACAATGTTGTTAACTTATTTGGATTAAGTTCTTAAATTCAAACAAGTACTTTTGTTGAACTTTTTTTAAATTTTGAAATGACTTCCGTTTTAATTAGGAAGAATATGTTTTCACTTCTGATGCATTATTTGACCTTAAATTAAACTGAAAGTGATAATAAGGTTTTTGACTCAACTCGAGGTGTGACTCAACCCGACCGGTGAGTCTGAGAGGGAAACACGAAGAAGGGAAGGGAAAAAAAAAACTTAGCACAAGCTGCTACAGGCCTGATCTGTTAACAGTAACATAGCTCGTCAATCCTGACATACCAGCAGTTTTTTTCCTAAACCAATCATAATAACTACGTATATCTGTTATCCATTAATGTAACACTATTTTTGAATAACATATTTCAATAATAGAGAGCGCTAGCACAAATCTTGACAAATATAAGCTTAAGTCACAAATTTTCCTGGAGGAATCGGGTTTAATTTAGGAGGTATTGTATCTGAGTGGCTGTGGGAATCATTTCATTTTTTTTTTTTTTTTCCACGTTGAAACAAGTCTGTGAGAACACTTGGTGCAGGCAAGTCGTGTTTCATGCTGTGGAGACCACAAACACAGACCTGAAGCTAAAGTCTCTACAGAAAATTATTACAATTTGAGTCACTATGCTAGCTATAAATATGAACTGGAAACTGATATTGTAGACAAGGGCTGAGGACTCAGCTCCATTCTCTTCAGACTGTTAAAAGGCAACCTGTGAAGTTAAAAAACGCTGCCACACTTTTTTAATATTTGGTGTAGAGGAGCATCTCGTGACTCAGTGTCAGCCCTCTTCTGACTGGGTGCCCCTCACAAAAGGATTTGAACACTGCACCTGTGTGCATGAGATGATCATATTATGACTACACCCTCTGTTTGAAATCATACACAGCCAAGAGTAGAACAAAAAACTGAGCATGTGCTTTTAGCTCACAGGGATTGCTGTAGAAACGCTCACCTCCTTATTTGAAATCTTTGCTCGTTTTTAATACAAGCATCCAGTAATGCAACAGTACACATTTGACATAAAATAGATTTTCCACATGTCACTGTCTTTTCACTCCACTTACTAACACTTTGTTTTCCTGAGTTCAGCATACACAGCAGAAACCTGCATTACCTGTGCTCCTCCAGTCTCTTGAGTTGGTGTCGAGACAGGGGGGGTGAGGGCAACTCAATCAGCCTGCGCAGGACTCCAGGGGACAGCCAGCAGGTTGCCTCCATGCCCATGCCGTGCCCGGGGTCTTTGTCCCGGCTAAGGCCTCGGCGAGTACGCAGACCCCCCCCTTGCTGCTGCCCCGTGGCGCTCATGAAGCCCTGCTTCCTGCTGGTCTGGTCCCTGATGGCTCTACCTCTGCCACTGCCACTGCCCTGTCCGAGGGGCTAAAGATCCACAGTGAGGCCGGATGATGCCTAAGAAGAAAAACCCAACATCATAAAACTGCCCTGTGGAAATATCTCAGCAAAAAGAAAAAAGAATGCAGCTCCTAAAATCCCAAAAACCAATTTCAGAGGCTACAACTAAAAATTATTATTATTTTATAATTATTCTTCTAGGCTACTTGTTATACATCAATGTTAAATCTGGTGCTTAAGAACTTTCTCTAACAAATCCTTCAATTGGAAAAGCTAAAACTTGAAAACAGCTAAAAGTTAAAAAAAATAACATACTTTTTTTTAACTAAAATTAAAAAAAACAAATTCACTTCACTAATACCAAGAGCCACATGGGAATACTGCATGACCAACTGCAACTGTTATTGATGGCATAGATTTTTTTTTTCCTGCTTGAATAATTTTAGTGAACATTTACCTATTTTAGGCAAATGAAACACTTACTATGCCCTAGTTTTAGCATAAAGTCAGACAAAGGCTCCTGCAAAGTGAGCTGTCAAAAGCCTAAACAACCAACCTCCCAAATACCTCTATAGCCCTGTTGCACTATGGAAATGTGGATGCAATACTCTTGAAAGTGAAAGTGCAATGCAGATATCTGCAGCTCCTGTAACACCCACATAGACATGCTCAAGACTGGTTAAAGAATGCAAATCTGATGCCATGTTTAACCAGTGCTAAGGCAACAAGTGGAAATGCATCAGTATAATAAAGGAGGGTTTGCGCGCCCCCCCTCCCCCTCCCCATGATCCTGTCTCTGTCAGATGAGTGGGCACGATGACAAAAAGCTCTTTTACACTTCACCCATTTCTGTTATTCGTGTTTTATAAACCTAGATTAATTACCACAAAGCCAAATAGGCTCATGTATTATTGTTTTAAAAATACCGGGGTAAAGTTTAAAATGTGACAGCAGATGTTTGGGTTAATCAGCTGATCAATTATATCGATGTACAATCAACGTTAACTGACAGTTTCAATATGGAGAAAAGAGCCATTAGCAGATCAATAGAGACAAAACTCTGACTAAGTCTCTGTGATGCAGGCCCTGAATGCTAATGCTGATAGCACAAGTTCACAGCAAGACTGCAGGTTTTAGGCAACGGACATGGTGGAGCAGCAGCAGCAGCACTAACATAACCAGACTGGACTTCCAGGGAAGTTAACTGCACGCTGTTACATCACATGTGAAGAAAAAAGGTGCACAATTATGGATTCAACATTTTCCTAGTACATACAGACTATTTAACACTTCTGTCAGTGCTAGACAAAGAAAATTTTCCTTTTTGCAAATATTCAGGATGTTATAAAAATTAACTAAGAACAGCAGAGATGCCTCAACAGCCTGTCAGGCATCTCTGTGCCCACTGAATTTAAACTGCCTGCGAGTTGTTGGTTTGGCGAAAAAACACACTTTTAAATGTGGCTTTGTTTAGACTCCTTAAGGTTTATATTTTTTTTGCTTTACAGTACAAGCAGTGCTTTTACATGGAAAAAAAAACTTATATAAGCGTATATGTAATAGATGCCATAGTTGTAAGTTTCCTTGTGTCTTTGCAGGAGCAGATAGATGAGCCCATAACTATGATAATCTGTCTGAGCTTTTAAAAAAACAAACAAACCTAGGAACGACCTAAAGCATGGATTTGGAGAGTTGTTCCTCCCCTACTCTAATGTATAAGCCCATCCATCCATCACCACTTGTTAGGAGTTAGGTGATAGAGGCTGCAGCCTAAGCAAAGAAACCTAGACCTCAGTCTCACACAACAAGACATTGCTAGCTTTACTGGCCCTGAACACCAAAGTGTTATCCCAGTAGGACATGCCCAGAAGACCTTAGCTTCCTCCTTTCGATGTGTAGAGTAATGGCTCTTCTTTGAGTCCCTCCCAAATGACCAAAATTCTCACCCAGCCACCCTTTGGAGAAATCTCATTCCCACCACTTGTATCTATCTCATTCTTTCAGCTGGAGCTTGTTCTCAACCAGGAAAGAGTGGAGTTCCCACTCCAGGTCAGGGATGAACTGCTGCCCCCAGTGAATGAGTTTAAGTATCTTGGGGTCTTATACAGATATATATAGAAAATGCACACTGACAAGACATCCACATGACGACGTCATCCGGAACATGACTCTCTGTATTGAGCTTGAAAAGACACTCCTGCAAAGAGCCACCCAGTTACAATCATAGGTGGATGTGAGTAATCAGCTTAATTATGCTCCCCATAATATTCTGAGATTAAAGGCAAGTTAAGACTCGTAACTGGGACAACAGGGCACATCTAAATTTCTGTAGTAACAGAGAAGGCCCATGTGTTGCTGATGACAGGACCCAGAGCAAAGAAGACGATGAAGAAAGATTAAATCAATAACGCAATATTTATTGAGACATTACTGACACTGACAGGAGTTAGTTCGCCAGCGGTTGGCTGCCGGTCATTAACCTCGTCTACGTTTCTAAACTACTTCTTGTGACTGTCACTTGAGCTGCTGACGAAGCTCGGAGGGCACCAAACAACCTGCTTCTTGAAACCTAGCACACTTGCTGTTAGCTCAGTCCCCATCAGTTAGCGTGTGCATTAGCTGGACTATCTGCAACGTTAGCGCAGCGAACGGCTACGGAACACTCATGTCAGGGTGGCATTATAAATTTACACGCTTGCAGCAAGTTTATTGACTCTTTTTCATACTTATTTTGCTAAAGGCACCGGTGCATACTCAGCATATTGCTCAGATCAGACGGAAACTCATGGACCTCCCGTGGTGACTGCGGCTAGCCTAGCTAGCTAACCCAGACTGCTGGCAGGATGCTGAACGTAATGCCGACTGACCTGAGCGATTAAAGGACGAGAGTCGCGGACAGTCCAAGGGCCAGGTGGGAGTGTTTGAAGTCGACAGACAGCACCTTTCTGTCCTCGGTTAGCTTTGTGATTTCCTCTCTATGACTTGGAGTATCAAAACAAGCGTCTGCATCTGTAAGGTGGATCACCACGACCGGTGTCACTGTGGTTTGACACAGCAGGCTAGTTATCGTTAGCCATCACAGAAATCTCGCGAAGTTTCCTTTCGTAGTGGGTAAATTTTGCCCTGAACTCATCTCACAGGCACACAGCCCGCTCAAACGCCCTCTAGTGTAGGGGTGTCAAGTTCGTTTAGTTCGTTGGCTACGTCAAGGTGGTCAGACTAACAAAACCACTGCATAAAAACACTCCACCAAAGGCTCCTATTTCCTTATAAAGAAGATTGTTTCTGCCAGGCAGATACGAGTAAAAATTTGAATTGTCATCTCTAAATTTTGAATATCGCAAAGTTTTGACTTGAGTTGGCTTTCAAGTAATTTGAAATTTGAAGATTTTTTTTTTTTTTTTTTTAAATTGGACTTACTGACAGTGGTGAGACTTGCTTTGACAAGGACTTTGGGTCAGTGCTACAAAGAATGTCTTTTAGTAACTAAGTATTGATAGTTTAAGGTTAGAAGCCTTTTAAACATGGATTTAAAGGCTTCTCATACCCAAGCTGCAATAAATCAATCATTATCTGATCATGAAAAAAAACAAAACAGTTTTTTTAATCCTCACAACCCAAATAATAGCATTTAAAAAGACAGAAAACCTTTTGTATTTTGTAAGTTTTGAGATTTTACCTCAAAAATAATATTATCTATCTGATTTTTCTTCTTTGTTTAGATAACACAGCCCAGATTTAGTTTCTCTCATCCACTTCAGATGCTGCAAACCTTGCACCCGACTTTATTACACCCAGAACTGATTGACAGCAACAAGTGGTCTTCAGGAAGTTCAAAGTGCAGCAGTTGTTATCCAAAAAGTTCGATCATAATTGTCCTGTCCGGGTGTCTTTGCAATATAAGCCAGACCTGATTTCAGAATCTTCCTCCTGACCTTCAAGGTCCTAATCGGATTATCTTTCCCCTGACATTTCCAGCCCCATTACTCAACATACACCATCACACCCTTCACGCTGGGCTCTTAACTGTCCCTGGATTCAGTAACTAAACTCCTTTGAGGATACAGCATTTGGCCACAGAGCTCTTCTCCTTTGGCACAAACCTCCAGTCCAAGGTCGCCAGGGTGGCTAAGTGCAGACTTTCAAATCCAGACTCAAATCTTTCTCCTCAGTTCTGTAGCAGTAAAAGTCCAGGCTTATCAAATGATGCCAAGTTTATTTCAGCTCATCTCCAGCTGCATATTCTTTTCATTTTTGGACTCCAGAGTAGCTTTACATGATTCACTATTCAAAGAAATCCTACTTATACTTCTCTTATACGCCTGTGCTAAAGCACTTGTTGGAGCTGCATCAAGGCTCAGCTCAACAAGCTGCACGCCTGTCTCTCTCTTTATAGCAAATGAGTGTCTCTCCCTTTCAGGTAAAGTCTGCGACACTGATTGATGAGACAAAGCATAACGAGTCCCCTTTAAGCAGTAAGCTGACACAGACCGTGTGTACAACTGTGCACCACTTAGTTTAATATAAATATTCACAAGGTAAAATTGCAGGCATTCAGATTAGTGTTGCATACATACTTGCACATTTCTTTATACACTGATCACACAAATTTGTAAATGTTACTGAGACTCTGGGTAAATTCAAGCTGCACTATATGACATGTTAAACTTAACACAGTTTTGCATTTTCACAACTGAACCAACCACAACGCACTGATTTTATTTTACACAAAGCACTGGTCTAACGCAGCCAAGAAAAGCACAATGACCATGCGCATTTTCCAACATGCTGACAGCTGCATAAAAGTTGCACAAAGCCAAATGCAAATGATTTCAAATATTTGCAATAAGATCTAAAGGAGTCATCATTTCCCTCCTTTCCTCTCCCTCTTACACAGTTGCATCAGTCTTCTTGAATGTAGTAACTGCAGCCTAAAGCCCCTCATTCCTTCCTGTATTGCAGGCTTTTTTGTGTCTGTAATCGTTCACTTTGTAACACGAATTCACTGAAAAGGCTGAAAGTCAAAATCCTCAGTCAGCTTTCAGTATAGGAGTTAAATCAGACCATGCTGCTGTAATTGAACATAACTCTCAATAGAGAGTTATGTTCAATTACAGCAGCCTTTTCTGCTGTACATATAACATGGTCTTCACCTGCAGCCACATCCTTGTTTTGTTAGGCAACACATCTTTGTCTGGGTCTTGGTTACTGTATAATACTCATTGGACAATAGGACTTTTTGTAATCGTTGGATGGAGATGCTTACATTCAGGGGCACCTCTTAAATCTCTGTGGTCTCCTTGTAGTCTGCGTCTTTCTGTGTGGTTTTCAATAGTTTTGCCTTTGCTTTTGTCAGACTGGCTGCGTTCCTGTGCGATGCTGCTGTCTCAAAATGTGTTCAGCTTAGTTTTTTCAATTTTTCTGTTACTCTGTTCGACTTAAAGCTTGCTGTTACCTCTGCATTTACTTTCTCGGGTTCTTTATTCAGAACTTATCATAGCACACAGTGCTACGATGCGTGTTAAGTTCAGGTTAGACTCCCTGCAAAAACTGTGCAGAGAGGGATGCTATGGGCAGCTGTAGGATGCAGAGCAACGGACACCTCCAAAAAATCAACAACACTGTTGTGCATCAGGCAAATTTGCTCAAAGCAGCACAATAAAGGACAAAAGAGACCAACCTGAAAACATTTCAGTTAATGATAAAAAAAAAAAAAGCACTACTGAGGTGTGGGAAAGGCATAGCTGCAGGTATGTAAATATGTCTAATGCTTCAAGGACCTTTTAACATTACAAGAAGATAACATAATTAAAATGCTATTTTTATGTTATAAGGTGGACATTAAAGAGGGTATTTAAAAAAAAACAAATTAACCAATTTACGCAATTTAAGTTTTGTTGAAGTAGGAGCGTTGTTTTCTCCCAAATGTATTTGGGAATCCCATGCTGCTTCTCTGCCAGCAAAATCACATAAAAACTATTTAAAAGAACCCAATAAATTTAGGTTCTCATCCAGATCAGGTTCTTTAAAACTGCTACATGCCTTTGTGCGGGTTCTGAAAGTGTCTCTGTCCCACACTTTTTTCTAGGCTTCATACTTTCGCCATCTTTCTGCCGAAACAAAAATTTGTATATTTGCATTTGATGGACAAGAATGAGAGCTGAAATATGTAGCAGAGCTGGGTGACCTATTATAGCTTTTATATATCGGGGGTGATGTGTTTATAATTCAAAGAATTTATACAGGAAAAATCTGCATATAGTCTTTTAAATATATATGCTTGCTGTTACCAGGTGGTCATTTTTTTTCCCAAATTTGAAAACTAAAGGGTTACAGCATTTCGTTTACAAAAAGTAAGCCTATTCAACTTAACCAGGTAACCAGCTGTAGGGAAATGGTCAAAAAAAGAACGTCACAATTTAAACTGTCCATTTTAGTATAAGTATGACTTTTTTTAAAATATCTGAACAAAAAAAGCGTATTTTTCCATGAATAAATATATAACAGACTAAATCATGTATCTTTTATCTGTCACAGTTTGGTCTGTTGTGACTTTGGGTTTTCCAGGCATCATCTGCAGTTATGAAATTTCAAACACATGAATGTGCTGGTCCTAAAACTAAAGCTGCATATTGAAAAAAGTCTGCAATAACCCACAAGTTTTATATTCGTTTTCTAGATAATTTGTCGTGTTTGCCTTAACGTGTGATATTCAGTCATGATTAAAAAACAACAACATCAAAAAACCCCAATAAATATTTTTTAAAGCCTATGCAGTCATATAGACGTATGCAGTCCTACATTGAAACCTTACCACTATACCCACTGGTACACTTTCATGCAGCTCTATTAACTAAACTTAAACTTACAGCTGCTTTTAAACACTTGAGACACATCTGCAGCTGAATGGGTGCTTTGGGCACTCGGGATGATTTTGTAGTTGTGCTTTTTGTGCATTTTATTATTCAAACAATTGATACAATAAATTTTTTATATATGTTCAGCTTCATGTTTTGCTTCTGTGCATTGTTAGTCGTCTCCGTTTGACAGGTACAGATTAGAGAAGTCTCTCAGGAGGCTCCTGACTTGGGCATTCTGGGGGTTTCCATCATCAGGGATCAGCTCTGGATTCAGAGCCAGATTTAAGACCTTTGTGGGGCTGAAAGCAGCAGAGCGGGTCTGTGCTGTGTGGAGACCCTCAATTGCGCTGGACAGCCAGAAGAGTCTCTTGAGACTCTGGATGGTTCGGCCGCGGTCGTGCATCAGCTGGTGTTCGGTCACAGCTCGGCGACTGCAGAAAGAAAACAGACAGCAGGAAGCAGCTGCTGGTCAGCGCACAGTCTCAAAGTTCATGCAGCAACCATCAATGACATGTTCTATCCAACACACGGATTCATTTATGGAAACAAAATCAGAGCCGCAAACGCAGCACAGCAAACTGGGTCCATTCATCTCTTAGCACATGAATACATTTTAAATGAGTGAAAACTGTTTTAGATTCAAAGTGACACCAAAAACAGAAAATGCGTAATAAATAAGTAATAGTTATTATTCATAAACTCTGAAATAAAGTGGGAACAGTGAGATCACCTGTCGCTTTGCTGGCCCTGGACTGTTGTAACAATGACAAGAAGCATGACAGCGAGCCACTGCACAGGCCTGTGGGACGTCTGCATCTTCTGCATGAAAACAGCAGCAAAGACAAAACACATTTAAACCTCTCATACGAAAGGTAAAAAACAAACCTTCTGAATGCACATCAGCTATTGCTGAAGGTTGGTGATACTGAACCCTGAGTTGCTTTTGATGGGTTCATCTATGGGAATGTTAGATTAAAAAAACCCATCCAGACATAGAAAACACTGCTTGTATATATGTGTGTGTGGATGGGTGAATGAGACATGCTACATAAAGCACTTTGAGAGCTTAGGTAGAGTTGAAAAGTGCTATAAGAACCAGCCCATTTACTTTATTTATTTATTGGAAACATTTTTCTTTCTTATGGATAAAAATCATCCACCAGTTCCCAGGAAAAAGGAGCACAAGCTCAACAAACCGAGGAAAATGAAATTTTCTTCAGTAGAGATGAGTCGTTTTCACACATGAACTGCAGGAGAATCGTTTATGGGCATTTTCCACAGTGGTCTCCTCTGACATGCAGCACACAGCAGGAAGTAGAGCACCTCAGACACTTTAGCGCTGCTGGAAATCCTCGGTGTGTTTTAGGCCTGCACAGAGCACGCAGGAGCACAATGCCCACTCGCAGCGGTTAGCTGCACTATATGGAGTGATGCATTATGACATCACATAAATGTCAGACTGAATCTGACATTTGTGTTCTCGTGCTTGTGTGTCAGGTAAACTGTGGAAATGTTTAGTTCAGCGGTGTACGTGTGAGCGAGTGAGTGCGTTTTTCTTGTGGCTATGATTAGGTGCCCGAGTCTATTCAGCAACTGCGCCACATTTTTATCCCCAATCCCCACGATCCGCATACTGAGACAATGTCCAAGCTTTTGATTGGCTCTCAAATCAGGAGCCCATGAGTCTCATGAGAAAAGTGACACTCAATAAGAAATGTGCTGATCTGTGGATGCATCCCTACTCAAAGATAATCAGCAGACAGAAATGCAGCTAAAATTAAAGTTAACAAGTTCTTCTGAATGAAAAGAGAACATGGGAACATGCAAAGACTTTTGCATGAGAATAAGCCTCCCATTTAAGCTTATCGTATTTTCTGATTAGAGTTTAAAAACTTGTCTTCAAATAAACTGCTAAATAATAACCTGTAACGCACTCCTTGCCCTATTTAGATAGCTGCCAACAGACCTTTAACCCATTACCAGGTCCTGACCACTTCTTATGGAACCACTGAGTTATGCAAGTCACTGAAATATAACAATACAGAAAATATAAGAT
Organism: Aulonocara stuartgranti; assembly: GCF_965226115.1. Classification (NCBI taxonomy): domain Eukaryota; kingdom Metazoa; phylum Chordata; class Actinopteri; order Cichliformes; family Cichlidae; genus Aulonocara; species Aulonocara stuartgranti. Next base: position 10,827,427 of record NC_138943.1, read on the forward strand.
ATTACTTTAGGTGTCTGCTAAGAAGAACAACTTATATTTACAGAATATGCTATTTACATCTGCTTTTCTTTCATTTCCTGTAAATATAAAAGCACAGTAATCAGCCTGAAAAATACCAGAAATAAATGTGCTTGTAGAATATGAACACAAAGCATCGTTTATGAAGGTTTTGATTGTGTTTTAATGTTTGATGATGTGGACAATCTGGATGAATCTGATTCTAAGTGTTGGAGGATATTTTTGGCTTCATTAGTGGATGCAACCAAGTTATCTTCCACTACCTCACAAAGAGATAATTCTGTGAACCTACAAACAACAAAGAGTTCTCCACACATCTGATTCCTCTGCAGCCATTCATTTTTTTCCCCCAGCATCAGAATCCAGAATGAACACAGCTGCTGTTTTCTGCCTCGAAGCAAACTACAAACTTTTCACAAAGCTGGAAGATCGGCTGTATGCAGAGAAAGGTGTGACGGGTAAGTCATGATGAGCTAATGATCTCCCAAAGTCAAAGACAAATCAAGCTGATGGATCCTACTCCATCTGGGCTTCGGGTTCAACACACAAAAAAGAAAAAACACGTAAAACGAGCATGCAAACGTTCCCGATATTGTCTGTTTCGTCCACGTTGGGTCGGTCTGTCCACAACAAGAAACTGCTTCAGTTTTCTTTAAATGAATCTGGATTTCATATCAATTTCAATTTTATAAAGTTCAATTTACTTTTAACTGTTTGACTGACACAGAAAAAATAAACACCAGCAACATTTAAGTACAAAAAAATGAATCAAATTAAAAACTAAAAAACTATCATATGAAACAAAAATTAACTAAAAGCTTCTTTAAAGTAATCCGACTCTTAAAGAGGTACTTACATTTCCCGTGTTTGCGACTGCAGTACTTCGGCTGATTAGACACTAAACTGACTTCAGATTCAATCTCGAGACCTTTTATAAAGCCCTCTCCGTCACACACACACGGACACACACTTTACTCAGGCCTCCCACTCTCTTAATTGAAAATGGTTTGATTTGCTCCTGAAACAAACGTCAGCACCATCATCTCTGACATCTGTGATCTTTGTGTCTGAAGAGTGAGCAAAACATGGAAGCATTTTTTGGGGCTTATTCATGTTAATAATTTGATCCCAAGTGTGACAGTGGAGGAGGTTTACACACTTATACATGCTCTTTACATAAGCAGGTGTTTTCAAAAGGAGGATGAAATTCAATTGAGGGATTATCATTTTTCTATTTTCTGGTCTAATCCCCTCTGGTTCCTCTTGCAGACTCACGCTGGCTACTAAGAAATGGGGCTGAATGTTTGTATTGATGTTGAGGGTGAAGACACGGAGAGGAATGAGTCAGCGTGAATGACGCGAGCGTCAGCAAACCGCCTGCCAGTTCAGCTCTAAACTTTGCTAAATGATCTGTCTGCAGTTAAGATGTTTGTCGCCTGGAGCTCCGCTCCACATTATGACCACCGTCACTAATGAACCCAAACAAACTGGAGTCACTGGTTGCTGTGGTGGCGCCGCAGTCGCCATTAGAAATGCAGTCATCGTGACAACATCTTGCAGGGCGAGTTTCCCTCAGCGAGAAATGTGGGCTGCCATCGGAGGCTCGTGGGTGGAGAGATGGGAGTGAGAAGAAGTGATTTAGGTCATTAAGGAGTAATTGATGGCAGTGTGAAGAAACTCAGAGACGGACAGCAAGGGAGGAGTCGTGAGGGTGAAAGAAACCAGACAAGAAACTAATCAGCCCGATGGAGGTTAATTTCTCACAGCAGGAAGTGAGTGTTTACATGACTCACGTCCAAACCCAGTACTCAAATTCTGTTTTATATAGAAGACTCATTGTTAAACATTCACAATGGATTAGCACTGTTGCCTGGGTTTGAATCCACTGGCCAGCCGAGGCCTGTGCAGGTTCTCTTCAGGTACTTGGGCTTCCTTAAAAAGGCATGCATGCAGGTTAATTGGTGATTTTAAATTTGCATGTAAGCCAGTGGCTATGTGATAGTGATCTTTCTAGGATATATGCAGTGTATCTATTCTACATAGCATCCAGTAAACAGATGTTCGTACAACAGATAAGGACGAGAGCACGTTGGTAAAGTGAAAACTGCATCTAGAACAGAAACAGCTGCATTATACTGCTAACACAACTCTTTACAAGCACCTGCACAGACAGCATGCTAATGCTAAGCTAGCCAGAAACCCGGAGTGATGCTGTGAATGTTGACCCCATCGCAGCAGCCAGACCCTGAACTTCCACAGTAACAACAGCAGAGATTAGCAGTCAGGGTGCAGCCTCTGTTTCTACCTGTTCATGTTTCTACAGTAGAATCACTGCAGTTAACCTTTTTAAGTCACTGTGCTGGTTTTCATCTTTGCCTTGTGTTGATACCTAAAATACTAAGACAAAGATCATGTGGTGTGTCCTCACAGGGACTGTAGCCCATAGGTTAATATTGTTAAATGCTAATTATATGAAAAGGCATTTCAGGCATTCTGTGTAACTTGTGTAATAACGACCCCCAACACGGATCACAACAATGAAGGGAACTACCTCCAACTCGCACAAACATTTGAACACAAAACTTATAATTAATTTACATGAATGTCTTTGATGTGCTGCTAAGAGATGGTGGTGACTCAAAGTGGAGCTAATGAGAATCTAAGAGAATCGCAATCATAACTGATGTCAGTATTGGATTTGGAATTCTTATCAATTCCCATTCCTACTCCCACTGTATCTACTGTCCTGAAGTATTAACCTGGAATTAAGACACTACAGTTTTGTAGTGTTTTTTGGGCGTGTTTAATTTGCACAAGGTCGGCTCTGCCGTTCCTGTGTCTGTTTTGTACCAATGAGGCACTTTTAAGATGTCTCACTGTCCAACACATTACTGAAATTGGTAATTTTCTGGTAATCAGTTGTACAGATAACTGATTACATAATTTCCTTTGGGATAAATAAAGTATTCTGATATCTGCTGGTCTCACAGTCGCTATGACAGATATATGAGATACAGCTCATACAACAAAAACCATGACCTGGGGATCATACCAGTTGCTTGGCTGTTACGCACTAACAGTGGTTTACCAAATTATCTGTCTTTGATTCTCGCATGAATCAAAGGTTTGCAGCAGTTCCAACAAGTATCCAAATGCGGGGGGGGGGATTTAATACTAAGATGATTCAAAGCTGCAGAAAAATAGTAAACAGGAAAAATAACAAACAAACCCAAAAACAATGAATCCACCAAGGCAGAAAAAAAGAACAGGCAGCAGAGTGAGAACAGGAGAAACCGATGAGAGTAAAAAAAATAGAAAAAGACAAAGTAAAAACAAACAAACAAACAAACACAGAAAGATATCCTTTCAAAATAAAAGAGGAATCTACAGAAATGTGTAAAATTCTGTCGTGAACCACAATGTTCAGATAAGGTCTATAAATACCAGTGAAGCACAATGAAAGTTACAGATTCTTAAAAGAAATAGAGACAGAGAAGTTCAAGCATGAGTAAAATCAGGAACACTTTCCTGTGAAAGTTTTAAGACAACTTAAAGGAAGTCTCTGACTCAGCAAACCAGATTTCCTTCAGTAGAGCACTCCTCGCCTCGAGGTGCTTCTATAAATCTCCTGTCCTCTTTAGTTTTAGTTGTGCTGTATTTCAGTCTGGGCTGAATGTTGTTTAAGCTACTACAGATACCTGATAAAGGAACTGTGTTTATACACAGTTCCCAGACGACAGCGTTTCCAGGGAAGTTCTTGCATGTTTTGACAAGATAATGCTAATCTTCATAATTTAGCTTTACTGTACACTTTCTCATTTTAAAAATGTGATGTGTTTTCTTTGTTCAGTTGTAAATAAAAAAGGGGTTGCATTTTGTTTTTACAGTTTACAGAGCGTCCCAGCGTTTTTGGAAGCGGGGTTGTAAAATTGTATATTTGTCCAATTACTTCTGAGCATCTGAAAATGTGAGACTATATGTATAAACAAGAGTGTAACTCCTAAAAAGTTAATGCAATACTTTTGTTAAAGCCGTCAGTTAAAGCTAAAAGTCTGCATGTCAATCGCATCCTGATGGTGAAGATAAGTTTCCACTTCTAGAACAGACAGAGGGAAAAAACAATGCGCCCAAGCAAAGGACCTTAAAAGGGTCATTTTTAAGGTCCTTTAAAGTGTTTCTGGCTCAGACGCACACAGCAGTGAGCTCGTCCCATCAAATCACAGCCACCTTCACTCACAGCCTGCAGGCTCTTTAAGCAGCAGAGGAGATCCTTGGTGTAGTTGTTCAGGAAAAGGCACCAGGAAATACAAATGGACAAATTATGGGCCACATGGAAGAGAGAAGGAGAATTACCGTGGGCCATAACACACCCACACCAGCTTTTCTCAAACCTTTTGCGACACACCACCTCGGAAAAATTATTAATAATAAAAAAGATGGAATTTTTAGTTAAATAATGATTGCCGCTGATAGCAACAGTAAACTGTTTATTTATTTCTCCCTAAAAAACCCCAAAAAAACATAACCAATATTTCAACATGCAGTGGCTGTGCCCCATCGTTTGGGACGATATCCTCACCTGTAAAGCAACCTGCATCCACATGGAGGCAGTGTTGTACTGAGCAGCTGAGTGTTGCTCATGAACCACCAAACAGCAGGTTTAAGACACTGCAACACTAAATTCATTTGCTGAGTAACATACAGTAAAATACATTAGGACTGCTCAGTAACGCCCCATAGAGGCAGCAGCGTTCATTACAGTCACAACATGAGCAAACATCTTGATTCTGTCCTTCTTACTGTCTTGATGCATGCTCAATCGTTCAGGTAAGTAAATCCCAAAAGGTTGATTCTGTTCATCTGGACGTAGAGTTTTCAGTGGGAGAAACGTTTCGTCACTCATCCAAGTGACTTCTTCAGTCTCAGCTGACTGCAGGTTTCCCCAACCGTATAAACAGGTTTATACAGTTTATACTGTTTTGTTTATAAAAAAAACAACAAAACAGTCTATGCAATACTTTTATTAAAACCCTCAAATTAAAGCTGATGGTCTGCACATCAATCACATCTTGATTGTTTGATTTAAAATGTAATCTAACTGTAAGTGTCACATGCAACTGGCACGGCCTCGGGCAATGTGCACAAGATCTTTCTCTTGGCATTTTTGTCTCTCGGTCCTTGAATCACTCAGGTCTCAAAGAACAGAGCCAAAAGGATATACACCTGCACAATGAAAAGCACTACATCAAAACACTTTAAATGCAACACCTTTTTAACGTTTATGAAAAGCACGAGCAGCTAATACACGGTGTATAACAGAGTCTAATGTACCTGCATTGGTCAACAACTATGAATTCTCTTAAAGACAAATCGCATTGTTACCATGACGTTACTATTGTTTGTTTGTTTTTTGTTTGTTTGTTTTTCTAAGCCTCAAAACCATCAGCTGATTTGGTTAGAAAGCTGCATCCATAAATATCTATGTGCAAGGCACTATCAAGTGCCAATCAGTTGTTTTATAATTTTATTCAATAGGAGCCCGGCAACAGATGGGTGACCTGCCCAGGCTGTACCCCGCCACTCGCCCTGTGGCAGCTGGGATAAGCTTGGTGTTTCCTCTGCAGTGACTGCTCCCTGCTCCACTCTGTGTTACTGGCCAGGAGCAAATATACACATGTTGATTTAGCCATCTTTGAGAATCAATAATCCATTCCTAACCTGGGTTTGACCAACACCTAACTGTCAAACAATTATTATGCATTCAGACCGAAGTGAAGTGAAAATCTGTGAACATTTGCCCCTAACTCCGAACTGGTGGAAGAGTGCACCCTGACTTGTTTTTCCTCACTTTTCTCCCAGCTTTTATTTTCTTCCTTTGTCTACATAAAAGAAAAGTTTAATCACACAGTAGGTGCCAAAAATGATTACATGTGCCCCACCTAGTGGCTGGAAAAGGAGATAAAGGTAAGTGATGCTACCTGGAGGCTGTGGCTGGTAGTGATGTGTCGGTGGCAAACGAAATGGCTCTTAGAGCCGGGTCTTTGAAGTGAACGCCGTGAGCCGACTCCTTATCGCGAGCCGTGGGGCTTTTTTTCCTTTTCTGTCCCTCTCTCTCGTGCATCTCTCGTAATTGAAGTGATCTAGGTAGCTCTGTTTTGGAAGTTCAGTTAACGCTAGAAATGTGTTTTGGAGTTTGTACCAGTTTCCAGAGGTGGGACCAAGTCATTGTTTTGCAAGTCTCAAGTAAGTCTCAAGTCTTTATCCTCAAGTCTCAAGTCAAGTCTCAAGTAATGTCAGGCAAGTCAGAGTCGAGTCTCAAGTCACTGGTGTAAAAGTCCGAGTCAAGTCACAAGTCTGAAACTTTGAATTTCAAGTCCTTTCGAGTCTTTAAAATAAAAAAACAACGAAAAAATAATGTTGCAGTTATGCTAAATGTAAATATTAGACCATGTAATTTTAAAATCTGTGTTTTTCTCAACACATGACAAAATAGTGAACTTAGAAAATATACACAAATTGTGAAATTGCACCTCTTTAAAATGCAGCTCAATTAAACTTAGCTCCAAGAATAATTTTCACCGACAGTTCTGAGATAAGCTGCATGTCATTCTTGGATGCGGTTGTAGGACCGGCTTTAAAATCGCATGACAAAAATATCATACACATTAAAAAAACTGCATCACCAACGTAGCCTGGACAACATTTGCTAGTTAGATGAAGTCAGCTATCTCATCGTAGCATATTTATATGCATATTTATAATCGTACGGTTCTTGGAGTGAGTGCATACACTCATGAAGTTTAGTAACTTCAGCTCACTGCAACAAGCCCAGGTACAGTTTACCGACGGATGGGTACAGGACCTTGAAATGCACCGTGTAGAACGAAAGACCATCGTACGTATCATAAGTTTACCAGTCTCACAAATCGTCGTCATAAATACACATTCGTTAACCGTTTATTAATAGGACCTTTGAGCTCAACGGTAATTAATTAGTAGTGGAAATAATTTCTGGTAGCATCACAGAAATGTAGCAGTGACAATAATACTGTATGCTGTAATCGTACTGGGCAATTAGTGATACAAAAAACCTGTTTTATCCTGTGAATAAAAGTATATGTTTTTGTCAATGTACCATAATAACAGAGGCGAAACGCAATATTGTGTCAGGACAATTCACTATTTATGCACAATAAATAAAGGAGCATAGCGCGACAATTTCTGTTCAGCGCCAGACTTGCTTGTAACCTATATCACCAATTATGTTATGAAAATGACGTATTAAGTACTAAAAAACACTGACCTTCGTGTAAATGCTTGGAGCAGACTAACCTGTGAGCTGGAGTGTTCTGGGACGTTATATTTGGTCTTAGAATGGCTGCAATCCAGGCCATCCGTCGCCTCTTTGTTACTTCGGAAACATGGCTCGAACAATTTCTCTTCAACGAGGTAATCCGATAACAACCGATCTCTTTACCCGTCGGCTTCCCGTGGCTGTCATGCGACCGGCTATTGCAGTTAATAATACAACGGCTTCTTGTGTTTCTTTTTATCGCTGTATAACTGATTTTAATTGAAAGCCTGCGTGCGCTAGTACCGCTTGCCACGAGTTCCCAGAATCCTTTGCGGTTCTACCCGTGAATGACGTCACATTTTCAATCTCTATATAATATGCATGTTAAATTTTGTATTTGGGGTAAAATATCAAGTCTTTTCAAGTAAACCGGTTCAAGTCCAATTCAAGTCCCAAGTCATTGGTGTAAAAGTCCAAGTCAAGTCACAAGTCTTAGAACATTTTTTCAAGTCAAGTCTAAAGTCATAAAATTAATGACTCGAGTCTGACTCGAGTCCAAGTCATGTGACTCGAGTCCACACCTCTGGTTTGTACGTGCTTTGTCTCTAGGGGCCACCGTAAATATTTATATATAAACATTAGGGGTGCAACAATACTCGTATCGATATTGAACCGTTCGATACAGTGCTTTTGGTTCGGTACGCATATGTATCGAACAATACAAAATTTTTAATTTATTTGATCAACTTTCCTTCTGACGATGCTGTCTGTGTTGAGCGCTCAGTGGATCTGCGCTCGACAGTGCAGCCTAGGCGGAGTAGTCGAACGCAGATTCACTGAGCGCAGGGCAAGCTAGCGAGACAGAAGTTAAGCTCTCCTTGCAACATGGCAACTTGAACCTCCCCCACCCTCATTCAGATCTGGCGTTTGGAACTATTTTGGTTTTCATGTGACGTATGACCCTGAAGGTAAGCGCGTCATGGACTAAAGTAAAACAGTATGTTGGATGTGCCATGCAATGCTCAATTACATGGGTGGGAGCTAGTGTGTTAGCGCAGTTAGCTCGTTAACGTGTTGGCCGTCCAGCCCCATGCATTTCTCTGTAATAAACTCTCTTTTCCAAAGATGAGTGATTCCTCAATCAGATACAGGGCTCGCAAAATCGCTAGCCCAACGTCCCGGAGCTAGCGATTTTTCCAGTCAGGCTACCAAAATCTATCTCTGTCCTGCCCGTCGGCCTATCATAGGAAGGAAAAATATATGTCAATGCTTTTGCATTCTTTCGGAAATGTAGCTGGGTAATTATGTCATTGGCATCGATGAGCCACTGTCAATATGTGACATATTGAAATCGCGTTTGAATTTGCGCTTGTTTTTTTGCTTTCACTTTGCAATCGCGTGAACTGTGTATAGAGAGCGACATAATTTGTGCACCAATTCCTCTGACATCGTCTTATCAATCGTTAGCTTACTACGCAAACATGACAAGTGAAATCTCCTGCAGCAAGTTTAAACATGTGAGAGGTTGATCGCGCAGAGAATCGCTGAGCGTTATGTGAGTGCGTGTGTAAAAGCAGCAGGATATATATTTTAGTTCTGCTGAGCCAAATAAGACAGGTCAGGGTGAAGAAGTGACAGCCAAAGAAAAGCTTACCACAAAACGGAGAAGTTATGACAAATCAGACTATGAGGCAAAAAGAAAGTGCAGCTTTATGGTTTCATGGACAAAAGAATTTCTGTGGCTGCGATATGACGAGCTAAATAACCAGGGCTGCACATAAGTGGTCTGTGTAAATGACCTCATTAATATTTGGTAAAGTGTTTTGTAAACTTATGAGTGGCTATTATATTGTTGGAGTGAATGCTTTTATTTTGAAAGTCACAGAGCGACAAGGTGCCGTAAATCAAGTGGCGTAAACCATATGGCAGAAGCGCGAGTTTTAATGCACAGAGAGAAGGTGTGCTCTATGGTTAATGGACGGGAATGGGAAAAAGAACGGCTATTAAGGTGCAACACTGAGTCAAAAGCAGTTTCTTAGCACCTGGTTGATGAGGGAACAAGGTTTGTAACAAAGTTTGTCCTGTAGATATGTATTTTGTTGTTTTAAGGAGCATATAGCTGCTGACCGCTACTAAGCATAAAGGCTAAGTTTCCACCCACTAGAGGGCGCTAACGTACCTCGTCATGTTTAGGCAGCGATGCAACGATTTCCCTGTTATATGCAATAATTTACAAGTTTTAGTGTTATTTGTTATGTAAGGTAAGGAGAATTAATTTGTGATTAATGAATAAGTCAAAAGGTTAAAGGTAACACACTGTTTGATTTACTAATAGTCTTTTATTCTGTATGTTGTAGCTCTTACGGTGTGTTCACATACACGGCTGTTTAATAAAAGGATTGTGAACCATCAGTTTGAGAGACCATCTTTTCAACCGGGGATGCTACAGTCTGCAGGTGCGCATTCGCTGTCAAAATAAAAAATGCGCACAAGATAAGAAGTTGCAACGCGTGTTTGCGTACATAAGATTTTCAGGAGGAGGACAGACATTTGTTTAGAACTCTTAAAGATGTCGAGGAAGCTCCTTTAAGCAATTACTGTGATGTTCCTCCACCTCCAAAGAAATGTCAGGAGTCCGAACCACAAAAGAAGCGCGTATTCTCGGAAAAGTGGTTGCAGGAGGTGAGCTGGCTTCAAACAAATGAACGCACAGAGATGTGGTCCAGAATGAGCCGTGAAAATTTAATAAATGACAAATTAAAAAGGCATGAACATTTTTTTTGTATCGAGAAAATATCGAACCGTGACACCAAAGTATCGAACCGAACCGTTAATTTTGTGTATCGTTGCACCCCTAATAAACATATATAAATAAAACCACTTTTTTTTACATTAGTAATTCCTTTTGTGCATAATTTTATATTATTGTTAATAATAAATTAATTAAAGCAACAAAACAACCCGAAGAGCCGGTTGGGAGCCGACTCTTTTTAGTGAGTCGAGCCGAAAGAGCCGGTTCTCTAAAAAGAGCTGTAAATCTCATCACTAGTTGCTGGAGCAGGAAGACAGTCTTTGACCTCACAAGATCAAGACCTCTACAGACACTGCTCCTTATTTCACACAATCCTTAGTTAGTCTTTGAAATCCTTATTTTTAGTTTAGTTTGGTAATGTTTGCATTTATTGCAAAAATTAATACTGCTTAATCTTGGCAACAACGCTTCTCTGTGGACCTTGGATTATTTTGGACATAAAGAGTCAGTCACTGTCTGTGGCATCAGGTGAATCCAGTCTTTGGGAGAGTCTCTGCTAAAAGAGTTTTGTGACCCAAATTTTTCTCCAAGGTTTAAACAGTGAAGTCAGGTTGATTTCCGTAGACTTTGTTCAGCAAAAGATGAATTCAAAGCCACAGGAAGTCATTCCTGCCTGCGGCCATCAAACTTTATAACTCCTTCTTGTGATACCTGGACTAATTTTACTTTTCTGTACTATCCATGTAGTATTTCTAATATTTAATTCTAATTTAACACATCACTTTGACTGCTTTTATTCATTTTTGTTTTATATATTGAGATTCCTTTTTCTATCTTCTCCCAGGATTATTAAATACCCCTGAGTCTGTGAATGCACCATTACTCCAACCTAGCCCAACCGTTATCTCTAAAACCAAGTGTTGCCTTCAAATAGGCCTTTGAAGGGGCAGGCCAGCCAAACAGTTCCAGCTTTTACAAAGGCAACTCTGATGGACTAAACCTTTGAGACTGTTATGGTTGCAAAAGCACATAAATCTGCGCACACACTGAAATACACACATGCGCACTCAGAGATAAATGCACAAATGCTTTTGCTTCAACGATGACCTCATGTAAACCTCTAATTTGTAGATACTTTCATGCAGGCAGCGATGTGAAATGACACACACTGTATACAGTAGTGAGTAGTAGTTTATCTAAAAGCCACTGAGGTTAAGAAAAGGCAACCAGATGTGGAAAGATGCAAACTCACTCAGGTTTTATGACCCCTGCGGTGCTTTTTATGATCGCCTTCGTGTGATGCATTAAGGGGACATCTGTAAATAAGAGCTCTTACAAAACAGTCTGGTTTTCATCCCCCCCAGCAGGTTCAGGTCTAGTTTTATTTTTAAAAAAACCTGACATTCAAAATCTGACAAAAAATAAAATAAAATAAAATCACAAGCTGACACAGCTTTATTTCAAATTTCAATGGCTTTATTTTATGTGTATAGATTTGTATATATTTATATATATATATATATTTATATATTAGATATATATATATATCTTTATGTAACAACTTGTACTCAGTTGCTTGACTATCATCTTTTGTTCAGCTTAAGTTCAAACGACATGACACTAAGACCAAGGCATTCCACATGTTCATATTTTACAAAAGAGTAAAGAAAACGTGTGCGCGCGTGTATGTGCATCTGTGTGCACACAGCTGCTGTACACAAACACACACACACACACACGCGTGCACACACACACACACACACACACACACACACAGACATATATCAGTGTACAGGTGGTGTCGTGGTTCTGTCTGTACAAAGAACTGGAACACAAAAAGCAGATAAAGACGGAGACGAGCGGACAGAGTGAGAGCGCGAGGGAGAGAAACCGGATGAACCACTGGAGGCGAACTGAAGGATTCTGTTGCATAGATTGAAGCAAACAGGAGGAGGGTGTCTGACAGGAACGGACAGGATGGGAGTGAACAACAGGGAAGGTGACACACACACACGCACTGAGGAAACACACCTTTGTCGAGCCAATACATCCACACGAACACACTCACTCAGGGAAGCACAGGACATTTTATTTTGGCTCAAACAACAAACCACCGCTGCGGCTCAGAGTCTAGCAGACAGGACCGAAGACACAGAGGTCACGACCTCTGCGTTTCAGCTGATGGAAAGCTAAAGGACCACCAAAGCTGTTACACCTCATTCAAAGGGGGACACCAAATGTTTTGTGCTAAACTCCATGTCTGTCCGTCCAATAAAGTGTCCAGATATTTCACTAAAATGTCACCCTCGTGTTAGCACTGAAGGGAAAGTCAGTGTGAAGGATTTTTCTTTTAGGGAGTCTGATCGCCACTGTGGCCGACCAGATCTGTGGACGCCACGAAGCCAGCCAGGCTCCCTCATCTATCACGGTGTTCCTTTATCCCAGAGGGAGAAGATTCCCTGTCCGAGAATCACGAATGTTTGTGCAGAGATTTCAGTTCTGACAGAGCGTCCAACGGTTACTCCGATATTCTAGTCTGGACCAAAGCAGCCGACCAGATAACCAACACTGGTCAGCTGTGATGATAGAGCACGGTTGAATTTTGGGATTTTTATCTTTGTTTAATCTCGTCGCATCACGTGTTTTTTGTAAAGCACTTTTTAACATTGTTTTGATTCATATTAATTCAACTAAAGCTGAAAAGTATTACAACTTGGACACATAAACAGTGTTTTACAAGAAAGGAAGAAATGCAGTTTGGAACTTGTACATTTCACTACTTTTAGGCATTAATGTCATGTGAGAAACAGAACGCTGATAACAGAGTTGCAGACTTAATAAGGATCAAAATAATTAGAGACAAACATTTTATCTTTGCTTGCGCTGGGGGCTGAATTGTGTTCATGACCTCAGTGTTGCTTTAATCCTGTCAGCGACCCTGCTGTCAGATTTCATGCTTCATGCACTTTAACCCAGTCCTTTCCACTGTGATGCTAAATTCTACAGCCTGATAAAAACAAAATAAATAAACATTGAGTCCATAATTGTTTGTATCTAAGCTGCAGCTGTTTATTAATGTAGGCTTGAAGTAAAACGTTCTCTTTTGTGGAAACTGAAGGACTAAAGGATTTATTTTGTGTCTTCAAACAGGAAACGTTATGGCATTTTGCACGCTGCTCGACACAATTAGGTGCCGCTTGAGATTTTAACACTAAAATAGGGAACGTGGCTGTTTTTCTTTGTATTACATGGAGGGTAAATGAAAATGGGGAAACAAGGCAGAGCCCACATTTCACAGCTAAAAAAAACAGTTCAAATCCCTAAATCATATCACATGATGACTCCATTATCCTCCTTTTTCTGTCCAGCGTAGCCTGTAGAGAGATTCAGGAGGATAATGGATCGATGAATGTGATCGGTGGGATGAATGGACGCCCACCTGAACCACATCATGCTGAATGTTTCAGGCCTGTTTAATTGCCATCACCTTCCTCCCTCCTCCTCCTCTTACTGCACACAAGAGGGTGATGAGTTCAGTAGGGTCTGTAAAAGTGAGTGTTTGTGTGATATGAAAGAGAATAAGGAGAGGAGAGACGTGATGAGTGGACTTATGTGTTAAATGAGATGATGAAAAAAAAGAAGAACCTTCATCTTTCATCAATCCATCCACCAGAAGTCGCACAGTTTTAATTTCCTCAGTGTTTCACCTCACAGTGCACATACCCGTGTGTGTGTGTAATGCTGCATGTGTTGGGGGCCGCGTAACTGAGATTCATTTAGAAAACAAGTCAACATTTGGGATGTTTCATTCCATACTAAAACATGCAGAACACAGAACATTGAACACATATACTGAACAGTTAGTTTTATCCAAATGCAGTTTCTCTTTTTTCTGTTTGGTTTTTTTTTATCTTTTTTTTTTTTTTATCTTTTTTTCCCGTACAGAGTGATTTTAGGATACACAGAACACGACGGAAACCAATCGCACCAGGTTGGACATATTGCTTTAAACCACCAAATTTTGTATATATGTCATGCATGCCACATAGATGATATTATGTTTATACAAAAATAACACCAACGCCTATTACTGTGTATCATAGTAATTACAGAAAAAAACTTTCAGTCTTTTTTGCAATGAAGTTCAACTGAGAAACCTTATACATCTATGTATTTATATCTAATACACATATACATACAAATATATATTAGATATAAATACATAGATATACTATATAAATATATAGATATATATGTTAAATGGTTATGACTTTTCCAGCTGTGATATTCCAGTTCGACTGAACCCCCTTTTTTTTCTTTGTTAACGTTTGATGTGGTTGTGAAGGTTCTTTAAAGATTTCCTGTTGTGAAAAAAGGCAGTGCTCTGAAGAAGAAGAAGCAACGCAGTCAAAATGCAACAGTGACCGGATAAGACGCGAGTTCCTTCTCCATACAGAAGTCCTAATGAGGGAAGAAAAAAAAGAAGATCTGTGGCAAAATGAGATCTTATCTAGTCCAGAAATGAACTTTCGAAAAACTAAATCCAGGTGAGGATTTTCAGTCTGCTGAGTGTCGTGTGGACTGTTTTTTTGTTTGCGACGTGGCTGAAACCAGTAGCACAAACAGGCCGCCGCAGAGTCTCTGATTGCATGGCTCTGCTTGTGCAGCTGGCATGAGACGTGAGGGGCAACCAGTCCAAGCAGTCCAACACATGACCACCGCGGCCACAGTGAGGCGATGGCGAGAGCACGGGTGGGGGTGGGGGAGCACTCTTATCCAGACAGGAGGGAGGAGAAGCGAGGCGAGGGGAGGCGGTGACAAAGTTGTGCAGAAGAAAAAGACGACTTTGGCAGAACATTCTTAAAGCTTTGCTGGGTGATGATTGGCTGATTGCCCCCTCTCCCATTTCCTGTCACCGACACAGACAGCAGGTACACTTCATTCACTTATTTGACAATATTTACACTGTACTGACTCTAAGGAGGAGTGCAGGTGTTGAGCAGTTAGACAAAACAAAGAGGAAACACGTCATCATTTGGAGGGCGTGTCTCGTTTACAGCCAACGGACACGTGTCGGGAAGAGGAAGTGATGTCACCAGCGCTCTTAAGTTCCTTCTCTCTTCCCGGAAACAGTTTCTGAAAGCTGTTAGTCGCATATAAAACGGTGATGACCTCCACAGCTGCAGCTGTGTCCCTCCACAGGCTCCGCCTCCTCCAAGATCTGAATTTCATGACCACAAAAACAAACAAACTGTGGTCCAGGGCCGGATTGAAACTTCTTAGGGTTCTTACAGACAAGTCCCCCTTTACCCCCAATATGTAACCATGCACATTAATGCCTCAAGTAAATTCATAAAGCTCCTGCTGTACCTGGATGTTGTAATAAATATTAACTCTACAAAGTGAAGCCTCACCTTTATCAGTTTAACCAGTGACCGAGTCCTGAACACAAAGCCAAGTCGCTGTGGGCTCAAATACATTCAGTCTAACCTGGTTTGGGCAGAGCGCTAAATTTTAGAGCTAACCAGACCACGCCTTGTGACAATTTTGGACGAGGGCTCAAAGACTTACAGCAACACTAAGATTACCTAAAGCTTGACTTAGAGTACAGCACTGAATCCACACTCCATCCTGATGTGCACGACACAGGATTGGTCTACTCGGTGGTACCAAAGTCTTTCTTGAAGCAACTCACAGAACTCGTTATCCTGCAAGCCCTTACATGGGCATTTATTTTGAAAAAACAGCTTAAAAAGTCATTTTTCAACTTTGCCCCAGAATAAGATTTTCAATAAAGAAGTTAGACTTGTCCCACGATTCTTTCTCTCTCTGTCGCCTGTGTTTGCTGTGCATACACTGTAAAACCCATTGATTAGCACTCTGTTAATGCCTCTGTTGAACCAAATGTAATAGGCTGTGATTGTATCTAGTGCGATCACAATGCTAATGCAATGGCTGGTATTCTGCCAGTGTACATGGCATTTTCTCATTTTTACAGCTCAGTTCCCTTCTTCCTGCTTTAAAGTAAAAGTAACTGTTGTTCAGAGTCCAACGTGAGCAGCTCAGCTAGTAAAAGCAAAGATGGCCGCTCTGGGGTTTGTGGCAATTCAATGCAGAACTTCAAATTAAGCTTAAAGCCTTTGACCTTGAGTCTGGGAGGTCAGAGCTTGCTTTGTGATTTGGTCTGTCTCTGTACTGACTACAACTACATGGAGCTTACTTTCGGAGGTTTTTCTCGCAGAGGGGTTGGGAAGTCAATTTGGACAAAGGTGGGCGTGCCTTCACGGACCACGGCCCCTTCAAAACGGAGGCGGAGCATGACGTGGGACACAGCTTTGATCCTCTTTAAAGTCATCAGCTCCGACACCTGCAAGCTGGAAAACAGCATCAATCCACTCATTCAAAGAAATCAGTCGCTGTAGCTTCAAAGCAGAGAAACAAACAAACCCAGAGGTTGGATAAATAATTATACACTCCCATTTAATGTTTGATACAGTTAGCTGATGCATTTTCTGAACTCTAATGGAGTTGGATAACTGCGAAAAATCACTTAAGGTGTAGTGTGTCACAACATCTCAGGTAAAGTGATTATACTCATGTAAAAGGGGGCTGATGGGACTAGACTGTTCAGATTCCAATTGATTGGGCGACAGGAAGTAAACAAGTCACTGCAGGTTTCTGAGCCCTAACGTCAGGTGACCAAGACGACACACGTGGCAGAAATATTTAGAGAGCTGTAAAAAGACAGAGTCCACGGTAGGTTCATCTCATTCATGTACGGTACTGTCACCAAACTCTTCAGCCTATACATATATATTCATATATCTCCAAAATATTAAAAAGTACTTAATATAAAAATACAGAAGAATTGTAAAAAATGAGCAAAACATTGAATTTTATATGAAAACCATGCAAGAAAGATTCCCCATTTAGTTAAATAGTAACTCTAAGATTCAGGAAAACAAGGGAGTGAAAGGGAAGTGGTCGGATGAGAGAAGCGCAGACGAACTGCCACCGACTCGCTTTTCATGTAAACATTGTAGAGGTCCTTTTAACTTGGTTCGGCAGTGACGACTGAAGATTTTTCTCCTTGTTTTTTTTCTTCTTTTGTTTCTTTTTTGGTCGTGTTTGAAGTAAAAGGGCCAGGGGAGGAGAGAGGGTGTGTGCTGGGACGGGGTTAGAAAGGGTGAGGGGTGAGAAAGTCCAAAGCAAACCTCGATAACAATGAGATTTAAAAAAAAAAAAATCAATACAGACAACCTATAAAATATGGCTCTGAGTTACATAGAAAAAGCTCATCAGTGGGGAAACCTAGTCATGACAAAAGTTGGAAATATGGCAGTAGTAGCACATTACTTCAATAACGTGTCCTAGTTCAGAGATAGGTTGATGGCTGCTAGTCAGACTAAGAGGGGATTAGACGCACCGCTGCTTCTGATTGGAGGATGAGTCTTTCTTCTTTTAAGACAGTAATCTGCAGACAAGCAGGAAGTACTAAGCGGCAGCAGGAACACAGTGGATTTTAATCTATGGGCTGACTGGTGACATCATCAGTCTCCCGTAAACCTCAGCATGGCCGCCACACTGATGCCTGCCAATCAGACACAGCAGAGAAGAGAGCAATGATGTTGATGGTGAAGATCAAACATCTTCTCCGCTCCTGGCTGTGTGATGTCACTGACAGCTGATTTAAGTTTATGTTATAAAGTTATAAAGTCTGAGAAAGGAGCTAAGATTTGTCTTAAACACAGGCAGACGGTCCAGACGCTGTTTAAAGCTCCATTTACTTCCTGTCTTTGCCCCAAAAACAGACTTGTCAGCGGTGCAGTCGTTTTCTGTTTAACACGCGTTTAAACTCACTTCTTTTACCAGCGCCACAGTCAGAGTGCAAAAATGTGAGTGACACCAACAGATGTGAGCTGCCCGTAGGCTTAAAATGCTTCAGATTCACTGATAGCAAAACTAAACTTTGTGGCAAGCCTACATTCTGTATCGACCTGTATCCCCATGTGATGTCTGTGTTGTGTGTGTAAGGTCGGGGGGGGGGGTCCCATTTCACTGCAGGGCAACCTGCACGTGGCGAATTAAGCCTTGATTGATTGATTGATTGATTGATTGATTGACATTCATGGGTCCAGACATGAAGCACTAAGAGTACAATCTGACCTCTGACAGAGACGATCTTTAAGAAATGGGTAGAAGACTAAATAAGATTTGAAATGCTTTACCTAAACTTTTCCTTGAACAAACTAAAAGGTTAATACTCCTTCATCCTCTGAAGGAAATGTTTACTCTTTAAGCAAATACCCTAAGAAGTTAGTTGTGATCAATTGTAACTTGCTGATGGTGGGCGGGTTTTGTCTAATACGAGCCTGTCGGAGTGTAGAGTGAGGAGACACAAACGAGAGTTACAGTTTTCACACCTATCGGTATGCAAACATCTGCTTGGGAGTGACATAAATTTGGTCAGCAAAGGGTCACGTCCCTGTGCCCGGTGTATCGAGAGGACAACCGTGATTCCTCTCAGAGGAAGAGCACCGACTTAACCTCGGTGTCCAGGTGCGAGTATTACAAGACCAGAGATGAGAATGCATGTGTTTTAGTCTGTCTCTATCCATGTATTACTATTTTGATTGTATTCAACCTCTCCTAGCTGAAAGCATCTCTGTGCACAGCTGCCGACATGAGATTGGAGTGGGCCGGTCGCAGCCACGTGGCGAGCGAGCGACACGGTGGGGGTCGAGCAGTGGAAAAAACAGGCTGCAGCTTTTGTTTGTTGTCGTTGGCCCTCGGGGCTTTCCGTGTGTGTGGCGACCTCATCTTACCAGCGATACCTGTGTTGTGACAACACCGAGACAGACATTGGATTTCAGGGCTTTGTGACTTCGCATTACCCCGATACCGAAACTTTTATTGCACTCGCCTACTCTGAAACACACGCGGACGCCGGGGTATCGATTGTGTTAAACACCCTGATGGTTTCCTCTGCCAGAATATCGATGAGGCTGCCGTGGTAACAGGAGGTTCAGTCCTACAGACAGGAAGCTCATGGAGCTCTGAACAGACGCTGCTGCAGACGCACAAAGTTGAAACAGAATCCCGAATATTCATTCCTACTGTACGTTATCATGCGACTCAACACGAATTAAACAAAAACATGCATCCTACTAGAGACGGAAAACATGAACCACACTCCCGTTTCCTATCCTCACAGGGGACAAACTGGGGGAGGGGCAGAGAGAACCAGAACCCTGACTGGATGAGATGAGGTCAGAACCCCCACTGAGCAGAAAGCGAGCCCCCTCCAGACGCTGCCGTCTTCAGTATTTTTGGGTAGTAAACATTCTGTTCTTCCACATGCAACACAGCAGCTAAAAAAAAAAAAAAAAAGCAACACATACAGACACGATAAAGGGAAAAGCATTATTTTAACCTTGAAAGCTGTAGTGTCACACTCACAAGACATTCTCAGGAGTCTGAATCAACCATCGATTGACATTCGTTAGAAGGTTTCAAAAAGAAATCAAGATCAAGGTCTAAAAAAACAAACAAAACAAAACAAAAAACAACAATAATAATAATAAGGTTACATTTTTGCATTTGCCTAAAAATCTTCTGATCAACAAACCCGGCTTATAGCTGTGTAGAAGAGCGGAAGCGTATGTACATCTGATTCACTGCACTCTTTGAAAAGTTCGGTGCCGTTTGAGAACGCAGGAATGAAGCGAGTACAGAACACAACATGCTGCTGCTGCGAGTCCTGCAAGGATCGAATCCAATAAAGTTTAAAAGCTTTTCAAAAAGAATGTCAAGTTAAAAAAAACAAAAAAAGGAAGAAAAAAAACAAAACATGAATGGACTAGAAGAGGCCTTCCACTGTGGAGACTCTATCAGACTTACAGGCAGAACGACGCCACAGTCAGTATGAAAAACACAACGTGGCAGGAATGACTGAGGGGGGGGTGGAGACGATGTGAAGCATGTGTGTGTGCAGAATGAGTCATGACTCCCTTCCTCGGTGTGACAGTTCGGTTGGTGGGGTGACAGATGATGCTGATGAAGAGGAGAGAGGAGGAACTCAGATGGATTAATCGAGGTTGAGGGGGAAGGTGGTGGGCAAGTCTTCTCCTCCCCGGATCAATGATGAGGAGCTGGGGAGGGGGTCGATTTCGTCTCCAGTCTCCTTAATGGTGGGGATGCGAGCCTCCTCCTCCTCGGACAAGGGCACGAACTCAGGATGGGCCATGAAGTTGTGGATGGAGCTACGGGACTCTGGGCTCTCCAGCCCCGCGTACAGGGAGCTACGGAACGCATTCACCACCTTAATCTGAAACAAAGAGAGGAAACAAACGTCAGAGGAGGTCTCGTAGGTGGGCAGCCATTTCTACACAAACAAAAACAAAACTGGCAGCAGGGGCTGATGGGACACGTGGCGGTCGTGCGTCTGAATCTGGGCACGGAAATGAGAAAAGAAAAAAAACACAACGAGTGGAACAGCTGAATGAGAACACGGTTGGAAAGCTGAAAATATCCACAAAACATCAACGCAAAAAAGGTCAATGCTGGAGGCAGCTCATAGCAGGAAGTGCATCAAAAAAAAACACACAACAAAAACAAAAGCATCATCAGGGAGTCACATGTGGAGAAGCACTGAATCACAATCACCACAGTACGCACACCTGCACACAAGCACACACGTCTGCAGAGAGAGTTCGATTGATGCTTTCTCTACATCTATAATTCTGCTTTTTAATATCTGACAGTTAAATATTGATACGATGTGTCCAAAAGTCTGTGGACACCTTAGTTACAGTTAAACTGGGTTCTTAATGTATGAGCACATCGACAAAAGAATGCATCATCACATGTTTTATCTTTCTACACACGAACTTATGCCTAGTTAACTTTTAGCCATCACAGCCGACTTAACCTTAACAAAACCGCCACTGTAACCGTCACTTCACTAACATTCGAAAACCCCATTTAAACCAGCGCAGATCTCACAATTAGCAATGTTAACTAAATTTATCTGATGTGTTCATTTATCCCTGAGCTGGCACTCAGTCATCAAAACTTCCTGACAGAAGACGCTGCATGTTATCAACCCGCTCCCCCACTCGTCTAGCTCCAGATGTCGAAGCTGTATGCGCTCCCATTCAGCCACTGCAGTATTAATGAGGACGGATGCTGGCGCTGGGTGATGAGGCCTGACACACAGTGGGTGTTGTAGTTCTTTCCAGAGTGGATAGATTGGGGCTGGGCTCTGTTCCCCCCCCCTTTCTTTTCTACCAAACTGGAAAAATATTTACTAATAATTCTTTTTGTACATTGGGGAATCGTCACATTGTGTCACACTGAAAGAGTAATAGGATTACCTGAAACGTAATACAGACTACAAACATATTTGTTTTCAGATTTTCTCTCACTGGAAAGCAGGGGCTAACACCAGGACAAACGCACTCATACTACATAATACAGTAAAGGGTGTGAATGGTTTTGATTCACCCAGCCTTCGTGATCTCATACCTGATGAGAGATCACCCAAAATGACTCAAAAAACACATGCAAGTCTTTCGTTACATTTGTAAGAGATCAGTCTCTGAGAATGAATTCCTAAACTGAACCTTAAAAAATTTAAGCACAGTATGAAATGCATCTGTGGAGCTATTTGTTTAGACAAAACTCTTATTCTGCTGCCCAGTTTTAGATGACAAGTTTGTTAAATAAAAATTATACTGTAGGGGGGAAAAAAAAGGCATAATCACGAACACAGAAGTGTCTTTATTTGTATGGTGCTTAAATAGCTGATTAAAATTTCAGTTTCAGTAAATTTGTATTATTTTTAAAGCCATGAACCAATCACAGCGCTTCCCTGCACTGGGCAGCCTGAAATCACAAACCAAAAATATGTTTCCAATCAATAACTAATTAATAAATATGTCCAGTAAGGACAATGAGTGACGGGGGGGGGGGGGGGGGGGGGGTTCAGGTTCAGGCAATACAGCATCGCCTCGCATGATTATAGTCCCAAAACGGAAAAGCCTGGATCGGATTTGTCTTCTTTGTCTACAAAGAAGGTTTAATTAGCAGGAATGTCCCACAATGTAACAGTGACAGCAACAGTGGCCTAAAAACCCCCAAACATTTTCTTCTGAGAGATTCATTGGATGATTTTTAAATTTTAAACTGTGAAAGCAGTGTCCGCATTCCAGGAAAGTGTAATAAAACCATTTTTGCCACTAAAACCAACAATTAATATTAAATTTTATCCTCCCGAGTCGGTTCCTGCGTGTTAAAAGATTTCCCCAGTGGATGAAAGGGTTACTTTGAGTCAAAAAACGGGCTCCGACTGTGGTTTGTAGCCACTCCAGTTCTTGGCCTGATTGTTGGAAGCTGCACCATCTGTAGTTCTCAGCGCTTACCTGGGAAAGTGAAATCTGGAGGCTTGTGACTGGGAGGTCTAATCTGAATCTGGCTAAAATTTAACCTCAATGCATGATCTCGTCTATGCAAATAAGATATAAATACCATAAACTAACTGTCCTGCAGCAAACTGACTTTCTGGGGTCACTGCTGGTTGGAGGGCACGTTTTACCAACTCGGCTATGATGGCGTCAGAGAGAATACCGAAATATTTCAGCCGATCCCCGACCCCAGTAAACACCACACACATAACAAACACAATCTCACTATTAAGCATTTCTAATCACGTTCCGAGTGAGAATCGTTTTGTCCTCGGCCTGCTCTCCTCTCTCGGCCTAAAGTCGTTTTCTGTGTGATGAATCCGCAGAGGCTGCAGCTGATCACACTGATTTATACGCACCAGTAGACACTCTTCATTATAATTAATAACCCTGCAGTTCAAAGCTCTCTATTACTGAACCACAAGAGAGCTGCAGGCTGAGCTCTGCAGCTTAGAGCATGCATGCAACAACCACAAACACTCGTGCATACACAAAGCTCACAAGTTAAAAAGCTCTTGGCTGTTAAACCACGAGGGAGACTTGCTCAGCCTGACAGATTTAACCCTACACAGGATTAACCCATAAAATTATCTCGATGACCAGGATGTTGCCTCAGAGAAATAGAGGGGGGAAAAAAATCAACAAAGAAAATGGGACGGGGAAATGAGAGCGATTCATCGTCTCTTTCTCTTCTAGTAGGTCACACGTGCCTTTAGTGACTTGTCAGGCACCAAGTCTCATCATGGGTTAATAGATGCATGGTGAGTTTAATTCTTCATGCAAGATGGAAGTGATGGAAGTAATAACAAGAAAAAAAGATGAATATAAAAGCACAGGAAGGTGAAGTGGACAGCACATGGAAGCAGAGAGATGGAAACAGATCAGGTTGTCTGCAGGCTCTCTCAGTACTTTTTTCTCTGGCTTTTACAGTCAAACTGCAGTTCACACTGGTGTCTATTCAAAGCCGTAATGTACATACTGAACACTTTAGAAGGATTTAATAAAACACATTCAGTGTAATTTTTTCTGTACAATAGAGCTGAAAATGTTTGAATGTTCTAGAAATGCTGAACTGAATGAAAGAAACATCTGAATGCTGCAACAAATCATCTAAAAGAATCTTAAACCTTTGTTTCTCACTCGCACCACTGTTCGAATGAAGCAGGGTAACATGAAGCAAATTAGCAAGTTTTAAAGATGTTCACTTTTTCTCCAAATATGCTTTTTAATATCTTGTGATGTTCAGCTCTTACTATACTCACATCTTCAAACTTGTTTACTTATAGATTTCAGCAGCAGCATCACAGCTTTATTTGCGGTTTTAATTGCAGTGATTGCAAACGGAGCTTTTTCACCTCGCTGCTGGTTTACATTTAAAGCTCTCCACCAAACCTTTGGGGGGCTTTTATTGTAAAGCTGCGGTAGACAATACAACTTAGCCACGAGTATGATTAGAAGAGCTTTCTAAGCTATGCTCCTTGTGAAGGAAGGAAAGTAGAAAAGAAAGAAAAGTTTCTATTTAGTGAGCAGTTAATAAATAACCTAGACACACTCTTCACATGAAAAATTCCAGATCAGTTCAGGGCGTGCAGACACCCAGTTACGACAGCAGCAGTGCAGTGGCTTCAGTGTCGGTAAGTCATGCAACGTTCAAACAGAGGAAAAAAAAGACAGAGTCCAGCCTGGTGGAGCGTGCTGTTAGCTGGCCTCCAGTCACCGACTCACTGCCTGCAGTGGAGGAGGAAGCAGCAGCAGCGGGGGGCAGAGCCCCACCCGAGTTGGTGAGAGAGGAGGAGGAGCTAAGCCCTATGTGGGTGGGGCTAGAGAGAGTTTTGGCAGCAGTGGCGTCATTGTGCTGGCTGACGACGGACGGCTGGCGGCGCAGGGCACCGGGCACCGCCGCCTGGCTCGTCTGGAAGGTATAGACCACATCCATCTGAAGGAAGGACAGTCACAACACACTGTTAGAGAGCAGAGAGAGCAAGAAGACAGCACAGAGGAACAGACTTCTGCAGAGGTTAGAGACAGTGCAGTCTGACCTTTTAATTCATTCGGACGTAAAGAAGAGGTAGTGCAAGTACAGCGATGAAGACAAGCACATCTGATTAAATTACTCAATTTCAGGGTAGTTTACATTTAGTGTTAGCTGGCAGGAAACAGTGCAATGGCATTAGCTGATAAAATGTTGTGCATCAATCTACGATGAGACTCATCTATGTCATGCTTTGCTGCTAACAGCGTGACTGGGACTGTATCAGTCTGAATATGTCACACATTCAGTGGTAAGATTTTAAATTGTCCTGACAAAAGGGTGACGCTATGTTTTCAATGAAAGTTGGCACAGATTCTGAGCCTTTCCCTCTCATACTGACTTGAATTAATCATCCAACCACAAATATCAAAACTGTAAAAAAAATCATCTGATCAAAACCAACTAATATTTAATTTCATTCATCAAGATCAGTGCCGATGAAATAGACAGATTTTATTAAGTGGATCCTTTCCTTATTTTCTGTCATGTATGTATACACTGATGCTGAAAGGTCATTTTAAACTTTGCAAAGTTTCAAATAATGGATGATTTTGAATTGTGAATCATGGAACGCTTCTCTGTCAGAAGCTGGGTATCTACTGTCCCCACACTGAACAGACTGTATCCAGCATTTAAATTCAACAGTTAGTTTTACTGAAAGAAAGCAAATGGACATTATGGCAGTAAGAAACTTTCTGATTTTTCCATTGAGGTATTTCTTGCATATTTAGTACATTTGTTAAAGAAAAAGCAAAATAAAATATCAAATCTTCCAATGGGATAACCTCTGCAGTCCTTATCTGTGCTGCTGCAATACAGAAAAACTGAGCTACTGACACTTTTAGCAGGTAGAGACACTAGAATATGAAGGAGAAACAAAGATGAGAAAGAGATCAGGACAGAGGAGAAGTTGTAACAGCAAGGAGAAGTTTGAGAGCTGTCATTTAGTGTCAAAATGTGAAAATCCTCTGACAGAACGAAGGGATGAAGAAAGAAATGGAACAGTGAATAAAGAGCTTTTGAATCAGGCTTACGGCACTCTGAGAGAGAGAGAGCTGAGACAGGAGAAAGAGAAATGTGTCATTTGGAATGACTGATAAAGTTTCTGCAGCGAGGTGCTGCATGTAGCAATTATTCCCCCACTGTGTCTGACTGTTGAGGCGTTGAGCGGCACAACACTGCCCACCAGGATTAGAGAGGAAGAGGACAGGAAGAGGAGCGTGGAGAGATAAGAACCTAATTAGCTTGCAGCCTTTCGTCGCCTCCCTCTCCATCATCGCTTCCTCCCATCCTCCCATCCCGAGAGGACAACACTGATATTACAGATACACAGCCCCGAAGAGAAAAAGGAGAGCGTCCTCAGTTCTGTACAGGAGATCCGATGGCAGACAGAGAGAAGTGGAGGAGAAACATCCGCCTTTCACGACACCGATTTACGTGGACCGGGTGAAGATTATCGTAAACCGCACACGTGGATCAGGGTTTTCCGCTCCACCTGAAATCACACTTGCCCTCGCCTGTTCATTTGTACCCGCTCTGAAGCTTTCAATCAGATTATGTGATGAATGAGCATTTTAACCTCTAGACATTTACCAGCTCACCGGTAACACATCGATGGTTAGGGTTTTGTTTTAGCTTCATGCAAAACAGGCACGTTTTAAATGAAGTATCATTTATTAAATTTGATATTACCAGATTTGCCTACAGTTTCTATATGAAACCACCGACTTACTAAATAATTCATTTGTATTCTTACAGTTTTAGTCTGTTTGTGTGATAGATAGTGTATTTTGGATATTTAATAGTCTACTTTCCAGTTTTTTTTCTGAACAGCTGTTGAACACTTTGGCCATCACCTGCTGTTTTAATCAAGGTATAATGTATAACACAATAATAAAAAGGACAAATGATGGAGAAGCACCAGAGCTCTGGATTAAGAAGCTACACTTATTTGTTTTGGTGTTTTATTTGGAAGAGGTCTGGTTTAAAATGAAGTCTTATTTTCTGTCAGTTACAGAATTGAGTGAAGAAGCAGAGAGTCAGTGTTTCTGCAGAGGTCAAACTGAGAAACTCAAGACGACAAACCAGAAAAAATTCGCTATTATTATTCAGACCTGGTTACCCTCTGGCCTCAGTAAGTACAAGCAAGCCCACTGGTAAGAGGAAAACACCTGACCCCGCTGACTCCATGTGTGTGCGCGTGGGAGCGGAGCGATGACTGCTGTTACTGTAAGTGGGCGTTAGCATGGAGGCTAATGAAGCCCACAGAGACTGAATGGAACTGCCCGTGGACATGCTAAAGCTCAGTGAGCTGTCCTGTAGGAGGAGGATAACACAGACAAGTTCCAGCGTACGAAAACAGCGACTACTAAGAACACCAGCTAGATTTCAATCCAAATGCAATGTAGCATGAAGTTAGTTTACTGACATAATAATTCACTAATGACACTTACTCTCCAATTCTGATGGAAGAAAAAGATGATAGCATTCATGTTTTAAAATCCGGTTTATCTCTTCCTTTGATTAGAGGAGTGTTGACTCTTGTTTTTTCTTTGTCCGTGCTTTTTTTGCTCTCGGTCGCTCTTTTTGTTTACTTTGTGGTTTATTTTGTGACTTTTTTTTCCCTGACCCATGTTATTGGTTTGATTGTGTCTTATTGCTTTCTTTTTAACCCCTCTCTCTTCCTTGCTGTCTGAATTTAGTCGGAATTTCAATCAGTCTTTGCCAGGCTATTGCATTTTCAACTTCCTCTTGTTCCTCAGTCTTCCTTAGATTCACCCCATGTTTTAGATTCAGTGCTTTTTTTGGACTAACCAGCCTAATTGTGCTGCAGGTTTTCTAACTAACTTTCTCTTTACCCTTTCTGCGTGTCTGTCTCCGTGATTCTGTATTTGGGTCAACCTTGCGGTTCTTAGAAGTATTCCTAAAGATTTGCTCACTAAATCTGGCTTTGTTATTATTTAATCAGTAACTTTTTCAAAAAGCGTGACTTTTTAATTTCTTGTGGTTTCCCTCAGGTTACACAGGAATTGAAAGTCCAGATGGAAACAGGTGGATGGAGACACGCTTGCTGACATGACTGATTAATTTACTGACTAATGAAAGTACTCAGGAAGGTTTGTGCCGCTGTAGCAGTCTTTAATTTCTGTTTTTTAATAAAGTGGTTCTGTGCCGAAGCTCTGCAGCAGAGTGTGAAATTGACAGGACAACATCTGCAGTTGAGTGTGTGTGTTTAATCTTCAGTTCAATTCCACACACACACACAGACACACAGTGTGTGTCACAGAGGTGCCGACATGAAGCTGCAGTCGGAGATACAGCTACGGTAAACTTTTATCGAGAGTTCTGGTTGACTGCACTATGTTGTACAGTATACATATGATAAAGACTCTACAGGCTTCATTTGGTGTCTGATCTGAGATGGCTGCTGACAGAGTTTAGAGGCTCCACATGGAAAGTTTGCAGAGCCAATCAGGCTTTGCGGCACAGCTCCACGCACTCGTTAAATGTAGATACTGTGCTTTCTGTATATATTTTTTCTCCTAAGCGGCGGTCAGCTTGACTTCAAAGATTTTTTTACACCCTCCAGCTGTTAATTTCACCGTAAAGCAGCTTGATGCAGTTTACCACTTACTGCTTTTATCTCAGTAAGAGATGGTAAGGAGATTTCCATGTATCTGAAAAAAGGTCCTTTTTTCTTTTCTTGCAACGAGAAGAGAACGTCAATAAGAAAAAAGATGTACTGTACTGTGAGAGCGCAGAAAATGTGTAGAGCATTTTATGTTGAATGAAAGTGAACTTGTCGTTTTGCAACAGAGTCTGGCTGGTCACCAGTGGTGATAAGCCGATGCTTGAGGTGATGCTCTGCTTGAAAAACACAAATGATGTTCGAGAGATCTGAAATAAAAACTTTGGTAAGGAATTTGTTGATTGTGAACCAGATCAAAAATGGACCCGGTTGTTGGATTCCATCGATTGTGATGCATTCAGGTGTCTGCTGGAAAAAATATTTTTATTAAAGTCTCTCTTTGTCATCTTGATGAGAGAATGCCTCTCAAACAACAATTCAGATAAGACAATAGACCAAAAACAAAACAAGCCCTCAGCCGTTGCCATCAAAGGGGGAAACTGATAACAGAAGTAGGTGATAAAGTTAGACATGTCGAGGAGCCGTGGCGAGCATACCTGTGTCTGGATGCGGTTCAGACCTCTGAACCAGAGAATCTGGCCTCTCCTCAGCTCCATCTCGGCGTGGTCGATTTCATCCGTGCCTTCGTTCAGCTCCTCCTCGGGAATCTCCTCCTTTGTGATACCGTGACCGGCCTCCTTCAGGAACTTCAGGTGGTGTGTGGGGATGGCCGAGATCAGCTGAGGTTGAGAGAAAACCATCGTCAGCAGATCAGATCTGGTGGTGTTTACGCCAAATCAGCAGATGAAAACAGCTGACAATATCCGATAACATCGATGGTCGAACTGCATTATGGGAAATGTAGGATCTTTTGGAGTGTGACTGATTAAAGTCCACAGAAGTTAATAATTCACGTATTAATATGTGTAGTGTATAATGAATTAAAAAAAGCATGGTGTGCAGGGTGCTTTCCCAATCTAGGACCAAGACTTATGTGAGACAACAGGACTGAGGTGTTACTAAGAGGTTGTAGGAAGTATTTTGGGTAAAGTTTGGCAAATTTATTTAAAAAAATAAAAAGCTAACAAATGAACTCATTACTTATTAGCGCTTTCATTTTTTTTTTTTTTACTAACAAGCAAAATGTTGCTAAAGCTGCACTGAAGCTTGATTTGACCTCAGTTTTAAAACATAATATACAAAAACTAATGAAGCACAATTAACTTGTAACTTGGTTATGCAATCATTATTTTCCTTCTGCTGGTGAACTATCTGTTCATGGTTGTTAAAAGAGAGCGGAGAGACACCCAGCATCCTGCTGGAGCTGCACATCAGCTTTTTATATCTCCGTCACCCTCCTCTCTCTCTGTTAGAAACAAAACGTGTTTTTACCTCTTAAATAAATCACAGACTTCAGATGACTCTGTTTCTGTCAGCATATTTCTGTCTCTCTGCCCTCCACCTGAACCCAGCAGGCTAGCTATGACTGAACAGTTTTTCTGTGTGTTTGCATGCTAACAGGATCATGCGTGTGATGGCGTGTTCGTGCGCGTCCACAGAGGCGCTGACACGCCGGGTTTGTTTTCCCTCGGCCCTCGTAAACAGGAGTCGCACAGCTTTCATGTGCTGAGCTCATTACCATGGCGATGGTCGTGATGGCAACACCGCAGCAGCGCGAGTGTGACAGGCAACAGTTTTCTGCCATAAACCTCACATATCCACCTCTTCATCAGCTCCTGGGTACACGTTGCTTATTCTCACAGCTCGGGCTGGTGTTTGTTCTGCTCAGCTGTTTGTGCACTTGAGGTTTTCGTCTCACCTGTCCCCACAGCAGCTCTCCCACGCCGATGAAAACGCACCACAGCCACTGGTCGATGGTCAGAGCCGTGCAGGAGAACGGCTTTCCTCCGAACTGAACAATGACGATCTGGGAAGGAAACAAGCAAGCGGCATGTCAGCCGTGTGAACTTTTAGTCGGCAGATCTGGTGGTTTAACAAAGTTATGTTAGACTATTCTATAGTGTGAGATTGGTAATACTTTTACTCATACATTATTCCAATGCTAATGTTAAGGCAAATAAATGAGATGACAGGGTAACAGAGGAAACTCCAATTTCCAGTGTTACAGGTGGGAGAATCAGTGACACCTGCACTGACCACTGGCACCCAAAAGAGACAGAAACGACACAACTTATTATTAGGTACTAAGGTTTTTCGCCATTTGGGCACTACTTTTTAAATAATACCAAGGTGCGATGTTAGTTAAGTTGCCAATAACTTCTCTGTCATTTACTGTAATCATTAGCCAGCTAACTACAGAATCAACACGACCACCACCTTTCTATTGACAACCTTTCGACACTTTGTCCCCCACACAGCACAGGCAACTGCTCATCTCGTGATCTTCCACCTGTTTTTGGTCAACATTTTGGATGTGTGATTCATCGTACCACCAGTTCTACTGTTAAGGTCTTAACCTGATGTGCTGATGTCTTCTTACCATTTCTAATTCAGTGAAAAAAAAACCATCAGAAGGTTTCAGCTAAACTCTTTTAAATGTAACCAAACTATGTGGAGCAAAAATGCAGCTGCAGCTACTGAGACCATGAATCCATCCAGACTGAGCGGTAACATAACAGGAAAACCTTGGTAGCACTAAAGGATGGTGAAGGTGTTACCTGCAGAGCGAAGGTCCCCAGTACAACGCTGCAGAAGATAGGGTTCCTGTAGACACCTTCGAACACGTTCCTCTCTCCGTGGATCTTCCTGGCATTGATTTCGTTGAAGAGCTGCATCATGACGAACACGTTGAACACGATGGTGTAGTGCTCTGATGGTGGGGAGTGCAAGGGAGCGTTTCGCCCACTGTCGATGTCGAAAAAGTTCTCACCTGATAAAAGATGAAGGAAAATACCCCAAAAATGTATCTCAACTGTTTCGACAATGATTAACAAACATCAGCGTCTTAGTATCAATGCATTACTGCAGAACCAGGTTTACACCCAACTTGGATGGAGTCAGACTCACCAGCGAAGAGCAGGGTAAAGATGATGACGAGCTGGTACACAGCATGGCCAAGTATGTTCTTCATCATGGTCCTGGAGATGAGGGGCTTGTTCCGACCGTAGGGTTTACGTAGCAGCAGAGACTCAGTGGGCGGCTCCGTGGCAAGAGCGAGAGATGCCAGAGTGTCCATGATGAGGTTGACCCAGAGCATCTGGACAGCTTTCAGGGGAGAGTCCTTTTGGAGAAGGAGTAGGAGTTTAATTTACGAGAAGAGAATATAACATCAGGTATATAACAGAATACAAATATGATTCAGCAACCAAACAACAGGGAAACCAGCAGACTCTTTGCAGACCAGCAAAGAGCATTACTCCCAACTACAGCTTTGAAATTCCCACGTTTACAGCATGAGAAACTGTTTTGGTCTAATTTTCCTTATTGTGACAACTGGAATGGTGTGACTGGTTTCAAATTTTGTAAAGGTATCTCGTGATCAAAAGACCCTGTTAAATGCCACCTGCTTGAAAAGATGGACTCAGTTCAGTTGGACTCGAATGTAGTATAAACGTGTATTCATACTAGATGACTGAACTCCAATGCTTTCTCAATGACACAGTAACACACACGGTAAATAACAAACCTATAAAACATGTGAGAGGACAGTGTGACCACTACTGACAGAGGAGCTGAGATGCTGAGAAGAACTGATCATTCAGGGAGCATGCTCTGACACGGTACAGGGCAATGAGTGGCCTGCTGTCTGGAACAAATATGGAATCTCTGAGATTCAAAAAATGTTGCCACTGATACACAAGTTATTGTTTAAGAAGGTTCAGGGACCTCATGGTGGACACATCCCATTTTTCACATGGTGTCTATGGTTATATTTGAACTTCCACATATTGTTAGGATTGCATTGTTAGGAAACAAATATATGGGCATTTTTTATACTGCTGTCACTGTGAGAACCATACTGTAAGAACTGATTTAATCTTAGTGCGTCTAACATCAAATGAGTAATTTAACTGCATAAAAAAATGAGGAAAAAAGTACACACACATTTCAAAGCACTCCCTCCACTTCTAAAACCCAGTTTACGCCTCTGGGTCCTGCCTCTGTTCCTCTGTACACACACCAAACACATAAATCGCCTTTTAATGATCTTTTCCGTGCACTAACAGAGACCGAGCGCCTGATGATCAGTGAGCAAAATCACAGCACAGAGACCACAGACCTGCTGAGTCCCCCGTTATATTTCAGGATTATGATGGTGACGTGTTGCCATGGTTTCAGGCTGAATCTTAGCCTACTTTGTGTTCTTCGCTCTGTAGTCGAGTTAGTTATCTGGTCTTGCCAGCTGTGAGCCTTTCAATTAATACACAGCCCCAAGACTTTCTTCTTTATTGTGTCAGGGGTTCAGCTTTCTGATTACAGGCACATTATGAAACAAAGAAAATGTGACACGGCCAACTCGCCTCCTCGCAGCACTGAGACGGTCACATCAAAATCACAAATTACTCTTTGTTTCTATGGATATTTTATCAAGCGGAGATTTAAAGATGTTTCCACAGCGTGCGACGAGGTACACCAAACACACCAGCCAGCCTCAAAATCGAATCAAAACACGAGTTAATCAAAAGCATAAGTGAAGGCGATGTTTTTACTGTTTTTGAATTTGAGATGAAAACCAGCAACGACACAAACACAATTTCACATGCTGTTTATACGCAAATAGCACACTCATTTAAATAGTTTTACATTCAAAACCTTTTAAAATCTATACATTCAAAAGCATGTGATTCATTGATCACTGATTAGAGATACTGTAGCACAAATGCTAGCAGCTGCTATAGTGAACATACAGTGGCTTACAAAAGTAGTCGGCCCCCTTGAACTTTCCCACATTTTGTCACATTACAGCAACAAACATGAATCAATTTTATTGCAATTCCACGTGAAAGACCAATACAAAGTGGTGCACACAGTGAGAAGTGGAATGAAAATCATACATGATTCCAAACATTTTTTACAAATAAATAACTGCAAAGTGGGGTGTGCGTAATTATTCAGCCCCCTTTGGTCTGCGTGCAGTCAGTTGCCCTTAGAAATTTACTTGATGAGTTCTAATGACTAAATCGAGTGCACCAGTGTGTAATCTAATGTCAGTACAAATACAGCTGCTCTGTGACGGCCTCAGAGGTTGTCTAAGAGAATATTGGGAGCAACAACGCCATGAAGTCCAAAGAACACACCAGACAGGTCAGGGATAAAGTTATTGAGAAATTTAAAGCAGGCTTAGGCTACAAAAAGATTTCCCAAACCGTGAACATCCCACAGAGCACTGTTCAAGCGATCATTCAGAAATGGAAGTAGTATGGCACAACTGTAAACCTACCAAGACAAGGCCGTCCACCTAAACTTACAGGCCGAACAAGGAGAGCGCTGATCAGAAATGCAGCCAAGAGGCCCATGGTGACTCTGGACGAGCTGCAGAGATCTACAGCTCAGGTGGGGGAATCTGTCCATAGGACAACTATTAGTCATGCACTGCACAAAGTTGGCCTTTATGGAAGAGTGGCAAGAAGAAAGCCATTGTTAACAGAAAACCATAAGAAGTTTGCAGTTTGCCACAAGCCATGTGGGGGACACAGCAAACCTGTGGAGGAAGCTGCTCTGGTCAGATGAGACCAAAGTGGAACTTTTTGGCCAAAATGCAAAACGCTATGTGTGGCGTAAAACTAACACTGCACATCACTCTGAACACACCATCCCCACTGTCAAATATGGTGGTGGCAGCATCATGCTCTGGGGGTGCTTCTCTTCAGCAGGGACAGGGAAGCTGGTCAGAGTTGATGGGAAGATGGATGGAGCCAAATACAGGGCAACCTTGGAAGAAAACCTCTTGGAGTCTGCAAAAGATTTGAGACTGGGGCGGAGGTTCACCTTCCAGCAGGACAACGACCCTAAACATGAAGCCAGGGCAACAATGGAATGGTTTAAAACAAAACATATCTATGTGTTAGAATGGCCCAGTCAAAGTCCAGATCTAAATCCAATCGAGAATCTGTGGCAAGATCTGAAAACTGCTGTTCACAAACGCTGTCCATCTAATCTGACTGAGCTGGAGCTGTTTTGCAAAGAAGAATGGGCAAGGATTTCAGTCTCTAGATGTGCAAAGCTGGTAGAGACAAACCCTAAAAGACTGGCAGCTGTAATTGCAGCAAAAGGTGGTTCTACAAAGTATTGACTCAGGGGGCTGAATAATTACGCACACCCCACTTTTCAGTTATTTGTAAAAAATGTTTGGAATCATGTATGATTTTTGTTCGACTTCTCACGTGTACACCACTTTGTGTTGGTCTTTCACGTGGACTTCCAATAAAATTGATTCATGTTTGTGGCTGTGATGTGACAAAATGTGGAAAAGTTCAAGGGGCCGAATACTTTTGCAAGCCACTGTATGTATGTGCTCCAAATCTGACACCTGACATTAAGATTCAGCCACACTGGTACTCTGCTTTTTGGTTGTGGCATTCACAAACTGCTATTAACATACATGTGAAAAATGAAAATTTGAAATGATGTTTGGAAACAAAAAATCTAAAGCAAAACACTACAAAGAAGAAGCACACTGAGCACACAAACCTTTGCCAAACAACTCACTCTCTAGGCAGTTCTTACTAGAATTGTATTTTTTTTTTATTGTATTCACCACAATAAATTCACCTTTAAGACTTTGGTGGATCGAAGCCAAATTTAAATGGATTGCTTCCATGACCCCACACTACACCCCTTTTCAAGCTATCATTTTTACAGACAGAGTGATGACACACACGCACACAAACACAACCAAAAATAGAACCTCCGCAGTTTTTTCTGCCCACTCGTACTCTAAACTTCTTCTTTCTTTCTTTTTATAAACACAAGCAAACAATATCAAACTGTGAGACTGAATTTAAACAGAAGATTTTGAAAAATCCAGTGATCGTGACGTCCTTTTCTTTTTGGGTTGTGTAGTTACAAACATTATGTGAGATTTTTTCAAAAATTCTCATTCACACGTGTTCGTTCCAGCTTTTTCAGCTCATATTCAGGAGGTCCCACTGAGCCGTCTGTCGTTATTCAGACTCAAACTGGTGTGCTAAATGAGCTGTAATTTCAGACATAAGCGGTTTACCTGTGTGATGCAGGCGCCTGTGAACGCCACAATCACGGCCACCACATTGACGGTCAGCTGGAACTGCAGGAACTTGGAGATGCTGTCGTAGACGTTCCTCCCCCACATGACGGCCTTGACAATACTGGTGAAGTTGTCGTCAGTCAGGATGATGTCAGATGCCTCTTTGGCCACATCTGTGCCGGCGATTCCCTGAAAGGAAGCAGAGAGGCATCATTAGTCCTTGAATAAGAGCAAACAGCCTCTGTGATGCCAAGTTTCCAACAAATACGGAAACTCTGTTCACACAAGATCCACACAAGCAATGAATCAACTCTGCTAAAAAGTGTTCATCGAAACTTTCTTATACATACATTTTTGTATTTTTATGGTATTTATAAAAAAGTTCAAATATCTGAATCTGTGAGAAACGGTGTATTTGGAGCTAGGGTGGTGAGTTAGAGTCATAAAGTACTGGAAGAGACACAAACTACAGTATTATTTTTTAGATTTCAGTCAAATGACATCTCCGGGTACAAAATCAGAATTTTTCTATTTTCCTCCTCATGTTTAAAACACTGCTCGTAAATTACCATCCCAAGCACCAGGTGTGGGCCTGCTGCTGTTTATTGATGCTTAAGGTAATTTCTAATCGTTCCTCCAAAAAGTCCATTGGCTCCAAAATCCATTCAATGCTCATAGGTCCTGTGTTCAAATGCCCAACTTCAGTCATGAAGATAATGTTTACAATAACCAGGCTTCCCCCTTGAGCACTACAAGACCTATGATGTAAAAGACTAAAGTCTGGCACTCTCTTCCAATCTGATTTTTTGTCACAGGCTATGTGATTTTACATAAAGACTGCGCAGTTTGCCTTAAACATGACAAAGACAAAAACTGTCGAACAAAGACAGAAATGGAAGATGCTCGGAATCACGGCTGAAGAGTGATTTGCTCAGATCAAGCAGTCCAAAAGAAAGAAAACACTTTAGATACCGTGGACACGACATCGATCACATACTTGAACATCAACCAAAGCAAAACTTGCAGCAATTTGTCTTTGCTGGAACACAAAGCAGAGAGCAGAGCAGGTGTAAGACAGTGCTGAGTGTTACAAGCAGGCTACACCAAACAACTGAAAACTCAGGATTTTATTGTTACACTGGACACTGAACTTGCTTAAAAATGCTACCGTTAGCGAAATTAATTAATGAAACCGGCCCTCTCAGCTGTGTTTGTCACTTTGGTGCCTTCTGGAGCACTTTTCATGCAGTTATCCAATAAATAATATGGCTTCCTGTGGCATATTATTATTGGTCTATGACTTTATGGTCACTTTATTCTATTAGTAGTATAGCACTTTCATCCGCAGCTGCTACTTCTGTGTTTATGAATAAATCTGAGTTGACTTGACAATCCTGACAAGCTCCATATAACAAGATGGCCAACAAGCTAACTGAGGCTCAAAAAATGTGGAGACCAAGTCAAAACATCAGCCTGGCTTTGTACTAAACTGCCTCTCAGACTCGCACTTATAGATCCCCAAAGTACACAACACATAAATCTGAGGGACTGTAAAGTGATTAATAAGGTAAGAAGACAGAAACAAGTATTTCTGCTATGCAAATTCCACATTTACTGCCAACTTCTCCCAATGCTTGACTGATCACCACTCAACTAGACAAACTGTGGTAAGCGGTCACAGATAACACATTACTTTACCTTAATGAGTCCCAGTAGTCACAACCTAAAAAGCCTTGGAACCGTGACTAACTAATTGTGCATAAACATCTCAGCTGTGAGCAAGAGAACTCTGGTTTACTGAAGCTCATCTAACACCAAAATGTTGAGCTGGAGAGCCCACAGTTTCCTCAGAGATGGATAAACGATTATCTTTCTGTGGAGTTTAATGTTACTGCTTCCTAGCTCATCCGCAGGGTACAAGCACAGTTGAATAATGCTGCCGAGGTTGTAACGGCAGAGCAGTATGACAGGTACAAGGAGAAAGTCCAGCTGTTCAGCTTCACTATGGATAAAGCGACGACTTATTGTTGGGTTCTTTCTCATCTCCTGTAGATGCGAACAATCTGCCAGCTGGACGTTTAATTTTTAAACCCCCTTTCATCTAAAGTCTGAAAAGCTTTGACAGAGAGTATTTTATGCTGCTCAACTGACAGTAAAGTAAAAATAAAACAGGAGGGTCGGCCTTGTCTTAAACAGCAATTCTAAAGAAGTTCTGAGCTGCTGTGTCTCTCTACGCAGGCAGACTCGCTCAAACAGATGGAGGTGAATCGCTTTCAGTTTCCCAGCTAACCAGGCGATAATTGAACAGGGACGCTGGAGTTGAAACTGAAAATGTTCCAAATGGGACATATAAGCGCTGAAAGGTCACTGCTTTAAATCCACAAATTGCTTTTGTGATGTGTTTAGGAACAGTAGCTACTATCAGGGAATTGTTTGACAGCACACCAGCTGCTCAGCACCCTGCAGGAGAGCCTGATGTTCAGATGACTTTCCCCAGTAAATAAAGGTCACAACAACACACAGAGGAGTCAGCTGTGAACTCGTCCACATGCATGTATTCTGTTTTTAAACAGATACACATTGGCAAGTTGTCAGCTGATCATCTGTTCAGTGTTACTCTTTAGAGGTGAGAGTTATGACGCCACAGTGTTAATTCATTCAGTTTCAAATACAGCAGAATTGGATCCTTTAAATCTACAAACACTTCACTCGCAGGCTGTCTCTGTTTTACAAACTTGCACGATACAAAGAAATGCTACCATTTGGCACTGGGTTGCCAGGTCTGTGGTTTTCCTGCAGAATTGGAATACTTGCCTCTGTCAGTGCGCCCCAGGGCAGCTGTGGCTACAATGTAGCTTGCCATCACCAGTGTGTGAATGTGTGGATGACTGAATGTAGTGTAAAGCGCTTTGGGGTCCATAGGGACTAAGTAAAGCGCTATACAAATACAGGCCATTTACCATTTACTTTACAAGTTGCAGTTGCCATCCTGAACTCCTGTACAAGTTTACTTAAAACAGTCTTCACTTTGAGGTAAATATGATGAAGATTCGGTTGGTGCGTCAAAAGTGTTACATAACAAATGAGCTGACGTAGGTGCAGCGCTTGGGAATCATAAAACTGGGACAGTGAAAACAACTGAATTTACACAGCAAACAAATGTTTATGAGTGGCTGTAGGAGAAAGTTTACTGAGACATATTTTGACATATGTCAAACAAAAACATGTTTATGCAATTTTATCTCTTTTCCATTTCCTCCAAAGATAAATATGGTTTTAACTTTTGAAACTTTTAGGTGATGTAAATAAGGAGTGCGATGTTTCCCCTTAGTGAGTTAGCTTTGTGCTATAAACACAAGCCCCAATATGTTTCGTTCCAAAAGTTCTACTGGGAAGATGATCATTTTATCCGGGCTGAGCTCAAGTCCAAACTTGGACGTCTCATGTTCTCATTTTCCATAGTAACAACTTTCTAAGCCACCTGGAAGAAAGCTATAAATATTGTAAATAATGATGATTGCTGACCCTTTTCAAATGTATCCTGAAAAGCAGCACATTTTCCAAGACATATTTCCTTACAGCATGCCACTGGTTGTAAATGTATTTCCTGATAGTCTCCAAAAAAAAAGAAAAAAGAAAAAATCAATTTCCCTACTTAAAACTTGCTTGAGGTGTTTCATTTATTGTTGATGTGCGAGTCATGTGCATTAACAATACTTTTACCAGAGTAAATGTAACCATCATGTGATGGATTACTCAACTCAAGTTTCAGGAGTCTGAAAATTAATTTGTTAACGAAAAATAAAAACTAATAAATGTCGTTTCACTTAAATCTATAAAACACACCCAGATCGCCCAGAGGATTGTTATTGGTCATATATAAAACTCAAATGGGAGTTTCAGCCACCCACCCACTACCTTTTGATTGCTATTCTTCGCGTTTAGTGACCACTTTCAGGCATTTCTCAACACTTTAACTGTTATTACACACTTTCAGCTATGAATTTACCACATTTGTGTCTTGATAAAGTGCTAGTCACACTTTTAGCCAAGAAGCTCCTTCTTTTAATTTATAATTTTAGCTACTATAATAACTGTTTATATAGTTTTTCCAGCTACCAATTTCATTTGTTTAACTTTCTTTTTCTTTTTTTTAAGTAATCAGTTGGTCAACAATAATATGCATAGTCACCATTGCTTATACAGCTTTCTAGTGCGATTCCTCTTTATGGTTATTCTTCTGCTTTTGTTTATTTAATTAAAGAATATGAAAACAGAGCATGAGATGTTTGAGAGAAAGAAAAAACAAACAAACTTAATAAATTACAGTAACCAGATATACTTGGATATTAACCTAATGAGGAAATATCTATCTAAATCATAAAAAAGTACTGATATAATGAAATTAAGTTATAGGAAGGGCATTTCAAGGAGATACCATCTCTCCACTTTTCCTCAGACTGACCCTCCTGTAGCCTCATGAACCCAATATCAGGGCAAAGTGTGTAATAGACACGGCGGTCCATCATGTGTATGTCATGCTTTGCTTCTCCAAAGCATGAAATGCACAGGTGAAGTTGCATTACCAGCAGAGGGACATAGTATATCTAAAAAGCCAAGATGTTGCTCGTGACCCAGGAAGGTGTAAAGTAACTCCAGGATCAGTCTATGCCAGAAACAATTAAGCTAGGTGGCTAATATGCAGTTACAGATAAATATTTTAGTGATGTCTCTAAACACTTTCTCGTGATTATTTTCAAGGTGAAGTAATATCATAAAATTCTTAAAGGGGGCGATATCTGACTCTGTAAATTGAAGTGCTGTGAGGTCTGGAAAGGTGGGATAAGATAGCCAAACGCTCGCCATGAAACAGAGCTTGATATTTTTCTATCTAAATGTGTTTTTAAACTATTTTGTTTGTTCATTTTTACTTTTACCTGAATATTTTAACTACATTTAACTAATAAATTCCACATATTTTTAACCAGCTATTGTATTTTTTTCATTAAGTTTGTTTAGCTAAAACCATAATGTTTTTATCCATACATGTGTTGAACTAATATTTCCAGATTTTAATAATTCAGCATTGTAGCTTCACATTATGAATGATTATCCATAACATGTTTTTGTAAATGGGTGAACAATCTAACAGTTTCAACTGTTTTGTTAAGCGAATTCAACTTTTTTCCACTTCGTGACCATTACTTATTTGTTTTAATCATTTTAGCAATTAATTTTGGCTGGGTCGGTCTTTTTATCTATTAACTTTAGTTAAAAGTGTTAACTTTCTTGCTCAAACACATTCTGCTCTTACCACTTCTTTAATTAAACTGTAATTTCAGTTTTTTCTTTTTTCCTTTTTGAGAAAATCTGTCCAAATACCCTCAAAAATGTGCAAAAATGCACCCCGGAGTACATGCACTCTGGTTGATAAAACAGACAACATAAAGAAACAGCATTAGTCTCACTCTCTGTGAGTTGATCTGTAGAAAACAAAGGCAGTGACAAGGTGGTAGAGTGGGGCCCCACTGTGCTGAATGCACCGAACTCAACATTTATTGATTTATTATTCCATTTCACAGCTATCTTAATGAATCCGCGGCATTAAACTGAAGAGTTATTGTCAATGACGTTTAGAGAAACGACCTATTTCATGGCTGCATTAGAAACATAATTAACTGAAAGGCTTATTTTTTTCTTTAGGTAATGATGCAGAGAAACTTAAGTAGCAGAAGAGTGAAGCAATGAAGAGCCGTGAAACAAAGGCAACAGAAGAAAAGGACGAGGGAAAAAAAAAATGAAGAAGTGGTTACCATAGCAAAGCCAACATCAGCTTTCTTGAGGGCGGGGCCGTCGTTGGTACCGTCTCCTGTCACTGCAACCACCTGTCGGGTTTCGCCCACTGTGCTGTCGATGATGCCTGATCAGCAGAGTGAAACAACAAGAACCTAGTGAGTGCATGATCATTCAAAAAGAAGGGGGAAAAAAGTAGATCCATTTACAGCAGCTTGACTAAAGGTTTACATATACACGCAGATTTAAAGCAGCTCAACAGTCTCCTGTCAGAACAAACCCACCTTTGACCAGAGTGTGTTTGTCTGTGGGTGATGATCGAGCCAGAACACGCAGCTTGGGCCAAACTTTGTCCAGACGCTCTTGTTCCACCTAGAAATGACATGTTTAAGTTTCAAATAATCTTTTTCTAGCATATAAAAATAACCATCCCAGTTGGGTACAGAGCAATAATGGGGACTTGGAGCTTCATCTTTAACTGGACAAATCTGAGCACTTTACTGGGCAGAGCAAGCAAAGCATAAGTCATAAACCTAATGCATGTGTTTGAATTTGCCTCGAGGCCATTTGCTGTGTCTGTCCTATCCAAATAAAGACAATGTCCGAAACTCCAGGACAGGCAGTGAGAGAAACAGCCAACTGCTTAAGAGTTAAACTGATTAATTGGTTAATGGGCTGCACTGATAGTTCTATAAGCTTTTCTAGATTTACTGAGCACTCAAAGCACTTTTTATGCTATGAGCTGCATCCATCCATTTACACACACTCATGCAGCACTTTATGTACACAAACACTCACACACTGATGGATGCATCAGGGGCAATTTAAGCTTCACTATCCGTACAATCAGTAAACAAAGCTCTCTACCTCCCAAACCCCCAAAAATCAGCTGATATAAGCTTAATGCAGACAGATCAGTTTAACATGATACTGTTGTAAAGAGTGCTGTGTGGACGGTATCAGCTGAACAGGTAAAACACTACCAAACACAACATCTCCCTCGCTCTAATAAGATACCTATAAGATACATTAGGAAACTTAATGTTTGCTGCTTTTGTACATAAGCCTTTGGAAGGGGGTTAACTCAGGGCCGTTAGGCCACCAGAGATGTAATGGGCTAGTGGAAATCTGGTATTAGCAACAAAGACTTATTGGGCCATATTGACTTAATTTGGTGGTTGTTTTGAGTTCATTTCAGAGTCATTCTCTGGTCAAAGCTTCTTTTTTTTTTTTTTAAACTTAAATGCTCATATGAATGTTGCTTGCAGTTGGATTCTTTTTGTAGTCGTTTTACCTCTCCCTTGTCATTTCTTATTTGTTGGTTGAACTCTTTGCCCTCCAGACACAGGAAGTCCTCCCCAGGCAGCAGGATGCCACACTTAGTCGCAATGGCACGAGCAGTGTTGATGTTGTCTCCGGTAACCATGCGCACGGTAATGCCTGCACGCTGGCACTTAGAAATAGCCTCGGGTACCTGGAGGAGAGTCAGAACAAAGGGACTTGAGCATTTTCACAGTAAAAAAAAACAAAAAACCTTGAAGATGAATGCAGAGTGACAGAAAAGATGAAGATGATTTTGAGTCTGAAACATAAGGAAGGACCCCTTGCCTTTAACCCAAATAAAAAAACTGTCACAAACATTCTGTTGGTTGTTTCTTCAGGGTCTTAAAAGATGTTAAAGAAAGAGTTTATACTGCAGCAGAGCTTGTGTGTAAGAGGTCCAATTCCAGCAGCAGCAGATTTTACATGAGAACCACCGTCGTTGTTCTTAAACCCACCCTGAGATTCATTCATCTCGGTCTGGGAGAGGTGATAGTGACTACACAAAGGTACACAGACGAGAGAGGTGCTGACTGCTTCTTGTGCTCCTCAGGTGGTCCGACTGATATGACCAAAACCCAACAGAGGGCACATTTTTTGCTTACAAATACATACAAATGTTGCACAGTTCTCATTTAAAGTGCCTCAGCCAGGGTGCAGCATACTGTTTCCCTTCCTTAAGAATGGCTTCTTAACAGCCATCCTTCCACTGAGACCATTTCTGAGGAGGAAGTAAACAGTGGATCCCCTGAACGGCCAGCTTCATCTCTCTATTCCTGTGTCAGGTCTTTTTAGGCATCCCACTTCTTTTTTTGTCTTCCGGGTCTCGCTTTTCCTCATAATTTTAAGGACATATTACACAACATGCCAAGATATGCAGAGTTTTCATCTCTTTGGGAATCAACTTGTTGGAGCAAAGATTTTCTGCTGTCAAACTATAAGATCGTTGGGATTTTTAATGGATTTGGCTAAAGAAAAGGTACAGA
Source organism: Aulonocara stuartgranti (assembly GCF_965226115.1). Classification (NCBI taxonomy): domain Eukaryota; kingdom Metazoa; phylum Chordata; class Actinopteri; order Cichliformes; family Cichlidae; genus Aulonocara; species Aulonocara stuartgranti. Next base: position 10,870,900 of record NC_138943.1, read on the forward strand.
TGTGTTTTTCTTACAGGCTGTGAGTAACAAAGTTCCCAAAGACACAATTTAAAATTGTTTTTTTGCTAAGTTGTCTGCTATGTGTAGACACAACGCTGGTTCATTACCTGGAGTTAGTGACCTACGAATCATTCAAGCATCAAAATGCACCTGCTAAATTGCTTAAGAAACAAAAAAACATTCTCTCAAAGGTTTATGTACAAGGGCTGGGCTGAAAATGAGTGAAAAAGCAGCCAGTGTCCGAAGAAAAATGTTAAAAGAGCTTCAGAAAGCCTAGAGATCTATTGCTAAAGAGCATTTTTAAAATTAGTCTGGCTCCTTTTGTAGCACAATGTAAAGAAATAATGGGTGGCTCAGGACTTTGGCGCAACACTGCGGACACTTACATTAATTATAGTAAAATGTTGTAGGAAATGCTCTATGAATGGTCTGCATACATTACCCTTTAAGTTAATGAACCAATCAGGTTAAAAGGGGATCCTTGTGTTTCCTTAACTTTCAGCACTGACTGCTTGATTTTGGGGTTACTTGCAGTTACAAAAACACTTTTTCTGAACGTGAGGAGAAAAAATTATTTGTAGCACAAAGCCAAAATATTCAGTCTTGTGCCCATCACAAGTTGTGAAGAGATAAACACTGTGCTGCTGATTGACTCCTGCTGCTCTCCGGTTATTTCCATCCTGTTGGTGATCTTTGTGCTCTGACATTAAAGCAGCAGGCAGCAGCACTGATGCTTTCTCAGCTTCATTACAGGCCTCATTTAACACTTCAGAGCATCCGGACTGTAAGATCTGGCTAGGACAAACTTCGGTCTTCATGTTAGGAGAAAGTTAATGGCATGCTTACACAAATATAACAATATAGTCAAGAGCAGCCTCTCAGATGAGTTTCAATCTCAATGAAGAAAATTTAAGCTCCCTGTTTGGTCTGTTTAACTTATTTTTGCATCATCAGAAAAAACAAGCTGCACACCACAAACTCTGATTATCCCGTAGATCTACTGATCCCTGCGTGAAGTCTGGATTATTGCAGGCAACAGAAGCAGCAGCCTCTTACTGCTGTTTAGTAAAGCAACAAAGCTATTTCCGGCGCTTTTCATGTGAACAACTGATTGCAACACTATGAACGTCTTTGAATAGGGACCTTCTGGAAGTGTGAGAAACAAAAACACACACAAATGGCACAGAGCTGTTAGCGAGAGGATAGGGAGGAGGACAGCGGGAGGTAGAAACAACTGGATTATCTGTCAGTCTGCATGCATAGACAGCTTATCAGTCCTTTTACCTTTTTTTTAGGCAAAGTGGAAATTATGTAAATTCATCTCCCATGAAAATACAATATTTATCAAGGCACTGGGATGTGACATATGACTGAATGGTAATTATGTAATCCATAATTACAGTGTGTTTCTTGTTGAATAACATCATGGTCTCTTCCTCTCTGCTCTCACTGACTGTTAGGTTATCCACACTTCAGGTCAAAAGAGGAAATGACACATCGTGAATAGAAAAGTCTTTTTGGTGAACAGCGAACATTGTTTTATGTTCAGCCTTTTTATTCGGAGCTGCGGTTTTGCATGGTTAAAACAGATCCACGATTTTATCTAAACAGCGAATCACAAACAAATCTGAACAAAAAAACGTCAAAACCATATAAGACGTGAAATGGTAAGCCCATGCAATTCCATACTAACCACCACTAACCACTGAAGCTGCCATGGAAATCTATGGAAAAATGGTCCTCATATCCCTTACTCTGTGACTTCAGTATAGTTTCCTGATAAGTTTATGGTCTCAATGACTAGCTTCAAATTATGCTGATCACATTAAGAATCAGAAAAGAAGATCCCTGTCACATTTCAAAACACCAACATGGCTACGCTGAAACCATTCACCTTGGGGTTTCGTAGCAGTCTGGCCAGTCCTCTTTAAATATCTTCGTAAAGGGGGCCCTCTATGGTTGTCCTAATGTTTTTGTCATATATACACAAAGCGATGGATACTCTTCCAACAACAAGGTCAGTTTATGTGCAAGTAGTGCCTATGAGCTAATACAGATCTGGCTGTCAGCAATGAAGCCCCATCCACCTGTTACCGTTTATGAGGGGCAGCCAATGAGAGGAACGGTGGCTGCACCACAGTCCAGTATAAAAATAAATCAGGATTATTTTCACCTGTGAATCATGCTAAGCTACCACAGTGGTATTCAATTGAAGTAATTTGGACCAAGAAATGTGCATTAACTTCATATTTAACTGCACACATTCTGAGCTAATGGTGGCTGGAAAGCATGTTGGTGCATTTGTTAGCACTGTTACCTCACAGCAAGGAGGTTCCTGATTCAAACCCTCTGATTGGCTCGGGGCTTTCAGAGGACATTGCATGTACTCTGATGTATTCCCAGAGTCTCAAAAATGCATGTTAACATGCGGGTTAATTTATGCTTGTTAATTAGCCACAGATGTGAAAGAATGCTTGTCTGCTTTTCTGTGTAAGCGCTGTAAAGAACTGGCAAACTGTCCAAGGAGAAGTCTTTTCCTCAGCCTATGACATCTGGGATAAGCTCTAGCCTAATTAAAACGATGAATGGAAACTCTTTTTATGACTTTAATATTTTGTTTATATGACTGCTTTGCAACACAGTGTTTTCAACAATGCTACAGAAATAAAGATTGGGATGTTTGGCCATAAACACGCCCAAAGAGGAAAGGTGAAAATGATAAGAATAAATAAGCTGTATAAAGATTCTTCAGCAGGTAACATCATTGATTTTGAAACCTAACGGCACATTGGCCAACATGAGCTGTTAACTACAGAGAGCATTTTGATCGGTGGTGCTGTACCTCAGGTCTGACGGGATCTTCGATCCCCACCACGGCGATGCAGGTCAGTTCGTTGAGGATGTCATTCTCAGCGTCCCAGTCTGGCTCTCCAGCCTCAGCAGGAAAGTCCCTGTAGGCCACACAGATGGTCCTCAGCCCATCGCACGCCATCGGCTCAATCACCTTTCGCACCATCTCGTCACGGTCCTTGGGCTTGAAGACACGAGGCTGGCCCTGGGCGTCCAAGATACGAGAGCATCTGGGAGATGAGAGAGAATCAGAGGAAGTGAAGGGAGATTATAAAGGTATACCAAAAAGGTTACTGTGTCCACCCAAGCAGCCATCTTTCCTCAGACTGTTTGTTCTTACTTCCTCAGGATGATCTCTGATGCTCCTTTGCTGTACATCCGGAAGCCTCCGTCAGCGTTCTTTAGCACCGTGCTCATGGATTTGCGGGAGGAGTTAAAGGTGTAAACCTTGTAGAGTTTCTCTTCGGGGACTTCATCTCTGATTGGCTGGTAGTCCCTCTTCAGTTCCAGCACCAGGCCCAGCAGAGCACATTCAGTCTTGTTACCCACATGGCGAGGTAAGCCGCCTTCTTTCTCCGGGGGCTGAGGAGCGAGAAAAAGTTTGGAGGTGCTTAAACATGATTAAAGTTACAAGCAAAGCGGGTCACTAGGAACATCCAGCGGTTCAGGTTTGTTTGATGTTTGCTGGTTCAATCAGAGAAGCTTGGGCTCCAGAATTAATCAAATTTTAATCATTTCATTGGGTCTATACGCACAAAACAAGACCATCTGAAGAACACAACGCTTCTGTAGCTGCAATTCAGGTACATGTGCAGGTTAACAGTAACTGTCAGTCATGTTGGTGCCATGAAACAGGTTTAATACTATAATTTAAAATCACTTAACACACATGGTGACACATATCTAATCAATTAATATAATAAATTATATCAGATAAATGATTTTAATTAAAATGTTAGTATTCATTTTTCTTGACTTGACATGAGCCAGCGTTAGCTTGGGTTTCAAGTCCAATATGAACACAGCGATGTACTAGGAGATTTTAGAGCACTTCATGCTTCCATGTGAGGACATGCGTTATGGAAATGACAGTTTCCTTTTCCAGCAGGAGTTAAAACCTACACACAGTGCCAAAACCGCAACCAAACGGTTTGTTGGCCATAATTTTACTCTGTTTGATAAGCGAGCCAACTCCACTTACTCTGAATCTACGGGGATATTGTCAGGGAGAAGAATGTCCAATATAAAAAGAGCTGAAGGCTGATATCAAGCACTGCGGGCTTCAGTGACACCTCAGCAGTGCCACAAGCTGATCATCTCCATGCCACACCGCACTGATGTTGTAATTCGTAACTTGAAAAGCATCCAGTGTGTAAATGACCATAATTTTCAGACACCAGACATTTCTGTATTGCCATAATCATCAAAATGAAATTAAAAAAAAGGCTTTATATCTAACATATACAAAATATATCAGAGATTACTTTTTTGAGATATTTTCATTATCTGACTACCTCTTGTTTTCTCTGTCATGATGACACTCGCTATAATAAAACTATGGACTACCAAACACTAATAACACTACATACTAGTCTACATACTGTAATAAGAATACAGTACTTTGATCTGTAAAATGGATGGTTACTGTATGTAGGTAATGCGTTACCACTTTCTGCTTGGGGTGTGGAGGATAAACAGAAGGACAGAAAGCTCCCGGAGCGAATGCTGCTCACATTTATGCACACCTGAGGCCAAATTTTCAGAGTATGGCAAAGTTGTATGTTTGTGAAGAATGCGATCAACAGTTTGTATTGGCTCATAAATATACACTCAATATAAGAAGGGATGATGCTGAATCTCATTCATTAGATTGTGCTCAGATTTTTCTGGTATGTTCTTTGCTTAGATGTTTTTTCTCCTGTGTAATCATCAGGAAACATTGTCCCAACTATAGTTACTGCCTCAGGCAGGCACTCATGTTGCAGTTTATATGCTTGTCAGTCTATACTCATAACTTGCGTAGTGAAGACTTCCATTAATAAAGCATTTATCACAGCACAGCTTCTTTCTTTAACATAAATGAAATGTTAGGCCCATAAATAACTGAATATTCTGTTTATTATTATAGATGCTCCAGAGCCAAATAATTGCATTTGGAACACCTGAGTGTCACTATTTGTCGATGTGATAGTTAAAGACTCACCAGGATCTTGGTGGTGTACGCTGAGTTGATAGAGATGCTGTTGACCATTATTTCCAAAGTATCCGGCTTGATAGCATCTGGTTCTGGGACAGTCTTGTAGTGCGTATCGCCGATGTATGCCTGCACCACTGTCATCCGATTCATAGTCAAAGTACCCGTCTTGTCGGAGCAGATAGCCGTGGCGTTGCCCATGGTTTCACAGGCGTCAAGGTGACGCACCAGGTTGTTGTCTTTCATCATTTTCTAAGGGATGGACGATGAAGGTGCACTCATTAAAACCTCAGCGTCTCTGACATGATTTTGAGAGGATTCTATTAATGTTAAATAATTCCCTCCTGCTCACCTTGACAGAGTAGGCCAGAGAGATGGTGACAGCAAGCGGCAGCCCCTCAGGGACAGCGACGACCAGAACTGTCACACCGATGATGAAGAACTTGACAAAATACTGAATGTAAATGGGGGTGCACTCAGCTAACCACTGCCGACCCTGGACCCCAAAGGTGTCGATCACAAAGTAGAGGATGAGGATGATAACTGTCACCGCCGACATGATCAGACCTGGGTGGAACAAGAGCAGTTTTCCATTAAAGTCAAGTAAGCTTTTTTTAAGGGTTTTAAGGTTTCTACAACACGTATCTTTAAACCTTCAGTTTCAATCCTTTGGGACTGAGGCTGTTCTTTTGTTGCTGTGTTCCCAGTTTCTATGGACTCCTGTGTTCCTCCATCTCTGCTAACTTGTTTAGTCTCTGTCTTCATGTAATTTTGTAGTTTACTTTCAAGTTTTTCATGTACCTGGTTCTAGTTTTACCTCCGGCTCTTTCCTCCTTTGCAACTGTTTTTCTAGCACTCATTAGTTTTACCTGTCTTTAATTACTTTCCATTGTTTCATGTAATCAGTCTCTGTCTGTATATAATCTTGTCTTTCCATAAATCCTGTGTTTGACATCTGGATTCCTGTTTTATTTACTCCTTTGGGAATTATGTTTACCATTTTCAGCTGTTAGTAAATAAAGGCTAATTTTTTTGTTAGCATGCCTATCTTCTCTAACCATTTTATGTCATGTATGATGTTATAATCTTGGTGATCCAATACCTATTATCTTATTTTGTATTCAGCAACTTATACTCACATTTTAAATTGACTTACTTGACTGATCTGCACTTCTTGTCCACATTTCATACTTTTACACATTTTTTTCTAAGCAGAAGACACGTCTGCAGTGACAAGTGCACGGGACTGTTAATGTTTACCTTTAAATGCTTAATTTAATGACATTGTGATCATTATTTGAGTGACGACATTTGTGTGTTGAAGAACACTGTAAAGGCTTAGCTATTAACAGCCCACCATGACTGTGTCTGCAGCGATTAATGACACTTGTTCAGTGAACCTATTCAAGGTTGTTAAGGTTAATAAAACCAGCGTTCCTGGAACGCAGTGTGTCTTAACTCATGATGGAAATACAGCTGCTCAACTTCAGCTTTCTAAAGTTGGTCAATCTTAGTGCATTTTCAGATTGTAGTCCCCATTATTTGCTCAAAAAAAATCCACTGAGAACTGACGTAAAAAGTATCCTTAACTTAAACTATCTTTTTTTCTGATTTCCTGCCTCATTGGAAAGGCCGGAATGTCCTCTATTGAGCACATCAGTAGGGTAGCTCAAATAAGTCAAAAGATATAGACCAAAACCAAATGTCCATTACAGAGGACATTTGGAGACTATGGCTTAGTTTATTAGGTTTACGTGACTTGTCCACATTAAGTACTGCAGATTCAGTCACATTCAAGTTATTAAAAACCTTCTTTTATTTAAATTAGCATTTTTTAAGCAAAACCAACCTGGCATTTTTCACAGTGCTGTGGCAGCACTTTTCAGATCTCTTGTGGTGCTTTTAAAGATGATCTGATGAGCAGTCCTGCTGAAGACCTGCTGGCAAACTCTCCCTGTGGTCTAGCCCTTTGGGAAATATTTAACCACACTGTCCCCAGTCTGATGCTACTACAAAATAATTTTGATTGCATGTCATCCCCTTTGCTTTCCATGTTTCTGTTTCTATTGTCAACTACCAAAAGAAAATACACTTTAATCTTTAATCTATTTACGCTTTGGTGTCTAACTGCACTGATTCCGGACTGCCAACACTTGAATATGTCTCGCTTGTAAAAAATTGAAAGGTGGTTAAACTATGATATTTAATAAGGCAGTGAAGTCTGGATGCCTGTAACCAGACAACATCCTGAATATCAAACAGGTGAGGGGAAGTAACAGAAAATTCCCGTTTGTGTTTCTGTACTTCATCTCTCCTGTCAGTCACCTCCAGTCAAAGTGTTTGGCCCAAATTCTATTTCTGTTCGGTAATGATGTCCTGAAAACCCCTTGGTGTATTAAGGTCAATTGAAATGACACAGAAAATGCTTTCAGTTCCGGGATGAATCGTGTCCCCAATAAAAAACATCCATCCAATAGAACTGAGTGCATTTTGACCCTCAGCCTCTTCGTCCCTGCGCTGCCTGATCACTTTGTGTGCTATTAGAGGGCAAGACACACTTTTTCTCAAATGTCGTCTTTGTGAGAGTCATGTAGCAGCATAAGTTTCATTTCTATGTATCTAATAAAGAGACTTGTTTAGGATCTACTAGCCTGTAAAGAAATAAAACTGCAAAGATCCTCTTAGTGTAATCAAAAAGAGACAAAACTGCCTTTCCAATAACTTCAGATATGTCTGATGTTGAATCAATCCTAAATGGCAAAAAAAAAAAAAAAACAGACCACTGCATATCAACTGTAAGCTTTCATCAGGGTCTGATAAACACATAATCAGTGTGAATTAAATTACAGTAATGCTAACACTTGTGTGGAGGAGATTGTTTGCTTGTTTAATGTTTATTAACCAGCCTCTGGTCTCCAGTGATTGTGCAAAAGTGGTCCTCAGACAAAGCAGCGCGAGTATCCCTGTTGTAGGCTCCCAGCATAAAAAAAAAAGAAAAAAAAAGAAGAAGACGAAGGAGAGAGGTCCCATCAGAGTTTCACAGTAGTTTAAAAACTCCAATTACTGACATTCATTTGTGGCTGTTAAAGTATTCTTAATAATCAGTTAAAGTTAAACCTCAAAATCTTTTACAAAACTATTAGCTTCATTCATTTTGGCATGTCTCTTTAAATGTGGTCTACAAAACTGTGCTGACTCGACTTTTACGTTTTTGGAAAGTGAATTAAAAAAAAAAAAAATACTCCACCCCAGGTTGAAGCTAGACCAGCAGATTCCCCTCAACCGCCAGCCTTTGTTCTAAGCTAGGTTAAGATTGTTCGTGTGTGTGCGTGTGTGTGAGCTACTCACCAGCCTTCCCAATCTGCACAGCTAGTCTGGTCAGTTTTCCCTGAAGCACAGACTTCTCCTTCTTGGTAACATTGACCTTTTTCACTGGTTTGACCTCTTCCTTCTCCTCAGACTCAGCGGCCTCTTCACTCTTCAAAGGCTGTATCTCCAGAGCAATGCCATCCTGGGTCTTGGCTGTTAGGATGGAGGCGGTAAAAGGAGGAAGCGGAAGGTTTTACGGGGAATGACAGAAGGAAGGAAGTAGGGTTCGAGGTGGTGAGTAAAGACAGATGAGGACAGACAGAATAATGGAGAAAATTGATGGTAGTTGGAAAAGGAGGAAGGTTTTGGATGGGAGCAAAATAAAATTTGAATGAATTAAATTGATGTTTAATTGGCAACAAAATAAAACACAATGAGGATGCAAGGTTCAGGAGTGGTTAGGGGATGAAGGAAGAGAGGCAGAGAAAACGTTACAGAATCAGTCTGAGGGAAAGCTGAAAAACGACAGGACGAGTTTTCTCAGAAAACAGAAACACCTCTGACTCCTAATCATTACATGGTGAACCTTTGGCTGAATGCAGAGAGCAGCATTTCATCGTTTTATGATCACACAACATTCATGATAAAAAGGTCCAGGTAGCTTTCAGAGTGTCACAGACGAGTTGGGTGCAGCAGTTCATAATGAAGTGCAGCAGACAGAACAGAAAACAGCAGATACAACAGTGAGGATTTAACACGGGGCTGTCAATCACACACAATCACACGCACAATCACGCACACATACAGTTTGTTTGACATCAGAGCTCCGAGTTTGAGATCTGAAGTCTGATGTGCAGTCTAGCTTCGCGTCCTGCTCGACGGCTCTGCTCTGCATTTGCATAAACAAACTGTGTATTTGCATTTCACTTCATCAGCTGTGATCCTGTTTGGACTGTAGTAATGTATGTGGAGCGTTTGTGATCTGTTTGATCTCTGCTCACAGCGCATTCAGCTCCGCTCGCTCCATCCGCTGTTTGTCGTATTTCCATACCAAAGAAATATGAGCAGGTGATGAACGAAAACAAAACAGAGCTTCTCTAATCTCACACACTGAGGTTTGATATTTGTCCTCATGAACGACTGAGCTGACAACTCTGACTGGATGATTTTATCTGAAAATTCCTTCATTTCCATGTCATGTTATTCACAATTAAATACTGGAAATGCTCTGCTGGGTCAACAAACTGGGGCAAAATTACTCAAATTTACATCATTAAAGCTATTCAGACTGACTGCTGGTAAACATTTCAACATCAAATATGGAACCAACATTTCCAACAAATCGTGGATATAAAGCAAGTTAGACAGATGACCAGAAAGTAACAAGTACTCTTGTATTGCTAAGGTTATAGCTCTACTGCTGTGAAAACATAACATTTATTCAAATTCTGAATTTTAGTTAAAAAAAATATTCAATGGAATGAACCAAAGGAAAAAACAAAACAAAAAACAATCCAACAATAATAACGTGAACTGGAATGAGGAGTAAAACCATGTTGTCCAGTTTTGCTTCACTTTTGCAGAAAGTTTCAGCAATAAGTTTAAAAGAAACTGAATTAAATCAAACTGAGATACTGAGCCTCAAGCAAGAACCGATTTAAATGTTTTTAAGGGAATTGATTCTGTTTTTCCTTTTTTCTGTCAAATATACAGTCAGTTTGCGCAGTCCTGTGAAGTACACCCTATAACCCAGCAGCTTTAGCATTTCACTGTGTGACTTTATCAGCTTCTCACATCATTGTGGAGTAATTTTTGCCCACTCTTCTTTAAAATGTTGTTTCAGTTTATGCACTTATTCAGTTTATGAACTGAAGTTGATGTTTGGGATCATGTATTTATACACGTCTCTTAAGTATTTTTCAGTCAGGTTAAAGTCTGGACTTTGATTGGATCATTGCGGCAACCTGAGTTTTTCCTTTTTCAGCCATTCTGTTGTAAATTTACTGGTCAAGCTTTAGCCGTCAGACTGATGGCCTCAGATTTAACTTTGGAGTTCACAGTCGACCCAGTGACTGCAAGGTATCTGAGAAAAACAAATCCTCAGCCCTCCACCACTGTGCTGACAGTTGGTATGAGGTGTTTGTGCTGATCTGTCCAAATGTGGCGCTGTGATTCACAGCCAAACATCTCCATTTTGGTCTCATCTGTAGAAACCTGCAACAGTCTTTTTTTCCTTTTTTGTTTATGCAGATTAACTTTGAAATTCTTATGACTGACTGACATAAATCCTGGTATTAGCTGGTGAGAAAAGATGATGTTTGAAATGTGTTGTATGTATATAGTGAGAATCTGAGCTCAATCTAACAAAAAAACTGAAGATTTAAGATAGAAACATTAAAAAAGTCCCTGCATGAGGCTCCTTGTCTTTAACGGCTATATTGCCTTCTAACCTGGGTAAAATGAAAGAATTTGCATGCTCAACAAAGCCAGGAGTGTCGCCCTAACATGTTTTTTGTCTGACCACTTTTATCCACTCCTCAGTACCACCACCTTGCTCTGAGTTTCATCAGGTTGTTAATGAGAAACCTCCGACACAGATTATTTCCAGAAGGGAAGTAATTTCACAACAGCACGACCTCAACAAGACATTTAACATTCTGGATGTGGGGATGGGTCGGTGTTAAACCGGGAAGCTGCGGAGCCTTATGCACATAGTCCACTCTGAAGACAAGCCACAACATAGAACTAACTGACACAGCTTCACACGAACAGGACTGAGACCCACTGACCAACCACAGAAGTGTAAACAGGCGCAGCACTGAACCATGGGAGAACGCACGGCGAGCAGAGGGGAGGGGGTGTCTGACAATCAAAAAGTAAAGCAAGTCAACAAACAGAAGATGAACTCAAAGGATCACCCCAAAAAAAATGAAAAACAACAGCGATGCAGAACCACGACAGAGAGAGACAGGAGGAGGTAGTGGAGGCTGCAGAGCTATGGAGGCTGCAGGAGACTTCAGCAAGACAAAAAGGAACAGAGGAGAGAATCAAACAGTGCCTACAAGACAACATGAAGTCCTGAGCAACGCCCTGCGAGGAGGCAACAGTGAGAGAAATGAGAGGAGTCAAAAGGGAAAAAGAAAACAAACTGAGGATAATACACAAACAGAACAGACGACAGCCCACAGCCCACTGATACTGCAAGGGTGCAACTCCCACATCCTCGCTTCAGCGCCCCCACCCGCAACCCCCCCCGGCCATGTCTGTTTCCCCTCAATACTGCCAAGAGAAGCTTACATTGACTACAGCATGTTAAAATGTGATTTAAAAAACAAACAAACTGTGGGGTATTTTAAAGGTGAAACATCAGATTCTCAGATCCTTCTTTTGCTGCTGCACTTCCTGCACAGATGTTTCACATTAAAAGCTTTCCAACCGCTCAAGGGACAAACACCCACATGATATTAAAGTGAAACATCTGCAGGAAGTGTTGTGATACAAAGGGTAAAAAAAAAAAAGGAAAACCAATTATTAAATAAATGATAAATAAACTATATTAAAAATTAAATCTTTAGGTTTTAAACTAGAAACAAGCTATTATGAGATGTGACCTTGGGCTTTTTAAAAAACGTGCAATGGGATACTTAATCAAAAGACAAGGGTTAGACACCTTTGTCAGCCCATTTGTGGAATCTGCACCTCCCAAGACACCTGCAGTATAGGGTGTCACCACCATAGACAGTATAAAAGATGGTAGCAGCTGACCAGTCTAAATAGTGCCTAAGTGCATCAAACATGCATTACTCTTAATGGCCAGTAGGGTGTGCCTCCTCTGGTTGCAATAAGACTTTAGGTTGTCTAGAAGAAAACAACACTCGGCTTCCTCGCACTCTGACCTCAGTAAAAACTTTCCATATGACTTTATGGCTCCACTGCTACTTTCAGGTCACACTGAAGAAAACAGGAAGTTCATTTCATAACTTATGGTTGGAAAAAATAAGCGGCTGGAAACATGACTGATGGGAGAACTGGGGCTATTTCACGTAGTTAATGTGCTGCAAAACTTGGAGCTAAAAAAGGTGGTGACAAATGCATTCAGGGCTTTAAGTTTCATAAAAATGAGCAAAGATGTTCCTAGAAATGTTGTCCAGCTTGTGTTTTTCAGCGGAGGTCGGCTGTGACTGCAGCACTGACTATAATTTCCGTGTGAAAAACAGTGATGAGCATCCAAAAGCTGTGTGTGCGTCTTTCTCTGTACATGAAGAAGCATTCTGTCTGCAGCAGATGCTTTAACCATGGGAGGTCTGGATGAGGGGAGTGTGTCGGTGTGTGCGTTTAAATGTGTGTGTGTGTGTGTGTGTGTGTGTTTGCTGAGACAGCTTGCAGAGGAAGCTGGCCATGTGCTGGAACACCCAGGACATGGAGGGCATTTGGCTGATTTTGGAGGTTGCCGCAATGACGTCATCAGCAATCTCACACACAGTCATTAAACCCATTAAACAAGGACACCTCAGAGGTCAGAGCAGTATGTTAGGAGTTAGTAACCCTCACTGATGGTCTCGCAGCCCAATTCTGACCGTGAACTGAGAGACTCTGATGAGGGGAAAAAAGGTGTTTAGCAAGCACATGACTTACATTTAAGAGATTAGTAATAACCGTTCAATGTTTTGTTCTTTTTCTTTCAAACAGAAAATAGCGATAAAGATCCCAACAGTTGCATAAGTTAGTTTGCAAAGTGCACACTGATAACATTTACAAATCAGTAGTGCTTCCATGTTTGTTTGAATATTATGAAAACAGCCTAACTTGTTTCTGCAATTTAACTTTTTTTATTTTTTAGTGTGAATGTCTGTTGAATGTTTTGTGACATTTAAAGATTTGCTGACCAAACAAGAATTAATCATCATTTGAAGTCCTAGCTCGTTAGTCTGGCTAATATTTAATAACAGGCCTTCTGCAGGCGATTAACCATTAGTGTGTCTCCTTATAGACATAATATATTAAGTAAATCTGAATGATTACTAATTGATTGTTGTTTTTAACATTATATACTTCTGTTTCTTGTTGACTCTTGTGTATGCGTGCACCTGAAGCTTGCAGGCCTCGCTTCTGTGTACTCCTTAGCAACAGGTGTCACCACAAAAACATGCCAATGGGTGTGATGTCACTTTTGGTACACGTTCCTGTTGGCTAGTGCGACAATGAACTTCCTGTAAGTGATCATAAATGACTTGTATAACCCACGTCTTATTTTTGTTTTGAGTGCTGCAAATAAACGTGATTTACACAAAGATAACCACTACACTCACATTTTTAAAAATTTCCCTGTGGCTGATTTCTCACCCAAACATAAATCATGTGCTTCCAAAAAACATGCCCTGCTTTCAGGGTTGAGGCATTAATGCACTTCTACAGGGCGACCGCAGACTCGGCTGTTAGAGACTTGAAGGTTGAGAGTTGCACCCTTGGACAGGTAAAGCAAGGCGAGAGAACGTCCCCCTTTATACAGCAGAAAGAGAGAGAGAGGGAGAGAGATGGACTGGACACTCCCCTCCTGCCGCTGGGTGAAGGGTGAGGAGTGGGTGAGTAACAGGGAGGATGGAGGGACAAAGCGGGACAGATGGATGAATGGAGGGGTTACCTTTGTTGCGATTTTCGGGGGGTCCTTGTTTTTTACCTGTTCGGACAGAGAGAGAGGGCGGAATGCTGATAAGATGGCTCAAAGGAAAAATAAGATCAAATCAAACTGAGGGACAACACAAAGTTCAAACTGATAGAAACCCACAGGTGTGTGTGTGTCGTGTGTGTGCCGTGGGCAGGAATGGACGAATCAGAGGAGAGAGACACACGACTTCCCGCTGCGGAGAACCGATGGCCAACGAAATCTAAAGTTTTAAAAATATTCATCAGAAATTTAAAATGTGGTTTAAAAGTAATCAGGCGATCGATTTATTTGTACTTTCCTGAAGCTCTGCATTACTCTGTTTCTATCATTTATTGTGAGAAGGTAGACCTTTCAGGAAGTTGTCTGTTTTTGAAATGACACTGAATTCATGTTATTGATCATTACAATACAATAACATGTAAGACCCACTAGTGTGCTCGCTTCTGTATTTCACTTCACTTTATGCAGTGTGAATTCATCTGTACCAGCACACTGTGGCCTCTTTTAAAAGGTGATGCTTCACATGGTACATAACATTGTTAATATGATACTTTATCTAAGCTTACTGAGGTTTTTGTTCATTATGTACATCGTTACATAGACTGCATGTTGGTCTGTTCTGACACATTCTTGTAAGCTGCATTATTTTCAGATTATAAAATATAAAAATATATATATAAAAAAATAAGTTGATATTATGGTCATTTATTTATCAGAGTGTGGATTTTTAAAAAATTTTTTACTTTAAAGTGGAACGTAATGAAAAATGTTAAGACTCAATTATTTCACACAATTATTGAAGGTTGTGTGATGTGAATAATCAAATCTATGTTAGCACGTTCACCGCATTGATTTGTTTCAGTACTGCCTCAAAAGGCTGCCAGCACAGCTGCAGACGCTGTGATAAACAGTGACCACGTTTACATTTTATTTTGAAATTCGTTCCTTGTTTGAGCAGAAAGTGAGAGTTAACAGAAGGCTTTGTTTTTTAGGGCACTCCCTTTGTAGAGTGGTTGTGAGATGCTCTGACATGCATCAAAACATCATTTTATTTCTGTCTGCTGATTTTCTTGAGGTCTGATTTTTTTATGTGACTAACAATGCGTTCACTTCCTGCCAAGATGCCGTCTGTGTATCCTCATTATGTGCATGATGTTCTGTGGCGTTGGTGCCCCGAAGAGCCAGCCAAGGCAGTCTTGGAGATAATGTTCCCCTTTTATATCCCTAATGGTCCCCTTTTAGAAGACTTTTAGAGGATAGCAGTATGGCATCGATTTTTCTAATCTTTTATTGACTTTTTACTTTTGCTTTCATTTGCTGGATATGTATATTTTTGTTTATTTATTTATTTTTTCAGATTTAATCCTCAAAAAAGTATTTAGGCTTAGGAAAGCGTTGCAGTTTGGGTTAGAAGCTGCATCTTTATAACAGTAACCGTGCACATGTAAAGATAATGACTTGAGAGTTACAGTCACTCTCACTAGTGCTAAAACTCAGTGTGTCAGGGAACACATGACAACGGACACTTCAAATTCAAATTCAAATTCAAATTCATGCCACATGCCAAACACATGCCAACGGACACTTTGTGTGTAAACGAGCCATTCCAGTGGCTTTGACTAAACAGCACTAATTGATGCCCTGTGGATGAAACTGGGCTGTCTGAACTGGACTGCTGAATCTCTAAAAGGGATTTTATTCACCCCAAAAATGACTGAAAAGCTAAACACATGGGCTGATGCTGTCTCTGAAATTGATCTTAACGAGGTGTCATGTACTGATTAGACACAATAAAGCACATCACAGGTGAAGTGCAGGTCAGGTACGTTTTCCTGCTCATAGGAAGTTACCTTCCTGCTGCAGTAAAACTAAGCTGTCTGCTTTTATTATGAAAGGAACTTTGGCAAGGTCAGAGCTAAACAGCGCGCGCGCGCACACACACACACACACACACACACACACACACACACACACACACACACACACACACACACCTCTTTGTTATTCAGTTGGTGGCTTGATATCGAGAGTGAACTGGTTCGAGTATGTGTGTGTATGTGTGCGTTTGCAACACTGAAGGCTTTTATCCCCGCAAGATAACTGATGGCTGTGACTTGACACGAATGCATGAATGTGTGCAGTGCATGTGTGCGTGTTTACGGCGGATTGATGCAGCCATGTGTGACAGTGAAGTCTGCTGTGTGTCTGCTGTTAAAAGAACACAAGAACCTCATGACAGTGCCTCCGTGTGTGTGTGTTTGTGTGCGCGCTTCTATCTTTGCGAGGATTCACTTCCAATTTGGAAAATAAGGGCTTTTTTTTTTTTTTAAGTTAAGATCCCTTTTGAAAAGTCTGAAAATATCAAAGCAAGGACTTGTTCTGAAAAGTGATGACACTTCTCACTTCAAAGACTTTCTGAGGGTTTGTGCTTTGTTTCAGCATAAGGATTAGTAACACATTTTAAGATTAAGATTAAAGCTTTGACAATGTAAACATGGAAGTAACGGCCTGTGTATGAGATGTAAATGTAAAGGCTCTTTTCTTTAAAATTGAGAATTTACTTTTAGCTGAATCTGTTTTGTGGTTCTCCTCATTAGGAAGCCAGCACCAATTTTGTTTTTGTCTGTTTGTCTGTATTTTTTATGAACCAGAAACTGGAGGCCGAAATGCAAACCTGAGCGTCTCTCTCCGCTGAGCTGGTACATTCAGCCAGTTCACAATGAATGCCTGACAAACTCAAACTTTAGCCAGTAAAACAAAATGATAAGACAAAAACAAACTAAAGGAAAAGGATACATGTGTAAAAGGGGGTTAGCATGATCACAAGCAAATCAAAAGCAATAGAGACCGACTGCAGAAGCCTGTTGTTTTACATCTGCTCTGACATAGTACAAAGATCATCTGGACGTTGGCTTTTGAAGGGTCCCTCTATAAAAGAAGCAACTGTGTTTCACAGTTAATTGATATTACATAACTGGCCAATTTACTCAGTACTGTGGCCATGAATTTACATGAATAAATGAGACCACGATGAGGTGTTTGCTCAGGTGACCAATCAATCTGTCTTTGAGTCTTTGTGAAATCACAGTTCAAAGTGTTGCTTTACTGAAATATTAACAAAGATTGTTTGCAAGCCCACGACAGAGAACAAAAGTTTAAATGGCCTATCAAGATTCCCATCAAGCACTTAAACATAACAACTGAATAATGTTAAAAATTCAAGTATTTTTTAAAATTTTACATCTGGGGTGTCAAGCTCATTTTAGCTCGTAGGCCACATACAGCTTGATTTGATCTTAAGTGGGCAATTGCAAACCATTGCATAACAACCCCTAAAGTGCTCCCTTTCTTTTAGTGTACAGAAGTACATTCTGCACACTTTCCTGTTTAATGAACCATCCACTTACAAATGACAGCTTGACGTGACTGAAAGTGAACCTATTGTGCTTTTTTGAAAATATTTTCTGCCATATGTCACATAATGGTGGATTCTCTTATTAAACATGGCAAAAGTTTCAAATAAAGAGGTCAGTATATCCTTGAGTAATTTCTGTGAGCCAAAAGTTCAGGCTGCAGTGTGCTCTGAATGCTTGATTTCATTTTTTCTACTTTTGGATCTGTATGATGTGAATAAGAGAAGATATATATAATATGGTCTCCTCAGGCACACAGCTCCACCTGTGAGCACGGAAGCCCCACCTACCCGCTATTCAAACCTGTTCAATGAGCAGCCAATCAGATGGAGTAGCTAAAACAGCTTGTTTGAACTGAGGTGCTGCACCAAGGACCATTAAAATATCAATAAGCGTTATCTTCTAACTGAATCATGCAAAGCTATTTTGAGTCCAAGAATTATGTCTGACTCCTCAACAGCCTCCAAACTCTGGAGATTCATCTAGTGGGCAGCACTGAGTCCTTTGAAGGACTGGGGCTGTCTGCTTAACTTACAGAATGAAGTAGGCTATAATGATCCATGGATATAATAGCCATTTATCCCCTTAAGGATACATGGTCACATGCATTTCTTTGAAATGTAGCTTTGGGTACAACCATAGACTGTATATAAAAGAAGGACAGAGCAGAAAAGTGCAGCTAGTGCAGCATTTTTCAAATGTCCAGCAAGAGGTGACTGTTTGCAGACGTCTAGGAAGTACTTGTCCTCAGTACTTGTCTGATGAAGCACATTTAACATTTCTAGCCTATGACATCGCGATATGTTTCTGAATCAGCTCCACCTCACATCATATCCTGTTTGTAATCACCAAGATTGTCATACCAAAAAAGGTCAGCTCAAGACTTCAAAACAGGACTTTGCTAATTCATCTTTTATATACAGTTTAAGCTAATTACCTGGTCATAGCAAATGAACTATAATCTTACAAACTCTTTGGAATCGGTCACTAAAAAGGTGTGCATGCCACTTTAAAATTACGATAAGCTAAGTTTGGTAAGATTGTGGGAGCTCCTTTGTAGACGTCACTTTTATTTCACTTGTTTTGGGCCGGTACAATCACAATATTACTCATCTTTGGTCTCGTGTATTCACTATGGAAGGTTTTTGTGCTTAGATTGAAGTTAAATTAAGCTTACAGATCACATTCAGACCCTTCAAAAAGCTCTGCTGTTATCAGCTCAGACTGGATGAACTCTACCTGCTGACAGAGTCGGCTGGTACGACAGGAGAAACGTCAAATCAACACCAGCTGATAAAAACGGGCAAAATATTTCCGATCAGCCTGTTCAGAAATATTCAGAAGCTGACACGGTGACAGTCGTTCTAGCCAAACTTTCCTCACACTTCACAGACTTACTGTCCTCGTATGACCTTCCACACTTCAACATATGTTGTGTTTCTTGACATGTGTGACAGGCTTTGTCTCATGTCTTACTTTTCTTGACCTTCTTCTCTTCGTCGTTCTCGCTGGCGCCCAGCAGAGTAAAGATGATGCCTGTTTGAGAGTTGAGGCCGACAGCTGACACCACCATCCTGCCTGATCCCTCCATCACGTGGGTCCCTGAGGAAATATTCAAAAAGCTACGAGTCAAAAAAGAAGCTTTATTTATTTATTTTTTAAAACTGTTACTGTGTTACTGTCATTTGTTTTCATTTTACATCAATGTCAAAGCACTTATTTATCCATCTAATCTCATTTTAAGACGCATTACTGAATATTTAAAATGACATGCTTTTACTTATGTTGCTTTTTTTCTAGGTAAATAGTCTTGCACTCCTGTGTAGCCCTACTCTGCATCCAGATATCCTTCTGAATCAAGGGATTGAATTCATACATGGGAAATTTTAGCTTTGGCGGGGTCTCAGACAGCTCTTGTGTTATAAGCAGGACATCAATCTTTCAGTCAAACACCGTGAACCTGATTTTTTTAGGAGAACAGTTTTCCAGGCACTCACCGGACAGCAGCATGGGGTCTTTCTCCATAGACTTTCGAACCTGGTCAGATTCTCCTGTCAGAGAGCTCTCGTCAATCTTCAGGTCGTTGCCTTGGATCAGGATACCATCAGCAGGCAGCAGGTCTCCTGCAAGCAGATCGATCAGATAGGTCAGAATCTTTTTCCCCCATCAGCCACAGGGTTTGAACAGGATCTTACACAGAGTCCTTTTAAATTTAAATTTTGTATTGTAAAGCAGCTCCACAAAGGTTGTTGCTGTAGTCATAAAAGCTTGACAGTTAAACATCACATGAAATAACCAATAACAATGTTTGCGTTTCATACCGTATTTGATCTGAGCGATGTCTCCAACCACGATCTCGGCCACAGGGATCTGGATGACCTGACCTTTGCGGATGACCGTGAACTTTTGTTCTTGCTCGATGCGACTCTGCAGCCCGCGGAATTGCTTCTCCTTGGACCAATCGTTGAAGGCCGTCACCAGGACCACAATGATGACTGAGAACAAGATGGCAGCGCCTTCGATCCAGCCAGCCTGGGCCTCGCCCTCGTCCTCTACGCCACCCGAAGTTGCGCCGCATGCTGTGAAAACATGAGGACATGTTGAAATCAAATCCCATCATAACAGCAAAGACAGATGGCGAGATGGAGAGCTCTTATTGGAAAGGTTAGGCAATAATGGCTGACTGTGTAATGATTTAATGAACAGGTAAGGCAAGAAGCTCTAAGCTGTGATGGGGTTTAACCCTCTCAAGCCCGAATTAAGTTTTTTGTTGCTAATGCACAACCAAGTCCTGCAGTGGTACTTCTGAGTAAAAAAACCTCATAAAATATGTATGTGGGTTAATCAGGTTGTTATGTCTTAACTGTTGCAAATCTGCAACGTCTGCCTGGAGAGGGTTAAGATGACATATGGTATTGTATTGTGCATTTAAAGTGGGAATCCTGAAATTCCAAGTTTCCAGTTGCAATTTTCATCTGGATGCTCTCTCAAGTCAGACTTTCTACTTAGAATTTGGAGACGCAACAAAAAACCCACATCTGAATTCTTAAATTGCTGTGACAACCATAGACCAGTGGAATATGCTCCACTCAGGCATAACATCATCACATTATAATTTTTTCTCTTTTGGATTTTTATTAAGGCGCAAAACACAACATTGCACAACAACTGTATCTCAGTTATCCTGCTTTAATAATTGTAAAATCATTAAAATTTAATTAATTGCTCAGCCGTCTTTCAAATTAGCAAAAAGCAAAAATGACCTGTATCCTTCAGTCAGGAATACTGTCAAAAGCTAAACAAAAACTTTACTTAAACAACTTTATTTACAGTACATATAATATATACATCCCCATATAAATAATAATATAAATTAAAATATAAACCAACTACCTACATATATCAGAATACTGAAAATAAATAATAATAATTAATAAATACATGTTACTTTTGGAATAGATGCAGTAATTGTGGGACGTGCAAAGGTTTGGGCTTTCAGTAACCCCTATGGGATTATCACAGCTTGGAAAACCTTAACCTTTAATCAGCTGAAAAAGTTTCTTCTCCTAATTTGTCATCTTTCAGAAATTCGTGACTAGCAGATAATTTCCTGTTTCTAGATATTTTTAGACTCCCTTGCATGCAAAGCATCTTCACAATCCACAAACATACTGCTCCCTTTTTCAGCAAACAGAGCTTTGATAATTAAGGCCAACAAAACATATTTTATCTCAGTCTGCACACAGCAGCTGTTACTCTGATCCAAATGCTGCTTTGCTGACCACACAGACTGACTTTTGTGACGCAGCAGCAGGTGAGGTTTTTCCTTTGATGTGGGCCCTGATTGTGAATGAACCCCACGCAGCGAAACAGTGCAGCATCACTTCTGTGTCAGCTAAACATTCCCGTTGCTGCTCCTCTGCAGACATCTTGTTTCGATTCCTGGCGCTCCCATCAACCACCACTACTGAATGACATTTTAGACAGCAAGCTGGAAGTGCTCTGATTTCCTTTTATAGCCTTCCCTGCTTCGTAGGCATCAGCTTCATTTTCAGATTCTCACTCACTTGATTAGAGGAGCCCGTGAATGTGTGAGTGTTACCACGAGGCTTAAAGACTCAGATAATTTATCAGGCTCTGAATTGTCATCAAGTGACAATTCCTGATGGCAGTTCTTAACCTCTCTTAGCCAACTCAATTAAGGCTCACCGAGCTAATGAAGTTCTTGCCACAATTATTGTTTCATTATTTGCATGACATAAAACGTATCTGCGTGTAAACACTTGAAGAAAGTCACGTTTAGATGTTTGTTTTCTGCACCACTTTATTTTCTTACTTCATTTTCATGCAAAAATTGACAGTAATGGAAACTAGCCCAGTAACTACTGACATTTTTAAACAAATCAATGATCAGATTTCTTGTTTTATAAAAGTGGATTACGTAAAAATGAAAGTAAATAAATCCACTTATAATTTACCCAGAAAAACATACCTGATAAAAGCATGTAATTAAAATAAACAACATGGATATAGAAAAAAAATACAGGTGGCCGCTGGTGCTACCCGTCAGCCCCTTAGTAGATACATGTATGGTATTCATTTGAAACTCCCATGTCGCCTTCTTTCACAAGATTTCACAAACTTGAGTGTCCACATCAAGTTCTAGTATTTTATAACAGTGCTCTAATTAATCTGCATCTGTGCATGACACCCATTCAGCTGTGACCAACCCAGCCAGTCACCTGATTGCTGGGCTTGCCTTTTTCAGGTGTTTAACCCATGTTGCCTTCCACCTCACAAAGGAAATGATTTCTCTTCCTGGGAGTCTAATAAAACGGTGGTTTTCTCCTCCAAGTTAGCTTCACTTGCTTTGGTTAATGTTGGAGTTCCCTCTATTTTAAGCCACGGGTAGTTTTGTCTTAGCAGTTATTTCATTTCTTAATTAATTTAATTTAATTCGTTTAAAATAATAAAATTATCCAGAGAAAAACTCCAAAAACCAGACGACACGCTGCAAACAAGCGCTTGGCGACAGTGGGAAGGAAAACTCCACTGGAGAAACAACCCTCTTTGTTATGTCTATGTGTGCAGCTTGGTATACTGATAACTTAGCACTGCCACCTCTCCATATATGTTCATCTCTGGCTCTGAAAAACCACCAGCTGGCAGCAGCTAAAATGCTCAGGTTGAGTCTTCAGTGTACCGAAAGCAATGGGTAAAGACACAGCGTCTACGACGATCTACACTGACCTTCACTGTCACCGCCAGGTGGATGGTAGAAAGACAGACCCAGTGAGATGATTGCAGCGATTTCCAGAATGATAAGCGTGACGTCCTGCAGAGCTTCCCACACCAGCTGCAGGAATGTCTTGGGCTTCTTTGGGGGGATAAAGTTCTGTCCAAATGCCGTGTGACGTTTTTCCAAATCGACAGGGTTACCAGACAGACCTGCAGACACAACCGAAAGGTCATGAATATTGACATCAACATTAGTTATTGTTCTTTAGTAAGACAGTAACTATTCTGACATGTGGATGGAAACTTGGAGAAATGTCAAATGAATCCAGCAACATGACAAAGAGTGCAGACATACAGACACAGTTACAAAGAACAAGGACTTTTCTATATCAATTTATTTGAGTTTTTGCACTTTTTTTTTTAAGGCTTGGGTTTTATTTTATTTCTGTTAACTGAAATTATTTAATATTTTAAAGAACTGTGCAGAGATATACCTTTACTCCGTTTTCAGTATTTCTGTGACGTCTCTCTGTGTGTACCTGTGTTGCAGGTGAATGAGTGTTGCAGTCAGACTGAAGTGTGTTGCTGTGTTAATATTTAGTTAGAGCAATGCTGTTTATAGTGCTAAAGTTCACCGGCCCTAAATATCTCAATGAATTTGAAATATAACTATTACAATCTTGTTCTGCAAGACATGCTTTTTCCACCACAGCTTATCAGCAGCAGCAATAGCAGCTGTGTATAAGGGTCAAAGGCTAACTCCTGTCTTCAAACTTTATTATGTTAACTCACCACACAGGGCAGAAGATGTACTTTAGTAATAGAAAGTCACGATCAGCCCCCTTTTGCTGCAGACTGCAGCATTTCCACACACAGTACTTATTTGAGCAATTCACCAAAACAGACCTGTTCCACCCAGAAACCATCTGCAATGACATACTCATCATTTCCGCCACAAAAAAAATGACCTAAAGGTCAGAAATCTGGTACACTCAGGTTCAGCTACAAAGATTGGAAAAATAATTCCCCTGATCAAGGGTGAATTATAAGCAGCTGTGATGGGGTGTGTTGTTTTATAAGTTTTAGTGACGATTCCTGAACGTTTCTTTTTGTTTCGCTTTGTTTTGTAACAGCGGCTGAACTTTTGTGGCTTGCGACCTCTAAAACAACCCTTCATTCAATGTTACAACCGTCTACGGGCTGCAATTAGTTCAACCAAAGAGAAATGATGTAATTAACTTTTAGAGGGTGATGAACTGAAAATCACAGGAAACCTAAATATTAGCGGAAAGCAGAAAGAAAGCAGTCATCCTGCCAGCCTTCAGCTTTATTCTGTGGCCCCTCGTGTTGATCACAGTCACCGGGTCAGGGGCCTCCACTGTGTGTGTGTGTGTGTGTGTGTGTGTGTGTGTGTGCGGCAGCGATGAAACCAAAGCAGCCTGAACTGACCCAAGTTCCCCTCCCGCTGAACACGCAATCTGCTGCTCCACCAGAGCCAATCTGCTCCACGTCAACACAGCACCACCCGTTCAGACCAGCCCAGTCGCTCACAGGAAACTAATGAACCATCCCGCTAATCAAATTTGAAATCTAAATGAACAAATTGACAGATGATACACATTTTATACTGCAGCAATCATGATTTAAGGCTTATCAAAACCTTAAACTAAAGCTGGAGCCTGTCCCAGCCGACACTGGGCAAGAGGCAGCAGACTGTGGATAAGTTGGCAGTCAACCGCATGTCTAGAATCATCAATTAACCTGACAGGGAGAGCACGCAAACACAAGTTACAGTCTCGGTCGTTGTGTCCTTGGGCAAGACCCGTTGTCTACTGGTGGTGGTCAGAGGGCCTGGTGGCGCCGGTGTCTGGCAGCCTCGCCTCTGTCAGTGCGCCCCAGGGTGGCTGTAGCTAAGATGTAGCTTGCCATCATCAGTGTGTGTGAATGGGTGGATGACTGGATGTGTAAAGCGCTTTGGGGTCCTTAGGGACTAGTAAAGCGCTATACAAATACAGGCCATTTACCATTCAACCAGTTTAAGGTGAAAAAACTACTGGTGGACTAAAGTGGCTGGGTTTTTGTGTCTAAAGGGGCGTTCCAACAGGAAGAGACTGACCAGACCATTAAAGGTCCACAAATTTCAGCAAATTTTGAGATTAGCACCTGAAACAACTACCAATGAGAGCGAAGGATAATACTGACTGAACTTGTTAAATCTCTCCAAAGAGTCCTGGGTCTACCCCGGGGCTTTCTTCCGGTAAGACAGGCTCAGAATACCTCACCTAGAAGCCATCCTGGAGGCCTCCTAGTCAAATGTCTGAATCACCTCAACTGGCTCCTTTTGATGTGGAGGAGCAGCAGCTGCACGCCGAGGCCCTCTCGAATGGCTCCACACCCCATCTCTAAGGGAGAAGGAAACCCATTGTTGCCGCTTGTAATGGGTGGCAGTCAGAGGCGGAGGAATGTACAAGGAATGTCATCTTGCTTTACAGGAACATTTGCTCTATGTTGCAGTGTAAATGTTTATTCAGCACTGTTTTCTAGAAGGACTTTTCATAACGTTCCCCTCAAAACAGTCTGAAAACACCTTCTGTAACTGCAGTCAAACCTCACCTTACTTAACCTTATTGTTTAAGAGTAAAACACTTTCCTTAAACACACCATTAGAACTTGCAGATGGTGTTTGCTATTTTTGTGGAAGCATCCCTTCTAGCAGAGTTGCATCAAATTTCTGCTAATGTCAGTCACTGGATTTCTCCAACTAATCAATGAGTTCACCGAATTGAAAAATGGCAATGTTTCTCCTCTTATCACTCTGCAGAGATTGCTCCCAAACCTCTGCTTACCGAGGAACAAACAATATCACTGAGTTATTGATTCCAGAACTGTGACTGTCATTTTCCAGCCGTGGCTCATATCTCGCTGCTCATTCATTCTCCATATAAAGATAGTACAAACAAAAAGATTTCCCAGTCGACCCAGATGCTCAGAAAGACGGAGACACCAGGGCTTCATCCATCTTCAGAGCTCCTTACTTGTGGTTTTATTGAAACTGGGCTTAAATTAGATTTTAAAAACACCAACTGCAGTTTGCTAATTAAAAATGGATAATCAGCAGCTTGTTTCTGTATTGATTTTCATTCACCGGAAGAATCTCAACAGTTAGCTCTTTAAAATCACGTATTCTCGTTAACTTTAACTGGTGTTTGCTGCAACTTTAATGACACACACATACAACTGAATGGAAAAATAGTGTAACCACTTGTTTAATTATGTATTTTTCCACTAAAGTCTGATCATCAAAGACGTCCTCCTCATGGTCACGCGGGCACCAACATGGCTGCTGGGGATTCTTAGAGAAATCGGGAGGTATGCAGTGGAACGTGATCTGAATGTTAACAGACCCCACTGCCAGGATCTCTCATGAAGACAGCCTCCAAGTCAGCATGAACATGAGCTCAGCCATGTCTCTGCCGTCACATGTTTTAATAACGGACTCTTATTCTCGCTCTCTCTGATGATGCTGTCCAGACGGACCGAAAAAAAAGAGTTCCTCCTCTCCTCCTCGTGAATTCTCCCCCGTCTGTCACACTCCTCTTTGGATGCAGTAATGAGGTGAAACTATGAGACACTAGCTTCTGCCATTTTGAGGGTTTGCCTACACACAGCACACACAGATGTACTAGTTTCATGCCATCTAATCTTAATTGGACAGCTTCAGCGGCAGAAATATTCCACATCAAGGCTGACCGAGATAAGGTGAGAGATTAGATGTGGTAAAGGAGAGATGAGAGGAGGGCAAATAAGGTGAGGGAAGAAGAGATGGGGTGTGGATGGTGTAATGATATAAGGTTAGACGGAATAAAATAAGGAGAAAGGACACAACGAGAGATAAGAAGAGACAAGTTGAGATTAAATAAGTTCATTGAGATCAATGAGATGTGAGGCGGCTTAAGACAGTAGAGGTGAAATGTGATTAAAGAAAATTAAAGTAAGGTGATCCTACGGCATATTCACACCAAACCCAATCAAAACCTATGCAAAGACACAAAGTAGGGGATGTGCGTAGAAGTGAATCTGTGTGTGGATGTTAAATATATCACATTTTCACTCTGTGTCTCAAAAATCTATCAGCAGACACTGGCTGTCCCACAGACATTGGATGCTCCTGAGCCCACTGACAGTACAAGTATCTGTAGCTAAACTCATCGTTTCCAACAGGTCAGAGAATGACTGCGATCTGGTAGTGAATCAACTAAGTGAGCTGACTTTATACTATCATACCTTAAATAGCATGAGCTAATTCTGAATCAAGTAAGCTGATCTGAAAACATAAACTTTGACAATTAAAAAAATATTTGAATATTAACTCATTCACTGCTAGCCATTGGCAGTGAATGAGTTAAACCCATTGACTCATTCACTGCAATTGACGGCTATAGACGTCAATGGCAGTGAATGAGTTAATATTAATGCTAACAAATTGTAAATTGTTATCATTGGACTCACGCTTTGCATAATTCACGGTTCAAAATCACCCTTTTTTTAAATCTCCATCAGCTTCGGTACTAGGGCTGGGCGATATATCGAGTTTTTTAAAAATATCGATATATTTTCATACGAGATATAAGATGTGACAATATCGTTTATATCGATATAGTCTATGTTACGTTATAATTATACTCGTGGAGCCGCAGGTTTGCCTCTCTTTCGTCCACTTTTGTCTCTACGCAACGTTACTCGGCCTTGCCTCTCCTTCACTGAACACAACTCCGCCTCCCCCATAGCTTCACCTGCAGGCAATGACAAGATGAAAGCGGAAAATCTCCGTTAGCGAGTTACCGTGCGTGGGGCTGGACGGCGTCAACGTGTTAGCGAGCTAACCGCGCTAACGAGCTAACCGCGCTAACGACATGCAGCCCGGAGGGGCTGCACGGCCTAAAATCCTTTCATTTTCTCAAAACTTGACAGTGCGCCTTATGTATGAATTCTGGTTGTGCTTACTGACCGCGAACCGATTTTATGTGGTACACAGCGCTCAGCAATCTGTCAAAAAATGTTTTAATATGACTTTGCTAAGCTACGGAGCTGCACCGCTTGATGGATTGTCTTGGAGGATTACGGCTACCGGGGAGGAGCCTCGCAGAGTGATACGTACTGTGCTTCAACGTAATATTACCGTACTGTGTGTGTATAAGGACCACAAATGGCACCTGTTCAGAGACGTGGTGCAGCAGTGAAATCTGTCTTTGTTATTATGCTCAGCGTCTATTAGTTTACATTTTGACTGCACAATTGTGAGCTTTTTGTTATGCACAAAAACAACATTGTTTTCTTTTATTTATGGACCATGATTATTTAATAAATGCTGATAATTTATTTTTGAGTAATTTCTTCATGTACATCTACGCTGTATGTAAATAAAAGTGCCCGTGTGACATCTGGGACACAGTGTGACTAGAACTCTCTTTTTGTTCTTAACTTATGGCTTTAAAAAGAAAAAAATCGAGATATATATCTTATATCGCCATCCAGCTAAAAAATATCGAGATATGAATTTTGGGTCATATCGCCCAGCCCTACTCGGTACAGCACCTCAGTTCATCTTTTGTCTAAAACAAGCAGCTTTAGCCTTTAAGCTAGCTGTCTTTTGTTGGTTTAATCAGAAGGCAGGCAGAGCTCTGTGCCTGAGATGACCACGACATAAACTTGCTTAGAAATACAGACCCAAGAGCAAAAAAACCCCCCACAAAACTGCCAAAGTGGGCATTTACAGCAGTCTGAACCCTGAATCTGTGGCTCATAGGGATTAATGTTCACCAGTATAAATATGAGAAAATAAGGAATGAAGTTTTTTTTGGATACTTCTTAATGATCCTTGTCTAATGTGGCACTTGTTAAATCTCTACATGCTGCAAACCATTTGCATTCTTTGAACAGATCGTTTCCAAGCTTTTTGCCTTTTTTTTTATAGTTTTATTTTTAGCAACTAAAGGTGACATGACACATATTAAATATAAAAATGAGAGCACCCTACCATGCAGTGGGATAAGAAAATATACAGTAATTCTGACACAACATAACAGAGCTGAGGACAGAATATCTTCATGATGAGCTATGACACACTCCGATATTTTAAAAATACACTTTCTGTCACAGGCACCATCGGCCATGTTTCATCACACTGTGGTTTAGTGCAGAGTCCAGTTTGATCATGCTGAGGCCAGTGATTGTCACTGAAAGCTGCTGTCAGATTAAAATAAAGATGAGTTCAATCACAGAGCACCTTTACTGAAGGTTTGAACGATATGAGTCTGTTTTTTTCCCATTTAATGCTGTGATTGTGAAATCATGTTTCATCTAGTGCTTGGCATCAGCTTCCTGTTAGCAAGCGTCCCCATGGAGATGCACAATAAAGCTCTAAGATGACGTTCCAGTAAAAGAAGAGCAGACTGCCGCACACTCGCCAGTCACAGATGTTTGGAAATTTCAGCTTCCAGCAGAAATGGGCTACCTCGATCCAAAATGAGAACTCTTCCAATCTACAGTTTTATCAGCCACCACACAGTTCTCACTTTCATTCATTCTTCCTCTACTACAAAAAGACACCACTACAGAGACTGAGGACTATTTGTCCTTTCTCTGTCCTCCATGCTGCCAAAACCGCTTCACGTTTCCTTCATCCTCTCTGTGGTTCTTCCACCTTGTCGTTTGTTTTTTTTTCCTTTCACCACCATCCCACAGCTGGACTTATTGAGAAAAACAGCAGCAGTAACAATTCATGCTGAAGTCGCACACCCGGATCTAATAACAAAATAACAAACCCTGTACTGATAATTTAGTTTAGGAGTGGCTCAGGAGGTAGGGCAGATCATCTATTAATCGGAAGTTTGGTTGTTTAATCTCTGGCTGCTCCACTCTGCATGCCAAAAATAAGAGGGCGAGATACCGAACTCCAATAATCCTGATGTGTTCATCAGAATGTGAATGTCTGATAGAGATCACTTAAACGTAGAAAGAAAGTGCTCATCATGTTGTATAAACATGCTTTAAGAGCTTGAGTAGAAAAGTGCTATATATAAGAACAGGTTCATTCAGTAAAAGAGAACCTATTATGCTTTTACCCATTTTCTGTCAGAGATACAGTGGGGAACACTCATAATAAACATGGCCACTGTTTGAAATAATGAAGTCAGTGTAACTGCAGGTAAATCTGCTGACCCAAAAGCCTTTCTCATTGCAAAAATGTGGATTAGAAACAAAAAAGCAATTTATTTGTTTGTGTTCATGGATATTAATTGTCAAGTTTTTTTATAACCATCAGCAAGATTTTGAAAATAACTTTCATTTCAGTAGGGCACGAATGAGTTTGTATGAGACCAGTCTACAGCTTCATTTTTAAACAATTGCACTCAGGAACACACAAAGCTGATGGACTGAGGCGCTGCACTAACGGCTGGTTTAAAATCCAGAAGTTATTTGTGTCTTGGATGAATCCACATAATCACTAAAAACTGGCAGTCGTGCAGACGTCTACACGGAGCCTGAAGTAATTTAAGTCAAGTGTCCCCCTGTATACTCCGATATGGATACAAATACACTGTTAGTATTAACGAAGTAAATATTGTATTGTAAAAATGAGCCAAACCCATCCAGCACAGCACTGATTTAAGCTGTGCGAGAATAGTTCTCTTATACTTTGCCTTATAAATTCAGAAACTGCACAGTTATTTCTCGGTTTACATTTCAGAGTCAAAGATCCTCTGATGATATTTTTTCAAAACCCTTAAGCTGAGAAAAGAAACAGGTATAAAGTAACAAAATCCAACACAAGGTATAAGGCTTTTTCTACAAAGGGCTTCGCTTGTTTCATCTTTTGCTCACACAAAAATGTTATCATTAAATAGTGATAAGACAAACTGTTGAACAGAGAGTTCATGCAGAAGTGGTACAGCGAGCTGCAGGGCATGTCAGTAGGCGACAAATATTTAACAACAAATGAAACAGAAATTACTTTTTTTTGAGGCTGTTTAACCTTTTGTCCATGCAAAAAGGCAAGCCTATGAGTTTGACTATCGACGATGGTTTTTCCAACACCTTACTGTGGAAAAAAAGAAGACAGTTTTTGAGTTTCAAATAATAAAATAAATTATTAAAACTTAAAATTTGTCTCGGACATCTTTCCTACCTTTGATCTCCTACAAAAAAAGTTTTTAAAAAGTTACAACTGCCAGCTAAATATATTCTTCTTCATTTAAATGGACCTGTTTGATATGCATGCTGCACTGATGTGACCTGACATTACGAACAGTGACTCAAATGATGTCACGGGCCTAAATTGGGAACCATCTCGTTAAAGAGTGATTAACCTCTGAAATTCCACCAGGTCATCGGTGAACCACAGAGTGGAAGGGTTGGGCTGAGGCTCCATTTAACCACAAGTGACACAGATGCTTTCAAAAAATAGAAGACGGCAGCTTTCAAACCAGCCCTCTGTCATGCATTAGATGAGATAAGATCGCCTTTATTAGTCCCACAGTTGGGAGTGAAAACTCTATATGAGAAGATAAATGTGAGATTTACCCTACCCCGAAATAAACATGCTGTAAAGTAACAGTCATCACTACACTGTTCTCTCCACATGCTGTAACTGTCCATATGTGGGGATTTTTCTGGTAACCATGGCACTAAATTGCCCCCCACAGCACAAAGATCTTTTTGATATCGGGATGAAGCATTTACGGCCCTGTTCTCTTGGTCTCCATAATATTCCTGAAAACTGAGAGCATGAGCGGTAAAGGATGACTACATCACTTTCCCCCCACATCCCTCTAGACCAGATCCGGTAGTGTTCACATTACTGAACTCTTAAATCTGCATTCATCTTTGTAACGAGGTGTTTATTCACTGCATCCCTGCTATAATATCCCTCTCTAGGTAATTGTCTCGTCTTGTTTTCTCATGTCCTGGATTCTTACATCTTCTCTCTTCTGATGAAGAACTTACCTTCTGTTTGTTTCCTTGCGTAATAACACCAACACATTTTTCTGATATAATGTAGAGAAGGGCCTCATATTGTGAGAAATTGTTATTATAGTGGGATGTAAGTACATTTTAAAGAATTGAGGAGGTAATAACCCTGGTCACTGTGAAAACATGGATAAAATTTGTTTTTACTGATGTCTTTTCCATAGATGTTAAAGCATTTGTCTCTTTAGTCACTGTTCCTCTAGAAATACAAGCATGCTGAGGACTTTGCTACTGTAATGCCTGCTATTATTTTCCTTTTCTCTTGCTATCTAGAAGTAAAATCAGAATTTGTGTCATTGCTCAGCATTTTTCATATTGTATATGCCACAGAGCAGGAATAGATATCAATCGGTTGACTGTACAATGCAGTTTTATTTGGTGGTCAAGTTTCTATTTAAAGCCATCACCAAGCCCTGTTTAATCTGGATGTTTCTTTCATTGTTTGAGGCCTCAAGCATCCTCTGAACCACTTTTCTTTCAGTACCAACAGCACCTTAAATGGAGCCTGGTGACCGAATGAGGCCTATTTTAATAATTAGATAAAGAGAAAGCACATCAGCAAACACTAGCAAAAACAGGCACAGATGTGGATGCAGAACAAACATTTAACACAGACTGCATAAAATACAGGAGCAACTATGTCAAGATGTCTAGAGTTCAGCTGTGATGCTTTCACCATCTTGTTTTGTTTGTTTACTTCTTTGTTGTTTGGAAACAGTTGCATGGCAAACATTAGCTAAAACTGTACAGCTGTGGTATTTCTATCAGCTATTGTTAGCACTGGCTAACCATTTTGATTAATAAGGTGCGTCTGATTTAATGTGAAAGGCTATTAAACAGGGTGCTAATTTGGGCGATCGTGGCTCAAGAGTTGGGAGTTCGTCTTATAATCGGAAGGTTGCCAGTTCGAGCCCCGGCTCGGACAGTCTCAGTTGTTGTGTCCTTGGGCAAGACACTTCACCTACTGGTGATGGCCAGAGGGGCTGATGGCATGATATGACAGCCTCGCTTCTGTCAGTCTGTCCCAGGGCAGCTGTGGCTACAACTGTAGCTGCCTCCACCAGTGTGTGAATGAATAGTGGAATTGTAAAGCGCTTTGAGGGCCTCGATTGCTTTTCGAGGCCCTCAAAGCAAATGCAATCCATTATTATTATTATTATTATTAAAAAATTAATAAGATAATTAAAGAAAATTGTATTGTGTTTTAAGAGAGGAAATTCCCCCACCAGTCTCTGAAAGCTGCATCACCCCTAATATTTTACATTTTTAAGCTTCAATATAATTTAAGCCAGCCTCAAGTGGCCACTGAAAAAGTTCTTTGGCACTTCAGCATGCCATTTTTAACCCTCCTGAGGTTATAGCTTAATCCAATATCTGCCCAAACTAACTCCACCTGCTGTTGTCAGCAACACATTTTTTTAAATTTAATGAGAGCAATAAATTGTAATGTGTGACAGATAAAAGCATCCTGGCTGAACGGAGGACCAATAGTTCACCTGAAGCATTTCATTCACAGGCTAAGCCAGAGATGGAGAATGATGACCGTGATGACCATATCACCGGTATGAAGAGACGAGTGTCTACAGGAGATAGATTTCTCTTTAACACAGACTCGCATCCTCTGTTGCAGAATGACATAAGGCTGAGCTTTATAAGTCCTCAGGTCTATCCTCTTTGAACAAAACCAGAGACCTGGTATGCTGCAAAATGACTTACACTGTATTTAAATGTGTACGTCTCAACTAAAAGAAAGAAAGAAAGAAAGAAAGAAAGAAAGAAGAGTGTCTTTGTAGCTTTCTTCCTCTTGCTGATTGCTTAGAGGAGCGTTCAGCTTGAATTGGCAAAGACATGGATGTCCTGAGGCTGTGTGTGTGTGTGTGTGTGTGTGTGTGTGTGTGTGTGTGTGTGTGTGTGTGTGTGTGTGTGTGTGAGAGAGAGACAGTGAATAGGACTCGGGTCATGCAGCTAATACTGAAACTCTGATAGGGTGCTGACTTCTTGCACCAAAGAGTTCAAAAAGATCTGACAGACCAGCAGGCCGAGAAACCTCTTAACCTACAAACACGTACACTGTGTGTGTGAGTCTGTGTGTCCGTGTGTGTGTATGGGAATTCATTTACATAAAGCTCAGAACTGAACTGTGGCTGATAATTAGCCCTTTCACAGTACACACAGACAGGTGACACCATAATGAGGGGATCTGGAAGCGTGATTTTAAAATACTTCTGCTCGTATTTAAAGGCTATGTAACATTTCTGTTTGTCTGACACTTCATGTGCAAAGTTGCACTCCTAATCCTCCATGACTGAACTGTTAGAGATCTGGTATTCCTTGAGGAGAATAACTGGGGATGCAGCTTTTGCCGTTTATGCCCCCAGCATTTGGTGCTGCTTTCCTCAAACTAGACTGATAATTTAAAAAACTCTTAAACATCTACTTCTTTAATCTTGCATCTAACTAGTGTTTGCATCACAGACTATCATAGAAGATGACATAGCTTAGGGTCTGACAAATTGTGTCAAACCAGAAAGACCTTAAATCTGCATTATTAAAAATGAATTATTTGACCTTGGGGTGACACCTGCACAAGAGAAACAACTTCCTGTCACATACAAGTCTATGGAAAAAACCATTGGACTCGACCTCTGTAAACACTTTCCTGATGCCTTCAGCTGCTCAGTCACTCATTTGAGTCATACTGAATAAACCATTAAGTCCATTTTGTAATAACCAGTATGTGAGTTCTCCCATATTTAGTATTCAGGTCAAAAAGAGCATTTGTGTCAATATCAACGTCAATATCACGTCAGCTTTCTACTTTTATTATCTCTGAGTTTGTTTTCTCTTGCCACATCGCTCTTCCTTTGTCCACTCCAACAACCTATTAGAGGTGGGAATCACCATACATCCCACGATACGATATTATCACAATACTTAACGCACGATACGATATTATTGCAATTTTTTAAAATATTTTGCGATATTCAGATTCTGTACATAAAGGTAAACTTTATCAATATTCATTTTATCTAGTATCAAAGTCTCACACTCAGTTTCTCATTTCAGTCAGTTTTATTGTTGACAAACTGAACGGTTTGTATTAAAGTCTAGTCCAACTTAACTGAATGCAACCATCTGGTACAATTATAGCTATTCTGAACTATGCAATTTATGAAAACTATGCAGCCCATTCAGCAACTGAAGAATTTGAAAGTAAATTAAAACAAAATATGATTTTACATTAAATAAAAAAGTTTTAAACGTAATTAAAATAAAACATGTCTTAAATTAAAATAAGTAAACTGTCATGTTTATTGCTGCCAAAAAAAAAGTTAAACACATTTGGACAGTGAAGGAATGTCAGGATTCTTGCTCAGAAAAAGGATCAAAATGCTCTGAAGTCAGAGTTCCAGTCCACAAAAACCTTTTTTGTAACAAAATATCGATTTCTGCTGTCCCTGTATCGATACATTATTAGCAAACAAAATATCACGATACTACACAGTATCGATTTTTCCCCCACCCCTACAACCTATGTCCTTTTATTCTTTTAAATTATTATTTTTCCCCATGAAGCTCTTCGAAATTCACATGTCAGATTGAGGTCTACAAGGCAAGGCAAGGCAAGGCAAGGCAAGGCAAGTTTATTTGTATAGCACAATTCAACAACAAGGTGATTCAAAGTGCTTTACAGAGACATTAGAAACAAGAACAAATAAAAAGCATGATTTAAAATTGAATAAAACAAGCAAATAAACTAACTAACTAATTAACAAACAAACAAACAAACAAACAAACAACAGTATATAAAATCAAAACAGATAAAATCAGAACAGTAGATAAAATCAGTAGTTAAATGTAAGTTTTGAAATTTAAGCTTAAAGTGTGGATTTGGTGCTTTATTCAAATGCAGCTGAGAACAGGTGAGTCTTCAACCTGGATTTAAATAAACTGAGTGTTTCAGCTGATCTGAGGCTTTCTGGGAGTTTGTTCCAGATATAAGGAGCATAAAAGCTGAATGCAGCTTCTCCGTGTCTGGTTCTGACTCTGGGAACTGATAAAAGACCGGATCCAGATGACCTGAGGGATCTGGATGGTTCATACTGGGTCAGGAGGTCATTGATGTATTTTGGTCCTAAACCATTCAGAGCTTTATAGGCCAGCATCAGAACTTTAAAGTCTATCCTCTGACGGACAGGCAGCCAGTGTAAGGACCTCAGAGCTGGACTGATGTGGTCCACTTTTTTGGTCTTACAAATAAAACTGACTGCACTAGTGTGGCATTCTCCTGGCATGGTTTGGATCCACTTGCCCTGCAAGAGGGTGGCTTCTGAATTTGTCGATGTTCATTTGTCAATTACGGCAAACAGGATATGGCTGAGGTGAACACAGGAAATACGCACCCACCAAACATTTTAGGTTTCCAACTTATCTTCTCAGGAGTTGGTGGTTTATTTTGATGAGTGCCAGTATTTTGATTATGATTAGAGAAACCCATGCAGCTCCAAAAGCCAAAGAAACGGACAAAAGTCAATAAATAGGACTAATACAAAAAATATTACTTTATTTATCATGATATAGTTTTATTTCATTTTGTTTCCATTTCTAGTTGCTCTCAGTCACTGTATGTGAGAGGGAGGGTGGAGGAACCAACTGATTACAGCTCATGAGCCCAAAATAAAATCTTTCCATTGAGTGATAAGTCATCTAAAACCACAGTTAGGTAAACTTCACAAGCTTCTGGAAATCAGATTATTTGGGAACCAGTCAAGGTCACACTATTGTCGCTCCTACTAAGTTATATCTGAAAAACCCAACAGTAAAGGTCACACGTTCATGAGTGCAGAATAACACACTGAAACTGAAAAATACATTAAAGACACTTTAAAAAATATATATATATTTGGCCAAAACACGGTGGGATTTGACCTAGAGGTGATTTTTTTTTCCCATCACCAGACTACATTTTTGACGAGTTTTTCTAAAAATGATTCAATGTTCTCAAACTTGAAGCACATTTTTGTTTATAAAATGGTCAAAAATAGGGCTGGGCCATATTATACCGTTCACGGTAATACCGGTATAATGTTAGGCAACGATAGGAAAATGAAATATCGCGATAGAATGGGAGTAAAACGCGCATGCGCAGTGCCTTTGTTTTCATACGCACATGGCCGATTGTTGAGTGAAACAGATGAACCAGAATTGGTTTGTAAAAATGGTGCAACTTCCGTGATGTGGAACTGGTTTGGTGTTTGTCCATCAGATACACAACAAAGCACATTTTTTTGCAGAACATGCAAGCGGCCGTTGTTATTGTCATATTTGTCGGACTAAGATGCTCTTAAATCTGGGAGTAATCTGGGTCCTAAACTCCGTATGCTTCAGGTCAAACAACACTGCAGCATCACTTAGAGTTAAAAACTTTCTAAATTTTTTCATCTTTAATAAAACGATCAGCATTGCTGCTTTACCAGGTGTAACTATAAAGTTTAACTTCCAGGCATCCATGAAAACAAAAGTTATTACATTTAACGGAGTTAGAAGTTAGCAGGAAGCTAGCGGAAGTTAGCTCGCTAGTTTCGCTAGTTACCTAAGCATGATATTGCATGTTCTGACTGAGAGATTTCTGAAAAAAATCAAACGTACAGCTCTGCTATCACTTCCAACATAAATGAAGACAGGAAACTAAACAGCAGTGACGTTTGTAGGGTTACTGAAGTTGGGCTAGCTGGTATATAATGATGTGCTACGTGATCGCTAGCGACACAGCTATGTTAGCATAACATAAACAGTGAAGCTGGAGGACGAACACTAACACTTTTCCACTTATAAAAGTTAACGTGAAGGTTCTTCATGGTTAGAGACAAATGCAATCGCATGGCAGGATGCTGTAAACGGACCAAACTTCAGTCAGGAGAACAACTGAGATAATCCATCCACAATACAAGGTTAGTCATTAATATACTGCAACAACATGGGAATAGAGCAGCTGCAGAGAATTCAACATTAATGAATCAAGGGTACAGAAGTGGAGGAAGCAAGAAGAATGAGTTTAATAAAGTTTGATTTATCTGACTGCTTTGTTTCGCTTAATGTGCCTTATAATCCCGTGCACCTTATGGTCCGAAAAATGCGTACTGCACACTGCAGTTTAATGTTGCAAAGCACCTCTTTTTAACCATATAACCATATTATACGTGGTTATGCTCAGGATATGCCAGCCCATTTCTACTGGAAATGCCTTTTGGTTAAACTTTCAGCAAGGAATTTGCATTTGCACTGTTACATTTTTATAAAGCTTTAATGTACATAAAAACCAGCTTCTTGTTTAAGTGAAAATAAATGGAAGGTTGTCTTTTTGCGCTAGTAATGTTGTGGAGTTGTATTTTGTCTCGCATCAATTATATCGTCGGTTATATCGTTATCGCAAATTTTCAAATATATATATCGTGATAAATATTTTTGGCCATATCACCCTGCTCTAGTCAAAAATATAAAAAAAAGCACCCACTAACATTTCTGCACTTGAACTACACCACAGGAACATCATAAAGACAAACCCTTTAAAAGCTTACTCTGCAAGAACTACTACTTACAACTGTTCAGTGCCATCATTCCCTGTACCATCATTAAATTCTGCATGAAAATCCAGCTACTTGTTCATCTGCTGCCTTTAATCTTTGTTAATAGGCTGGAAGTGAGAAACTACAACCCCAGCTAGTGTTTCGGCAGCAAATTGGAGGCACAACACGTACAATTGCAAATCCTGGCAATGGTGATTTGTGTAGGTTATCACATAAATAGACTTTCAGCTTCATTCACTGGTCAGATTTAGGCACTAAAAACTCTTGGTTAGCTTTGGGAAAATGGTGAGAGCAACAATGCATGTTTAAAAATGACTACCGGGTGTGACAGAACCATCTCCCTAGTATCATTACCTGGTTACCAAAGAGCAGAGTGTGCATAAATGAGCCGCCCTAGTGTGGTCTTTGACAAAATGGCATCAACTGACAAGCTGGGAATGGGTTGTTGTGCAAGAAAGATTAACACTAACAGCGGGAATAAAAGAACAATTTGTTTCATTCCAAAACCCCATCTCTGTTGTTATTGAATAGACTTCAAGTGACGTGACTGATTCACTGCAGCACAAATCGACCAATCGGAGCTTTTGACAAGCAGTTAACTAATCAGAAAGCCATTCTGATGTTAAGTTAATTGTTTAAGTCATTCATCAGTCATCAACGGCAGCTCTTCTCTGGCTCCACTTTCTCCAGCTGTCTCACATCACCATAAACTGCATTTCGCCTTTGCTGGCTCTCAAATGAGACCGATATTTGTACACAAGATAAACAGGAAGACATCTTTGTGACTTCCATGCCGCTTGCGCTTCAAAATTAGCATGAAACTGAACATTTGATCATTAGCTGATGCCACAGTAAGAAACTCTTTAAATCCATTTTTATCTGCCACTTTCAGCTCTAATTTCTTGAAGCTATTAAAAAGCGATGACACAAAATACAAAGGGAATTATCTCCTGTCTTCTTCTCACCTGAACAGTGACAGAAAACGCTGCTGCTCAGTGGCACTTTCCTAAAATAGAGGCTTATTTTAAGGCCCGCATGTGTATTTTTATAAAGTTTACATCTGGCTCCGTGTGTTATGTTCAAAAGCTGCATGTCATCGCAACATGAAACACACTCAGACTTTGATTAATCAATACACATTAACCAACAGGATGCACAGCTGCAGCTGAGCCTTCGGTTTTAGGATGTGTGTGTGTCTGTGTGTGTTAATGATCAGGTTCAACTCAGGATGACGAGGTCTGTGTCTGTGTCCATTCATGAGCTGGTTTTACAGACTGAAGCATCTAACTATCTATCATAGCCATCGAGAGAGAGCTGCTAAAGACGCGCCTCGCATGTGGTTAAATATAACTGTGTGAAATCTCTTAACTGCTAACATAACGACGAACTGAGCTGTTACAGAGCTAATCAGGTTAGTTAGCATGGCAGTGGGCTATCAGAGAGAAGGAACAGGTTTTCTATTGTGAGAAGCATGATTCATCTGAGGCTCATTCCAGATCTGTTTACATCAACACAAGAAATCATGCGATCAATGTGAGAAAATTAGCTTAAGGTGAGAAACAGACAACCCCTGTGTGTGACTCAGGTTTCATGCAGGTTTCCCTTCTGTCACAGAGACACAATAAATGAGATGTACATGCTTTGAGGGGCAAAAAACACACAATATTCACTATTTAACTCCTCACCTCTGACACTGCGCATCCACTGTATCATTGATATTACAACATCCTGACATGGAACAAAACCCATATTAACAAATAAAATGCTGTTTAACCTAAAAAGCTTGCAGTTTCCCTTTAGTTCTAACTTACTATGCGTGGTAAGTTATTAATTCTGTATATGTTTTTGGTGTATATCACAGTATTGCTTTTCATTTTTGGTTTAGAGTCACAGAAAACAGGCTTCCATCATCTACCACTTGGGTAGCTGAATGCTTCGATGTAAACTAACAAACTATGGTTATGGTATATAGTTCACATTTCTAGATGGAGAATAGGAGAGCGGTAAAAGAGGATTTATCAATACAGCGTACTCCCACAGCAAACTCTGTGCCTGCCATGCAGACTGTAAAATCAATTTGGAGTTTATTATTAGGATGGAAACTGTGATACGTTCAGCCAGTGTAGCAGTGCTGTCAAAATCCAGCACTAAACTTTAAATCCTGCACTGAAACAACCATAAACCGTGACACAAACCATAAACCACAGCCACCTTAATGATTAGGCTTGGGCTTTTCTGTTTCATAGCTTAAACATTTTCACTACTTAGGCTACATTTTATAGGTTTATTGAATTTTTAAAAAGTAGGGACGGGGTGATATATCAGCCACATAACAGCACCTCCCTGTATCAGCCTGGGTAAGAGAAAGAAACGTATCGA
Organism: Aulonocara stuartgranti; assembly: GCF_965226115.1. Classification (NCBI taxonomy): domain Eukaryota; kingdom Metazoa; phylum Chordata; class Actinopteri; order Cichliformes; family Cichlidae; genus Aulonocara; species Aulonocara stuartgranti. The sequence goes on from NC_138943.1 coordinate 10,911,565, forward strand.
CAAATGAGGTAGCCGATGTTTATCTGTTGTCAGCGCAGCTTCCCTGAATAAACGTTCAGGGACAGAGACTTTCAGAGATTTCTTTGTTTTCATGTTAAAAGTGAGCATCTGTATTGAACCACAATTTCAAATAACTGGTCCATCAGAATCAGCTTTTTTTTGACAAAGTAGGTGGACACATTCAAGGAAACGGGATCGTTTTTTTCTTTGCTCTCAATGTTCTTAACAGCATGGAAAACAGATAATACCAAAAACAGCAACATGACAGACAATAGCAGGACATATGTCATATTGATGTTTATGTGCAACAATGCAGCGGTGCGGAGTATATAAATAAATAAGGATTGGATAACTGGTTACTATATATAGAAGGGACTTGACAACATACATTTATATAATTAGAAATAACACCATATTTACTTTAAGGTATTTGTTTTGTCATAAATTGTTGATTTCATTGAGCTACATATTATATATATCATTGTACACCTTGCAGCTGTAGTAATCAGTCAAACTGCCGTTTAAACCATGCGTATACTGCCAAATAACACTTGTACTAAAGACTTGCAATCAGAGCTGTGAATCTGAGATAAACATATTAAGGCAGGTTTCAAATATCAGTTACGATGAATCTAAATGTATTTTAATTGGTATCAATGAACTTCCTGTGTCATTTTAGCCACTAACAAAAAAAAAAAAAACACAGAAACACACACACAAAGAGAAACTCATATGATGTACTGGAACAATCATACATAATTGATATAAATGAATCTAAATCTCATAAATGTTTTACCGGTTTATCAGTTTTATTGAATAACCAAAGGCTTTAAACCACTGAATTTAAAGCCTTATGATTTATGAAGTCATGTTACGTAAACATCCATCAACACTATAGATGCAACAGCCACTAATGCAAATACTGACTGTGTAACAGAAAAATAAATAAATAAATAAAAGTCATTTGTGGAATGCACTAAATGGATGGATTTGTCTTTCATTTTAGTCTCAGGACTCTTGAACCTGTGTAAAAGGACTCAACAGTAGCACGGTGACTCTGTGCTGTAGCTCACCTGTTTCAGGTTTAGTAGGCTGTGATTCAAGGTTAGGCCCTGACCTATATTCTCTGTGTGTCAGGAATAATTGAATAAATAACAGTCACTGCTGTAGTGCCATATGCGTAAATGTGTGCAGTGTCCTGTTAACGTTTTGTCAAACCAGGATTAGGCTGCGTTCACTGGCAAGTCTCTTTATTAACCAGGCTCGTGCACATTTGCAAATTAAGCACATGAACTTTATTCTGTGCTTCCTGATGTTTATGGACTACTGTTGGTGCAAAAGAAGCCTGATGTCAGAAAAAAAAAGAAAAGAAAAAACGCCACTTCAACTTATCACTGTTTTCACAAAGTACAGGCCTTGAGTGTTTTCCTGTATCTGGTGTGAGATTTTCTTGGACATCTTATGAGTGTGAGATAAAATCATGTGTCTAGGAAGCAGCGTCAAAAACAACTAGTCTGTGGGATCCACTTATCCACTTTTGTGCTAGTTTTGGTTTCCAGATAAAGAAATTCTCCATCTTGAAGTTAAACAGTCTTAAAAACAATGTAAACTGTCCACTGCTGCTGCTGCTGTTTGCGCTTCTCTTAATGCTTTTTTTATCCCTTGTTGTCTTTTTTGTGCTTTTTCCCCTTTTGACGAACTTTGTTGCCCCCTTTTGTCCAACAGGCATTCGACCTACCGGTATGCTTAGCAACTTCACCGTCAGGCTATGTGCTGTCAGTTTTTTTAACTCTAACTCCCTTATATGTGATTGTTTGATTAAGACAAACAAACTGACCAATAAATACACAAAAATGTTGTCTGACAATTGACCTTTTTTTTTCTTAAATTGTCATAAAGATCAGTTTTTGTTTTTGTTGTTTTTTTTTAAAAAAAAATGGAATTTACTGTCAATTATTTCATGATTTACATGGTTAAGTATATTTGCTCTCACTGTAGCAGTGAGTAGTAGGAGCAGGCTGAAGCCTGAGATTTAGGTTCAGGGGGATTATTTGCATTTATGAAGAAACTTTGACCATGTATGATATAACCCTGCCCCACAGGAAAAGCAGGAGCCCTTTAGATGGCAAAAAGATGCTCATGTAGGACATGATGTTACTAATAAACCTGGATTGATGTCTTTACAGTGTAACACACTAACAGTCTCATTTCATGCGTGTTTGCCCTAAATCTTACATCCAGATTTCCCCGTTGTTGTTTTTTACCCCCTCCCCCCTCTGCAGTGAAAATATAATTACACTTTCTTCATTAAAGTGAGTAATTTCTTGCGTGGAGGACTCGACTACAGCTGTCCTCTGATTACTAAATGGAACGGAGCAATGATCTATGGAGCCATTAGGGGAACGGGCTGGAACTAATTTCAATCCTGGAATGGACCAGTGGCTGCAAACACACTCACACACATACAAACAAACACACACACACACACACACACACACACACACACACACACACACACACACAGAGGGATCAAAGGATGAGAGTGGGAGAGAGACATAACAAACAGCCACATGTCGGCCATTTTCTGGTCTCACATAGAGCTCCAAAATGATCATCTTTTAGCACAAAATAACGAGGGTATCCATGTTTCACCAAACAAGCGTGGCTCACACACACTTATCTCCTGCTCTACTTGTGTTGTCAATGTAACTGTTGATGCACTTCCATCAATATGCCTGAGCAAGAATTTTGAGAAACAGTATTATTTATTGCCCTGCCAGCTACAGTCACTTTCAGAGTTGCTGAATAAGGCTGCAGTCTCATCATGTTTGATCTTATCAGACTAAATTCTCATTGGTCTGACAATCGCTAGCTTTACTTGCACGAGGGGAAAAGTGCTGCAATAATAGCCTTCAGTCCAATCCATTACTTTTGGCAGTGTGAACAGACCTCCCCTGAATTTCCACAACCATAACTCTGGCTATAAGAAAACTTGGACAACTAACATCTTTCTTAACCATAACCACAGATTATTGCCTAATCCTAACTAAGGATTATAAAAAAAGACTACGGATTCCAACCAGAATATCAATCAATGGATTAGGAATGGAAAGGTCATCGAATCAATCGTAAACCCAACAAATCCTAATCCTAATAGTACACAGCAAAAATGCCACGTCCCGTCACCGCTGTTAATTAGTGCACTACTGTTAAAGTTGGTTTCTTCTGTTGCAATAGCTTGCTTCTTTCTTTGTGTTTCTTAAATGCAGAGATTTATGAAGAAAAGCTTGAACTGAAGTACAATTTTTATGTTCACAATTAGAATCACTCTTTATAAATGTGTACTAATAAAAAATGTTTAGTGTGCATAATGTCATGAAAATAGTAGCTACAGATTAAGATTTTATTCCTCCTGTAAATTAATAAATAATTTCTTAAATGTATGTTTTTCCATCTATTTAATGCTACTAATTAAAGGTTTTATCGTCATTTTTGTACATGCATTACAAAATCAACATTTTTTCTTTTTCGGTTTATCTGATAGGAAGATGTGACCCATGTCTTTCAGTTGCTTAGCAGCAAAATATGGTGTATTAAGACAGCCACATACTGTGTATTTCCAGGATTTTTACTGTGAAAGGCAAGGACAAGAAGCCCTTTTTGAAGAACAAGCGTGTATGGTACAGATCTCCACTGCCACCTGCCCAGACTGAAACACAATCCCTGCGTTTTTTCAATTTAACAGAGTAAGCAGTTTCCAAGTCTTTGTTTTTAGGGCTCCTAAAATCCCAGAATTTGTGTTGTCTGACTTAAATGCTGTTAGGAATGTCAAAGATGGAGGTTGCCCCGTCCCCACCTTTAAAGGGCGATTCCACAACACTCCAACAAGGAACAAGTACATGAGCTGGTTGTGTTGGCTCATGTCCTCATGCTTACAGCAGGTTCAGCTGTGTGCTGCCAAATCTCAAGGTAAACATAAGAGCAGAAATGTACTGGGCCTGGGTGTGTCATTCATCAGACCACGTGAAGCGTAGTTGCGTAATACTCTGGGTGTGATTAATCTGGTGTAAGTGTAGTTATTGCTTCTTCTTTTTTTTTTTTTAGCATACTAAATAATCTCGTACAGTCAATTAAAATGGTACAACCTTCTGGCTTTAACTACCTGTTGTTCAGATCCAGAGCCAACCTTTCGAAACACTATCACCCATGATTGTTGACATTGTTTGAAATAAAAAAGTATCTTCATTAAAACTGTTTAGATCATTCTAAGGTACCAAAAGCAAACTTTCTTGACTGTACACAAGGCTCCAATAAACAAAAAACTTCCAGACTTTTTAGTACATAACACCATATATGGGGTCATGAAGAGGTGGGCTGGAGCCTATCCCAGCTAACACGTGTTGACAGAAGTTAAGCAGTTAAGCAGAATAAATGTGATTTCTGGAGGGAAAACTTTCCAAAAGTATTTATTGATGATATAACGGTGACCACTGCCAATCTAATTCACCTTGGATCATTTGTTTTTATTGTCACAGACTAATAAAAATTGTAGGTTGTGAACTGTTTCAGATCCACTGACTTAAATGGTTTGGTTGTGTGTATTGAACCGGTCTTACCTTCTATAGGGGATGTTTTCAGGCGGCGGCAGATGCCCTGCACATCTCCGTAAGTGTCCCGTATCTTGTTGACGGCCTCAGTGCTCCGCAGCTCCATCACGGTCCTCAAGTCCACCATGCTCACCCCAAAGTCCCCTTCATGGTTGCCCTCAGCAACCGAATTCCCCGGAGGGTGGTCTGCAGGGTTGTTTGCCATGGTGGTCCTCTTCACAGCAGTGTCGTTCTTCTGACTGTCTTTGTTTGTAGTGATCGAAACGTTGGCTATGTTATTAGTCACAGGAATTGTGGGTAGTGTAGTTCTTTTAGATGGCAGTCGGAGGAGACAAACTGTGACGTTAAAGCCTTCTCTGGACGTGCATGCTCCTCTCAGTAACTATGGAAACAGTGGAGTAAACATGTTCTGCTGGTTTTACTCTGCAGAGAAAATAGAAAACAGGAAAACAGTTGTTTAGAAACCAGAACCAGAGTGGAAACTGTCTAAAGACGTACCAGCCCAGCATCAGAAGCAGCACACATAAAAAATAAAGAAATAAATAAATTAAAGGGACTCCTGAAGTAATCTTTCTAATTAATAGCAGAGAGACTAATTTGCCCAATTAGAGAAGAGATTTTCTCATCTTAGATTATTAAAGGAGTCCCCTGAATCACCGAGGTCGTTATGATATAAACTTATTATCAGTTTGCGCAGCTCCTGTGAGACTTGTGGTTATTTGGTAAATATCTGCTCTCCATTAACCATATGCTGTGAGTTTATCACTCTGGTCAGAAAAAGCAGCATTTTGTCTTTTGTTGTATTTATGAGGGAGTCATAGTTTATTTCCTTGCAAACAGCTGTGGATTGAGTTCAAAATCAAGGGTGTCAAATGTAGTTTTACTAACAACCACACTGGGAAATGAGAACGAAATCAAGTGCTGGACAGATACGGTCTGTTGACAAGGTTTACCTTCATTGAAAATGTATGTCTTCTGCTAGTTCTTCACATTAAAGCCCTGAAGCAGGCCACACAAAAACATTTATTAGCCTTTATAACATTTAGTCAAGATCACGTAGTACACCTGTGCCATATAAAATAAATACCTCATTGTATGGTAGGGTTACTACTGCTTGCCAGTGGGTGTAGTACCATCATAGTAATTTCATAATTTACATAATTTCCTCTTGGATTCATGAAGTATTCTGAATCTGATGCTACAGAACTGCCACTGTGTCATTGAAAAAGGGTCCAAGGGCAAATCCTGAACCCCAAGTGGCAATTTTTCCACCTTAGTTAACATTTACTCATTACTATCAGAAAGAGCTTTCCATTTCCTCTGCCACACCAACTGGCCAATTCCTGCAGAAATAATTAAAAAAAGTGGAAGAAGACTCACCCCCCTCGGTTACACTGGTGTGTGTAGACCACAGCTACAACGGGGTGGATCAGATTTGGTCAACACTGAAATTATATGTGAGCCATATAAACATTTTGAAGGGTTTGAGTTGGCCCACAGGCCTTGATTTATTCACATATTCTCTTCTTCTCAGCCTTACTATGTGTGCAAAAGCACAGCTATACAGTGAAATAAAACACAGCAGTTGAAGACAGCAGTTGGCCTCTGAATTCATTAACTGAAGCATCTGTGAAAACAATATCAGGCAGCAAATTTAATTACAGACTACAAATCAGGAAAAGATTAGATGCCATAATCAAGAGTTTAGGAAAAACTAGATGAAGAGATGAAGAGCCAGAGGTCACTGTAAATGCAATGCAGCTCTGAGAGCCAATCAGCATCAAGCAGGAGACAATGAGATGGAGGATATCCACTGGGTCAGAGTGTGAAAATGTGTGTCTGGCCAAACTCTGACTCTCCAGCCCATCGCTACAGATTATGTAAGTGCACATCAAAGGCTGTCCTCCATTTTTCGCAGTTTAGCGCTCTTTGATGGACGAGCGCGTGCACACACACACACACACACACACACACACACACACACACACACACACACACACACACACACACAGACCCTGTTAGAGAAGTACTACCATTACTGCCGGGGTTAAGCATTTTCTGAGTGGTGGTTTTTGGTACAGGTGTTGCAGGATAATAATAATAATAATGGATTGGATTTATATAGCGCTTTTCAAGGCACCCAAAGCGCTTTACAATGCCACTATTCATTCACTCTCGCATTCATACACTGGTGGAGGCAAGCTACGGTTGTAGCCACAGCTGCCCTGGGGCAGACTGACAGAAGCGAGGCTGCCATTTCGCGCCATCGGCCCCTCTGGCCAGCACATGATGCTTGGGTCAGTGGTTCTCAGACTGAGGAGGACAGACAGAACAATTTCAAAGCTCTGGTGAATGCTTAATATAACAGTGGGAGCTTCAGCTGGCTCGCTGTGCAATAATTGGCACCTGGTTCACTTAGAGAAATTACCAACTGAACGTCTAATCAAAGTATAGACCTCATTTACATTCGATGGCATCTGGATTCCCAAGTCAGAGACAGTTAAATGTTTATTGTGTAAAAATGCTAAAAAAAATTCGTGATGCTTTCCTCTTCAGAAATTTGCTTTGAAGTCTTTATAATAATCCTAACATGGTTTGCTCGGTATCAAATGTAAGACAGAGATTGTTGTTCAAACAGGAATTGCTGATGGCCATCTCAGTATGACTTTACATAATGCAAATTTTCCCAACCTGAAACAAAATACACTGCACAGGGAGACTCACTCCACATCAGCGTGGCGGTACGAGCGAGAGCTCACAAGGATCAAAGACGTTTTTCTTTCTCGACATGTAAAGTAAAGTAAAGTGTGCGTGTTAGTCCCCATAGGGAAATAGTTCCTCTGCATTTAACCCATTCACCCAGTGAAGCAGTGGGCAGCCACCAGTGCAGCGCCCGGGGAGCAGTGTGTAGGGACGGTACCTTGCTCAGGGGTACCTCAGGGTAGCCGTTCAGTGGAGTCGAACCCCCGACCTTACGATCATGGGGCCACCACTCTACCTACTGAGCTATCCCTGCTCACGTTTGCAGTGCAATATCTGCAATGTGATACTTTAAAATCTACTACAATGGCATTACTTTTTACAGGCCACAATACAGGAAATAAGAAAAGTTTACTAGACATATTAATGATTGAAGAAGAAGAGGTGCAGTCTCAGTGTAAGCTGTTGTGCTATGACAACTGCACACGGTGCAGATTTCCAGTTGGGTCATTTAAATTGTAAAAGTCAAGTTTTTTGACTGACATTTTGCTGTTCTCATGCCAGATATCTGCTTCCACTCACGTATTCCCCTTTACAACCTAATCCTGTAACGCCAAATGTATCATATTTCATACATGAGTTCGGCAGCTATTTCATGGTTCAGCATTTACCAGGCTAATAATAGACTGCAGCTCATCTATATACTTAATTAAAAATTCATTTTTTTACCTAAATCTATTAGTTACTGCTCCTTACCCTTAATCCAGGGGTACTCTCTATTTCAATAAAAAATATCCAAAATAAATATTAAGAGTGGATGGATGGAATAAAACCAGATAATTCATATTAAATAAACATTTTCCCAGTCTGTGTGATGGTTTTCTTTGTGAGGGTTTTCACCACGTCCTGCGTAATGTTCAACTTTGGGTTGACTCCAAATTCTTCCCGTTTAGAGCAACGCCAGCGTTCACAGTGACAGCTTAGCCTGAGCGTGAACCCGTGTGCGCACAGTTTGATCGACATCCCCCTAAGGGGACGGGGCCTTCCCCGCTTTCGTCACAGCCACTGATCAGTGGCAGATTTGAGAAAACTTTCTGTTCTGCAGCGTTGAATATTACAGAGCTAATGAAAAAGAATAACGTGGCGCATAAAGATGCTGTGCAGTCCTTCACAAAGTAGAATATCGGGTCATTCTACACAAATAAACAAAATTACATTAACATGTTTGCAAAGTTGATTTGAATAAATTGTAAATAATTGCCGTAAAGAGTTTACAGATTTATCTGTGTCAACATCTGTGTCAACGTTTATTAATGATTGCTGCACTTTTACAAGTAAAAAAGAGGAGCTGGATGAGTTTGTTTTATGCCCCATCTCTCGTTTTTTTTTTTTTTTTTTTTTTTTGGTCTTTTTGTTAACTGGAAAATATTAATAAGAAAAAGCTCGTGTTTTTCTTTTTTTTGTATTTACACGCTTTATATTAATGTCCGCCACAGTTTCACACGGCACTGGCCTCTCCCAGATAATTTAACAATCCCGTAAGTCGGTTTCATGTTTTCAGTAACTATTTTTGAGTCATTAGTCGCAACATAAGAACGCGGTAATAAAATGAATGCTTGTTTGTTCTAAGTTATTAAAGAAATTGTTGATGATGTCACTGTGATGGAATGTGTTAATTATGGATAATGAGATTACTTAATTACAGAGGCAATAAGAGGATGAAATGTGCGACTATTTAATTAAAAAAGATCGAATATCTACGTTTACATTCATTATTCAGATGTGCATTAAAGAAACCAAATGAGTTACCATGTTGTGCTTTTAGTGTGTTTTGATGTACATGGGCAGAGCTTCAGTGTGCAATTCATAGCTCAGTTTCTTATCAATTTCCTATTAATAGCAGTATTTTTCAGAAGCTTTATGACCGTCTTATCAGCATGGATATAATCAGCAACATTAGTCAGAACATTAATGTTTGTTACTTAATAAAAGTCCCTCATTCATGAATGTGAAATGGAAATAAAACAAAACTGCACAACCCACATATTTTGGGTGGAGTTTCACAAACAACATACACCTTCTGTTTGTTGACTATACAACCACACCCAGCTCAGTTCGAAGGTAAGCATTTTGACCTTAAACCCTAATGACACACCTGCTCATTCAAACAAAACACACATTTTCTAGCCTGTCAGGTCACTGAGTGTTTGCAAGGTTGTCAGGCTTTAACAAGTTGTTTCCTTATCACAAACATAAGTGGGGGAACAAAGTGATGACACGAAGATACACCACCAGGTTGCATATACTGTCACAGTGCAGAAAAAAATAGGTTTGTTTCATCTGCTTTGCAAAGGCATTGAAACCCACAGAAGCTGTCATCTGATAACTGTCATACATAACAAGCTGCAGAGCCATTAAGCTCATGTGCAGGTCAGCTTGCTACTGAATATTAGTGTAGAACTTGGCCAGAAACCATGTTATTGTCACTGACGACTAAAACTGGGTGGGGAGACACATTTCAGTTAAAATACAAATAGAAATAGAAACTAGAATAGAAAAATGGAAAAAATAACTGAAACAATACTGGGCACTTACAAAAGACATGCAGTATGCAGAAGCACTGGTATATAAATTTACTGAGATGTGTATATGTCAATACACACATGTATAATTAATGCTGATTCTTAATTTATAGCATCTTGCATCTGACAAATTCATCTATCGCTAACAACAAAATCTCTCTCTGGAAACCAAATCTAAAGTAAAATCTAAGATTTCAAATGAAATCAAGAACATAATAACAACTGAAAGTTTTTAAAACAACAAGAAAAAAATCCTCCTGAATCCTCATGCCAGTCAGGAGAGAAATGGGATTTTCACCTCTTGTGTTTGAGAGCAAGACAGGAAAAATGACTTGCACATACACAAATCAATACAGAGATGAGAGCCAGTGAAACGCTGCATCCTCTTCTGGTGGTTCATTTTTGATCATTTTCAGTTTTGATTAGATCTGCTCTCTGCTGCTGCACAAACAAACAAACTAATCAAGCATTTGTGGTTGGGGCTAATTCAGGGTTAGTAAATTATGTAATGCCCGGCTCAAACTACATGATTTTCTGTTTGTTGCGTTAGTGTTTGTGTAAGATTAGGCGATTATGGAGTCATAAAATCCTGCTTTTTTCTTACTGTAATCTGTAATGAGAAGTGTTACAGATTACCGAGTTGCTCCTGCTGAGTTGCTAGTTGGTGTAAACATCTTCTTTTCCTGGAAATCACTAAGTGTATTAAATTTAACTAAACTAAACATAAAGGCGGGCAGCAGGAGTGTGGAAACTTTTAAGTGAACTGACAGAAATGTGGAGTAAAAAACTTCACATTTCTGTCCTGAAAAACAAACTAAAATAAAAAAGGCAATTTATTTAGTATTGTATTTATTTTTATTTTTTAGCTCATTTGTGTTTTTTTTTCCTTCAAACTAGTGTATTATTCTATTAGACTAGTATGTCTACATGACAGTAAGTCCTCCACTACAATGCCTGACAAATACCCAATCTCTGTTTTTAGAATTATAAAAATGTAAACGATCACTAAAACTTACAAAAACCTTACCAGCTGGTTAGAGAAACACGTGGACGACCAAAAAGTCTTCGAGCAGCTGCAGCATTAGCTTCCATCCATTATGATGTGAGAGTCACTGCATGAAACCCATTTTCATTTCCCTACATCGATATCGTGTAGCCTAAACAATAGATTACAAAAGCAAAGTAGCCCGCCCCTAACATGTTACAACCACTTGCCGAATGGGAATGGAATATATTTGTAAAATCTAAATCACAAAACCACAAGGTTGTAACACAGGTCCAACTAGCTAACGCTGGAAAATTCTCCAATGTGTAATCACAACTACAAACAAGCTGCACAGAATAATGTACATGTGAAAACCGACAGGTCCGATCAGGTCAACATACACAAGCTAATCCTCCTGCACACTTACATATCACTCGCACAAACCAGTTCTTTCTCAGATTACTGGTGATGAAATATTTCCACTAGCCAAGTGCCAGCTGGAATGAGAAGTAGCTTTCTAATACACTTGTGTGCCGGTTTATTATTAGCTAAAACTAATGCAACAATCCTCTTAAATGCCCTTTCATGAAGGTTATAATGAGTAACAGTTTTAAAGAGGTGTTAATTCTACTGCGAGATCATTTTGGAGGCTGCAGCACATCTACAATATAGAAGTATAAATACACACAGACAGAAAACGCACACTTAATTTAGACTACTGAGTATAGTGTACATTTTTAAATCTTTTTAGGTGGAAGCTAGTTATTAAAAACTGTAAGCAAGAGTTAGTGATCTAATGACACTCACATCAACACTAAAGGAAAAGCAGGTTATTTAGGCGGAAATTTACCCACTGGGCAAGAACTAGTTGAAAGATGACTTTCCTAGACATCCAAACTACGTCATGGATTTGATTAAAAACGGAAAAGTGTTAAGTCGTCTTTCCAAGTTTTCAAGTTATAATTGTTATGATTTTTGCCTTAAATGCAGAACTGCAGGTGTTAACAAGTTAAGTTTTGACTGAGCACAAAGGCCAAAGAATTACTTTCATTATGCAAGTACTATTCAGATTTTAGTCTTAACGTGAGGCCAAGAACACCCGGCAGCACTGTTAAAAGAAACAATGATGTTAATGCGTTATTTTTACGTTCTAAAAATGTTACTTTTGATGACTCGATATAGCATTACCCAGACTTAGATATGATGTCACAGATATGTTAGTTTTTATGTTGTTCTGCAACACTGCAGAAGGCCTGGTGATCTTGAAACCACAGAGCAAAGTTTCCAAGACGTCACCTGTTGGTAGTAACCAAATTATGACCAAATGCTACACTGGAAACAGGTGATGTGTTCGTGAGAGTATTGCTAAAACTGCACATGCCCTTGCAAGTTGTTCATCTACACAGAGATCATTCATAGAAAGATAGTATCTGAGAGACTGGGCAACAAACATTGTTCATATATGCATGACAGCGGCATGCCTATAGTATGTCTGTCTGCATACTGAACGCAGCCGCAGGATATCTCTGAAACCTGTTCTGTATGTTTGTGAGCCCTGATTCACTGCAAGACAAAAAAAAAAGAGAGAGAACATGCATTCATTTCCAGGCAGCTTTCCTTGCCACAGTAATGGGCCGATTCCCATTGAAAGTTAAAGGTTTAAAGGTGTTAACATCCAGTGTTTGGTGGAGAACCTTTACTAAACATTTCCTCTGGAAATGCAGTGGGAATGCTGTCAGCTGAAATAATCCAACATTTTCGTGTTTCAATATTTGACAAAGAGAAGATAAGAAAGTCCCAAGAGGTTTTGAGCAGACATCTAAATATAGATGGAGCATCAACGTGGCATTAAGACAACCAGTTTCCGTGCATGAGAGGCAGTGTGTCTGTTCTTTGTCTGTCTTATCTATTTCTTACTGCAGATTAAATTATGCTGTAGTTGCCATGTTGCCAGCCACTCAACTTATATGCATGTGCGATAGCATAAGCTTGTGTGTGTGGAAAGCGAAAAAAAAAAGACTATTTTGGATTATATGTGTGGTTTGAAGAAGCCTTAAAACACTTTATAGTACAAGAACCCAATTGTTACAGAAGCGAGGCATCCCACTTTCACATCATGTGGAGATGGAGAAAGCGCCGTGTTTATAACTTGGTAAGTATTATTTAAAAACTTAGGGCAGTTGAAAGACTGCAGAGCTGGTTATGAATAAATATTCTCATAAACGAGTCTCGCTTTGGAGCCCATTTCTGAGAACGTTTTGGAAAACACCTGAAAACATAAACATGTAGGCACGTCTTTTCACATGTAAACAGTTTGCAGACACACTCTGCCTCAGAGAGGATTGGATTCATGTTTTGGCAGTTCTAACTGCATTTGGTTAAACTAAACAAAACCAAGGTGCACAATGACTCACGCACTGACATCACATTGTTATTATAAAGAAACCTGCGGGACATTAACACAACAGAGTTGTGTTAAAATGTTCAAAAAGGCACCTAAAACGTCAGAAACACCGTCAAGATGACACAATTATCTAGACAGCGCGACTCCTGAATAAATTATTGGCGGGACTGCAGACTTCTGCAGTGCAGATGCTGAACTGTGTTTGTTGGACGCGTGGAAGACATTTGCTCAATCTGAGCTCCACCAAGTATCACCATTTTCTGAAACGTACTTAATTAACTGATACAAATAAAACAAGTCACCTCAAATTCAGAAAACTGACCCCTAGCATTAATGAGGCGTTTGGGGTCACTCTGAAATGCCGCCATTAATCAAAGTCAGGTAAAGGATAAACTGACAGACATCGTCACGTTTGCATCTCTTTTACCTGGTTAATTATCAAAGCAGCTGATGCTCATTATAACCTGATCTGAAGCCAGTTATGTTCAGAGTTTTGTTTTTCCCACATTTTCACTGATGGTTTTTTTTTCGTTTTCTGTACGTTCCGTGAGCGAAACGGATTCTCTGCAGAAGAAAAATGTTGGGTTTTTTTTTTATATTCTTAGCCCATTGAGCCGTATAACACTAGAGAAGGAAGTTGCGCAATAAAGTTACAGTACAAGTTACAAAATCACATGAAGTGACATTCAGCTGGTGATGCAGAAAATACACAAATGTTTTATGCTTGATTCGATCTGCTGCCAGGTCCCATTCAGGCTGCTGGGGATGAAATAGCTAGAACACAGATTAGAAAATGTATCATTATAGGTTGTTTATTACCAAGAATATTATAATATATAAGGTCAAAGATCAAGCAGGTAACTAGAAAAAGGACATATCACATGTCAGAGAATGATAGAGGATATGGCTAAAGGCTGTGACAAAGGCTGATAAGCATATCCATTCAGAAGCAGGGCTCTATAGTAAAGTCTGTTTTCAGCCTGCTCTGTCTCAGCCAATGCCATTAACTCTTTTGATATTGATTATCTTACAGGACTGTGCCTTTCTGTTTACAGCTTTTTGCACATCTAGTTTCTGAGCCTATAGATAGAAATAAAACCAATCAATCATAATACTTTAACACACTCGTCTGAAAAATGTTTTTCATTGCAGTTTAATGAAGTCATTGTGCGCTACTCTTTGGCCTTAGACAAAATGATGCTGATGTTTACAGTGTTTTTCCTGCTTAGAGAAATTTTTGGCATGGCCCGGAGGTCTGAAATCATCAGCAGTGAAGTGAAAATAACAGGAAAAAGCAGTCAGATTTGTTAATTAGACTTAATGCTTCCCTTTACACAAATTAACCCACCAAAGGCCAAAGCTAAGACAGGAAGGAACCCTGCTTACATTTTATTTTGAAAGTTAAGCTAAGCTGCAGGCAGACCACAATTTATCTCAGGAAATGCAATCATGCAGCAAGGCTAAACACACGGGTGGAGGACAGGAAGTAACACAGAGGGCTGTAAATGTAAACTCCAGAAGCTAGCAACTGTAACTCTTAATGTTGTAAATCACTCAGCTTCTTATCAAAAGCTTCACTGTCATCAGCAGCTATAAAAATGTTTGGAGGGTCGGTGAAGCTGTGCTAGTTGAAGGGGTCAAACATGTGGCCCAGGAGCCGTGACAGACCTGCCAGCAGGTCCAAATCAGCTTTATTTATTTATTTATTTATTTCTGGTGTGACATATCAATTCCAGCATTTTTTACGTAGGAGTGAACATTTCTGGAAATTTCCACATATTTATACATTTAGAACAACTTTTCTTGAAGCCATAAAAACACATTTGTTTTTCTCAACACTTGTCATGCATTTATAGAGTTACAATAAAAATGAAAAAAATTTGAGTTTTCTTTCCTTTTTTAGAATATATGGCTTTACTGACTGGCTCCTGTGAGTTTAAATTGAGCTGTATGCGGCCCGTGAAGTAAAATGTGTTTCACACCCCTGGCCTTGTTGACATTTAATGATCTGTTACCAGGTCGCTAGCTACAGAGCTAGGCTAATAATATAAACCGATCACTACACGAGATGTACTGATGATGGCTAAATTATTTTAAAAAATAAAATAATGGGGTCCCTGATGGGCACAGGAATGCCATCACACATGGCAGGAAGAAAACGCTCCTAATGGATTAAACTTCAGCCGAGAGAACATATGAGACGGGTCCATTCACAACACGAGGACAGCCATTAAATCGATGCTGTGTGCTTTGGATTGATCACTAAATAAAAGAAACCCTGGTCCTGCGTTTAAAGTCCACACTGAAATCTTAGACGGCCTAAGAGTGACTCTTTTCTGAAGCGTCAAAAATCAATATTTGGAAAAAGCATGAGGCTGGAGGCTCAAGTGTGCACCACGAGTTTTTAAAACTTAAATTGAAGCCTTGCTGCACATGAATAGTGCATACACAAAACTGTAGGGACCGAGAATCATATGCCTCTACAGTTTTTTTGGGGATTTTGTGTGCGTATGTGTGTGTGTGTGTGTGTGTGGGGGGGGGGGGGGGGGGGGGTTCCTCATATGGTGGAGACGCTTGGACCAGGAAACAGGATCAATACCTCATCACAGCTCAGCCTGTCAGACAGTTCTTCTCTTCCTGTCTTTAGAATATTTAATCACAAACTGTTTCCTAAATACTTTGATCTTTTATTTGATGTTTCAGCCACAGTCCAGCTGCTGTCACTTATATTATTTTGCCTGCTATGAGAAGGCTGCTGGCATAAGGAAATTTGATTTGAATGTAAATTTTAAAATTTCTCTGTCTCTCTCTCTCTCCTCCAAACACGCAGTGAAACACACACAATAACAGGTCATAAAAACAGTTTCATTCATCTCTCTCTTTTCATTATCTTCCATCAGACCGGTCTGCTGTTCAGCTGCTGTTATCCTCCCTCCTTTTCCTCCATCTCGGTTCTCTGCCTCTGCAGACACACCTGCTCTGCATACTAAAGGAGAAGCCTGCACCGCCCTCCTCCACACACACACACACACACACACACACACACACACACACACACACACACACACACACACTATTCAACCTCACTGCTGCCCACACCCACCACACAAAGAAGAAGTTGATTCTTGGTTCGCTCAACAACCAATCACATGCAAACACACACACCCCACACACATACAGTCCTGAGTCCTGAATCATGTCAGTGACTTCATACAGGCTTTTCCACATGCAGGACACGTTACACTGAGCTAGTGTGAGTTGAGTCTAGACGACAGTGTGTGTGTGTGTGTGTGTGTGTGTGTGTGTGTGTGTGTGTGTGTGTGTGTGTGTGTGTGTGTAAGAGAGAGAGAGAGTGTGTCGCAGGATGCCAGATGGCCTAAGGAGAGCAAAGCAAGAGGCCAGGAATGCAGGAGACCACACCCATATCTGCAGTCATGTGACCAGAGTGGAAAAAGGAAATCCCCATACTGCAGAGAACAGAAACGTCACATATACACAAGAACACACAAACACACAGTCATGTTTCCATCACTTCACAATGGAAGGACTTGCATTAATTATGTTGAGGCTTACCCAAATCATACCCCATGTCGGAGTCCCCACAGTGTGTCTATAGATTTATGGCCCCTCAGCATGGCTAATACACACACACACACACACACACCCACCAGGGGGGTGTTTTTTTTAAAGCACAAAATAGGCTTTTACTGGGTGACTATGCAGCTAAAAATATTTGGGTCCCTTACAGTGCACACAAATGTATTTTCTGTGTTACCTTACTGAACAGTACATGTATATTTATATTCTATTCTATCACTATTACTATTTGTCCCCTCTTTTATGTAACATATACACTGTTATAGTGGTAAATTTCATATTAAATATGCCCAGAGTTACAAATAATAAGGTCAGGGTATGTACAAGTTATGCTGTACATGCACTGACCTTGTCAAATTATTTAAAACATGAGGAATATGCCCATATTTATATGCATATTCTTGTTTCTATCAGTTTGATGGTTGTATGAATGATAATTAACCTAAAGTATGAGAAACATATTTTGTTACAACTCTGGTGACTTTTCTTTGGGGCGGAAAGCTAAAACATCTTTGGAGGGAGCCACAAACAGACACACACCCACACACATTGCCTTTGTGTCTGTTAATGATGTTCTCACACAGCGACACTATATGGACAATTAGCAAGATTCATCTTACAGTTTTCCACTGCAAAAAAAAAAAAAAAAAGCTCCCAAGGCTCAAAGTCACACAAGCACACTCATTCACTGGTTTGTAAATGACTCATGATCACAGGAAGCAAGACATGTGTGCAAGCAGTGCCAGCTTCCCGTTTGTCTGTTTATTTCAGGCTGTGCAATTAACCCTTCAAACTTTAAGGCAGTCAGCACAAACTGAGGCTCATCAACTTAAACCCTTTAATTTAATCTTCCCATCACAGAGCAGAAAACTGCCATTAACCAGTCAGATCTACGAAACCTGAATCTATAAACCTATGTTTTGGAAGTAAAAGAGCCTTTTATGAAAAATATGTGAATAGTTTTGATGTCTGTCAGTTTACATGTTTGTGATCAGGACTTAGGAGAACAATGTGTCTAAAAGTCAAAAATGGCCAATTTTAATATTTTCAGGTTATCGGGTACTTATTGTTCATGACGATACTGCCAAGTTGCCTTGCGCCTTCCATTCTTTGTAACCAAGATGCCTAACAGCAGGAATCTGTCTCTACAAGATTTCACAAGTTCTATCACAACGCAGAAGCACAGAAATTCCCAGATGAGTTTGTTGCAGCAGTTGGAAAAGATGAGATGTTCTACATAAAACAGTGAAGAAACCTTAGCCATTGCTTTGCTTCCTATATTGACTTCTATTTTCGAAGATGGGACTAGAATAAACCGCACTGAGATGCTGTGAGAGTATAAATGGATACCGAGCTGCTGACGTCTCTGTCTGCATGAACAATGACAAATCTGTCAACCATAACCACAGTTTAGGTAGTCAGCTGATTGTTTATCTAGGAGTGACTGTGCAAAGAGATAAAAAGCAGGATTTAGAAATATCACTGTCCTTCATTTGAAACAGCAAATATGGTGGATGGATTCATATTAATATATAAGATATATAATATATAATTTCTACTCCTGCTGAGAACTCCAAGCAACTTCACACTACAGGCCACACTCACTCCGCTATGATACCTGCTAAGATTTACTCTTAAATGGGTGAAAATGGGCCCAGCTTTCCCAAAACTGCAAAGTCTACAACCTGTCACACATGTCTCAAGTATCACCTATTAAGGATTGCTGACGTGGTGAAGCAACAGCCAAGATAGTAGGCTAATTCATTCAGATTTTTTACAGATGACTCCCATGACGTTTAAAACAAATAAATAATATGAAAAACAAATAAACCAATGCATAAATGAAGGAAAGGGGTGGGGGTGGTGATTTTTGGGGTGAAGAAGGTGGCAAAGAGAGCCTGGGGTTTCTGCCCACATCACCTCCATCACAGATGAACTGACCTGCACTGTAGCAGCAGGGCAACCACTGGAAACGCATGCTGGCAGTTGCTGTGTTTCGCCAAAAGCAGACCAGGAAACAGACCTTAAGTGATCTGGAGACAGTCAGCTGCAGCAACGAAAAGTCTTTGTACATCATCATCTATGAAAACTTTGAGAGTTTTACTTCCGCTAGATAGATCTTGTTAAACGAGGTTTCTCTTTACACCTAAAGAATGACTCTGGGCTTTTAGTCAGGGGCAAAAAAGGTAAAGGGAAAAAATAGAAAAATAAAGGGAAAACAAGAATCTTCTTACCCCAATTATCTTGTGTTTACAATCTTTGGAGATGGTCTTAAACTGCACGGGAAACGGAGGCGGTGTCATATTTATAGAGCACTTTTATCTTTGGCGCTTTAATTGCTTTTAATCCATTATGTACATACTCAAAATCAATGGACACAGCATGGAAAATCTGAGACTCACTATCTCATCCGAGGACTTCTCAATATATAGGATCAAACAATCGACCCATTAGTAGACAAGCCCCTCTACCTCCTGAGCTACAGCTGTCATCTGTGCCAAAAGAACCAAACTAGGGGCTCTAGTGTTGAAAAGTGTTTTTATTAACTCTAGAAAAGAGTCAGTGCAATCCTAGACAATCCAATCCATCAGGGCGATGAAATATGAGACCCCGTAGATTTACAGAGGGCTCATTTTGGATCAAGTGGAAACCTCTTTGCTGTCATGGATAGGCCAGAGAGAGTGTAATCAGGCATGTTGGTAATCAACTCTGAAGGTTATAACATGCAATTTCAGAAAGAAGCAACACAAAAATAACCAGAAGAGATCTCAAACTTTCCTATTTCAATTGGTTGGAAAACAAAAACATAAAATTCTTCATTTGTAAGATGTCAAGTCTGCCTCTGACACACTACCAGCTCTGTTAAAAGATCTACAGGCAAACTTTAACAGAGCTGGTAGTGTGCAGACTGTGGTCCTGTGGTAAAAGAATTTAATCTACTGAGTGCCACAAATAAGTGACAGACATTTAAACCCAACATCATTTTATTATTCCAGGTTTTTCCTGTCTCAAACTGAGCCTTTAGGAATAACTATACAATATCAGACATTGCTATTGCTATGATGACATTGTCTGAAGGTCTTCTCCTCCCCATCTAAATGGCTACAGGGGCCCATGTGACATCTGTAAATATAGTCCAAACTTCATGACCACACAGGCTGAAAGCACCAACAAGCACATCCACATGAGCAACTGTTGCATAATAGTGTCATTATTTCCACTCTTTGATGTTTTCGTGCCTTTTTGGAAGCTGCTATGGAGACTTAAAGTTAAAAATAAATTTCCTGTTGCAAAGTTTTTTCCCCTTGTATCAGTAGGTTTGGGAGTTGCACAAAATAGAATCTAAAAAGGACAAAAAGCCCAAGTTCCCTTCAGCCTAACAAGAACTTTATCTTTCACATAAATCATTATCTTTTCAGCTTGATCCATAGCATACTTGAAAATGAGCCGCCTCTAACTGCATCAGAGATCCCCATCTCGTACAGCTTGCAGGCTGACCTTTAAAAAAAAAAAAAAAAAAAAAAATCCCAAATAGCCACTGTAAGATTTTATTGATCATATATTTTTGGTTATATGTGTTTTAGTCTGCACCTTAAGCTGCGTTGTACATCAGGAGGAAGCCCCCAGTCAACCATACATTTTATTAGGACCAGATATCTTTGGAAGAAGGGCAGAAATTGTACTGCGAACAGAAGGTTTGATAAAGGAAATAAAAATAAATTACAATCTGTTCTGCAGCTGAGTGCAGTTTTATATCACACAAGTCTCAAGACTACAGCTTCAGGTACAATCCAATTCAGTTATATTGAAAAGCTCACTACAATTTATATTAATCTTGTAACAGCCGCCATAAGGGAAATTAGACTGTGAAACTTCTAAAACTGAGTGGCAGCAGACTAAAATTTGTGACCCTCAGAAAATCCTGAATAATCAGGCTCTCGGTCGATCAGTGATTGGTGATGATGTGGAAAAGTCTGATTGTCTTAGCTGAGCTGAGCTTCGTCCTTAATGTCTCCTGAAGCCTTGGTATAGAAAGACTTGAATCCTCCATTAACTGTATGAATAACAACAAACTGTTCACCATTTTCACGCAGGATCCTCCTGGAGAATCACATCAGGATTATTTCCACAGTTGTCTTTTCACAGATGTAGCACACAGTAGGAAGTAGTCCACTTCAGATGTTTTAGGCGAGGGAGGTACCACGACAGCATGCAAGAGGGAATGCTCGCACACCGGAGCATTCCAACGCCACATGGATTTTGTGCAGGCACACTGGCAGTTTAAAGAGCAGCTTATATCCAGTCAAACTGCACCTGGATGTTTGAGCTCTGATATGCACCTTTGTTGGGTAATGCCTTGAGAATGTCAGGGCTGCAGTGCATGTATTAAAGCCACAGAACAATAATATTGCTACCATAACATTAACCAGTGGCATTTTAAATCCTCAGGATTAGCATTCTAGCTATGGCTGTGTTGTTTTCTTGCAGTCAAAAGTCTTGTGTTTGGCTGTGATCAGATAACAACTGTGGAATCACAAACACACATATTGGCTAATTAATGCTAAGGTAAAAGACCAAAATAATACTAGAATTTTCTGTGCCTGCTGCCCTCCCCTGGGGGTACCGCAAGGCTATGTTCTTGGACCTTTCCTTTTCTCTTTGTACCTGCTGCCACTTGGTAATATTTTCTGGAAACATGCCATTTCCTTTCATTGTTACGTGGACAATTGTCAAGTTTATTTTCCACTGAAGCATACTGGTGTGTTCTTGGACCATCGCTTTGATTTTAAGCATTCCTGCCAAAAGATTACTGCTAAGTCAATCAATCAGAAAATTACTGGTTCTGTTGTTTGTTTTGTTCTTCCTCAACTGGAATGAAAAACGTTTTATTGTTTTAAACATTTGAAAATGTCAACTTTTCTTTGAAAATGCACAGTATTCTATAGATTAAATTGTCAATTGAATAATCCTAAAAGGAATTAAGCGAGCTAATCAAATATGACAACTGAAATTATTCATTAGCTGCAGCCTGACACTTGTGTGAGATAATAAGCATGCTGTGTGTAAATGAATCCATTATTTCCTGCACTTAAGATTAGGCAAATTGTCACAGAGAAAGTAATAAGAAGGGACAAGAGACACAGCATTAAAGAGGACATGACCTTATTGTCCTTTTTTTTAAGCCCAAAGAATGACACAGAGGAGAAGACAGTTCTGAAACAAACAAAGCAGCAACATCTGGAGAGCATCCAGAGATTTAGTAATCCTGTTTACAGCCTAAGGCTCTGAAGCTGTTCATCACTTGAATCCTGATCCACGCTGATCATAACCCAAAAACACTGAGGAGGGGAGGGAAACATCAGACACTGCTGCTGCTGCTGGTCAGTCCCCAGGTGTGACTGTCTGAGAAGCAGGTTGATAAAGGCCTCCATTGTTGCCGCAGATGAAGGGAAACAGGCTGTAAAATTTAAAAACACGCCGCACAGCTGAAAGATTTAGAGCACTGCCCCTTTAATGTTTGTCCTTTGCATGACACAATATTGCCCCTCTGGGCCGCCACAGCCGTTTCTGATCCAACAGATTTGATTCTTAGTTTGGTTTTCATAAACGTATCCAGACACTTGGACCAAAAAAAAAAAAAGAATCTTTTATCAACTTCAGCCCACATCTTTGTTTCCAGATGTTTCAGCCATAAAATCTTACATCAAAATTTAGATTTTGACCAATTCAGCTCCCTGTTGTATCATTTTCAGTTGTTTATTTGTCATTTTATTTATTTATTTCATTGGCTAAAATGTCTGCTGTTTTCAGCTGGTAAGAAATGCTTAGGTGGATACAAACCCTTACATTCCCAAACAGCACACTCATGCACTTTTGGATTTTGTCTCAACCATACTTCATATTTGCAACTGTACAAATTAGAGATGGACCGATCCGATATTACGTATCGGTATCGGTCCGATACTGACCTAAATTACTGGATCGGATATCGGAGAAAAATAAAAAATGTAATCCGATCCATTAAATATCACGAAAGCACCTCACAAAACTTGCAACACGCCGTAACTCACCTCAGAACGTTAGCACGTCGGAGCAGTATGCATCACGTGATAGAGCGGCTGTGGCATGCAGGACCTGTCGGTGGTCTGGATAGCATTTGGAGCTTCGCTAGCAACCCGGCATTTCATCTCGACAAAGTTATCCCGAGAGAAGTAAAGCAAGTGTGTAAGTCCATCTCTGAATGTTTGTAAAGCATTCCTGCGTTAAGCTTAACAAGCGACTGCCTCTTCTTGCTGCTACTTCAATCATGAAACTGCTTAACGATCAGCTGATCGGCTTTTCTGTCGCTAGTCCGTGTCTCTAGTTTGCTTTTGGCCCACTTTGCACCAGAAAGAGGAAACCAGCGGCTGAACAACAGCAGCACGTTTAAGCTTGATAAGCTGTTGTTAGAATGTATTTAATCTTACTTTCTACTCCAGGATCTTTTTCTACGTAGCTGACGCAGGGGCGGATCTAGCAAAGTTTAGCCAGGGGGGCCGATAGGGCATTAACAGGGAAAAGGGGGCACAAAGACATACTTTTCTTTCTTATTCTCATTTAAAATGTCTAGCTTTTAATAAATAATTATCTGACACCCAAAGTTTTAATTTGATGTAAAATGAATAGAAGTCCATTATTGTATATAGTAACTATTAAGTCTAATATATATACCCTAGTAAGCTATAGTACTTTTTCCTTTGGGAAGGTACCATCTGTGCAGTCTGCAATTTTGTTGAAGAAAGATGTTGAATCTATTTAATATTTCTTGAAAAATAATTGATTTCTGTGTATTTTTTTTCACACTGCATCAAATTAAGGTTGATTACGGCGATTAAGCATCATGAGGTGGAGCGTGAGGGGTGGTTCCCTATTTTTTATTTATTTATTTTTGTTGTTGCTGGGAGTTGGAACCCTATTAGTTAGGTTGCTTAATATTTATGCTAAGTACTCTTTAAAATACCAGAATAGGGAGGATGGTGTAGGTTTAAGTTTATTAGATTGATCAGTATTGCTGAACTATGAAATATTCTCTTTTGCATACAGGTATAACAGAATAGCTTTAGTGTAGTTGTTGTTTTAAACTTGAGTATGAACTTATACAAAATGCAGCAAGATATTTAAAAAACAGTTTTGTTGATTAAAAAACACTATATCGGATTCATATCGGTATCGGCAGATATCCAAATTTATAATATCGGTATCGGTATCGGACATAAAAAAGTGGTATCGTGCCATCTCTAGTACAAATACAATATAATAAATGAGATTTAAACTCATTGCAATAGTAGATATCAAAGGACCCAATTCATAGTGGGGAGCTAGAAGAGACTTTTCTTGCTTTCTTGCATGGAGCAAACTACAATGACCAAATTACAGGTGTCGTGCTAAATGCAGATGCAGAAAATGTTAGTTTTACAATCCTAACTATCGGTTATTTAGGTGTTTACTTAAAAGGTACTGCCTCCATTACAGAAAGGTGAAAATTATTCCCTTTTAACAGGAAGTACCAGGCTCACTGAAGGGCTCTTAGGGGTTTGGGACAGGACAGGACAAAAGACACACTGTGGAAGGAAGCCAGAGATTGATAGTAACTAATCATTAAATACAGAGTGATGAAAAGAGAAACACTCAGTGCACCATCAGGCCTATGACTAAGGGAGGGGTCAGGGTCACCTGATCCAGCCCTAACTATCCAATTGTTAAGTGATGACGTGACGAATCCTACTTCCGGGCCTAAAGTAGTCTGCGTTTAATATGACTTTTGTGTTGTTAACATGTTTAATGTTTTGTATTTTCTTCTATTCAGTTTTTAAAACCTTAGGAAGTAACTACAGCCCAACACATGCAGCAGTATATGAATGACTAACCTCGTATTGTGGATGGATTATCTCAATTGTTCTCCTAGCTGAAGTTTGGTCCTTTTACAGCATCCTGCCATGCGATTACATTTGTTCCTGACCACCGAGAACACTCACGTTAACTTTTATCGAGTGGGAAAAAAGTTAGCTTGTTTATATTATGCTAACATAGCTGTGTCGCTAGCGGTCACGTAGCACATCATTATATACCAGCTAGCCCAACTTCAGTAACCCTACAAACGTCACTGCTGTTTAGTTTTCTGTCTTCATTTATGCTGGAAGTGATAACAGAGCTGTACGTTTTAATTTGTGTCCAAAACCCCGCAGTCAGGACATGCTATGTTGTATTTAGATAGAAGCTAGCGAGCTAACTCCCTGCTAACTTCTAACTCCATTAAATGTCATAAATTCTGTTTTCATGGATGCCTGGATGTTAAACTCAATTGTTACACCTGGTAGAGCAGAACGCTGATCATTTTATTAAAGATGAAAGACTTTAGACAGTTTTTCAACTCTCAGTAATGCCATAGTGATCGTTTGATATTGACCTGCAGCGGAGTTTAGGTCCAGACACGACTAGTGACGTCAGACTGAACAACCGGATAAGCTTTAGCAAAAAGGAAAGTTCTAGCCTAATATTGAAAGTAGTGATAGTGTGTCTGTCTCCTAAATCCAAACTGGGAGCTGGTTCCACAGAAGAGGAGCCTGAAAGCTGAAGGCTCTGCCTCCCATTCTACTTTTAAATACTTTAGGAACCACATGTAAACCAGCAGTCTAAGAGTAAAGTGGGGCTTTTGTAGCAAGATGGGGCCTGATTATTCAAAATGTGAGAAGTATTTTGAATTTGATTCTAGATTTCACAGGAAGCCAATGAAGATAAGCCAACATGGGGGGGGGGGGGGGGGTAGTCCCTGTCGGTACGCCCACTGCAGCATTCTGCATCAGCTGAAGGCTTTCCAGGGAACTTAAGTCTGACATTTCTTTTAAAAAGATCATAGAGCTAGTATATCAATGGTTTCCTGGTAATGGTGGATTCATGGGTATTTATAGTTTTTTCAAATTACATTATCCTATTTTTCTTCCTCTTTCTGTGAAACACTACAAGATTTAGATGACTCATCTTGAACTTGGGGGCAAATACTGTAAACGTATAACATGTAATTTGATTTTGGGCCAGCAGCTCAAGGCTCTGCTTACCGTATAAAAATGCATAATCGCTCATGTATCACAGCTTACCAGAGTGATATTACAGGAGTGGGGATATCTTGGCAAAAAGAGAAATTTGGGAGGACGACAACAGTCCTCTACAGCCCAGTAGCTTTTCTGCACCTCTTTCTACACCGCATTCACCGTTGAGCAACGCAGTCATACCCGAGACTTTAATCAAATCCTTCTCATAATTAGAGCATGTTTTTGGGTTCGTTTGGATGAAAATCACCTTACAGAAGACAAAGGAGCTTCTGTAAGCTTTGAAAAGTGATGCATTTGAATTTTGAAGTAGAGAATAGAGATGGCACGATACCACTTTTTTATGTCCGATACCGATACCGATATCATAAATTTTGATATCTGCCGATACCGATATGAATCCGATATAGTGTTTTTTAATCAACAAAACTGTTTTTTTATATCTTGCTGCATTTTGTATAAGTTCATACTCAAGTTTAAATAAACAACAACACTAAAGCTATTCTGTTATACCTGTATGTAAAAAGTACAACAAAATATTTCATAGTAATAGCAATACTGATCAATCTAATAAACTTAAACCTACTCCATCCTATTCTGGTATTTTAAATAGTACTTAGCAGAAATATTAAGCAACCTAACTAATAGGGTTGCAAACTCCCAGCAAAAAAAAATAGGGAACCACCACCCATCCTCCACCTCATGATGCTTAATCGACGTAATCAACTTTAATTTGATGCAGTGTGGGGGAAAAATGCATAGAAATCAATTATTTTTCAAGAATAATTAAATAGATTCAACATCTTTCTTCTACAGAATTGCAGACTGCACAGATGGTACCTTCCCAAAGAAAAATGTAGTATAGCTTACTAGGGTATATTAGACTTAATAGTTAATATATACAGTAATGGACTTTTATTCATTTTACATCAGATTAAAATTTTGGGTGTAAGATTCAGATAATTATTTATTAAAAGCTAGACATTTTAAATGAGAATAAGAAAGAAAAGTATGTCTTTGTGCCCCCCTTTTCCCTGTTCATGCCCTATCGCCCCCCCCTGGCTAAACTTTGCTAGATCCGCCCCTGCACAGTTACTAGCCGTCAGCTGCGTAGAAAAGGATCCTGGTGTAGAAAGTAATATTAAATAAATTCTAACAACAGCTTATCAAGCTTAAACGTGCTGCTGTTGTTCAGCCGCTGGTTTCGTCTTTCTGGTGCAAAGTGGGCCAAAAACAAAGAAGAGAGACAGACTCACAACAGAAAAGCCGATCAGCTGATCATTGATCAGTTTCATGATTGAAGTAGCAGCAGGAGAGGGAGGAAGAGAGAAGAGCCAGTCGCTCCATATATCGGTTGTTAAGCTTAGCGTGGGAATGCTTTACAAACATTCAGAGATAAACTTAGACACTTGCTTTACTTCTCTCTGGGATCACTTCAGAGATGAAACGCTGGTTTGGTAGTGAGGCTACAAATACACACAGCTGCTCTATCACGTGACGCATACTGCTCCGACATGCTACGGTTATGAGCCGAGTTGCGCTGTGTTGCAAGTTTTGTGAGGTGCTTTTCTGATATTTAATGGATCGGATTACATTTTTTATTTCTCTCCGATATCCGATCCAGTAATTTAGGTCAGTATCGGACCGATACCGATACGTAATATCGGATCGGTCCATCTCTAGTAGAGAATTAAATAAAGCACCATGTTCTTTCTTAGCTTTGTGTCAGCAGTTTATAGTTTGACCTGTTCCAACACCCTGTGGTCAAAGGCCTGCCCATGAAGAAATGGCTTTCCCCTGTCTCATGTGAGACGTTGACATAAATACTGATTTTTACATCTCAGGAAACGAGTTGCAAGCTCACTATGTGTTAGGATCTGAACTAACTCAATGAGACACCACAGTCAGAAAATACCTCAAACTATGTTACTTGGTGTCTGTCATTGGAGTCTGATGGAGTGTAACAGAATCACGTATTTGTAACAAAAAAGCGAGTAAGGTGGGGAAAATATCAAAATATACTCCATATAGTGTAGTCAAATGAATGTCACTTCTTTAATAGGTGGATAAAATCCACAACAGTTCATGGCTTTAGTTGAGTACCCAGTAGTGCCTTTTTCTAGTTGGGGTTGTGGCCTGTAGCCTTGTGCGTCAGGTAAATGATTCTCAAACTTTGCTTCAAAGAAACTCTGAGTGAAACCTGTTTACTCAGTGACAAATAAAATTTGAATTTGAAGTGTTTGATTATTTCAAACATCAGAAAGAGATATGTGAAACTGTTTTACGTATTAACTATAAAATTACATTTCATGCGTTAGACAAAGATTATTCTGTTGTTTTGGGAAGCTTTTCCAGATACCTAGATAAGTAAAAATAAAGATGATACTGGTCTTCCTCAGCCCCATCCAAACCCTTCGAGTGCTTCCATTTGATGTGGCGTCTCATACAGTTTTGTTCCAAGGCTTCAACTCACACCGCAAACATTTCAGAAGCTGAGTGTTTAGCCTGCACAGTTTCTTTCATTTTGGAAACCAAATTCAGTCCTTTATCCCCAAACAGATTTTCTTCGAGACAAGTTTTGAAACGTGCTCTGGTACATCTGGTGGAGTTACAGGCATTGTCTTGAGTGGGGGTTATATTCTCTTTTGGCTCTCTTAATGTCTTCCCAAGATGAAGAGCCAGGCCTGATGAAAGTCACAGAACCCATTCACTAACCTGTTGGGAAGTCTTTCCAGAAAATATAGAGGCTGCCACAGCAAAAGAATTATGGCTGCACAAGCTTGTTGATGCAAACACAATGCAGATTGGAAATGTTGACAAATTTACCAAAGCCAACAGAAAATTATTTATACAAAGAAACTCCAGGTTCTCCACTCTGAAATGAGAAATGAAATCATGCATTTATTCATATCCTCCTTCTATTCCCTCTCTGACCTGTCTGCTCTTTGAAGGGGAACTCCTTTGAAGTGCGTCAGCATCTGTGCAGTGAAGACCCTCCAATTAGCTCAGACAGCTAACAAGCTCCACAGGGCGGCTCCATACAGATGACAGTACCTGCAGCTGGGGTCACAGACAGCTGACCCTCTCTGGGCTGCATGCTAACAGCTGTAGGCCCGAACCAAAAGTCCTCTCAGGCTTTGATCAAACACCGCTTGACTGAACCGGCGGGATGGTGATGGTGAGGTCTACAGAGAGCAGTTCTTACAGAAAATCCTGGTTTTATTTTCCTTTCTCTCGTCTTTGTTTTTCCATTTAGTGCTTAAAGAGGAAATGAAATCACTGAATGAGGATTAGGTTGAAACTGCTTTTGTCTGGTAGCTAAAGTAGCATCTTACCACAGCACCGCCAGTAATGAGAAAGGTACTATTCCATCAGGCACAGGCACAGGCACACACACACACACACTTACACTTTTATTCTATGAATATTAATGTCATCTGAAGCCCGCGTGATGGCTGAATGTGTTTGCTGCCTGAGTGCTCTGTTTCAGAGGCCGATCATCATCTGTGATCCATCTCTTAAACATCATTTTTAAGCATGAGTTTTTGTTATGGGTTCGGTCCTAAATAGGTAATGGGTATATAAGGCCATTATAAGGCCTTAGAAAGGGTGAATTTACAAAGAGCTACTTATATGCATGTTACTGACACATTATATTTGTTTATAATAGCATTGCAAAGCCATTTATTGATTGTATTAATCTATATGTACATTTCTTATTAGAGAGAGCTAAAAAACTGTGAAAACAATAAAGTTGGAGCAGTGGTCACTTCATAGCAAGCTACAACCGGTTCACATTCACCAGCTGGGATGTTTGGATGCTCTCCCTGTGCCTGTGTGGGTTCTCTCCAGACTCCACAGACACACATAATGGGCTAACTGGTATTTCTAAATTGGCTGCAAGTGTGATTGCAAGGTTGAATGATTATCTGTCTCTCCATGTTAGCCTTGTGATAGACAGTAAAAGACCTAGATGCCGCTTGTCAAGAACTATTCAACAAAACAAAACAAAAACAAACAAACAAAAAACACTTAACAGCCCACACGTTTTTACCTCCTGCACAGCTCGCCACAACGTCACAGAGGTATGTTTAAAAACCAAAATACTAACAAATTACATCAAATCAAAGTGTTTAAATACCCATCTCTCTCCTCACGTCACGCCACACAGCTGTTCTGACTCTGACAATCACAGGACAAAGTACTGATAGTACTCTGTTAAACCAATTCATTTTCACATTTGAATGTTTTTTTTAAAACAAGCTAAAATATAATCAAAATTAGGCCGATTGAAATGTATATAATCCTATTAACACATATTGTAATATATTAACAAGCTACAAAAGTGTGAAAATACAGTGTGGGTTCAATTCCAGTTTATTTCTCTGGTAATTCAGAGCAATATGTACAATATTTTGTGCCACTCGTTGATTAAATTAGGTGAGCAAAATCCCGAGGCTGAGACCCCAGTGGAGCCAAAATCATCATCATTAAATCAAATCTGGATCAATGTGATTCAAAAGAATCTAAATGTAATCAAATCATGAGGTTGCCAGATTCTGACCCATAATAACCCTTCCCAGGACATTGTGTCTCGTTTAACCTTTAGTCCGCAAGTAAAACCACAGAGATAACCAGTGTGATGGTGTGACTGTTTACAGTTTCTCCTTTTTGAAAGAGGTATGTTTTACAGATTCTGGGAAATGTTACACACATCCTTACATTAGGAACATGAATATTTCATGGAGTCCCTACTGGAACCACAGCATCCTTTTATGTAAGAAAGCATTAAAAACCTTAAGAGCAACGCATCATTTAGATTTGGAAGCAGATATGTTAAAGTTGCGAGAGCGGAATGTGGAGAATTCCCAGATAAATGTGGAGTTGTGTGGTCCGTGACTGATGAGATTCCACAAGAAGAGGAAAAAGGGTGCATAAAAAACTTTAAATAACAATTAGAAAGAGAAAATAAAGTGGAAATCAGTCTGTGCTGTGATTCACACTTGGACTGTGAATACGCTATAACTGCTTAATCAGAACATCTGTGATTTGGGCCAAGTTAAACCAATATAATAAAAATATACAGAAAGGAAATGAGTCTTGAACCAGAGCTTTTTTTTGGCAGCCAGAGGGACAGAATTAAATTAAAAACAAATAAACAAACTGCTGATGAATCTCCATCTCTTAAATGCTAATTGTATTGTTTTGAGGGCAAAATCTCACAGGCCAAATGTTCCACACTTTCCGCTACAAAGAATTACATATATTCTCAAAGACTGAGAGTTTGGGGACCATTTTTGAAAGATTTGTATCCAAGAAAAAGCCAGCCGGAATAACTGATTTGTATAAGCTATGCAGTGGATATAGATTCTCTTTCTCTTTCACTGTTGATATTAATGTTCAATAAAGATGAACCCCCCCTCCCACCCCTAAAAAAAAACAAAACATGTTTCTCCTTCTTAAAGAACATCACAAAGTGCATGAGTCTATGTTGATGTGTGAGAGTGAAAGCCAAGGCATGCCAATGAGACATGGAGTGCGTCTCCAACATGTTAGATAACAGCTGTTGTCTGCAGCACGTTGATAAGCAGGTCGCACCGAGCGGGACATGGGGCAGCATTTTCCTCAAGAGGTAAATGAAGAAGAAGAAGCAGCTAAAAATACGACAGCGGCAGACAACAAACATCCTGACGAGAGACATCACACATGTCGAAGCGCATCATTTAACACGCTTGGATATGAGAAAACTGCCATTATCACTCCACTTAAAATTCAACTCCTCGTGTCAGTTATTTTTCCAATTACAATTAGAAAACAAGATATTAAAGATAAAACTAATATTGGTGGTCTCGTTCTCCAGTGCAACCCTTTCCTTCACAACTGTGCACTTTATCCCCTCTCTAAAAAGCTGAGCTCACTCTGGGCAGCAGTTTTGCAGATCTTTCTTTGGACAACCAAATGCAAATTTAATTGAACCCCAATACATCTTTCTTTTATTTGTGTTTTTAGGATTTTCTAAAGCAACGATTACC
Source organism: Aulonocara stuartgranti (assembly GCF_965226115.1). Taxonomy (NCBI): domain Eukaryota; kingdom Metazoa; phylum Chordata; class Actinopteri; order Cichliformes; family Cichlidae; genus Aulonocara; species Aulonocara stuartgranti. The sequence continues at coordinate 10,943,558 of NC_138943.1, forward strand.
AAAAACCTCTGAAATCAGATGCGCTCTCCGTATTGGGAAAAAAAACAACCTTATCTAGGGCTTATTTTGAGTTTGCCTTTAACAGCAAATGTCTTTCTCACCCTCAACCTGTCTTGGCAGAGTGTCGCCCCTCCCTGAGCCTGGTTCTGCCAGAGGTTTCTTCCTGTTAAAAGGGAGGTTTTTTTCTTCCCACTGTCGCCAGTGCTTGCTTATAGGGAGTCGTTTGATTGCTTGGGTTCTCTCTTTATTATTGTAAGGTCTTTACAGTACAAAATAAAGTGCCTTGAGGTGACTTTTGTTGTGATTTGGTGCCAAAATGTAATATTTTATAACAGACTAAATTATGAAGATTGATGTGTTTGACAATCGGAAGGAGCCTTGCTAATAAAGCACATTTCCTGTTTTAAATAGTACCACTTAGTTTATATTAGTTGAGATGCAGTTATTTTGTTAAGTGAGCAATAAATTACTGCATATGCACTATATACTTGTGATTTAATACAAGTTTTGTAGAGACTTGGTAATAAGTCTGACTCTACTAAAGCCAACATTTGGATATGCTATGACTGACAGAGATACACACTATAAGGCTAAAAGTACTCGCTCGCCTGCCTTCACATGCATATGAACTTGAGTGACATCCCATTTTTAATCCATAGGGTTTAAATGATGTCAACCCACCATTTGCAGCTATAACAGCATCAACTCTCCTGGGAAAAGTTTTCACAAGTTTTACGAGTACATGTCTATGGGCTTCCAGAATCGCATTTGTGAGGTCAGACACTGATACTGGTCAAGATGTCCTCTCTAGTCTCCGCTCTAATTCATCCCAAAGGTGTTTTGTCGTGTTGAAGTCGGGACTCTGTGCAGGCCAGTCAATTTCTTTCACAGCAAACTCACTCATCCATGTCTTTATGGCCCTTGCTTTGTGGACTGGTGCACAGTCACATTGGAACACGAAGGGGCCATCCTCAAACATCCTTCAAAGTTAGGAGCATGAAACTATCCAAAATGCCTTGGTATGCTGAAGTATTAAGAGCTCCATTCACTGGAACTTAGTAAAAGGATGCAGTGAAGACCCTCCAATTAGCTCAGACAGATGCAGTGGTCTAAAGCACCACTGCAACCAAAGCTTTGGATTGTGCTTGGTGATGTAAGGCTTGGATACAGCTGCTTGGCCATGAAAACCCATTCCACGAAGCTCTCTACCGACTGTTCTTGATCTAATCTGAAGGCAACATGAAGTTTGGAGGTCTGTAGAGATCTACAGAAAGTTGCTGACCTCTGTGCACTATGCTCGTCAGCATCCGCTGACCCTGCTCTGCGGTTTTATATTGCCTACCACTTTGTAGCTGAGTTTCTATCATTCCTAATAACTTCCACTTTGTTATAATACCACTAACAGTTGAATTTGGAATATTTCACAACTGGACTCGTCACGTATTTGGAATCCTATCACTGTATCACGCTGGAATTCCTGAGAACAACCCGTTCTTTCACAAATATTTGTAGAAGCGGTCTGCATGCCTAGGTGCTTGATTTTTATATACCTGTGGACATGGAAGTGACTGGAAGACCTGAATTCAATTACATGGATAGGTGAGTGAATCCCTTTGGCAATACAGTGTATGTCTTTCCCTGTTATATTCATTAATATATGCCTATGCTTCAGTAGATGAAACATTTGTTAAAAAACAAACAAACAAAACCTTAGTGGATCTTGAAATATTTCTTTCTTCTTTTAACAGCTGGGTCTACTCTGAATGTAATTCAGTTTCTTTGCATCTTTCTGAAAAATAAAATTCAGCCAACAGAAAATGCAAATGTTTAAAAATGGAGAAATCTTTGTCAGCAGAAAAGTTGAAGCAGGTTGAATGCATACGAGAACATGCAGCACCTGAATGAATAAACACATGAATAAATGAATATGTCAGTGAATGCATACGAGAACATGCAGCACCTGAATGAATAAACACATGAATAAATGAATATGTCAGTGAAAGCCTGTCTGACTCACCGGGCTGCTTCACATGTATACATGAAGTACTAGCCTTTAATGTGCAAGTCATTCACAAACAGCTGTGTGAAGCACCTAATCTCGATGGTTTCAAACTACAGAGATCAGTTCTGTGTCAGTCTCAACACATACACACTCTTTTAAAACATATCGAGAGGCCAAAAGCCTACAAACCCACCGCAATTAGAACACTCCGCGACGACAGCAGCTTCCTGTTCTGGATAAACAGCTACAGCTACAAGTCACTGTATATCTGTTGCTTATCAAGAGGGAAATGTTAGCACCGCAATCACTTTCTTTCCTTCCTACTTTGTTTCACAAACTTCCACCAGTCTCATTTTCAGGCCATCACTCGCATAGCTGACTGCATATTAACACAGAAACACAGCAAAACCCCATAAGAGCCTGCACTCAGCTCTTAGTCATCATCACCACTGAATGCGGCTAATAGCCAGCTGAGTAGACCTCTTAAGGCAGCCGAGCCAACACACATGATGATGTCTCTTCTTCACTAAAATTCATTGACACCAGTGTTACAGCTTCTCAATGCTGCCAGTTATTCTCCGTTTCTATTTGGGCTGGGAGATCTTCTCTGTAGTCCAACAGACATTTATTAACTCCAGTGTCATTGCTAATAAGTGAGATAATCACTGGATGAGTTTAACACTGCGCGGTTAAGATTTTAACACCTGCCAGGTCATTGGTGATTGGTCTTGGGTTAAGGTTAGTTTTTATTTTCCCCACATGGAAAATGGTCAAATTCTCAGAAACAGAAAGATGTTGCCTTTCAAGTGAAGTGTCATGTTTTCATTTTGACATCACAGTTTTCCTTTTAAAAATGTTTTCCATTTGGGTATTCCAAAAGTCAAAAGTACATCATGACTAACCTTTACCCTTAACACACACACGCACACACAAACACACAATACAACACTGCGGAGAGTGTAAGAGTGTTTACAAGATCTTTTGAGTGTTTACTTCCTACTTCAAGTATGTTGACAAAGACTACATACCATAATCATTGGATACCACAGCTAATGTTTTTATGCTTCTCACTTTTGAATCTTTAACTTAAGGCATTGAATTTTCTAAATGGCCACAATTTTTCAGTTTAGGGAAACATACTCTTTTTTTTTTTTTTTATGTGCACGTTTTTGAACAATGGGGAATTTAAATGCCCAACTTGGTCTCAGTTTAGACAAAAAACAAACAAACAAACAAACATGTAAACAAGAATTTAAAAAACACCAGACACGATGGAGCTATTGTGGAAAAATATAAGCACCAGTGTCTGAAAATAATGTAAAAATATTACTCCTAAGCTCAGGATTTCTATGCAGCCAACGATGATGAGACTCTAATATCATTCAAAAAGTGCAAATCTAATTGATGCTTAAAAAATGACTTGTTATCATCAATTTTCAAATGGCTAACAAAACACTTCTTTGTAACAACCATTACAAAAGAGTATGCATGCCCATCCTGACACGTGTGTCGAATTCTCAACCATTTCCCTGAAATATCAACTTATGTGCTCCACCCAGATTCAGTTAAACAGCTAAAAAGATACCAGGCCATCATATTTGTTTGGCTCTTTTTGACTCCCTCACAGTCTCCTTTCAACCATCTCAGGGTCAAATTAAACTTTTTGTTGCTAATGCACAACCAAGTCCTGCAGTGGTACTTCTGAGTAAAAAAAAAAAACAAACTCATAAAATATGTATGTGGGGTAATCAGGTTGTTAGTTTTTAACTGTTGCAAATCTGCAACGCCTGCCTCGAGAGGGTTAATGTGTCCCACCTGTTTGTCCTTCGCTGGTTTCCTCCACAGCGGATTCTTTTCACCAGCAAACACAAAGCCCTGTGAAAAAGAATGAAAAGAGGCCACTAAGTTTTAAACACAAGTTAAAGTTTTTCCTTACTCTATGATGAGAAATGAGTATATTCGCTCCAGATACACATACATTCATTTCAAAGTGTGAAGAGTTGCGAGCATTAACTTGCACATAACCATGTCGGTTACATGCCAGCATGCTAACATGAAACTAGCGTGGCTGATTAGATTTATTATCAATCTAATTATAATGATGACATTCAATTAATACGCTGACAAGAAGATGAGTTGGAAAAAAAATCCCCTTGAATCCCCTCTAACGATCATCTGACCTTTAGATCATCCTCCATCGACACAACCCTAGTTTATCAGTCTTCCAGTGTCCACTGTCTCTTTTAAAATAGGGGCCAGTTTCAATTTCTCATAACATGCACGACTGAAGAGCCAGCAGACCAGACAACAGTTGAGACTCACACCAGTCTTATCAAAGCATCTTGTGCAGGGGTTTTTGCATCACAATAATGCAAATGCAGCTTCCTTTATAAGAAAAAGAGGATATTAAAATTAATGGTAACACTTTCTTGCAGGGAAACTGAGCAGCACTGCAGATTTTTACAACTTGGGTCAGTAACCTTTTACATCATAGGAACTTTTTCATATCTCCAGGATGTCACAGTACTGTTCCTATTGGCAATGCAAACCCAAATAGAAAAAAACCCCACACATCCCGAGGATGTAGTTATTCCCCAGTGACTATGGAGTTCAAAAGCACCTTGCAAGCGACAAATTTCAATTAGAAGACACAGAAAAGAGTTGCATTTAAGCATAAATATTGATTTAAATACCACATCAGAGTACCGACAACAACACAGTCTCCTCTCTATTCAATTGTGTAACTTCCATTTGTGTAATCAATATCTTCCACTTATCCAAAGTTGATTTGTGGTGGCAGCATGCTGGGGAGGATGTTCCAGTCATCCTTCTCCCCTACAACTTCTTCCAGTTCCTTATGAGATCCTGAGGTATTCCCAGGCCAAACCACCTTGACTGGCTCCTTGCAACACGGAGGAGCAGCAGCCCTATTCCAACGTCTCTCTCTAAGGCCAGCCCAGCTACCTTCTAGGAGAAGCTCATTTCAATCGCTTGTAATCAGTCTTATTCTTTAGTTCATTTCCAAGATCTCATGACCATACTGTAGGTCACAGTTGCAACACAGACAGTCTGTTAAATCAAAAGTTTATAAAACTTTACCTATTTTATCTAATGGGGGAATGATCTTAATAATGCAGATGAGTTAAGAGTGTGTAAAAACATGTCTCTCCAAAGCAAAGTGTCTCAAATTGAAGAGCATAACAAGTATAATTTCCACAGGCAGCATGTATAAATCCCAAACGCAGAAAACGTATACACAACACTGATGCATTAAGGCCTTTAGTTTCAGACTGCGCTTTCCAGTGTGGTTGTGGGCATATAGAGCTGCTGTGGGCTGGGAAATAAAAAAATCAATCACTCAGTCAATAAAAACAATACATTTTTCTTTCCGTTTATTCCTCGTGGAACTTACTGTTAAACTATTTTTGTCCAGCAAAATGTCTGATGTTAACTTTGAGGCTGGAGTCAATGTGGACTAAACGGGCACTTCAGTCGAACCCTGCTGACATCAGGCGTCTGATGGGAATATAAAGCCCATAGATGTGAAACCAACCCTTTGTTTTAAGAGATTTCAGCCCCCTCACAGGGATGTTTGCCTCCACTTAGATTGTTTTTTTTAGTGGTATTCATGGAACAGTTTTGTTAGCAGCCAGCTTGTTTACTTCTGGACTGGACCTAACAGTGATGTTATCAGCTGTGGGGAAAATTTGGAAACAACAAGTCAGAGGAAAACTTGTTGTTTGGCAACTCAGTACTCGAGTTCATGTTTAAAAACAGCTTAACAGCTTCATCCCCAAATCAAAATGACCTACTTTCTTCTCTGTAATTCACACCAAAGCAAAAAAAGTTCCCTCCTGTCTAATGGTTCTCTGCAGGTTGCTCAGGTTGTTTTTGTTGTGCCTTATCCCACTGTCAGACATACTCCAATTTGGCGACGGTAGTATGCTAGAGAGCCTCCCGGAACTGGAGCTGGAGGGGCCACTTTCGCCACAACCTGGAGTAGGTGGAGAGCTGGGACCACTACACTGAGCTCAGAGCAAAACAAGGACTTTAGTCGCCAGCTACAGCACAAGATGACAGAGCTGGAGTCCATCCACGGGGTGAGAAACATGTTCGAGAGGCAGCTGAGGGGCACAGTTTAGTGTCTTAAAGCATTTATGGTATTCTGTCACGAGTCTCTCTTCACGAGTAAATGGAGGCGTTGTTCTTCACAGCATTACATTTGGTGGGTGTAGTCTGATAGAAAGAAATGAGTTCCTATATGAACTGTGAACATGTTTTTTTCCCCCTTTCTGCAAATAAAGCGCCATCTGATCCCAGTATATTATAGAGAAAGGCAGACATCTCTACAGCCGATATCTCCAAAAACTGGGCAACAGTTTTGCAATATTTCAACACAATAAAAGCAAAAAGCAAATTCTGGGGTCCAAGCATTTAATTAGGGCTGTGCAATATGACCAGAATCTCATATCCCGATATAAAACATCTATCGTCCCGATAACGATATAAATCACAAAAAAATTTATATTTTCTGTAAATTCTGTGAATCTCGGGTAGGTGAAGTGTTTCCAGCTGGGCGTCGTGTAGCTGGAGTCGAGTGTTTTAACCGATGCATGAAACTACACATTTTTAGACATAGGTTGTAACAGCCGCCGTTTTCTTTGTGAGTATTTATTACACGGCGTGCTGCGGGGAAAAGCCTGTTCTAACGTTTGAGTCTAAGGTTTATTTTTTAGCACCTGACGGCTCTTTTTTGCTTCTCATCCGTCAATACTCTGCATACTTTTTCACGTGATTCCGTTTATTTTGAAAAGTCTCCACATGATCTTGAGCTTTATTGTGAAAGGTTTATGTGGAAAATAAACAAGAGGACATGTGATGGTTTTACCGTCGTTGTTGCTAACGACAGCGCATAAAAACAGGCGCTTGTCCGTCCGTAGTGTGGTTATATTAAATATAAGAGAAAGAGAGAACTTTAAGAAATTAATATACTGTAGCCACTACAGTGACCATCAAAACCATGAAAAAAAAATATTGCCGTAAAGTTTATTTTGCGACACCACGAAACAAACGATAGCGTAAAATGAAACGATAGATGTTTTTATATCGTCATCCGATATATATCGTTATATCGAACAGCCCTACATTTAATCATACTTTCCCCCCCCCCTATTCTATAACAAACCCATCAGCCTCTTTCAGCCCTCATCAGTGAAGCAGCACATTACTCAGCCTCAGATGACTGTTGGTGGAGCATCTTGTGACTGAGAGCAGAGCGGAAAAAAAAAAATCCTCACAGTCTGCTGTTTGTTGGGCTGAAAACCAGCTGGACAATGTGACACCAAACATTCCTGGGTTTTGTGAAAAATAACTGTTCAGGCTGACAGAGTGGAGAGTGTCTGAACACAGAAAACACAAGCTGCCATTCATACCAGTGGATGGGAGGAGTGTATCTAACAGTCCAATCGGTGAGCAGCTGAATGTGTGACAGGGTCAAATTCACAAGAGGAATGTGACCAAGGAAACATGTTTCTGTCTCGAGTGTTCAGGACAAGTATCCACGGCAGTGTTGGCAACATTTTTTCCTCAGAGGGCCAGACTGAGTTAGATAGAGTAAGCAGAAGGAAACAAAGTGCTTAAAATCCACTAGAAAATTCCTGAAAAAATTATGAATGTGCCAGTGTCCCTATTTCTGTGTAAAATAGGTTTGCAGAGATTGCAGCAAATATTGTAAGGAAAATGTAGACAGCTGGAAACTAGAAACAGATTTTAATTGTTTATGTTAATATCCTGATAAAAGTTATTTTCGAGTTTCCCAAAAGCTAAAAGATCCATGGATCTGAATTTTAGGCAGAAGAAGGAGAATAATAATAATAAGAAGAAGATAATGACAAAAATCTGACAAATAATAAATAGTCAGCCTTAATGCTATTGCACTGATGCACTCAATTAACTTTGACAGTCTTGATAGATTGCTTTAAACTGTAAAAGCCAAAGAATGTTGACTTTTCTCTGTCAGGCTGTTATGAAATCCGCTTAAATGCCTAATGCATGTATTAATATGCATGTTTGCATCAATGAATGAATAAAGAATGAATACATGATCATAGTCGTGGATATGACTCAGGGTGCATACCTGAACCAAACGGCCATCATAGTACAGACCTGCATCACTGAATCAAGAAAATCAGCTAACACCATTTCCCATGCACATACATTACTGATTAGGGCCACTCAGACATATTTGTTCCTTCATCCGAGACAACAAGGACTCTATTGAATGATGTCCTCACGCTTGTATTGAAAGTACACTGACTGCTCCCATTTCGCATTCCCCCCCAAAGTTCCATTTAGTACTGCAAACTGTGCATTGGACCTCAGCACTATCCTGACACTCTTGTGCCTGGATTGCTTAATCTAAACAGGATTCAAGTTCATCTAATCACAAGTACTGGTCTTACAGTTATGGGTGTGGTTTGGTACTGAGTGAACCTGTTACCCTGTGTAGAGCTTAGGCCTCTAAATTAACTTTCATTATTAAAAAACTAATTTAGCAATAATCTTTGGACAAACAAGTAAAAAAAACATGAAACAATTCAATAAAAACAAAAAACAAACAAATACTAAGTGTGGCAAAAACTACACACAAATTGTGTTCCCCTTGTCATTTTGACTTTATGACTACTTTATGACTTTATATGGTGGCTCCTATCAAATGAATGTGGACTGAGTGTACAGAAATTTATGAATTTGCAGAAAGGGGGGAAAAAAAGTTGGAGAACCAGTTCAAAGACACTCAAAACCAAAATACCTATTAAGTAAGTTAATGACACACACGCACTGATATCAGTGCAGGTAAAAAATAAAAAAAATTTAAAAAAAAAATCACCAGAGATCATCATTTAAATCATGAATGAAAAATGCATTATTCTGCTGCCGTTTTTGAATCTGCTTTCACTAAAACTTGCCTGCTTCACAAAGGCGTTGCCATCTGTACAACACTCAGTGTCAGAATTATCACAGGCCTCCAAGTGTGTTTAATTCACTAGTCTCAGGATAGTGTTCTTTTGCCTGGCAACTAACCAGTTATTCAGCTAATCATATGCGCACCACCTTCAGTGGAACTCCCATCAGTATGTGTACTTCAAATAACTCCGTATCAGCTGCCAGCTACTTCAAGTTCATCTGTTATTGCCACGTAAACATTTCCAAAGCCAAACGCACTTGAATGCAAAGATAATTAAATTTATTTCACTACCAACACACACACAGACCAGGAAACTTGTATGTGATTAGTATCATGTTCAAGGACACTTCAGCCTCTAGACGTGAGGAGCTACAGATGAAACCACCAACTCTGCAGTTAATTTACAACCAGTTCTACGGACTCATCCACTTTTTTCCCCCCATAGTGTTGAAAAGGCTAAATTTCTCCATTTTGAAGATTCTGTGTGTGAAAGCAGAATCCAAGAATATGACACAGAGTCACATGAAAGCATGCACAGAATGTTCTGTGTGGACAATGTTCTGTGCCTCTCCTGTTTTTGTTTTTTTTTTCCTGGTGAACTTTGAAATGAAAAGCCACTTCGGTTTTATTGAGCACATGATCTTACACAGCTGAGCCCAAAGGCCTCGCTCAGTGGACTCAGAGTCAAACTGTGGAAAACACAAAAACGCACCGGCAGGTCACTGGACCAGACCTCCAGAGCAGTTTCTGGTCCTCAGAGTCAGAAAGTCACCGAGTTGTTAACAACAGCCGGAGATGAAGAAACAGAAATGGAACAGCTGAGAATAAATTCAGCCTTTGAATTTATTTACTTATTTATTCTGCTTTCCCAAACAGCAGAGGAGCGAGCGGGTCCCTGTTCCTCTCTGATGTGTTTTATGTTTTAACAGATTTCATCTTGTCCCAGTTTGGAGCATCTTGGCTGTGATGGCAGTGTGTGCGTTCAGATCGGAGCCCTGCGTGTCTGTGCGTGCACGCTGTGATGAATGCCTGCGTGTTGATTGTGAGAGCTACGCCCAGCTCTCCAAAACAAACATTGCATTCCACCGATCCTCTGCACCAGTCACAGACCGGGAACAGGAATGAGGCCTGAGTGGGATTCCCACCTGGTAGGCAGAGGAGATGTGTACGTAGCAGAGTTCCCTGCTGGCAGAGCTCCCGGTCAGCTCAACAACACATTGACAGGAGGATAGAAAACAAACCACAGCGGGGACTCTTTGCAGCGTCTGCAGTCTGAACATGAACTGACTACTGGCAGGGATTCCCCCACAGAACAGTGCAGTCCACCCACATCCTAAAACAGCTCATGTAAAAACAGACCATGGCCACACCGCCTAAACTATAGTGACCCCCATCTCATCCCACACATCGGATATGCTGTGCTGAGGTTATACATTCACTAAATTTAAGGTATAAAAGAAGGCTCTGTTTATTTAAGGCAGGGTTGGACACCTCTTGTATAAAACACTAATCTTTTTGCCACACTTGGCTGGATTAGCTGGGATGCACTGCAGGGACATAGTCTTTGGGTAATTGGGCTGCAAACGTTGTTCAAATATCCTTGAAAGGTCTTTTACCCATGGATCACTGCAAACAATTGCAAAGTAGTGATAAGAAGTGGAAAATGATATCAAAATCAAAGTTCAAAAAATAAACATAAAACATTTCCAGCACAGTTTAGCTTTATCCTTGCCACATTAGCGGGCCATTTCCGGTAGAAATGTGAACATAATGAGTAACAAATATTAAAAAATATTGCAGCAGCACATAAATATGAGCTGGACTCCAAATGGTCACTTGAAGGTTAAAAACATAAACAGTGCGCACAATATTGATCTAAATTTACCATATATGATGTGAAATGCGTTCATTTGATGTCAATCAATTTAAATGTTGCCACAAACATACCTTAATGCAGCGGTCCCCAACCTTTTTTGCGCCACGGACCGGTTTATGCCCGACAATATTTTCACAAACCGGCCTTTAAGGTGTCGCGGATAAATACAGCAAAATAAAACTAGTACCGGTACCGAAAAAAAGAAGATTTATTCATAACACACGTGAAAAGACCCAGGAAAACAGAGTTAATGATAAAAACGATAACAAAATAACGCTAAAAACCGATAAAAACCCTGAAAACCATACATTTCACACCCGAGCCTCAACTCTCGCGGCCCGGTACCAAACGATTCACAGACCGGTACCGGTCCGTGGCCCGGGGCTGCCTTAATGCATCCCTAACAATGCCTTCATTAAAACAAATAATAAAATGGAGGTTGCTGGCCCATTAAACAATGGTACTGACACCAGCAGTGTTCAAAGTACCCTTTAACTGTAAAACTCGCTCTGCAATAAGATGACTCATATGTTAAAATTCTGTAAAATTATCCAGTGGTTAATGAGGTGTTTTTTTCCAAGGGGAACAAACCACATAATTAACAAAATATGGCAACATATATCATGCTAATGGCCAAAAACCTTATTGTTCTTCTCTGTGAGTCTTTAAAATGATGCAGCCGATGCTCCAACTGCATTCATGTGAGAACAAATCTGATAAGGAACTATGTAGGTTACACTGATATTTCCACCAAATCTTTTACAGTACTCAGCCTCCAGTGGAGCTTCAAAGGATTAGATGACAGAGAAAGACAGAAGTCTGGTGGTGGGGGGAAAAAGAAAGAAATATACTCCACCTCTGCTCATTTTATGGAGAAAAATAAAATGGTTCAAGCACCAACACCAACACTGTTTTGAATTTTAAAAAAAGTTTCTGAGGTCAAAAAGCAACATGTCAAATAAAGGGAGGAAACAGACACACAGAAACAGCACCTGTTGGGAGTGTAAGTAGAGGGAAGTGAAATTTTGACTGTTGCCAACACAACATGAGGAAACCACCGAGCCTTCACTTCCTGTTGGCTCTCCATGTGCCCTCCATCTGCTCACTTCCTCCTCTGACTGGTGCCTTTTTTTCGGACCGTCTCTGAGAACAGAATCTTCCTATACATCTGAAATTTTAAGAAGCTCCTCTGAAGTCATGAAGTACCAGATTGAAAAAAAATAAAATAAATGACAATAATAATTAAGAGAGAAGGAGATGGAGGAAGAGTCTGATGCCTACCTCAAACTATGTTGTATGACTGACTTCCACACACTTTGTCACAAATGCATGATGATGTTTTACTACAGAAAAGTTGCGTATAAAAATATTTTTCAGTGTTAAACATTATGTGTGTGTTTGGGTGTCACCTTCACCTCAAACCTGGTTGTCACGCACACTTTGTTTCAGCCACCTGAGTGGAAAAATCCTGTGGGTTTTCTACAGACTTATACAGAGGTTCAGCATTTTCCAAGTCAAGCAGAATGTGGACTGTTGTGTGAGACATTGTTATATCCCTTGCATCTCTTTAGCCTTTTATTGAAACAGAGATTTTCTCCCTCTCTCTCTACGTGCTGCAGCTGAACAGCATTCTGGTCAGTAGTGGAAGTGCACATCTAGCCCCCGACAAAGCGCTTCTTGCCATTTGGGCTCTCTGTTGTATGGTTGCTAGGATTAGTCGTGTTTAGTTTCACTAGAAATCTGTCCTTTGAAACAGACTTGTGGCAAACCTGTAAAACCTCAGTATGCTTTCTTTTGTGTTTGAATAAATCTGGCTGCAAGCTTGGTGGGAGTTTTCTGACAGTATTTAAACACTTTCTCTCCTCTTTTGTGGCTAGCCAGGGAGCCTAGGTTTTATAGTTTTGCTTTGTTTTGTTTTTTTTTTTGTTTTTTTAAACCTACAGCTCGGTGTTTCTCTTCTTTCTAGAAAAAGTGGATAGGTGTGGGTGGGGGTCTGTTTGTTGGTTTGGCCTTGAAGACCCAGAAGGCTATTTTCTTGCTTTCCTTTTCCTAACCAATGCAATATAACCTACAGAACTGTACTTCAAACAAATGAGCATCAGGAAAGCGTTTACTGGGGTTAAAGGTCAGGGGAGCCAACAGCTTATTCCCCATAGATTTCTATAAAACAGTAAGTCTTTTAGAAACCAGAGGAGTCGCCCAATGCTGTCAATTTAAAAATAAAAATAAAAATCAGATTTCACTGGCTTTACTTTTCCCAAAGTAAAGCCACATCCCCCTTTTATACCATCTATGGTATGCACAAAAGCACTATTGTTCTGCATATTTTTAAGGCAATGACTCTGCGTCACCATCCTTAACAGAAGCCTGTTCAAATTCCTCCTATTTCCAGCCATTTCTGCCCATCCTGATGATTTCCCTTTGGGAATAAGAGCAAATACAAATTTCAGGAAAAACACAACTAAACAGATTAAAATATTTACCTCTGAGTCATTTCACTTGGAGTTCTTTTTAGCTGGTTCAAACCTCTCTGGTCTTGGACAGACACTTTCTCCTGTGGCTTCGGTCTTTTTATTCCCTCGTCTTTATCAGTTGGTAACATGTAGCAGAGGGCTGCCAAGTAGGCTGCCCCTCTTGAATATATGCACACCCAAACACAAGAGTGGGCTGCACACTCTTCACAGACACCAACCTGAATTACACAGCCGCTCAGCCAAGGAGCTGAGTCAGATTACCGCAGTCTGTTTAATATACAACATCTAAAGGTGAGCGTTATGGAGCTTTCGGGAAGGGAGTGGCTCTTGTACCTGCCTCTATTGGAACCGGTGTAAACAGGACTGTAGCCACTCCAGCTGGAGAGTCGGCCTTTCTTATCACTCTGCCAGAGTCGATGATGGTTTAACCTTTTTTAAATAGTGAGCACACAGGAAGAGGATGCACGAGCAGCTTTTACAGCTGTCTGAGTTCTCTGAATTAGGAGCAATAGGACTGAAGAAGGTCATTTACAGCAAATAAGCTCCATTTTAATCTCTATTTTAGATCTATAAAATCTCTGTGATATGCAGAAAACGTATATGAAAGTGTATTTATATTTGCAACTAGGGTTAGGTGACTATTGTGCTTGTCTTTTTGTTAGCAAAGTTACATTAGTCAAAAGTCATGAAAGGCACAGATTCATTATAGTCATTCATGTTTAGATTCATTAATATAGTGCTGCCTTCTGTTGTTTGTTTGTTTTTTAGGGTTATTCGGTTTTCCTTTATTTTTTACCATTGTGAGACAGGTTCAAAACTATATATCACCTCAGGATATTGGAAGAATTGTCTTGATTTTCAAGAAAAATATCCAAAACTAGTCTTGATCCAAATATCCTTCTGGATCTTGATTCCTTCTGTTAAGGGAATTTTCATTCTTAACGGAGGTCTCAGATTGCTCTTATCATCAATTAATTTGCTGATTATTTTTGCAACAAGTGTCTCGTCTACAAAAGATTACAAAACTGAGAACTGGCAACCGGAATTCTCTAGAGCACAAAGCAGCGCCAGCAAAATTTCATTTTCTGTCTGAACAACAGTCCAAAATCTGAAATATTCAAGTTGCTCTAAGGTAGACATGGAAAAGCAGCAAATTCTCACATTTTAAAACAGAAACATTTTTGCCGTTTCTGATTGAAAATTTAAAAAAAAGAAGAAAAAAAAGAGCATAATTCAAATAGTTGGTGTATAATTTTCTACTAAATGAACTAACTGTTGTGAATATAACTTATCCTCATAGCAACAGCATAGTTATCCAGCATCACCTGACATCAACTGTAACAACCCACAGAGCAAAAAAAATAAAACACACTCACACTTATCCATCTATGCTAATACAGTCACACAGACTCACACAGCCTGGCTCACTGCAGCTCATCACATTCACAACAAGCTTCAACACCTCTCTGCAACAATGGCTTCATCAGGATTCACACACACACACACACACACACACACACACACACACACACACACACACACACACACACACACACACACGCCTGAGTGTGTCTTAGCGGCAGCTTCACCTTTGTGAGGTGAGAAATGTTAAACTGAGAGCACCAAGACAGATAAATGTGCATTAGATTTGCTAAGATTTCTTTTTAAAATTGTATATATCCTGTGAGACACACAAACATTTAGTACACACGTGTACAGTACGTCAATGTCAAACAGCTACATGTGGGCCAGCATTATCGTAGCTACATACAGTGGGGCAAAAAAGTATTTAGTCAGCCACCGATTGTGCAAGTTCCCCCACTTAAAATGATGACAGAGGTCAGTAATTTGCACCAGAGGTACACTTCAACTGTGAGAGACAGAATGTGAAAAAAAAAAATCCATGAATCCACATGGTAGGATTTGTAAAGAATTTATTCGTAAATCAGGGTGGAAAATAAGTATTTGGTCAATAACAAAAATACAACTCAATACTTTGTAACATAACCTTTGTTGGCAATAACAGAGGTCAAACGTTTACTATAGGTCTTTACCAGGTTTGCACACACAGTAGCTGGTATTTTGGCCCATTCCTCCATGCAGATCTTCTCGAGAGCAGTGATGTTTTGGGGCTGTCGCCGAGCAACACGGACTTTCAACTCCCGCCACAGATTTTCTATGGGGTTGAGGTCTGGAGACTGGCTAGGCCACTCCAGGACTTTCAAATGCTTCTTACGGAGCCACTCCTTTGTTGCCCGGGCGGTGTGTTTTGGATCATTGTCATGTTGGAAGACCCAGCCTCGTTTCATCTTCAAAGTTCTCACTGATGGAAGGAGGTTTTGGCTCAAAATCTCACGATACATGGCCCCATTCATTCTGTCCTTAACACGGATCAGTCGTCCTGTCCCCTTGGCAGAAAAACAGCCCCATAGCATGATGTTTCCACCCCCATGCTTCACAGTAGGTATGGTGTTCTTGGGATGCAACTCAGTATTCTTCTTCCTCCAAACACGATGAGTTGAGTTTATACCAAAAAGTTCTACTTTGGTTTCATCTGACCACATGACATTCTCCCAATCCTCTGCTGTATCATCCATGTGCTCTCTGGCAAACTTCAGACGGGCCTGGACATGCACCTGGCTTCAGCAACGGAACACGTCTGGCACTGCGGGATTTGATTCCCTGCCGTTGTAGTGTGTTACTGATGGTGACCTTTGTTACTTTGGTCCCAGCTCTCTGCAGGTCATTCACCAGGTCCCCCCGTGTGGTTCTGGGATCTTTGCTCACCGTTCTCATGATCATTTTGACCCCACGGGATGAGATCTTGCGTGGAGCCCCAGATCGAGGGAGATTATCAGTGGTCTTGTATGTCTTCCATTTTCTGATGATTGCTCCCACAGTTGATTTTTTCACACCAAGCTGCTTGCCTATTGTAGATTCACTCTTCCCAGTCTGGTGCAGGTCTACAATACTTTTCCTGGTGTCCTTCGAAAGCTCTTTGGTCTTGGCCATGGCGGAGTTTGGAGTCTGACTGTTTGAGGCTGTGGACAGGTGTCTTTTATACAGATGATGAGTTCAAACAGGTGCCATTCATATAGGTAACGAGTGGGGAACAGAAAAGCTTCTTACAGAAGACGTTACAGGTCTGTGAGAGCCAGAGATTTTCCTTGTTTGAGGTGACCAAATACTTATTTTCCACCCTAATTTACGAATAAATTCTTTACAAATCCTACCATGCAGATTCATGGATTTTTTTTTCACATTCTGTCTCTCACAGTTGAAGTGTACCTCTGGTGAAAATTACTGACCTCTGTCATCATTTTAAGTGGGTGAACTTGCACAATCGGTGGCTGACTAAATACTTTTTTGCCCCACTGTATGCCAAACGGCAGCCTGATCTGAACCACTGAGTCATTGTCCACATATCTGATTTTTTTTTTCAGTGCTTCCAACAGGTCTCTTTTTGTGCTAATCGATAAGCGTTTCCATGGATGGAAAAACAAATAGCCAATCACAGCCTTTGTGGGTGGAAGGACAACATTTTCATGTCCCAGAGCCAGAAAAAATACGAGTATGTGCTGCTTTCTGAATTTCAGCTTACAAAACATGATAAAAAGCAAACTCAAACCATGAGCACTGTCAGAATAATGAATAAATAACGAACAATGAAAAGGAATTGGAATTCAAATGGATCACCGGTGCGGCAAACAGCAGAGAAAGGTAAAAGCTGGTGGCAGACAATTAAAATTATTTATTACCCAGATTGAATCTAATCATTGTCGCCACATAATGTAGATTGGAAATAATTAGACTGACTGCCTACAAATATTTTTGCCATAAACCCACAGTACAATCCCCAGTCTTTCAGGAGTAAGGGACAGACTGAATGAGTCAGCAAAAGAAATCCTTATTTATACTGCAACTTCTTCTTCGATGTTGCTTCTAAACCACGTCTCATTCTGCTGTATGTTGGTGTGATTACAGCTGTTTTGTGTGCACTAGGACTTGGAAACCAGGACAAAGCTCGATGTTGGTGGGAATCTTTGCTGCTTATAATACAGAAAATGCAGTGCCTTTTGTAACTTTTAATTAGGCTGATAATCAACAGTTTACCTCCAAAGACACAAAGTCCTTTATTTTTATCTTGAATTTAATTTGTCACCTCAGATTGTGCACAGATGGAGCTGTTATTTAATTCTAAAAAAAAAAAAAATCTACTGCATGGAGCATGTCAAGAAAAAAAAATTGAGATGCAGCTAAATTTCTAGTTTTGCTTCTTTCTTACTTTTTTCTTAAAAAAGAAAAAAAAACTCAACTTGTTAATTAGTCACTATGATCATCCCCAACTCAAATTGAAAACGTTCCCTCACTCACGTCTGCAGCAAAGCAAATTATTAATGGTTAACAAACAGATTATTGACAGTCTAAGTGTTAGTTTAACTTTGAGTTTTTGTGCATTATGCACAGTGAGGGATGATGTAGGAAAAATAAAATCCAGGTCACTGGAGGAGCGATCATGGCCTCGATTAGTAGTCTTCTACTCACATACTGTCCATGAAAACCTCTAACTATCCAGGCTGCCGGAAGTTCATCACATAAAAGAGTTTAGTGAAATATATCCTGCATTTGTTAGCAGCTAACAGCTCTGACTCCAGACTTTAAATGAACCTTTTATCACCAATAATTATGTTTTTATTACTAAAGCATTAGAAAATAAAAGCATGCACAGCAGGTAGCGGCATCTTAATTTTAGCTGCTGTGACCCTCGCTGAGGTTGTTGATTAACATGACAAACATCAAAAGCAGCAGCTTCAACAAGCAGCAGATAATTAATGTTGATTCCATAACAGCTAAAATTACAGTTTTGGTTGTTGTCCAGTGAAAACGGTCTCTACAGCCAAACAGAAACATGACTCTGACACTGAGCGCTGTTTCGTATCAGATAAATATCAGGAGAACCACCCAGTTTAACTTCTAAGGGTATAATATAAATTTCTTATCAGCTTCACAGTGTGAATCAGGACCTCCATTATTTGAATCTGATTCATATTTAATCAACACTTCATATCATCTCCTGCTCATCTAATTTTCTGGTTCAGGCTACAGGCTGCCGATGTTTATTATGGCACTAATATAAACTGTAACGCACAAACAAAGGTGATTACCGATCCGAATTCAATATTTGACTCATAACTTTAGTTACTTTAAAGTGATGAAAGCTGAGCATAATTACAGTGGATGAGCAGATTTGATAAAATAGCAATCCTCATCACATCTCAGGAACTCTGCCAACTACTGAGACTGACTCTTTGGTTGAGCTCATTTCAAGAGTGTTGACAAAAATGCTGTTTCTGAATTTTCCTCCTGCTGCTCAAACCTTCCTGTCTATCATAAATGCACAAACACCCACATCTCCACCCACTAAACACCTGCCAAGCAGCACACACACTCACACATCCACACGCAGGCGTTATGTAAGTGTGTGTCAGGAGGACACTCTCAGACGGTCCAGTTACAATCATCAATCCTGCTGACGCCTCCATGTCATCTGTGTGGATATTTCTATAAAGCAGGTGGACAGTGAACCCACTGCAGTGAGGTGGAGGCAGACTCCCATCCAATACTAGACTCACACATGGCCAAAATATGGTCTGTGGACCAGATGCCGGCCCCCTGACATCCTGAAGGGAGAATTTAACACGTCCCCAAAATAAAAAAAAATGTAAAAAGTTTTAGCTTGGGACAGGGAGCATGCAAAAGCAGGTACACCCAAGCCTTCAAAACATTAATAAATACAATACTTTGTGATAATAAATAACAGGTATCAGCTGTCTTTTTGCAACGTTTCATCTGGCAGGCAAACTCTAATGCCTTGAACTCCAGTTTGCAGCTGTAATTCCTGCCCTCGGTGACCTCTGTATAGCCAACCAGTTCTCTGCATGCTGCAGGTTCAGGTAAGAATGACCCTTGTTAGTTGGTCACAATCGATATCCAAGAAAAAACAAGGACTGCAGTCCAAGATATTGGGAGCTAGAGTCTGTTGAACCATGGGATGAGAGTCTTGGTACCACCACAGCTGTGACCTGATAACTCTACGGGTAAACACAAGATGGGAGCTAGCTAGCTAGTGAATGAACATTCAATATAACAGAAGGGATTGTCCAATAGTAAACTGATCATGGATGTTAAAAAAAAAAAATTAAATGAAAAATATATTTGGCTGACTAGTAATATAGCATGTGGAAGACATTGTATCTCCCCGCCCCCAAAAAAAGAGTTATTAAATAGTAAACATACGCTAAGCTCAGTGATGCCTGTGGTGGTACTGCAACGTATTGAAAATCTGAGTTACCTACAAAATTTAAAACAGAGGCTAAAAAATTAATTTGAATTAAATCATAATTATGAATAAAATTATCCTTAAACACATTAAGCATCGATATGAATTGTAGACACTGAAAAAGGTTTCTTACTGAAAGTTCTTGATTTTTTTTTACCAGGTGTAAAATCCCCACGTTTTTGTTATGTCTGCAAAAACGTGGGGATTTTAACATATTTCAGGACTGTATGTGTTCATGTGTCTGTTTAGTCATTTAATGTGTGGCGCTTCATTTATTATATCCAATTCAGTCTGGCCCTCAGAAGAAAAATGCTGCATGCTTTTGCTCTCTCTGGACAACTGTGAGTCCATTATTGCGTCTTCTGTCATGTTCGCTGATCAGAGGAACAAAGGTCGACTGTGCTGAATCCTCCTTCATGCTTTGAAGAGTGTTTGTAGTCACTTTAATCCGTCATCTCTACCACTGGACTAGTTTCACCAGTCTAACGCTAAGAAGCCTTAAGCTTCAGTACTGTTGCTATGGTTACCTGCACTTGAACATACAAGAACAGGTCTGATATTTCCATGTCTTGCACATGCTGCTGGTGCAAGTGAGTTGGATTGAAACAAAGACCAAATTATCACCAATGTGAGGCTCATGATAGATTCTGCATAACGTACATTTTATTTAGCCTACTTTTTGGGGGGTTTTCGCCATTAAATTACTTGCAGTGGATCTCAACTTTGTATTTCAGTGCCTCCAGAATTCAAACAGTTTTTTCTTAAAGAAACCAAATGTTTTCTAATCCATTTGATATTATTTTTAGAAAGTAAAAAAATAAAATAAAAAAAATGCTCACGCAACCTGCAGACCTTGAAATGAGCTTGTCCAGTATATCTTGGAGCAGATCAGAAAACATTTAAATGATTAAAAGAAAAAAAACAAAAAACAAAAACGCATGTAGCTCACTGGTTAGTGCACTTTTCAAAGTGCATTCCCCAATGTTAGTTTTGGGCACCACTATTTTGTTTTTGGAGCCAAAAGTGACCAAATTTGGAAAAAAAGGTTTGAGTGCAAAAATTATCAGCTAAAAATAGAAGACGTGGTTTACAAGCTGTATCGATAAACCATATGGATACAATGTGCAGACACATACTTGTTAATTAGTGCTAAATAGCAGACTGATAAAATATTGCAATAAACATAGAGCACTAACTTCTTGGATCATCAGAGGTTTTCATTAAAATTACTCAAAAGCCACCTACACCATAAATATTAGGGTGAGGCAAACAATTAATTTTGATAGTCGACTAGTCACCGATTATTTTTGCAATTAGTTGACTAATCAGATCATGCATCCACTGGATGTAAAACGTAGTTTATTGCATCAGCATGCGTCTGCGCTTATATAACTATCATTAGCTTACAGCTTGAAGTGTTTAAGGTATGTGCTAACGAAAAATAAACCAAAAATGATAGTTTAAACTTTTAATGAATTTTGCAGATTGTCTCAGTGGAGTTTAATAAACTCAGCCGTCTGCTCCTTGCTATCTAAAATATAACAGGACACTGGAGTAAATTCTCTACTATCTCACACTTCTGTTTAATCAGTTTTCTGTTTGACGTTTATTCAGCTGTGTGAAAACGAACTTTGATCTCAGCCAAACAGATTTACTTAGGAACAAATAAAAGACTGAAAAAGCCAAACAATAACATTTTTAAGTTATCTAAGTGACTTATATATATATATATCATGTTTAACCTGAGTAGCGAAAGACCGCAGGGGGTTTGAAAACGACTTACCGGGAGTCCACTGTTCTCACCGGCTCTAGTGAGCCTTGAACCCCGGCTAGCTATCCTAACATATGTCTCCGAATACGTCGCAGCACTTTTACAAATATGTGACCGAACCGAACAGATATTTGAACTTTACACAGCTACATTATTTCCTGAAAACATGTTAAAAGTTTATTTTGTGACCTAGAAAGAGTAATAAAAGTAATATTAAAACTAAGTAGCTACCGCCATTGTTGGAAACAGGAATTGGCTGAGCTGTGCAATGAATTCTGGGATAGGTTTGGTCATACGCCCGACCCATCCTTCAAATCAGGGGAAAAGTAGGATGCGTTTGTCGGCTGCATTTGCAGAAGTCTTCGAATTTGGACAGGCTTCAAATGCTGCCTCCGAAGGATGCGGTTCCTGAATTTGGACACAGCTACGATACCGGAGTTGCTTCTTCTTCTTCGGGGTTTAACGGCAGCTGGCATCCTTGTGCAGTCAGTGCTGCCATCTTCTTTTTCAGTCCGTTATTACACTCTGAAATCCTACTACTTATTCCTGTCTTTCAGGATCTCACAAGGCTTTAAATGAGGCGTCGACTATTAAATTTGTGATCGACGATTTTGATAGTCGACGTAATCGTGACTAGTCGACTAATCGTGGCAACCCTAATAAACTTGGTGTTGAAATTCAGTTTAATGAATTCATCAACATGTTCTTTTCAAAGCTGGGAAACACAGGAGTCTATGGGGATTGAATCACTTTTGGAACCAGCCTCAAGAGTTCATGAGATGAAATGCACTTTTTGGTACATTTGAGTGTATCTTGTTATTTGATTCAATTTCAAATAAAAATGTGAGCTAATGCAAATATTACACTAACCCCAACCATGAGCATGCAAGTCAACCACAAAGACTCCCTTTGTGAGACACACTAGAAACAAAAAAAGAACATTTGAGCCCTTTTCAAGGGCTTCAGCTCTCATGTTATTCATAATTTCAGTTTGTTAACCTCCAATTCGTGGCGTATTTTGTATCTGCAGCTCATGGGTACTGCTGCCTGAGTGAGGATTTCCTGCTTAAATATTTTACAATTGAATAAAATGGATAGCATGCAGTCATAGTTCAGCAGTTCTTTATTACAGTGGGATGACCTCTTTTTTTTGCCAGCAGGGATATGAAAAAATGATAAAGGCCAATGGCTCTATTATAACCACAATCACTGAGGCTCTGCAGAGCAGAGAGCATGCATATCTTAAATATAGGCCTGAGCTTCTCAAAGCTGCACTGCATTCATTAATTTTTGATATGAACTTACATAAGAGACAAAGTGAGCGCTGCAGGGTCTGTCTTACAGGCAGGGACTCCGCCTGCAGAGGGGTTTCCACATTTCACTAAATCTTAAAACCACGTCCATACAAGTGTAATGGATGGTGTTTTTGGATGCAACAGGCATGGATGATACCGACTGCTACATGAGCATGAATCTCCACAGGTTGTGAGGTGGATGGTGTCATGACAGTGACAGTATAAACATGTCCACCTTTGAAGATGTTGCTATACTTTTTTTTTTTTTTTAACAATAGACTGATGCCTTTATATGTCTCCTTGTAACAGCAAAACAGCAATATGTAAATTATTGCATTTTCTTAATTTATGTGCAGTAAAGTACTTTAATGTGATAGAATGATTTCCTGTATCAAAAATGAGAAAAATGACAATGATAATATCCCAGAGTTGATGTCTTTAGATTGATAGTTGTTTTGGAATCAACCAATTGTCATTATATAAAACACACACACACACACACACGATAATGGATTTTACCCATAAAAGAGCCTTTCTTTTGAAGAACAGATCATCACAAACTTCGTACCAGTGTCAATGGTAAAAAGCTGAAATTACATTTTACAATAAAAAGTCTAAACACTATAAAATGTCAGACAAGAAAATAAAAGCTCCAAGATAAAAACAACCTGAAAGCAATAAAAGAGTTAGTTTGTTCAAATAATTTCCAAACCGAGTCAAAAGATGAGATGAGATATATATTTGTATTATTTTAATACTTGAAAGGAAGCTGAAAGGAAGCGGCTCTCCGCTAAGAAAATGTAATAAAAAAGGCAATACATTTTTAAAAAGTATTTTCAGCACAAACAGCAACTTTAACATACAGAAGAATGAACACCCAGCGGTTCAAAGTTCGGCAGTAAGGGAGGAAGCGGTTTTGCCTCGGGGTGACTCAGATCACATCGATCTGTAAATCAAGTCCCAGATGGTTTAGACTCCATCTGGGGTCTGAAGGTCTGACTCAGTGAGATCACAACAACACACTTGTTTGCAGTCTCATTGTCAGTGTAGCAGGTCAGCCTGAGATGTCAACACTTGCAACGAAAAAGGCATATGGATAAAAACCAGCACGAATGTCTCGATGTACATCTGCGTCACGCCTCTTGTTTTAATGCCCACAGCAGCCAAGGAACAGCTTGCATTTAAGTGAAGTAAGAGCCACAATTGTTTTTCACTTTTACTGCAAAAATGGCTGCTAAGCCAGTGTCTACAGACTGAAAACAGAATCAGATGAGACTGCAACAAACAGACGCTTCCTATGCAGTGCTGCAATTTAATAAGTAAAAACAGTACATGTAGAATCTTAGGGCGAGGGCTTTTTATCGAGTCACCATTTTGAAAGCAGAGCTGAATACACACAGTGAGACAGCATGTACCACACAACAACATGTATGGCAGTTTTACTTGGTACTTCAACAACTACACAGACGCAGAATGAAGCACCAGCTCCTCTTTTCCGTCCACTTGGTGGAGAAGCGCTGATTTACAGCAATCTACCAAATGGAACAAAAATAAAAACACATGCTAGAGCCGCTCTTCCATACAGAACGGACATTGGTTAAAATTAATATAAATATATATCCGGCCACTATACGAGTCACACCTCTTTACATTTACTGTCTGATATTCAATATCCAACCTAAAACAAACATTAATTGAATGATGAAACCTTCAGCCTGCCCCTGAACTATTAATGTTAATAACAATTTAATTTTTCACAACAAAGATACCAGCTATGTGCTGCATGTGGTGCTGTTAAATAGTCTTCTTAAGAACTGTTATGGAAGGAGCAATTACACTCTGCTGCAGACACGGATGAGTAGGCAGTGCTGTTATACTTCTTAGAAGTCTGACTAGTTGCTACATTGTAATGTGAAGTCTCCGCTTCTGAGTTGCCATCTGACTGGACATTTATGCTTCAGTGGGGAATCTAGCTAAGTTGTAACCGCAAACTGTGGCGTCGACACAGCTCACAACTCACAGCCTGTATATATCCAGCTACTCTTACACTGCAGTTTTTCATTTTAAGAATACCCTTCATCAATTTAAATATAAGGAGTAATAATTTAAAAAAAAAAAATCTAAATTCATGGAGGGAGATTGCTGAAACTATCAAAATGGATACAAGGGAATATACCAGCATTGCAGCATTTTATTTGTTTCTATCAGCTGGTACCCCACATAAAACATAGGGACACAACCACACGGTAATTAACACAATGCACCTCGCACGAGAAATGTTGACAGCAACGGCGGCCACTTAAATCGGTTACATTTTAGGCTCTACAAGTAAATCACTGCAGAAGTTTAAATCAGGCCTGATTATGAAATTCATATCCCTCTGACTCAACCAGAGCCAAGCAGACTCACAGACATGGAATCTATAACATGCTTTTAACTGACTGACACGACCGGAAAGCATCTGCGTGGCCATAAAAAAAGCTGGTTAAATTCTTTGAATACCTATACTGCTTTTTTTATTACCACTTTTAGCAAAGAATATGCCTGCGAACAATCCGTAAACAGCGTTGTCAATGTTATGTTGATGGTGTTGTTCAATAAATATTAGTGTGTTTTTGTATAAGCTAGGATGTGTTTTGAACCTTCACCTTCAGCCATGTTAAACCCACCTGTAAATCCTGAAGCTAAATCTTATGAATCTTTTGTGCATTGTGGTTCCCATTTCCCAAGTCCTTAAATTCTCTCTCGCATTGATGGAAAACGGCATCAAGGTCAAGGAAAAGTGATTAGACAAAGACACGGGGTTACTTTTTGGACTTTTTGACCACAGCCTTGGTTAATTCTTCTTAGGCTAAAGGAGCTAGAGCCTCATGCAGGCCATTCAAATGACAGACGCACTGAGTCAGCATACGTCGTCTCTTGTGGTCATCAGGACGACGGTAGCAGCTTGAGACAGATACAGAACACTCGACTGTCTGCAGGTAGGCATGACCGTGTGTCTTCAGTGGGGACGAGGTCGAGGTTGGTGAGATAATAATGATCAGCAGAATTTACAACGTACTTTATTTTTAGACATTTTTATTAACATCACTTCAACTGCATGTAATATAGCTACTTTGTATTGCTTTAGAGCACAACTGGCTCCACCTGTCTGTTACAGAAAGGCAAGAGATATACACCCCCTGCTGCAGTAGCACCCATTACATGGCTCTGTAATACACCGTTATAACCAAGAAATCTATTCAGGAGATTATTTAAATAAGGCTGGGCAACAAAGATCCTAATTTTGAATGTGATCTGCTCTTAAAATGCATCACCAAATAAATAGCAGCGCAGTATGAGGCCTGCTCCATTAAGGGAGAAGAAAAACAATCATAATTACTAGGGGTGCAACGATACAACAATACAAAAGCGAGTTTATTACAGAGAAATGGCTCTTTCCAAAATAAAAGCTATACTATACGCTTCTTCTGGGCTATATTCTCAGCAGCATATAAACATATCAGGTCCCCATAAGGAGAATCACGTGCTAACGGCTGTCTAAATGACTCGGGTAAAGTTTGTAGCATGTGTGCTTGTTGGTTTTGTCTGCTTCCACTTGTCTTTGCACTAGTATGATGTCGGAGTAAATGGGCGATCATATTCGTTGTGTTCCCCACTAGTGCTGTCAGCGTTAATCTCGTTAAAATGACATTAACGCCACAACACGGCAAATCTCCGTTAACAAGTTACCGCGGATCGCCCCGTGCTTGGGGCTGGACGGCGTCAACACGTTAACAAGCTAACTGCGCTACCGCACTAGTTCCCACAAATTGAGCATTGCGTGGCACATCCGACATACTGTTTTACTTTTGTCCATGACGCGCTTACCATCAGGGTCATGCTTCACATGAAAACCAAGATAGTTCCAAACGCCAGATCTGAATGAGAGTGGGGGAGGTTCAATTTCGGGTAGCGTTGAGGTAGTTGCCATGTTGCAACGAGCTTAGCTTCTGTCTTGCTAGCTTGCACTGCGCTCAGTGGATCTGCACTCGACAGTGCAGCCTAGGCGGAGTAGTCGAACGCAGATCCACTGAGCGCTCAACACAGACAACATCGTCAGAAGAAAAGTTGATAAAATAAATAAAAAATGTTGTATTGTTTGATAAATATGTGTACCGAACCGAAAGCACTGTATCGATCGGTTCAATATCGATACGAGTATCGTTGCACCCCTAATAATTACTCTGGTAATTATTGAGATGATGGTTATTTAAAAATAATTATTCTAAGACTTTGAAAAAACTGTACATATTTTTTCTACTTCTTCTTTTAAAATTGGATTTTAATTATATCTTAATTTGTTTTATATAGATTATCTTGTTTTAATAGTCACTGCAAGCCACAACTGTAGCTGAAATAAAAATTAGACGAATGCCTTTATTTTACATGAACTTAGCAAAAGCCTGAACAGCTGTGACATTACTAAGATGACACTTAGTTTGTAAAACAGAAAAAACATGAGGAAAAGGGTTTCAAAGACGCAAAGAAATGGATTTTAATTCTGCCTCAAAAACATCACCATGTTGGATTTTTCTGTATCTCAGAGTTTTCTGTGGCGGAAGGACAAAATACTTTATACGCAGGAAAAACCCAGCAAGTCGTATCTGATGTATGCTGATAATGAAATAATGTAATGTACTAAAGAAAAAAGATAAAATGTAAAAACCTTTTGACTGGGGTGAGATGCTGCATCAGCTAATTCAATAGAAATCTCTTTTCTTGAGCAGAGTTTTTGGTCATTAAAAACTTTTCCACTATAAATAACTGTTCCTGCACCATAGGTTTGCCTTCTTGTGGGTCCCAATTCCCAGGAGAAGAGAGGGAGTTTGGTGTTATGTGGATTGAGTGATGGTCAGCCTAACGGTGCAATCTTCAGGTACAAAAAGTGAAGACAGATCATTTTATTTTCTTGGCCAGTCCTGCAGGTAAGATCTGTGTGTGGGAAGCACTAAAGTAAATCCATGACACGTCAGTATCATCAGATACTGAAATCATAGTCAGAACAGTTTCAGCCAAGTGCTTTACAACCAATCTGCCACTACAATAAAGGCAACAGTCCAATTTACACATAAAACTGCCACTGGACTTACCAGAACAGGTTGCCTGTCTCTCACATACCTGACACATTTCTAAAATTATCGTAAAATTATGAAAACGAGGTTCATTTGTTTCCCAATTAACTGATGAGTATAGATAATGTGAGAAAACAGTGAAAATGTCCATCACAGTTTAATCACAGCCTGGGGTGATTTGTCTAGCCTGCAGCTTGACACCCAAAGCAGTTTAGAGTGATATAAGCGATCAATCAACTAATCTGTTCAGTTCTAGTTCGATCAGATGTAGGCCACCTTGCCTGAAACAGCGCCCATTTAACCTCATAATTTATTTATCCAAAAATACAGCGTTAACCTTCAGCGGCAAAAATCAGTGATGCTGCTGTTAAGGTTTAGCAACAAATAACATCAAGATGCACCAACATAGGTGTGGCAGGACCACTTCATTTGAACCACTTAATGAGAAATCTAAATAATCCTGTAAACTGTACGAGATGGTCTAATACGACCATTGTTATACATGGAAATAGCATTGATCTATCCAGTGAAGACATTCAATGAACATGTTTTGTTAGTTAGTCAACTAATTCACTGACTTGCAACTAATTTGATTACCAAATGACTGTAAAAAGGTACCCGCATAACATCTACTCCATAGATATAGAGTAGTATTACCAGATGGCCATTTTTAAAAATATCATCATTACTTTTAAGCCACTTATGTATAACTAGGCGTGAATCCTGTCTCATCTGTTGTATGGTGAATTGAAGGGGTCCTTATAGACCCTATGATGTGAACACAGGGGTGTCCTTAGGAGTTTTTCCTGGCATTCTTATGCTCATCTTGAATTATAACGTTTTCTGTCACATTTTCTTCTACTCAATTAAGATTAATATAAAACAATTCTTTCATCGACTTCCCAAAACATTTTGACATTGAATAACCATTGGCTGTCCATCTTTTCTTGATGTCTAGTCTTGAAAACACGCCATAAATCCGACTCAAACTCTTGACCTCTCTCTTGACCATTCATCCATTTTCTTCTGCTTATCCAATTCAGGGTTGCGGGGAGGGCTAGAGTCCATCACAAGAAAGGCAAGAAGATGGGTACTTCCTGGACCCTGCCTCCAGGCTGACACAGAGACAGACAACTATTCATGCTACCATTCATTTAACACCTACAAACAATTTAGAATCACCAGTTTACCACCAGCTTAGCTTTTTGACCATGTTTGCTGGGTTTCCAACAGGGATGTCCAGATGATGTTGATAAGATAACACGCAAGAGATGGCAAAATTTTGTCTTCAACTTTCATTCTGGAACCACATATCAACCAAGACACCAACATAAAACAGTGGTTTAACATAAACTTTACTTTGCTGTAACGTCTAACAAAGACACCCAGGCAAGAAAAAGTAAGCCTAGCAGATATGTCTGTGAAGGTTCTCAGTCATCCAGGTCATTGTAGTCAAAGGAGCTTGCAAAGAAAGGCGTCTGGACTTCTTTAAATTACTTGAAGACGTTTCCCCTCTCATCCGAGAAGCTTCTTCAGTTCTAAGGTCAAATGGTGGAGAGTCCCAGATATAAACCTAGTGGGAGTAACCCCCCACAGAGGGACAAAAGGACCCCCTGATGATCCTCTAATCGCCTGAGCCAAGGTGTGAAACTGGGTGTGGGTCCCAATCAGCCAGAGAGAAGGAACACACACATGTAAAGGAAGCCCTCAAAACATGCTTCTATCCTAAATGGGCGTTCTTAAAGTCAGCAAAGAGGCACAGAAAAGAAGACCAGACACCAGCGAGGGAGGATAAGAAGGACAGACGCAACAACATTGTCATCCCCTATGTAGCTGGTGTATCAGA
The DNA here is from genome assembly GCF_965226115.1 of Aulonocara stuartgranti. Taxonomy (NCBI): domain Eukaryota; kingdom Metazoa; phylum Chordata; class Actinopteri; order Cichliformes; family Cichlidae; genus Aulonocara; species Aulonocara stuartgranti. Next base: position 10,973,243 of record NC_138943.1, read on the forward strand.
AAAACACAGGAGAGTTTTCTCCAAGCATGACATCCCGGTGCATTTCAGACCCAGCAACACGCTCAGACAAAAACTGGTTCACCCGAAAGACAAAACGCCAAAACACAGACTTAACAATGTGGTGTATGCGGTACAGTGCAGCAAGGAATGCTCAGACCTCTACATTGGAGAGACCAAACAGCCACTTCACAAGCGCATGGCACAACACAGAAGAGCCACCTCCACAGGACAAGACTCAGCAGTCCATCTGCATCTTAAGGATAAAGGACACTCTTTCTAGGATGCCAATGTTCACATTTTGGACAGAGAGGACAGATGGTTTGAAAGAGGAGTGAAAGAAGCCATCTATGTCCACTGTGAGCGACCATCTTTGAACAGAGGCGGTGGTTTACGACACCAACTCTCTTCCATCTATAATCCAGTTTTGAGATCCCTTCCCAGACGCCTTAACGCCCACTCACATCCTGGGCCATCTGATCTCAGGAATTCGCATGATAAGGTGGGGCCAGGTTTCACAATGAACTCACCCGAAACTCCGGCTGATTGGGACCCACACCCAGTTTCACACCTTGGCTCAGGCGATTAGAGGATCATTAGGGGGTCCTATTGTCCCTCTGTGGGGGGTTACTCCCACTAGGTATATATCTGGGACTCTCCACCATTTGACCTTAGAACTGAAGAAGCTTCTCAGATGAGAGGTGAAACGTCTTCAAGTAATTTAAAGAAGTCCAGACGCCTTTCTTTGCAAGCTCCTTTGACTAAGCCTAGCAGACAGTAAATGTTTGTCTCCAACATTGGCACAACCTTTATTTTGGAGCCATGCTTGATCCAAGGCTAGATGTTGACTAGAAAAGACAGCCAGTAGGCAGTTTGGCAGTGTCAAAAGGTCAGGAGTTTGAGTTTCCCTCATAGTATTTTTTTTTTTTAATTTGTTATGTTGTTGTAGTCCATAAATAAAAGGATAATATACAACAGTTCCTTATCAGAGACTTAATTTGTTAGAAAGTCCAACCAGAACATCTAGGTGATAAGGAGGTACGTCCAACAGACGACCCTTGCTCAACTGTCATTTTCAAAACCTTGTTTAAACAAAAGCGAGACCTTAAAAAAGTGGCTCAATGCATTTGCCTGACAAGAAAATGATCCCTTCTCTAGCCCTAGGGGGGAGACACAAAACCTTTCAAGGTTGCCAGGAAGAGCATCTGGTGTCAAAATATGCCAAACCAAATAGGCAGTGCTACCTGCTGTGCTTGTGAATGGAGGACTAGTTAAAATCTTTAACCAGAATTGAGAGACAACGGTTATTCAAATTTGAAATGTTTGCTTGGTGTTATCATAATGGTTGGAAGCCACATAGTCAGATTTCATTCCAAACCTAGATAAACTGTACAGACTTCGGTGGAATACAAAAAACTAGCCATTTTCCCTTTAGAATCAAGCAAACAGCAAAGTCATTGCTGTCATACTTATAATTCAACCCTTTTCAGCAAAGAGTCTTCAAAGTTTCCCTTTCTACTAATTTCATTTTGCAAAAACCCTCTATGTTCCGATAATTTGCAGCAGCAGAAATCAGAAGGAGCAATGCCCTCTTTTGGAGGTCACAAGCTGAGGAGGAGTCACCTCATGAGCCAAGATGCGGGATCCCCCCTCCTTTCTAACGCAATAAGGCAGGACACACCCAGCTACAGAGGGGAGGAGGAGGAGAAGGTGGAGATGGATGAAATGAGAAGAGAGGAAAAAGAAGCAGAACTGCTGCTGCTCCTCCTCCTCATCCGCCCAAATAAGCCGATGACGTAAGGATGGTCCTTCCTTAATTAAAATAAAGCGCAGTCGGTAACGATTTTTCCACCCTTGTTCAATACCGGCAGCCTTGAAAACGCAGAAGTAGTATTTACAGTGCGAGTGCTAAATATGGGGGAACCACTCCAACAAGCTTAACAAGCTCATCCTGAAGGCGCCACATTCGTGTCAACAGTGTGAGGACACCACAGTGATACAGAAATATACACAATTAATATCACAACAGGGACAAACAACCGCAGCAACCAACGCTCGCTGCTCAGAGAGCTGTTTTTAACCAACTTACCACAGGTCCTGTGTTTTTTCTGATGGTAAAAGGCGCCTTTTCCGGTTACCACTGGAAATATCACTCGGAAAGCAACACACTCAAGCCAGAGACTGTTAACAAATTGTTTCCAGGCGCCCGGAGACATCCGCGGGCGGTCTGATTCCTGCCTCGCAGCCAATGCACCAGCAGATACGTGCCTCGCTGTCGCCCGGGGAGACCTGGCACCAGAGCGCCATTAAGAATCTGCTCTTTTTGATCTACATCTCCTTGTTGGGTTTGTGAAAACGCAATTTTGTAGCCATTAATAACAATTTACAGACCTTTTAGAAACAACCCTTCAATTCGGCATACCCCAATGACACGTAAAAATGTAATATTCAGAATAAAATAACAACTTTTACCAGCAGGCTCCTTACTTTGGCAGGCGGCAAACTAACTAGCAGTGCGTATCCAGTTCAAAAGTTGTTTTTTTCACCAAAAGTGAGTCATCGTCTGTAAATTTTACAGGTGTCTGATTAGAAACTATTGCACAATATCACAGTGTATGCTTTATGGGTATTTTAGTTTGTCGAAAAGCGTTTTAAGTTGGATTTTAAAGTCCGCATTATGAATGAAGACCCGACTGCGTTGACTGCAGGGAGGGAACGGCACGTATCGGGGCTGTAACCTAGCTAACAGCCGGGACGTTTGGCGAGGTGAAAGAGACAGAAACCGTAACTCGGGGTTTCTGAGAGACACTGTTGCTATTAGGGAGGAAAATACGCCAAGATGCGTATTAAAGTGCGTCGGACTGGGATAATTGTGCGTTCACACCTGTGGAAAATCCCAAAAATCTCCCTGTAGTTGCTAATAATTGGGTGTCAAGGTAAAGAAACGGCAGTTATGAACGTTACCCGGATGCTGAGCAGTGCGGACAACTTGGGGGGGGCACGACAGACCCCTTAAAACACAGCAAAATGTCACTTTCACGGTCTCCGACAGACTAAGCGAGCCTTTCTTGGCTTTCAGCCACAAGTGAATTGAAAGATTGTACAGACTCGTGGTGAGTTAAGTTTAATTAAGAAGCAAAAAAACACTGAGATTAGACGTTACCTCCACTCCGTGGATCTTCGTCCAAATCACGTCCTGTGGCTGAGTCGGAACGGTTGGGAAGCGTCTTTAGTTTAGAGGGGTTTGTCCATTTCCCAGCAGAGCTCCAACTTGAAAACTGCAGTGGCGAAAAAAATGACTGACAGGCCGGGTGGTGGTTGGTGGATAAAACCTTGAACCGTTCCTGACGTTTAAACCGTTTTTAAATACATCAGTAGGGGCACCAGCTCTGTTCCTGCAGTGGTGGCGGCAGCCCCGAGCAAGGAAAACAAACCAGATCCAGATTCAGTCAGAAACGAATCCTTTAAAAGGAGAAGATAAACTCACCCTCTCTCCCTCTCTTTTTCTCTCGCTCACTCACTCTCTCCCTCTCCTGGAATAAAAGCAGAGGAGGGAAAAGGCTCTGTTAACAAAGAGCAGATCCAGAAAATGAGGACTGGTGGTGTGTTTGTGTTGCTTAGCGGTGGGTGGAACTGGAGGGGGGGTCCGGCACACTCAACCAGACCAGAGGAAACACCAAAAGTCCGGATCAGATCTTTTCCTGCCAAGCTGGGAAACTGAAAGAGAAGGAGGTGAGCTTGTGGTGGCGAGCAGGGGGGAGGGACCAGACCGGGATTGCCCTGTTTTTAAGGTGGATCTATGAATTAATTAGGTAACAAGGCAGAAACAGAGCCCTGCTCTCGAGAACAGCCCCGGGCCACAGATGCAGTCTGGAAACTCAAGGGGGGGGGGAGAAAAAAAATCCAGATCTGGATCTATCCCGGAGCGATGTATGGAGTCTCTTTTCAGCCAAACAAATCGTTTAGAGATAGTACGTTTAGAAAAACTGTTGTCAGACTAATTTTGAGATAAAGCTTTTTAAAGACTAAAGCCATAGTTACTTCACGTTTTCAGAAAACCCTGCCCTGATTCAAGAAAAAGTCAAATTTTTTACCAAAAAGTCTATTTTGGTAATAAATAAATAAATATATAAATAAAAATAAAAAATTGTTACTAAACAGTAATAATTTGAATCAAAAAATAATAAAGCCAAAATAAGATTTTTTTCCCCTTTTTTTAGAAGAAGTATAGTTTGAGGCAAAATCCACAACAAAAGTCATATTAAATAATCACTATACTGGTGTGCATTTGAAGCCATCATATCAATTCCAAAATAATTCAAGGCTAAAGTTTCAGGATAAACTCAGAATATTTTTAAGTTTCTTCATGAATTACCCCCCTTTACCTCTTTTTTTGTATTCGCTTATTTTGTCACAAAGGTTGGGGGGAAATTAATGGAAAACACCAGTTGTAATGTAAAACTTTTTTTTCTTTTTTGAAAATTCTAGATTAAATCTGAGATCTTATTATTAATTAATAAAATTGTAATCTTTTTACTTTAAAAAGTGTTTTAAAGGTAAAGTACAATTCAAAGATGAAAATCATATTTTTTTAATATAAAATTATAAAAGTGATTGATATAATCTGATAAAATTTATCATTTACCCATTATGCCTACCAACTGACTGGCAGCCTGTCCAGAGTGTATCCAGCCTCTTCCTCAGTGACAGCTGGGAGAGGCTCCAGCCCTCCTGTGATGTTAAACTGGATGTTTTCTGTATTTTCTTTAGTTAGGCATTGAATAGTATTTGCCATTTACCATTTATGGAAATATTTAAAAACTTATTTAAGTGTTTCTTCTTCAATCACCTTTTCCACATTGCATTTAATCATTATTTATTATTAATCTCTGGCTATCTTCCACAGCTAGTCTTTATCCTGTCCATCCTGTCACTCTCAATCAGTGTTTCCCAACCTTTTGGAGCTATTTCACGTTAGAAAAATCACACGGCACACCACCAAACAAAAATGTCACAAAAAGCATATTGATAATTTTTCCCCATGCACCAGGTATAGTGAAATTGACTCGGTTTGTCCACAACAGAAATGGGCAGTAGTGCATTACAAGTAACACGTTACTGTAATCCGATTACTTTTTCAAGTAATGAGTAATGTAAGGGATTACTATTGTAAAAAAAGACATTAGATTACTTTTACTTTCCTGTAAGCACGCTGTGTTACTGCGTTACTAAACTGTCATGATTTTGTTTGTGAGAGTGTCTCATGACAATGACGTTAAAAAAAATTATAATATTAAAACTAATAAAACAATTTTTAGAAAAAGGCTTTCCATTTGATTCAATTTTATATGATGGATTATGCATAAAAAATAGAATTGGCCTGAAAGGTCTATTGCTTTTTTATGTATTCAGGTTGTGTATCATGTTTTTGAAAAGTAACTAATTACTTTTGAAAATAAGTAATCAGTAAAGTAACGGGATTAATTTTTTTCAATAAAGGAAAAACTTTAGTAACTAATTACTTTTTTCAAGTAACTTGACCAACACTGGTCCACAATATATATTTTTTGCTTTCTTCTGACCACTACTCATGCTAGGGCCTTCATCTGGGTCGGAACTTTCTGCAGGACCCAGTTCAGATTGACTACTTTTTCTTTTCAAATATTTATCTATTGCTATTTCATGCTGCGACTTCCAACAGCATGACTAGTATGTAATTTCTTCTTCGTCTTCTTCTGTTTTACGGGCGATTGGCAACCCATTTAATTAGAGCAGGTAGCTGTACTGCCCTCTAGTGGAAGAGAATGTAATTGTTCTGTGCGTTACTCACAATCGCGAGTACTAATCAGGTGGAACCAGATAATCTTCCACAGCACACCTGATCATTTCACACACAGTGGTTGGGAAACTGCATTAGATGACTGCTCTGAGCCTTGTTCTTCTGGAGGTTTCTTCCTGTTTTTTTTTTCTGTTAAAAGGGAGTTTTTCCTTTCCACTCTCACCAAAACACTTGCTCATAGGACATGATCTGATTGTTGAGGTTTTCTGTTTTCTCTTTATTATTATTGTAGGGTTTTAACTTGTAACTTGTAAAGGACATTCTTGAGGAAACTGTTTTTGTGATTTGGTACTATACAAATAAAACTGAAGTGAATTGAACCACAGTTATCAGATTACATCATATTGTGTCCATCTGTTGGACACACCCAAGAGTCTAAACAACTCCACCCTTGTAACCATGATCTAACCACTGTGCTGAAGACAAAGAAGATCCATGGTAAAATACTTTAAAACCTTTCTCAGGACATTTATTTTAACATCAATTAAGTTTCATAACTTTTTCACCCTGACAAGAATAAGCGGAAGAGAATGGATGGATAGAAGTGTTACATTAAGTTCCTGAGTTTTGTTACCTTGTAGTAAATACAAACAATAAGAAAGTGGATGCTGCAACACATTAGCAACCTGTCCACCTCTCAACCCATGACTGTGATAGCCCTCCTGTGACCTTGAACTGGACAGGTTGGTAGATGGATGGTACTTTTTATTATTATGAATATTTTTAAAGTAAAATTAAAGATTAAAACATGACAAAGGTACCTCTTTGGTGAGATGTTTTGGGTATGACCATCTTGGAAGAGGGAGGTCTGGACATCTGTCCCTGAGACCCAGACATAGTACAAGTACAAGATGAATTGGTGAATGAAATAAAAATTTATGGAGAAAAGTTAGAAAAAGCCAATATTATTGAGTAGTAGTTATATTTTTTTTACTCAGATTTATTTGGGGACTTCCAAGAGGAGTCTTGACCCTCTGGTTGGGCACTTCTTTTGATTTATGTTCAGTTAAAAGACATTAAATTTAATCTGTCTTGAATTTAATTGAATCTCCAACAATCAACAAAGGGTCTGCTTGAAATAGCAGTCTACTGAATTGTTCTTGCGTCATCTGTTCCTTTATTATGGGGGTTTGGTTGGGTTTCATTCTCTTTGTTGTGTTTAGTTCTGGGTAAAATCTATTGAAGTTCTTCCCTGAAAATGATTTATTTAAGCCTCCAAGCTCCTGTGCACATCTGTTTAATATGGAGATATGAAAAAAAAAATCAGAGACCACATCATTATAAATCAGAGGTGGAGGTGGATGTTGATGAGATGGTGATTTATTTATTTATTTTACTCGTGCAAATGCAGAACTTGAACAAAGATTCTGAAAAGAAATTTCTCTCTGACTGCCAACTGGCCACTCAATCAGCTCTTCCTCCTACGCTATGCTAATGACAGAGAGGCAGAGAGGTGGTTAAAGCTGCCATTTAACAGCACATTACACTGCCTCACTTTAGATAAAAAACTGACTGCAGATGAAAGAGAGCTGCAGAAATGTTCCAAGTCCTCACCAGTCCCTATCTCATCCTTACTGTGTGCATTTGTGAGACGTTGGTTTTATTAGTCTCAATTTACACTTGAAACACCGTATAACCTTTGCACTACACAGTTTCCTTCCAGTTATTGTTGGAGATATCAATATACTGTATTTTAAAACTCAGCAAATAAGTTGTACATTCAAGTAAGCAATTTTCAAATAGCATATTTACAAGGAAACTGGTTTTTTTTTTTATTTGAATTTTTGAATTTGTCTGACTTATATTTTGTATTGTTTTTTGTTCCATCTCCAAGGCAAAGGATCATTGCAAGTTGTTTGTCTCTTTGTCAGCAAGATTATACGAATGACTGCCAAGCAGATATTTCATCACACTTGGTGGAGAGGGGATTTAAGGAGCATTTTGGTGCAGATCCAGATGAGTTTCTTTTAAATATTTGAATAAAAATGGATTCCATTGGTTAACAGAACATTTGATGTTATGTGCATATTTAAACCATCCATCCATCCAGTTCTTTTAACATTAAATCTTAATAACATAAATTCACAAACGTTTAACTTAGAGGACCCACTTTGTTTTAATTCCAATGGTTAGGGGGTCAAGGGTGGGGTTATAAAGACTTTTGGGTGGGTGGGTCTAATTGACAGGATATGATATAATGTGATTGTTAGTATAGTCAGGAAAAGCACATTGTAAAAAATGGAAAACAGCCTGGTTTTGTTTTTTCCAAGAAGTTTATGAGCATACCATTTAGTAATATTTGACTTCAATACTCTGTGGAAAAATATAGGAAGACATCTAATAATATTATGACATTATGTATTCATTCTAACATAAATAATAAGCTTATTATGTCAATTAGTAATTAGGCATTGATCTTGAATGTTGATTTGGTGGGCTGTAGAAACAAGCTGTAAACTAACACATGCCACATCTTACAGTTTCAGAGATTTCTTTGTGTTTCATGTCAACAAGAATTGAAAAGGCCATTCGCAGCGTTGGTATAACAGGCGTCCAGACTGGAAGCGACTAGCAGCAACTAGTGTCATCTGGCTGACCACAGACAGATGAATGAACTGCTGGTGAGCAGTAGCTATTACAGAGTCTGTTTGAGGCTCAAAAATTCACAAGGAGTCCTCCAACCAGATTCATCACCATTATGTTAAAAATATTATAATGAATTAATAATAATACCAGTTTAATATTTCTTTTATGTTGGCTGAAGTAAAATGACAAAAAAGTAACATGGCATGTCATTTTACAAGGATTCTTTAGAGTGCAATGCATGTACAGTATAATAAAAAAGTAAAAGCAAAATTCTGAACTTAACATTATCAGCATTTGGAGGGGGTGACCTTATCCTTCTATTCTGGTGTTGATGCCAGAAACGATTTGGGGAAAAGATAGCATGATATAGTATAAGACACTCAAAACAGTTAATAGCATCAAATTACAAAGCTTTAACATGGCAGATATGGAATATACAATAAAATCCACACACCACAATGCACATATAGCACAATAATATGCACCAGTAATGGATGCCAATGTACTTAGAATGCATATCCAAATTTCTTTATATCAGAATTTTTTATCTTAGCATTAACAGTTTGACAGTTAGCTCAGTCGATCCGCTTTTATCATTTTACTTTAATAAAGTCCAAAATTACAATAAGTTCTCTTATATTATTGTTTATTGGCAGCTGTCATTATTCTTCCCCATCTGTTCATCCATTCATGTTCTTGCACTGATGCAATCCAGTCCGTGTTTGTGCTTTGCATCCATACAGTTAATAGATGCTTACTTCATTTGCTAGAATTAGCCAGCACCTTAACACTCCACCCTTTCATCTTTTCAGCATGGTCAAAATAGATAACTGGCAGGAGCAACAGTTTAGTTTATTTACAACATATGGTGTCCCTCAGATCTCTTAGGATGTTTCAGTGAACTGTCTTTGCACAACCCTGCAAATGTATAAATAAATAAACAAACAACAACAGGGTTGCTCCTGGTCACTCCCCTGAGCTGATCTGCCACCACCTGGATGGGGGCGGGGATTCTGGAGGCATCCCTGTTTTTGGCATGGTCACTCTGGACTCTTTTGCTGAAAAACACTATTTAGGTTTGGGAAGAGAACTTTAATGACCACGGCTGATTCTCAGTACTAAAGTCGAGTCAATTTGTCATAGAAGTTGCTCCATAGTGAAAGTGAAGTGGTTCCAAAGTATAGCAGCAAGGAGCTCTGGATAGGAATAGCACCTACCTCGTACCTTTAGAGTTGAGAGCTAAATACATGTGCTTATAGGACTGGAAATCCATCATTTAGTGAATTTCTTTGCTGATCTCTGTTGGTATGGTCTGGATCGTTATGTCACTGCAACAAAACAATGCTATCAGATTATGCTCTACATTTATGTATCAGTGGGCCAATAAAGACCCCCTCCTCTTAAGATACTGTGGTGTTGAAGATAGATATTTTCATGTTGCCCAAACTCAGAAGTGTCTTCTTGTTGTAACTGCAGTACAAGTTACTGAGCTTTGTGTCAGGACGCAGAGTTCATGGTGGATGTAGTTGATACAACAGGTCACACCTCAGTTTAGTAAACTCAAAGGGCTTGGAGCGGGTTGTCTCAAAATGTTTTTAAAACTTAAAAAAAAAAGGTGCAGATTTTTATTTAATAAATCTCAATAAGTGATATCAGTGAGTGGAGTGTTTTACTGGAAGTCAAACTGCCACTGATCGTCCTGCTGTTAGCTCTCCATAAATCAAAGCTGGACACTGTTGGTTCAGACTGTTGGAGTGTCATAAAAGGAAAACATACTTGCAAAAGGGGGTAGTATTTTTATTTATTTATTTACTTTTTAAAATGTGGATATGAAATTGAAAGTTTTTGCAGTGAACTTCAGACTTCAGATTCTCCCCATAAATTCAAACATTGTCTGATAATACTGGTGCTCATTACACCTTGTAACATGTCAGTGTTGATGTTAGACCCGACCCCTCAACTATAACTAAAATAGAAATAATGTGCCTTGTCAAGACTTACCTGCTTGATTCATTGCAGTCCTTTACCTCCCCTCTGTACCATACTGTTGTCACAACACACCCGTGATTCTAAGGTCAATATATCCTGCAGTGGCAGGACAGGCGGAAGAAGAACTTTTAATCGGAAGTCCAGCATCTGTAAATACGATAAGTATTAGGCTCTGATTTTTTTGTGTGGTCCATCTATAACGTCAAAAAACAGGTAATCCTGACATTTACTTATCGATTGTAGATAATATTGTTGTAACCTAGCTATGGGTGGGCCACAATCCACTGTACCTCTAGTCCTGTTCCCAAACAAAACACGCGAATCATGAAGAACTCCATACTGGATCAGCGGGGGCCCAGGTTACCAGCAACCACCTCTGGTGCTGTTTGCCAACTGGATGCTGCTGAAAACTGTGCTACTGTTGGCTGAAGACAAAGAGAGAGAGAGATGACATGTAAAGTGCTGGTGTAACAAGGGATGCAGGGTACAAGAGGGTTAAGATGATATTTTAGTGATTAGTTAATAAAAACAAAGTATTAAAACTTGTAGGACAAGTTTGTATCTATTGGTTTTTGGTTCCCCCCCCTTCCTGGTGAACTAGGGCTCAATTTGTCCTCTCACGAACAGTCAGCTTAACTGTGGTTTTGTATCAAAGGGGAGTGAGTTGACAGACCTTTCAGAATCCACAGACCAGCTGCGACTGTCACTCTTACCTGTAGGATGCATTCTGCCACTCACAGTCCGTGGCATACAGACCCAGGTCCACATACATGCACACGGATTCTTTTTCTTTCTCCCTCATAATATTGCATGTTATGGATGTAGTCCTGGTGAGATTTTGAGGGTGTTAGCCTATTTTGAAAGGTCAGTGTTCAGAATCAGAATACTTTATTCACTCCTAAGAAAATTATGTGGTTATAGTTGCTCCAAAACAGTCAGTACCCGACTGAACAAAATCAAATAAGAAATAGCTCTAATATATACAAATAGTTCAATTATAAATATCCAGAATATTACAAAGGTGAAATATACATGATTGACATTTTACTCTAAACTGTAAAACTTGTTATTTGTTATTTTACTGTAGAGCATAAGTAAAAGGGTGTAACTATTGTACTTTGTAGTGTGCATTAGATGGAAGAGTTGTACAGGGTGTGTCGTTCAGTGGTGCATTTGGGTAATCTCAGTCTCTCACTGAACATGCTTCTGTGACTGGCCAGCACCTCATGGAGTGGGTGGGAGGCTTTATCCAGTATTGTCCATATCTCGGACAATATCCGCGTCTCCGACACCTCCTTAAGCCAGTCCAGCTCCATTCCCACAACATTACTGGTCTTGTGGATCAGTTTATTGAGTTTGTTGGCGTCTGCGACCCTCAGCCTGCTGCCCCAGCATGCAACAGCATAGAGGATGGCGCTGGCCACAACAGTAAAAAAATCCTGTGCATTGCACACATGTTAAAAGACTTCACCCGCCTCAGAAAATACAGACAACTCTGGCCCTTCAACAAGGTGCTGTGAACAATCCTCAGAGATTTTTGATCCATATTGACATGATATTGACATATTGACAAGCACAGCTTGATTGTACTGCCTCGCACTCCTCTGGGGAAAGCAAGGCATTATCATGTCAGAAAAGAGACATAATCTCTTCAGCATGTCTTGGTTCTGCTCCAGGGTCTTTTCCCAGTTAAGCATGACCAAGCTGCCTGTAGGCATCATCCTGGTCAGACACCTAAACCATGTCCAGTGGATCCTTTTGTAGCAGTGGGAGCATCCATTCATCTCTGACGTTACATTGTGTTTCTCATTCTCGATGCAGTAATTGCATTGGTGTGGACTACACCGAACACAATTAAGCTGATAAGGTTCTGGAAATTCAGTGTTCTGAAATATAGAGGGATGTTTCAATGGACTCATTGAATCTGACAGGGTCTTTATGTCCTCAGTGTCCTCTTGACTGCCTCTGGCTTTAAGCTAAATTTATAGTACAAGCCTCTTACGGTCAACATGCTGTTCATTTTGTTAAAACTTTGGGTTGATTTGTGACATGATAACCTTGTATCAGATCAACCTCTTTTTCATCAGGTTGAGTTTTAAATAGCTGGAGATGATGGTGAAGTCAGTAGTGGCAGTCTTGAAACAAAAACATTCATCAATGGCAAAAAACAAAAGACAAAAGAGAGATGCTGCTTACATTGCCGTGTCCTGTGGTTAAAAAAAACACAGCAAAAAGAAATTTGAACTTTAATAAGAGATTTGTTATCATTTGAGCTTAACAAATTCAGGTATTTAGGTTATTTAATAATTTAAAATAACCTCCTGGAACCCATCCCTATACTCAAGGTCGTCTAAGTGCTTAAGTGCTTTCTGAATTGCTCTTCCACAAACCCTGAGAGTCTTAAAAAGGAAATTAGAGGCTTTTCAAGCTGAATCTTATGCTCATAATTGTGGGCTGTTCTGACTATGGGTTACACTAACTTTGCACTTATGAAATGCACTACGGGGGTTAACCAGGCTCTCCACATTGTTTCCTTAACTATCCTTCTGAGATGAGGACCGAAACAAGCTAAAGAAAACAGATGTGTTGATGAACAGACAGCTGTTTGGCTCGTGTCCATCTGACAGAACATATCCTCCTAGTTTAATCATATATATTCTTTTCATATATTTTTGCTTTAATAATAGTGCATTTATTTGTACAGCACTTTTAAAATGTAGTTACAGACCTTTTCCAAGATATGGAAAAAACTGTGCATTCAAAATGAAAACATGCACTATAATTGTTTTTTTTTGTTGTTGTGTTTTTTTTAAAGGCATAAAATCTGAACAAACAGTGTGAATGAATCCATTTCCTGCTTTTTCATGCACTACTGCCGCAGTCAACATGTTTTTGGGCTCTTCTAAACTGTGCCTGAACGCCTCCTGTGTAGAAACAGATGAAGAAGTGAAGCTGCTGCTCTGCTTACATGCTGCTCACACTACGCCTGCTGTATGCCCTCTAATGGTGGGAACTTCTTTCTGTGTTTACTTTTGATTTGACTCAGAGACATGTGAATGTATAAACTGATTCATGAAAATTTTTTAAGACTTACGGAAAGCTCTGAGGGGTGTCAGACGACTTCATTCATATCATAGTCACATCCAAAAGGATGTGCTGAGAGTGATGCGCAGTCAAAAGAATCGCAATGAGAGTACTGTACCTGCAACTGACTTACTTTGCAATTTAGCATATTTTAGTTTGCAAATGTTTTTTAAGCGGGGGCCCTGATCCATAACCTAAACCATTCAAGGCATCTATTTAGTTGCTGGAGCTTGTCCACAGCCTGGAGGGAGAGCATCCCAAGAGACTCAGTTCAGGGCAAGAAAGTCACCTCTCCATCTGCTCATGGCTGCAAAGGCAGCAGGAGCTCTCACACACACACTCACACACACAAAGTTGTGTTTATGACACTTCAGAGGACATTTCATTGACTTGTATTGATTTCCTGGAGATTTACCACAACCATATCCCCTACTTGCCTAAACCTTACCCTGACCTTAAACCAAACCTTCACCCCATAATTCAATGGCTTACTTTATAGGAACTTAACTTTTGCTTTACAATGGGAGATGTGTCCCCACAATGTGACCATATAAACAAATTTATGTCCACACAAGATGAGTAATACAAACACACGAAGAGGCAAAGCAGAAGGGATACTTGTAATTTCCCAAAATGTCCTTTTGACAGCCTCAACATAGCCTCGACATATCTGAGTATCCGTTTTATAGGATTTATGTGTTTCAGCCAGCCTCAATGGAACAGCAGCCAGGAATGCAGATTGTGTCCCGAACATTTTCTCAGTCAGAGGATTCCTGTCTGACCGGTGCAGTCTACCCAGCCGTGCTCATTCTTTATGACTCAGATTACATTAAACATATTAAATTTGCTTTTTAATCTTTTCGTCCATTACGTCAGCTTATGATTAACTGGAATTTAAAATTGTTGCTCTGACTCATTCCACAGCCACTAACAATATAACCAGAATATTGTTTACCATAAATTGATGATCTAATTAAAAATGTATTAATGGTAGAAATCACTGAAAGCTGTTGTTTAAAAAAAAAAAAGAAGTGCGGCACAGACTGAAGCAGGCTTCTGACTGATCTTGTTGTCTGTAGTGTAATAGCGTCATACATCACTGTGTGGTGTGTTATTGGTGCTTCTGCCCTGCAGTTTCACAGATACAAAAGACTGATTCCACCTGCGGCTCAGAGTTACTGCAGTCCTGCAGCTGTGGTGAATTTCATGGAAATGTAACTTTATACTTTGTGTTTATTTATAACTGCAAGACTCAGTGCTTCAGAATTAAACTTGTGCATCCTGTTTGAAAATACAGTTAGTTTCAGATCTTCAGCATCCTCAGAGGATAAATCGTGTGGCATTTAATGCAGTGTTTGTGCAAATGTCTGGTTACTCCTCAGTATCTGAAATTAGTGCGTGTCCCATCGTCTTACTTTCAGGGACAGCTCAGGTTGAGCAATTTGGAGACTAAATTAGAGAAGGAAGGTAGAGAGGGTTTGGACATTTGCAGAGGAGGGATAGTGGGCAAAGGATGTTAAATATGGAGCTGCCAAGAAAAAGGAAAAGCGAAAGACCACAGAGAAGGACATGCAGAGGGTTGGTGTGACAAAGGAGGGTGCTAGGGATAGATGGAAGCAGGCGATCTGCTGTGGCAACCCCTAAAATGAGCAGCTGAAAGAAGAAGGCGGCCTATATATATAATAATTGGAGAAACATGTAGGGAGCATTACTCAAGTTTACTACCCAAACTCTGTATTTCAATTAATAATGTTCAGCTTCTTCAAATGATATCTCATTGCTGAATTAAAGTTTTAAACATGAAAATATACACAAAGTAAAAGTATTCACTAGACAAAATCTCTCGGCTGTATTACAACAAATAAAAAGCTGTTTACATTAAGCACATAGCTTTATCACTTATTCCAGATTAACTCTCCTCACCTTAGCTAAGTTGCTAAGACTTATAACAGCAGTTTTCTCTTCATAATATTTTCTGTTTAAACTTTCTGTACAGATACAGTTCCAGAAACACATTTTATTTTGCTCCTTGTAGCGTTGCTTTCCAAGGTACTCAGAAGAAGAAGAAAATCTTAGGTGCCCACATGACGGCCATGCATGATTCAGGTTTAGAAATTGATGTGAAAACCTCTGAATCATGGTGGTGTCATAGTACTCTGGTGGTCACCAGAAGTAAAAAGGATCACAGAATTGCCTGGGGGATGTATTCAGCTTAACAAGATTTGTATTTTCAAATCTGCAAAACAATAAATTCCTAAAGCTTTAAAGTAAATTCTACAGAGCATATCAAATTCTGCTTTCAAAACTCCACCACAGCCCCCTCAGGACACAACCCGGGGAAGATATACAAACTTTTTTATTTACTTATACTTTCAGTTACTTTTAAGTTTCCTTGAGCAGCTTTCTTTTCCTTTAATAAATAGAAATAAACCGGCAGCCTTAGTGGGACATTTAACTTTTGTCCCTTGAAGAAATCAACACTCATCCTCCTCGCAGGTTTCTAGATTGACTGTGCTCAATGAGTGGGAGAGAACAGCAGCACCTTTGACTAATCCACAGGCAAAAAGAAACATGAATCAGCCCTGAATGTGCCTACCTGAATGATCTAAATACCAAAATAAATAGCTATTTAATTTTGTTTATGTTTGCATTTGCACAGAATGAACAAGTTTATTCTGACATTCCTATCCTCTGTGAAAGCCTAGACATTGTTTCTTTCATTTACAGATATAATTTGAGTCATATTACTATTCCCTTTGCTTTTTTCTTTCTTTTCTTTCAGCCGCTCCCTTTAGTGGACGCCACATCTGCCTCCACCTCTAGCTTCCGCCTCTGCCACACCAACCTTCTGCACACCTCCTTCACTACATCACTGAATCTTTTCTGTGGTCTTCTACTTTTCCTCCTGCCTAACAGCTCCATTTTTAAACAGCTAACACAACTCTTTGCAAGTGCTCGTGCAGATAGCATGCTAACGCCAAGCTAGCCAAGAACCCAGAGTGATGTTAAAGCTGAGTGAGTGCTGACTCCAGGCCAGCAACCAGACCCTGAACTTCACACAGGTAACAAAGGGATGAGCAGTCAGGTTGCAGCCTTCGTTCTTACCTGTTCACGTTTCTAAAGTAGCGATCGCTTTCATCTTTGCTTTGTGTCATCAGGTTTTTGTTCATACCTAAATATGAAAGAGAAGGATCATGTGTGTCCGCATTAGGACAGGGATTTGTGTTGATGTGTGGGACTGTAGCCTTTAGGTTTATATTATTTAATGGTAATCACGAAACAATGTGTTTCAGGTCATTTTACGGAAAACATTTTTAAAGTAACATTAGTGTAACAAATTACTTTCTCGTGTGTATTTATGTAATAGATTCCTTTGTTTGCATAATGACACCAAAAGAGGGGAAATATATCTAACATTTAAAAAAATGTGACCAAGCAACATGCAATTAATTTGCACAGATGCAATGTCTTTGATATGCTGCTTAGTGATAGGTGGTGATCCTAAAGCAGAGCCAGTGGGAACACAATGAGATAAGATAATCAATAAGAGAATCGATAACGGAATTAGAAAGGGTAAATTCTTCACATCACTTCCCATCCCTAATAATCAGTGGTTTTACAGGTCTCTGAATAAAATCTTTGCTTAGTAAAAAATTAATAAACTACAATTTAATGAGTGAAATGATTCACAATTTTATCTTTCACCTTTGAGAATGAACAAAGGATCAAACAGGTTGTTTAAAAAAAATGAAAAAAGCTGAATTGTCCTTTTATATTCCACTCGAACGTGTTCGGCTTTTAAACTAACATGTTTACACTTCAGCTGGAGGGTTTTATGAGGTGTCGTATGTGGGAGTTTTCTGTGAAAACAGCAGGAACCCATCAGAAACCATTGATACCATGAAATCGCGGATCAGCAGTCCTGCTGGAATGAGACGCAGTCTTCCAGAGAAACTTTTCAGTATTAATGTTAATTATGAAATGGAAGCTGTGATTCAAATCCATCAGGCTTATGTAACGCTGTGACTTCCTAGGGTCAGGATCCACCTACACGGCAGCTATCTGACAACACACAGCATTTAGACAACTACTTGAGGTGGAAACACATAAATCTCTCCATATATGCACTGACAAGGGTGACTGGATGTTGTATCCATGGCTACCTCCTCACGTAATCTGCATTATTTTTATCACAAAAGCCGTCCTGCTTTTTCTCCTGAGCCTCCTGGTAGCATGATATACACAGATTCAGTTCTATATGTGAAGAAACTAAACCGAAGAGACTCAGAGAGACACAGGGAGGGTGTGATCAGTACGAGCAAACTGGAGTCTGTGTGCCTTTAACTGGTGAAATGATTTCCATTTCAACTGACAGGCGTAGAGCTGCGCCTACAGACCCTTTCAATGAAATATAACTTTTTTTCTCCCCACTCATTTTCCTCTGGACTAAGGATGAAAAGTATTTTGTTGCTGCGTCTGTATGGGCCAGGATGACAAATTCTTCAATCAAGAGTAGCCGATGGGCTGTGTTAATGTCTCTCAGAAGAAGTTTTTAAGACATACAATTTGACTACACTGGAAATCAAATATATTCACAGTCATTCAGAGTGAAAAGCCAGCTATCATAGTGAGGGGGAGGAAGGTGGAGGCATCATATTTTTCTAAAAACATGAATAATGCCTCTCATTTTCAGAAGATCTCTGTCTCTATTTTAAGGCGAGAGATCTTCTGAAGCTGCTAAACTTCCCCTGGGAAAAATAATTTTTTAATCTAATGCACACAAATTATGCATGTTGTAATACAATATAAATTCATATGCACCTCTAACAATATGGAAAGAAGCCACTTAAATATTTCATTTTACACACAAGATGATTTACTATAAAAATTTCTCCAGTCATCTGCTATACGGCTGTTTAGTATGCGCGGAAAATGATTCCTCCTGATGACAAGTCGAGATGCAAAGGCAGCAACAATTTCACTGGGGTAAAATAAAATTTTATTAGCAGCCTTCTCTCCACTATATGATGACGGTGTGCATTTGAGGTCGTTAGAGACTCGTTCGTTTCGTGCCCTGTGGTATCCATTAGCTTTTAATAGTTTCAAGTGTTATTTTCTTCACATGACTTCTGTGCTTTCCTTTTGTTATCTGTGTTTCTGGTCTTTCTGTCCAGGAACTTCCTGGCTTATTTTGAGGAGATTTTGTAAAAAATGTAAACTATAAAGAAATACTTTTGCATCTGAGATATCTTTCATGGTTGAATTAATGCCAGTACATCCAAAGTTACCTGATTAATTACCTGAAAATGTCCCACTAAAAGGTCCATCGTCATTATCCAGTCAGCTGCAGGTTTTTTTAGTGGACTTGGCTTTCAGGCTATCAAAAGTCATTGCACACTTCAACTTTTAGATATGTTTTGCGTTTGATCAGGTGTTTCCTCAGATTAGATCTGCTCTACATTTTGTACTACAAACGCTCCATAGAGTTTTGAAAAGTATAACCACACCTTTGACCTGTGTGTACTTGTTGCTCCTCAGTGCATTGAAAGCACACGTCATATTGTCTCATTGTCTAACACTCTGCTAAACCAGATATGCTCTGGTGCCTAAATTTGGCATCGCCTTATTTCGTGTAACTTTGTTCTAATTCAGATGACACTCTAAAAAAAATTCAATACCCAACCCTACCTTCATGATCTTCTTTTCTGTTGTTTTTCCACTGTAACATGTAATTTAGCATGTCAGGATAACAATAGATTACCAAAGTTATTGTTATAACATGGAATTTGTCATGGTCCTGGGTCGCTGACCCAGTGTTTTGAGTTTATTGTTATCATTTTCTAGTTTCTTCTGTTTTTGTATTAGTTCTTAGAGTTTGGGTCTTGTGTTTAGTGTTTCTGTTATCCCTACCTGTGTCCTCTCCCGGTGTTCTGTTCGTGTCTCTGAGTCTGTGTAAAACAGTCTGTGAATTTCCTGTTTTACTTTGAAGGTCTGTGTCTTGTTATGCACATTAGTTTCAGCTGTGTCCACCCCTGCGTGTCATTTCCTCATTACCTGGTGTGTATTTATAGTGTGTGTTTGCCTCTGCTCGTCGTCATGCTGTCTGTGTTACTTGGTAATCACTGCGTCTCTCTGCTCTTCATTCCAGCTCTCCATCCCCTGCTCGTCATCCCCTGTGTCATCCCCTGTGTCATCTCCACATGTTTCCCTGTGTGTTATTCCATGAGTTATGGTTTTGGGTTTGGTTTGTTATTAGTTTCCCCAGTTTAGGTTTATGTTTAGTTCTGTCCTCGCTTTTGTTATTTTCACCGTCCACAATAAAGCTCCCGTGCATCACAGCAAGTGCCTGCACTTTGGGTTCTTCTTCACAACACCACACGACTGCTGCCCCAGCCGTGACAGAATTACAAGTTTAAAATGTCTCAAGTATGCAAATGTTAACTTGAAAATTCATGTACAGCTAAAATCAAAAACGTACACAAAAATGACCAGAATGGCATTACATTTCCATGACTGTCATCGAGGTGCATCATGAACAACTGGTGGTTAAGGGCATGCTCACATTACGTGGACATTTCATCATCATCACCACTGGAAGCTGTTTTCAAGGCGAGTAAAACTGGTTAGAACTACAAGGAAAAAAGATACAAAAGCTGAAACGCGTTTTGAGTTTGCTGAGGTATAAACTGTGGTTTTCTTGAGACTGCAAACTTTACTAAAAAGTTTGTTTCAGCTATGTTAATACTAGTCAACCGTTACATAAGATGATCCCGACACCCGTTTTTATGGCGCACGGACCAAATTAAAAGCAGATTAACTGTTGTAATAAACCTGTCTGTTTTCCCACACGTAATCACTTCAGTTGTTATTTACTGTAGCCATCAACAGTGCACTCTACACATGGTCTATTGACTAGCCTTAAATTAGTTTTGATGACCTTGCCAGCATGAGATACACACTGAACTGCCACTAACCAGGTAATGTTAAGTAGTAATTTCCCTCATAACCTGTTCACACAAAATCACACTCAGTTTCCTTTTGTGTATGTTTGACAAATACATCAGGTAATATGTCATGCATGGTTGCAGGTTATACATGCGTCTTCTAAAAAGTAGAAATATATTTCTCTCTGAAATACTTGACAGTTAAGAAAAATAGCTTTATTTTTAATATGTGTTTGAATTCTTGCAGTCAATATGATCAAACTGTGTAAGTTTCCATAATAAAAGAGCTAACGTGATAGAAGAAACTGATTTTGGCATGGTATACTGCAATATCCCCAGAGTTGTTTCACTGATTTGTTGCATAATTTGGCAAACTTCATCCCTTGTGCTGCAATAAAAATAACATTGTTTATATTTTCTTTCTTGTTTTGTGTTTGTGTGACAAAACTTGGTGCTGGATCTTTTGTATTTTTATGTTTTCATAGAAATGAAATGGTAAATTAGGTTTTGTGTATTTTTCATATTACTCGATTATAGCTTAGTTCAATTGCTCTGTAGAATAAATGATATGAAGGTTATAGTGTCAAGGCACGTCTTAAGTAGTAGTATAGGGCTATTGATGATCACATGGAGGTGACATAAAATAAATAGATATACTACCAGCAAGTTATTCATCAACAGTAGCAGTGCAGTATGTTTACATCATCATGGTTATAATAGCATTTATAGCTGAAGGTTTTTCATTCAGTTATTTTCCCAGGTCTATATGACCACACTTGTTTGTGTTTTTTGAATGAGGAGGACTTGGAAACTTTGAACTGTTTTTGTGGGAATCGTTAAACATTATAAAAACAGTCACAGACATTACTGAAAAAACTGTCCACCACCCTGCACACACACCAGACTGTCTGCAGCATTCAAATCTAAGGAAAGCTCTCTGTGTCCATTTAAGAGATCACCGTGTCATAGATGAAGAACTAAAATGCCCATTGAGCGACTTTATCGAGCCGGTTGGATTAAATTACTAAACAGTTTTGTCCATCAAGGTAAACATCTGAGGAATAGGGAAACTGTTACTTGCTGTTCTAATCTGTGTCCTTTTAAATCACACATTTACCCCAGTTTTATGTCACAGAAAAGTTGTTTTCGTCCGTATTGTACTTTAAAAGATTTCAAGAAAAAGAAACTGAAGAATTGGTAGAATGTGAAATAGCTGTTCATTTGCAGGGAAAAAATACTGACAGTGATGTTAAATAATTCTGACATGGAGCACCATGCACCATGAAACCAATGACAAAATTCAGGAAAGGCTTGCATCTTTATTTCTGAATTGATAAACCAGGAAATAATCAGTGATGTTTTTGAAACTGGCATTTTGATTGATGATCTAAACAGGTATAGAGTATTACTTTCACAATCCTGTGTCTGACTGGTGTTGGGCTCCAGTTTATGTTGTAGCTTTTGATAGACACCTTATTTCTGGGATATTAAGAGCAGAATACAATAATGTCAGTCTTATTTGAATTCAGAAGCGGGAAATTAGACATTTCTGCAGCTTAACAAATTGCTATTTCATCTGGCTTCTTGAGTAGATAAAGCTGAGTATCATCTGCATAGCAATAAAAATGTTTGCTATGCCCTTAAATGATACTACTGAAGGGAAGCATGTATAATGTAAACAAAATTGGTCCTAGCAGAGAACCCTGTGGAACTCCATAATTAACTTTAGTATGTGAAGAAGACTCCCCATTTACATGAACAAATTTTGATCTATTAGATAGATTTAATTCACTCAGCCCAGTACATTTAATATCTGCTCTAAACTTTGTAAGAAAGTATTTTGGTCAACAATGTTAAACACTGCACTGAGGTCTGGCAGGACAGCTAGCACAGAGATGGACCTACTGTCAGGCCATAAGTAGGTCATTTGTGACCCTCACTAACACTACTTCTGTACTGTGATGATTTATGAAATTTGAAGGCACTGATGAGCTGTGTGGCTTGTTTCTGGTCAGTGACGCTGGCAAGACCTGGCTCATTAAAGTGCTCCATAAAAACCCTCAGAGCTGTGCTGTGGTTTTCCTCCCTGACACATCTTTTTGGATTCTGGTTGTGCTTTGGTTTGGGTTTTTCAACTAAACAACATCGCATGTATCATTTCTTCACCCATACACTGATTTATACCACTGATTGTACAAACCGTGGTTAGATTCTTTCAAGTCTGGTTTGTGACAATCTGTGAAAAGAGCATTGGTCTGTTAAGACCATGTGAACTGAACACTGCTGAGATTGCCACCACTGCTAATTGATGGTGTTGTGGTGATATTGCACTTGAAAATCATGTAATTCTGTACCCAAAATATATTGTGGAACTCAGAACTGCAGAGCATTTTCTACTTTTACAGAGGAAAGCTTGTGTTACCTTGATGCCAAAATGAGTAAGACAGGATTGCGTTTCCACGCCAGAAATTCAAAACTAAACACTGAAACACTAATCTCATTTCATTTCAAAACGCAGAATGCAAGACAATGAAAGGCAACTTGTAAAATAGTAAAGTATTTACTGAATGCTAGGTGGGGACTGGTAACTGAGGGACCCAGGGGAGCTGTGAGGGACAATAGGGTTTTTTTTTTTGCATCTTCAGGGGTGGGTGGGGTTCATCCACCGGTTTTCTCCCTGGGAAGGAGGATGATGGATAGTGAGCAGGCAAGCAGGGAAGCGATGTGAATGTTTCAAAGCAGCCTTTATGAGGAAGCTGACCAGCTCAGTAGACACAGGTTGGTTTGGAATATAAGAAAATCACTTTTTAACCAGCAGGGAGGCACTGAGAACAAGGGAAAAGGACATTGAGGTAAGTTCATAAAGGTGTTACAAAAAGACCCTGATTACCACACTTAAGAGGCTGAGAGCATTTCTTGTGCATGAAGGTATTTTTTTGTGATGTATTTAAAGTTTGTTTTCCTCTAAAATTAAGATGGAAGTAAAAATAATGTGTGGGAGGTTTCAGATTTTCCAACTGTGCCTACATTTTACCAGCTTTTTTGGAGCGTTGTATAAAATGTTTCATCTGGACACGTCTCCTCTGTATACACTCATTTGACTCACCAATTAAGTTACGCAATTGCTTAACTTTTATTTGAATATGTTACGACAGAGTTTGTTGGTGTGTTTGGAAACAGGACCCAGAAGCAGACGCTGAGAGAGGAACTGCAGGTTTTCAACAAAAAAAGAGCCTTTAATTGCCTTTAACACGAACTATTAGCTATGAATTGTTAACTGTGAACTAGAAGAGAACTATGAATGTGAGAAAACTAAGGCCTGACAATGAACAAAGCTAGACAGAGGACTTAAATACACACAGGAAGTGATCAGGGGAAGTGGGAACACATGGGGAAACAGCTGACTGAAATAAACATAATGACACCACGGGGGAAGTGAAACTAATGAACAAAGAACACAAGACTCTTTCAAAATAAAACAGGAAACAGGGAGACGTAGACATGACAACATAAGAACTAAATATCACAACCTAGCATGAGAAGCTCACAATATTAACTCAAAAATGCTGGATCAGAGACCCAGCCCGTGACAGAATATCGAGAAACCAGATCTTACCTGGCCCTGTCATCATGGGGCTTCTGTAGACTGGAGAAGAGATTTAAGGGCATTGGCTCGGAGTCAGTGGAATATTGGATGAAGATCAACGTAGATGTTTTCATTCAGTGCCAGATATGCATCCTGTCCGACCATGTCTAGATGCTATTTTTTCATACTATTGTGAATGTGTGGAAAAAACAATGAACTGTTTCCATTAAGGAAGCACATTCTGATTCTGTCCAAATATGGATCTTTGGGGCTAAGATCAATATTTAAGTTTAATGTAACTAGCACTGTTCTAACATTTAGCACATAAAAAAAATAACCTTCAAATTCTTCTTTAGACAAAAATACAAAATTATGGAATCACTTATGTAAATTGTTGTTCACATTGTGCAATTAGAGAAATGCTCTGTGACTTATCATTTTAAATTTTTAAATATGATCACTGTAAGAAATGGAGTTGCAGCTTGGGTGGATGCTTTATTCTGAAAAAACTTCAACTAATAATGGTGACACCCAAAGCCAATCAATGCTTCTATTTTAAATGGTAAATGGCCTGTATTTATATAGCGCTTTACTAGTCCCTAAGGACCCCAAAGCGCTTTACATATCCAGTCATCCACCCATTCACGCACACATTCATACACTGGTGATGGCAAGCTACATTGTAGCCACAGCCACCCTGGGGCGCACTGACAGAGGCGAGGCTGCCGGACACTGGCACCACCGGGCCCTCTGACCACCACCAGTAGGCAACGGGTGAAGTGTCTTGCCCAAGGACACAACGACCGAGACTGTCCAAGCCGGGGCTCGAACCGGCAACCTTCCGATTACAAGGCGACCTCCCAACTCTTGAGCCACGACCGCCCCGGTAAAGTAAGGATGTTACATGATATTTTTTCTTTATTTGAATTATTTTATATTCCTAAGATAATGAAGACATGTTCATCAAGGGGATTAAAGTTGCGTTGGCATTGTAATGTTGAAAGAAATAGAAAACATCATCACTGTGTTAGTAGTCCTTGAGGAGGCAGTAATCCTGTCTGATGTCCCAAGTGCTATTGCCATGATGATGGGTCTTTTTTGCCCATTCCATCTAAAGAAACTTAAGTACACCTTTGAAGTCATTCATAGGGGCTTTATAACCATTGGTGGAAGGCAGGGTTCCTTTCTTGTGCATAGTTTAAGAAACAGACTCTTCAGATGTGAATCTCAATCAATCAATCAATCAATCAATCAATCAATCAAATAAAACAGATTATTATGGATTTCAAAGTATTTGGTGACAGTATAATAAAACTGAATATTCTGTTTTTGGTGTGACACCCCAATATTTTTAGTGGCCCCCATATGGCCAATGTAAATGTAAGATCTAAGAGTAACCTAACCTTTGCTGAAACAGATAGCAGAAAATTCAAAGAAGCTCAAATATATTATATTTACTTATATTTACTTTACCTCCTATTTTTATGTGTGGTTTCTACGTGACCTGTCTGTCTACATAGTGTTTTGCATTAGTCTTGAGAATTTTTGCTAAACCATATCCTGATTCTGTAGAAAATTTCCTTCTCAAGATAAATAGCTTGAGCACACAAGATAATTCATTTGTTCTCACAAGACTGAAATATCACTTATTTGAGCAAAAAAAATTACTTGATCCCACATGCCAAATAACATTACTTTATAGAACTTAGTGGGCTTTGTAAAAAACAAAAATATGGGGCTAAATCAGTACAGTGCCAACCGATCTCTGCAGAAAGAAAGTGTGAATATTGCCTGTCAGCTTCTTGCCAGCTACAGATAATGTGCAAGACAGATAGTTGCTGACATCTAAAAGGTGTGGGTGAGACAGGTTTTACAAAGCTGTCTGACATGCCATCCAAACAGATGAGATTTCAGTCAATGTTTTGTTTCTGTTCAGGTATCTAAGAGCTGCGGCATTAAACCAACAGTGCAGTTCCTTGAATGAATGTTTCTGTCAGTCAGAGCTTTGGTGAGAATCTTGAAATATGGGGACTGTATTCACCTTCATCAAACTGATGCAACTGCCAGCAGCATTAAGGCTTTTCACTTTAATTTACAAAGACAACTCAAAAACCAAAACCAACTTTGACAAGTTTTGCCTGGCTTTGTTTTTGCTTTTTAGTAAATTTTTAAAGGATTTGTCTAACAAATAATTTGGCTTGCTGAGTGGTTAATATCATATCCAAAAACAATTGGTGTAGTCTTTCAGGGTGAAATTGTATTTGCATTTTATCTAGCAGTAAGTGAGACAGGCAAAATAAACAAAAAACCTTACTGGTGTCACAGTTTGTGCGAAGGTTTCAAGGGCAAAACGTGCTGGAAAAAGTGCTTTGTGCCCACGTGTTGCTGGTTCAGGTAAGTAACTACTGCATTTTAAGGAAAGGTCTCAGGTGGGTTTCCTTTGGTTTACAGCAGCACAGACGTAGATAAGCGTTCCTTCACATACTTGAGTGCAGGCAAGTGTTAGCACGGTCTACGGATTTGAGTTCAGGCAAGTATTTCTTTGTGGGCGAGAGTGGGGCAGGCAAATTTTTATAGAAAGCCAGCAGGTGGGCGGGCACATCAGGACAAGATCATACTTGTGTAGTATAGATACACCCATGCACACATTCACACATCAGAGAGGAAGAGACTGAAGACAGCAGGTCTGAACCCGAGAGCACATGGGGACCATGGCAGTTGGCTTACTTAAACCCAAAAGACCAGGGGAGCAGCAAGAATATATAGACTGTCTACACACAGAGGCGACTGAACGCAAGTGGCTGCTGCTCAACATGTGGAGCAGGTCATCTACTGACTGAAATGTTGATAGTTTTCCTTTGAGTATTCCTTTGAAAGTATCCTTTGAGCAAGATCCTAAACCCTGAGTTGCTCTGAAAAAACTTTGAGTGCAAGAACAATAAGAATAAGAACAAGTCCATTTACTATTTAGGTGAAAGCAATGTGGACAGGCCAGATAATCGTAAAAAAAGGGAAATCAGACACAAGTGGAGGTTAAAAGGGAGGGAAGACACAAACTGGAAGTTCAGGTGACACAAACAGGATGTGGAAAGTAGAAAAACAAGGACTACATTACAAGGACCCAGAACTGTGACAGCTTTGCTTTAATCTCATACAATATATACAGTACCATCTCTAATGAGAGGAAATTAGGTAAAAGTGACCCAGGCATATCGAACTGTTTAAATCATTGCATCATCCACAGTCTGGATCAACCAATAACAGCTTCCAAACATAGTTCTGCACATTAATGTGCCAAATTTAGCTAACAAGACTTTAATAATTGCACAAGATAAAAAGCTGAGGAGCCATCAAAATGATTGCTGTCTATTCCGATGAAGACACAAATTTGTGTGCCAAGCTTCATGCAAACAACCCAATCTTGTTGAGAGCATTTGGTGACAGCAGAGATAAAGTCAGGGGAAAATCTAAGTTATGAGCGCTGATCTTCTTTTCGCCATTAAATCTGGATAAAATGTCACTGCAATCCATGTAATAGCTGTGATATTTCAGCAAAGTGGCGGAATAAATGACCGTCAGACATTTTAGAGGGTACTAGAATCAGAACAGCAAAAATTATTTTTTTTAAAATAAAGGAGAAGTACAGAAGTCAGAGCAATTTAAAATGACTACTAGTTCAAAACTAGTACTAGTGTAGTGGCGAATTTCTGTCCCAAGCTTCGAAAAAATAATTCTTCCACTTCTTAATGTGAGCTGTTCAGATTTATTTCTGACTCGTACATACAAACAAAAGATGTCACGGTCAAAAAACTATTTGCTGCTACAGCGCACACTTCCATTGCCGTCCTGGCTCACTCTAACCTGCTACAACACATGCGCTGTAATGTTTTCTTACCCGACACAAATTAAACACGCAGCATTTATTCTCTAACAACATATCATACAAAATTAAACATGTAACAATAACTGAAACAGTATCAAAAATATTTCTCTATAGATTGGCTCTAACATTTCCAGCCCCCTAATTGGAGGGCGTGAAGACTGACAATTAGCGAACACTTACAAAAGAGCCAAATAACATTAACACTTCCTGTATCACACATGGTCATTCAAATTATCTTTCACAAAACCTGTAACCGATCAGAACATATACTGTATTTTCTCATTCCAAGTTACATGACATTCTCACAGATCAAGCATAGCTTGTCAATGGGTCTTTCTAAGGTGTTAGTCTTTGTCTTGATGATCACACGCCGCACCAGACCCTTAGCATCTGGAATGACACGAAGAACTCTCCCCAACATCCACGAGCTTCTTGGCGCTGACTCGTCGACCACCATTACAATGTCCCCCACAGTTACATTTCTTCTGACCTGAGTCCACTTTTGACGCTCTTGAAGCATAGGCAAATACTCGCGCACCCACCTCTTCCAAAACAAGTCAGCAAGATATTGCACTTGCTTCCAACGGCGGCGGGAGTATGAGTCTTCCTTTCTGAAAAGTCCAGGAGGCAAACCCGGCTTTTTCTTCATTAGTAGCAAGTGGTTAGGCGTCAGTGGTTCCAGGTCTGTTGGATCATCTGTTACTGTAGTCAGCGGTCTGTCATTTAGTACTGACTCCACTTCACACATTAGTGTCAGTAAACCTTCATCATTGACCAACTGTTCCTTCAGTATAGACCTCAGGACCTTCCTCACGGTTCTGATCTGCCTTTCCCATATCCCTCCAAAGTGAGAACCAGCGGGTGGGTTAAATACCCACTGGATTCCCTTTTGCATGAGACAATCTAGAATCTTTGACTGATTCCACTCTTGAATGGCTTCGCGTAACTCCCGTTCAGCAGCAACTAGGTTGGTGCCATTATCTGAACGCATGACAGATACCTGACCTCTTCTACACACAAAGCGTCTGATGGCGTTCAGACATGAATCAGTGTCCAAAGTGTGCGCGATTTCAATGTGCACTGCTCTTGTTGTAAGGCAGGTAAACACCACACCATACCTTTTTACTGTGCTGCGGCCATGCTTCACATTAAACGGTCCAAAGTAATCCACCCCAACATTAGAAAAGGGGGGTTCATCAGGTAGAAGCCTATCCTCTGGCAAATCTGCCATCTTCTGTTCCAGTGGTTTGCCTCTAGTTTTCCTGCAGATTACGCACCTTGACAGAAACTTCCTCACTTCTGAGTTAGCGGATGGAATCCAATACTTCTGTCGCAGCCGTGAAAGCATATACAGTCTTCCACAGTGCCCAATCTTCTCATGTATATCCTGCAAGATCAGTGTGGTGATATGTGAGCCCTTTGGGATAATGACTGGGTGCTTCACATGTTCTGGCATCCCAGCAGCTGCGAGGCAACCACCAACTCTCAAAACTCCGTCCTGCATCACGGGATCAAGTTTCCTCAAGTGACTAGTCTTTGTCACACACTTGCCTTTCTTTAACATGGTGATCTCTTCTTGGAATTGTTGACTTTGACAGAACTTGATGATCTCTGTCTCAGCTTGCACCAGATCTTTCAGGGTAAGTGTTGTCTGCATTGATTCGTTGTCTTGTTCTTTCTGTTTAACGTACGTCTCTTTCCTTTTTTCACATCGTCGTAGCAGTAAGTCTTTGAGTTTGATCATCCATGCCACAGCTCTCTTCACTCGATGCCAGCTGGAATAGTGATTGATCAGCTTGTTCAACGTGTGAACATTCTCAGCTGCATTTGTGAGATGTACCATGGTTGCATGCCTCACTTCGCTGTCATCTTTATCAATCCTTTCCTTGTCAGGTCTTTCTGGCCACTGTCTTTCTGGGGTTTTCAGGAAAGCTGGGCCGTGGAACCAGCTTAGATTCTTCATGAGCTTAGATGGTGCAAGCCCTCTGGATGCACAATCAGCTGGATTGATTGCTGTACCAACGTACCTCCACTGCTGGGGATTTGTTAGCTCTCTAATGACCGCAACGCGATTGGCCACGAATGTCTTGAAGCGAAGGTTTTCATTTTCAATATACTTCAACACAGTTGTGCTGTCAGTCCAGAATGTAGATTCAAGAAGATTCATCTGAAGCTCCGTTCTTAACATTTTGTCTGTCTTTGCAGCAACCATAGCTGCAGTCAACTCTATTCGTGGAATAGTGGTTTGCTTCAGGGGCGCCACACGGGATTTTCCCATCATTAACGTACAGTGAACCCGTCCGTCATTGCTGGTCATCCTCAAGTATGATGCTGTTCCATATCCACTTTCGCTCCCATCAGAAAAATGGTGGAGCTGTGCTGTTGCGACAGGACCGAAGTCCAATGGTCTCACACACCTGGGTACGGTTACCTCTGACAGCTGGCACAGCTCTTGTAACCACTTGTTCCACTTATGACTGAGCTGTTCTGGGATCTCATCATCCCAAGCAAGACCCTCCCTGCATAACTGCTGCAAGATCACTTTTGCGGGGAGAGTTCCTGGGGAAAGGAATCCCAGTGGGTCGTAGATGGAGCTGGTGACGGAAAGTATTCCACGTCTCGTCACAGGTCTTTCTTTGATGTTAATCCTGAACTTGAATGCGTCAGACTCAGGGCACCATAGAACTCCTAAAGCACGTTCCATAGGCAGCAGGTCATGGTTCAAGTTCAGGTCTCTGACATCTTTGGCTCTCTCATGCTCAGGGATGAATGAGAGCAAGGCACGACTGTTGCTTGTCCATTTCGTTAGGTGAAATCCTCCACCAGAACACAATTCAGTGAGGTCTGTGTATATAACTCCATACCTTGAGTTTCCGTGGCAACAGACTTCAAGCAGTCGTCAACATAAAAATTTTCCAGAACTGTGCTTACAGCTTCAGGTGATGATTTGCTGCGGTTCTCCTCTGCTGTTCTTCGCAGTGCATAGTTGGCACAACTGGGAGAAGTCGCCGCACCGAAGATATGCACCATCATCCTGTACTCAGCAATGTCTCGATTGAGGTCCCCTGCTGGCCACCACAGAAAGCGCTGCAGGTCAGCATCGTCATCCGGGACACACACCTGATGGTACATTGCTTCAATATCTGCTGTAAAGGCTATAGACTCTTGCCTGAACCGTGTCAGCACTCCGATCAATGAGTTTGTTAAATCTGGCCCTTGTAGAAGTTCACTATTCAGTGAAACTCCTTGGTAGCTGGCAGCGCAGTCAAAGACCACCCTCAGCTTCTTTTTTTGTGGATGGTATACCCCATGGTGGGGAATATACCACTGTTTTCCATCCTTGCGGTTTAACTGTGTTGTTGGAACCTCAACGGCATATCCCTTGCTCAACATGTCACTCATGAAGGCAGTGTATTCTTCATGGAGTGCAGGATTCCTCTTCAGCTTGCGCTGAAGGCTCAGTGCACGCTGTAACACTGCACTTCGATTGTTCGGCATCTGAACGCACGACTTCTTCGTAGGAAGACTTATGGAATAGTGTCCATCAGTGAGACGAGTAGAGCTTGACACAGACTCCATAAAGTGGTGGTCCTCTTGAGACATTCCTGCTTTATCATCACAGTGACGCTCTGGAAAGTCGTGGTTATACTGTCGTACAAGCAGTTGTTCCACGTTGTCGATGGCTATTCTGTTCACAATAGCACATGGTTGTACATCATTGGCTGCAGTATCCGTTTCTCTGAGTGGTCCATTCAGAATCCATCCAAGTGCTGTCTTTACGGCATATGGACCATTGTCCTCACTTGGGATCACCTTCCATGGCTCCAATATGGTGTATTCTTTAGTTCCAATGAGAAGCTCCACTTCAGCCTCAATATGAGGCAACCTCACTTCGCGTAGGTACGGCCACTTGTCAACCTCTTTCTGGAGTGGGATGTTCTCTCTGGAAACAGGAATACTTTTCTGTGTGAAGACCTTTGACAGTGCGATAAAGTTGTTGTCTGCCAGACTGCTGACTTCCAATTCTGTGAGCACATAACTCTCCTCTCGACTTTTGGAATTAATGGTCCTCAACGTTAGCTCGGTTCGTCTGCCTTGCACCTTCAGCTGCCTTGCCAAGGCTTTGGTGCAGAACAATGCAGAGCTACCTAGGTCAATGAAAGCGTAAACCTCCACAGCCTTGTCACTCTTGCAGGACTTCACCCTTACAGGTACAATGGCAAGCACGCAGCTGCCTCCAGCCCCAGTACAGGCACTTGTCTCCTTTTCTTCAGACA
This sequence comes from Aulonocara stuartgranti, assembly GCF_965226115.1. Taxonomy (NCBI): domain Eukaryota; kingdom Metazoa; phylum Chordata; class Actinopteri; order Cichliformes; family Cichlidae; genus Aulonocara; species Aulonocara stuartgranti. Next base: position 11,005,428 of record NC_138943.1, read on the forward strand.
ACCCTGCTGGGCCTTTAGCAGTGCTACCCATATTGACCTCATCGGGAGGCTTCTCTTCCTCATAACTTGAGAAGTGCAACAAACTTGGATGCTTGAGTGAACAAACCTCGCACACCATCTTCTTTTTGCAATCTCTGCTCATGTGACCCTTTAGCAGGCATCCAAAGCAAAGTCCGTTTTTCTTCAAGTAGTCCACTCTATCCTTATGAGTCTCCTCTCTAATCTTGTAACACTCTTGCAGTGTATGAAGTTTCCCACAGAACATGCAAGGTCTTGTGAAGGCGCAGTTGAGTGAAAGGTCACTCTGGTTCTTACTCACTCTGCTTCTTTTGTCCATTTCTGAACCTTGGTTAACCTTGATAGCAAAGCTGCTCCCATGTCTAATGTCTTTCTTCAACTTATTTCCTTGCTGTGGCTTTTTTATAACCTTGTCTGACACTGCTGTTTCAAGATCGCCAAAGAGTGGGTCGGACATGATCTTTGCTTGGCGTTCAACGAAGGCCACCAGCTCTGTGAATCTTGCTCTGTTGCAGCGCCGCTCCTGGATATCATATGCATGGACTCTCCAGCGCTCTCTTATTTTAAATGGCAACTTGGAAATGATGACCCTCATAGTTGCAGGGTTGTCCATCTCTTCCATATAGTCCACATCCTCCATAGCATTACGACAGCTCACCAGGAATACAGAGAATGCGCTCAACGCCTTTCCATCTTCAGCCTTAATTTGTGGCCACTTCGATGCCTTCTCAATTAGCGTGCCAGCAATCTGTAACTCATTTCCATATTTATCTTGAAGCAGCTGCAAAGCCCTTTCATACCCCCGATGTTCAGGCATATGCTGACAACTCCTCACAAGATCACGAGGCTCGCCTCGAGTATACTGCTCCAGAAAATATAGCTTGTCTGAATTGCTATCAGCTCTGGTGTCAATAGCGTGCATGAATGCCCTCATAAACGACCTGTATTCCAAAGGATCTCCGTGGAACACTGGCACATCCCTTTGTGGTAACCGAGCCAGCTGTTGGTTCTTTACAAGCATCTCTGTGATATCTGCCTGTTTCTGCATAACTTGATAAAGCTCACTTGGTCTGGTCTCCTGAAGTGAGACACCATCTTGGCGTTGGCTCGGCCCCTGCAGTGGAGTTCTATGTGTCTTAGGCATGGCCCCTGCTGCAGTACTTGGATCACCAGGATTCCTCCAAGAGGCAGACCTCTCTATCTCTGTTGGCTTCCCTGGTGTGTGTTTTACGTTGCCATGACCATTTTCGTTATTCATCTTCAGGAGGTCACGACGTGGCATTACCGTAAGTCTGGTTTCACTCACTTGAGACTTAACCCCTTCACATTCCTCATACACTTTCACTTTGGCAGTAGACACTGCAATGGCTGTTTCAATTTCCAGTCTTTCCTTTGCAGCTTTAATTTCTGCTTCTTTTAACTCTAGAGCCTGTTTTTCTTTCAGAGACGCTGCTCGTGCCATCAGAGCTGCTCTGTTAGCTTCTTCCTTGACGCGCTCCGACGATGCTGTCGACACCCTTGACGTGTTGGATACTTTAGACTTGTTTGACACTCTAGATGTTTTTGACACTCTGGATGCACTGTCCATGGGAGTTATCTCTTGATCACATGTTTGTATTTCAATCCATGTATTAACTCTATTAATGAACTGCAAACATCGTTCTGACATTGGCTGAAACCAAAGTTGTTGGTCAGCCTCCTTTTCCTCCTCATCTTTAATACACAGCAACACTGCATAATTGCATTCTTGAAACTCTTCATACAACTTCTTGTAAACTTTCAGTGCCTCTCTCACATCATTTACAGCCGGCAGAATTTCATGGCTCAAAAGTCGCTCAGTTTCATCTTCTTGTGCTGTCACTTGTCCTAATTTGCCTCTTCTCACCTTTGTGAGCTGATGCAGTTTGAACTCCAGACCTTTGTCTGTCATCGCCCTCTGGCTGCCATCACGCGTAACTACACCCACATTGTCATTAATGTCGTCCGCCATTGTAATCATATAACACCGCTAAGCCGTAATGATTTTCTTCGGCACAGCTGTCGGGTGGTGTACTGCACAAACTCCTTTATGCTACTTCCACAGGTAAGATGCATCTGACAAAACACTTTTTACTTAGCTGTTCGCCGTGTTGTTGTATGTAGGCGTCCTTATGCCGACGATCCGGTGACTTTTCTATGTCTCAGTCGGTGGCTCCACCGCGGAAAACATTCCTCCGTTACTCGCTAGTTTTTTGACTTTTATGTAGTGGCGAATTTCTGTCCCAAGCTTCGAAAAAATAATTCTTCCACTTCTTAATGTGAGCTGTTCAGATTTATTTCTGACTCGTACATACAAACAAAAGATGTCACGGTCAAAAAACTATTTGCTGCTACAGCGCACACTTCCATTGCCGTCCTGGCTCACTCTAACCTGCTACAACACATGCGCTGTAATGTTTTCTTACCCGACACAAATTAAACACGCAGCATTTATTCTCTAACAACATATCATACAAAATTAAACATGTAACAATAACTGAAACAGTATCAAAAATATTTCTCTATAGATTGGCTCTAACAACTAGTATTACAGTTTAAATATGCGTGTGCGTGGAATTAACACATTTTTGCCTGTAAGGTGTTGTCTTAAATGATAAATATTTGATATCCTGAAGATTTGTGCCTCTAAGGTTGTTTCATTGTTCATTCATTGTTTATATAAAGAGATCTACCGTCTCACATCGAAAACGTTCCTGGTTCAAAATTCCCTGTTATCTGGAGACCTCCTGATTTTCTGCATCATTTCCTTTCTGTTCCTGAGTTGTCCTTGTTTTCTTTCTCCAGGCTCCCTCCCCTCTTGGTTAATTCCTGTAGCCTTTTCAATTTTATTTGTTTATTGAGTTTCGTGTCACACCGTACAATGCCCTTTGTTATCACTAAGTTTTAGATTAAAGTTTTTTGTTTATCCACCCACTTGCAAGTCCCTGTTATGTCTGCATATTAGGTCCTCTGGGGTCTTCAAACATAAAAAATAAAAAGAACAAATGTCAAAATGACTCTTTTATCTGTGTTTTTGGAGTTATTTAGCTTTGTTTGTATTCACTGATAAATTGTCAGTTATTCATAATTTAATATTTTTAAAAAAAAGTTCTGTGTGGTGGGCTGTTTAATATTTTATGATTGACTTCAGTAGAACCAAGCCTATACTTTACATTTATTTTAATGACAAATTTTAAATGCATGCAGTGTTGCGTCTTTAGTTGTTTCCACAGTTGATCAAGAAGAAATATTGCCTTGACAGCTGGGGTGAAAGGTCGGGAGGGGATCCATACGAGGCAACATTAAACATTGATCTCTGTAACCTACTCAGGGAGTCTAGCAGCATGGCTCCTGCAGCTGGTTATGAGGAGATGGATAACAAGGCAGAGGAGTCCCCACAGCAGCGTGAGGTTTCCCTCGTGGCTTGGAGCTCTCCTGGTGGTCCCTGACCTGAAGTCCAACCTTGTCATTATTGCTGTCCAGGTGGGAGGGGTTGCTCGCTGACACCATTAACATCATTCTGGCTTTCAACTCAGGGAAGCTTCCCTCTCTTTCTCAGATGTACCGTGTATACATCTAGAAGAAATAGACCACACACTCTACGGTCTTTCTGCAGCTTCATCCATCATTTGAATGACATGAACAATATAAACCTTTACAGTTTTTACATATTTAAGTCATTAAATCTTTTGGGGGTTATTTTAGCAGTTAATTATGCCATCCCACAAAGACTAATTACCACCATCCAGCCTTTTTAACCTGCGGTTTTTCACATCCCAGAATAAGCACCGCCTCAGATATGTCCCTTAGTGAAGGCCTCTGCACACTATAATGAGGGATATTAAACCATAAAGCTAAGAGTTCAACACAGAATATCGCTAATACTATTTTGGATTCATCTAGAAGGTTTCTGGCAAGAAGTCACGGTTTTTAGTTGCACAACTGAAGATGAATCCTCTGTCAAAATTACCCAGACAGGCTGTGTTATGTTAAATAGATAAGTTGGAAATGAAATGTGGGAGAATGTTCAGAGTTTATAAATTACCCACCTTTATTTCTAAAGCTATTTTTCTTGTATTATGTATTATTTTTACAGTACTTGTAAATTGTGATTCTACTCTGGCTGCCTCTGTGCATATTGTTTTATGCATGACAAAAAATGAAATAAAATGTATGAATAAAATCAGTCAAATCAAAAACTACTCTTTAGAACAAAGTAGGTGTTTGTTTCTCTCTTTTCTGCAACTGTACATTCATAAACAAGTCGTGCAACATTACAGTGTCTATCCAGAGAACACATGGCATATTGCACACCTGTTCTCTTCTTCTGATTCTCTTTGGAGGTGGCGGTCTTTGGTCTTGACGGAAAAAATATGTATATAACATATATGTAGTGATCAGTAGATGAAGGACTCCTTTATTTCAGAAGCCATCAGATGCATGAGCAGCTGATTAAAGGTGGATAACTTTGTTATGTATCATAATGAGTGGGCTGAGAAGTCAGAGCCATAACTGTGCACAGACATTTTGTGCTAAGTGGCCTGATCCAGGACAGAAGAGAAGAGAGCTGCTTTTTTTCTTTTAATTTTTAGATTCATTCATGCATTCAGAAGGAAGAAAGCATGTATTCAGCTTTGCCTGGAACATCTCTCCAGCAGTCATAAGTCTGATTAGATCTTATAGTTTTCTATCTATTCTTTCTTTGAGTTATTTGTCTGTTAGACTGAGGGTTGGAATATCTACAAGGAAGAAAAAACTGGACTGAGGCCACGAACAGTGTTAAATTATTTATTCATAATGAATCTTTTGTGAATAATTTTTATTCTTGCACATATACCACACACATTCGCTTGGTATTTATTTAATTTAATTTAATTCTGTTTAATAATCAATAATTTTATTCTTTTATTTTGCAGTCCTGTTTTATGTGTTCACATAACTACTGAATATCACTAGTTATGTCTTGCTGCTCAGTCACAGAATTTTTTATAAGCTATCAAAGTGGTACTGTCATGATCCTGGTGTTGGTGATGTGGTGGTGCTGACTTCTGGAGTTCATGAGCTACTTGGCTGCCTCTCTCCACCTGTAGCTTGTCACCAGTATTCAGCGTGGTAGCTTTCAGGACTGGTGCAGACCATCACTCTCCACCAGATCGTCAGCTAACACGTTTCGTTCATTCAAGTGTTTCCTTTTCCGTAATCTCGTGGGCCTTCTCCAGCTGCCTTCTCCTCGGGTTCATTCCTCACCTACCTCTGTACCTACCTGAATTTCTCTGAAACTGGCGTTTTGCTCCCGCTGCTGCCAAACTAAATTCACCTCCCAGTCACGACTGCACCTCCTGTGGAATAAATGGAAAACTTACCTGCCTGCTGTCCTGCTCTCCGTAATCATCCACAGCTCACCGAAATCGTGAGTGGACATCCCACCTCACCTGCCGCTCACCTTACCGTCTTCCCCAGAGAATCTCCCGTCCCTCGATAATCTTTCTCGCCTGCCTGCCAAGTGAGTCATCTCCTTTCACTCTGTTGTTGCAAGACCCACTTAAAGCAATCATTTCTGGTAATAATACCTCTCTCTTCCCATTGCAGTGGAGCCTGTCCCTGTGAAACTCCTTCAGTGCCTCACTTTATCTGCAACAATTCTTTTTTTTAAATAAAATCAGTTTAAATTTGAACCCTTCCTGCACTGAGTATACTTTTGGGTTCATTCTCGCACTGGCCTCTCAGCCCTTTCTGACAGTATGATCTGGCCATACATGGACCCAGCACACCCAATTTGCTCTGCAATTAAGAAACAGGGCGCAGTGATTGGTGTACATGAGCAAGTGCTACAATACCTAGATCAACACTGTCAAGCCATTAGCAACACTCGGGACAAGATGTTTTCTGTTCTCCAAGAAATTCATGCCATCTTTATCTCCCACTTCAGCTCAGACAGCCCAGGCCTCCACAGCTTTCCCAGAAACCGTCTTCAATCTGCACTCCCCTCAGGCCCCACTAACTCGGATCCTGCACCTCCTGCTACGGCAGACCTCTAATCTGTGTCAGAGGAGTATCAAGATTATAGGAGATAGTAAAAACATGGCGCTGTCCTCTCTGGACAGGCTGCTGACCTTCTTCTTCCCTCCAGCCATTTATACAATCTGTCACAGCAGGAAAGGGAGGCAATGGAAAGTACATCCATGAGTCACTGCCTGCAGGAGTCACCTGCCCGTCCTCCTCCCCAGTAGGAGCTAAGGGGTTTTTTGTGGCAAAAAAAGATACAATCAGACCGTGTATAGAATATTGCAGGCTTAATGAAGTCAGAGTCAAAAATAAATAACCACTGCCTTTCATTAACTCTGCCTTTGAACCTCTCCACTGAGCTTCACAAAGCTTAAGCTTCTCAATGCCAACCATCTCGTCCGCATCCGATAGGTCGACGAATAATAAACAGCTATTAATACCCCTCTCACACACTTTAACTACCTGCTCTCTTTGGACTCACCAATGCCCCAGCCGTCTTCCAGGCCTTAGTTAATGACATGTTAAGATGCTTCCTAAATGTGTTTATCTACCTTGACAACATTTTGATGTATACACGGTTTTGATTTTTTCTGTTCCTGTTAGAACACCGTGTTTATGTCCGCAGTGTGTTGCAGCAGCTTTTGGAGAATCATCTCTACATGAAGGCTAAGTAGTGGGAGTTTCACTCCCTAGCTGTTTCGTTTCTGGGCTACACGGACCCAGTCAAAATTGTGCTGTCATTGATTGGCCCACCCCAACCTTACGGAAAAACTGACAACGCTTCCTCAGATTCGGCAGTGTCGCTGCTTCGTCTGTAACTAAACAAGGTAGCCACACCGCTCACTGAACTCACCTCACCTAAAGTTCCATTTGACTGGTCTGCAGAATCCAAAGTATCCTTTTCCAAACTAAACTGTTCACCTCAGTGCCACTAGCTACAGGGAACCGAGCAACCTTTGATCATTTGGACAGACCATAAAAATCGTTATATTCAGCTAAAAGATTAAATGCTTGCCAGGCTTGTTGGTCTTTGTTTTTTGGACACTTTAACTTTAATGGATCCTGTCGCCCTAGTTCTAGAATCGTCAAACCCGACGCTCTTTCCCGCCTGTTCTCTGATGACACCTGCAAGTTGGAGTCTGAATGGATCTTGCCCGCCTCGTGCACCATTGGCAGCCTAACTTGACAACCAGCGCTGGTTGACAAGATGGATCCGGGGGCTGTCCGCGCCTCAGGCAGCAGCCCCGGAGCTGGTCCGGGGGCCACCCATGTGGCAAGCAGCGGTGGCACAGCAGGCGTGGAAGTGAGCCGGAGCAACATACCAGCCTCTGTTGGAAGAGAGGCCAGACCGGACAGTACGCCGCCCTCGGGCGTGTAAGGACCCTCGCGCACCTCGACCTCTGTCTCCAGCTTGGCAGGTCCCGCTGGCACGCCAGCCTCCAACTCACCCCCAGCCAGTCCGTCCTGCGCGCTGTCCACCTTACAATAATCACACGGTTGCTGTAACAGTACATTCAACGGCTGCAGCTCTCCCGCTGCCAGCCATACATATCACCACCAAAAACAACAACAACACAAGCAGTGCACAGGCCGGCAAGGCGTGATTGTGGATGACGTGCAGGTGAGTCCACGTCCGCCACAATAATAAAGTATTTTCTATTTAATTATAGACTTTGTCCTAATTATGTCCTGAGTTTTTACTATTTAATAATAAAAAAGGAAACATTACAAAAAACACTTAAGGTCATGAAAATTAATTGCGATTTAGCAATTCAATGACGCATCCACCTTATTTATTGAAAAGGATCGGTATCGGTGATACTGTCCCATATTTACATATTTAAATATGCAGTATCACACATCACTAATGATAGACTGATCTCAGCTTTTCAGCAGAACTTCAGTAAATTACAGTTCCACCACCTTTATACGAATGGTATACATCACTTAGTTTGCCTTAACTGGCAAAATAACTACCACAGAAGACTCCCATGAGGCACTCAGCCCACAATACTGGAAATGTGACAAGTGGAATCACACACTCGTTCACACTGGCACCACATACAGCAGGGGTGTCAAACAAACGGTCCACAGGCCAGAGCCAACCCACTAAAGGTTTCACTCAGGTCCACTGGATGACTTGAGAACATGAATCCCCTTTATTTTGCATGCGAAAGCATTGTGCTGCAAATTGTTAACCTGTTGACATCCACTAGATCACCAGCAGCCAATCTAGATGGGATCATCATAGGACAGAGTATTTTTCCCCTGCTTTGGAAAGACAGAAACTGTAATGTCAAAATGAACGTGTGAGGCTTAATTTAAACTGCAACATTTTCTTGTTTCTTAAAATTGACTTCTTTAGAATTTTTTTTTCTTCAAAACAACACTCAACCCAAGCCCTAAATGTGATTTTACAAACTGCACAAATTTAAAGACTGACTGCTATATGACACACACATGCAGATAGAGATAAACAGATAGAAACAAAGGATCCAGCGAGCAGGAGGCAAGGAACAAAACATGAAAACAACATACATGACATTGTGTGTCTGAGTTATTCAGCATAAGTTGGAGTTATTATTCAGACCCAAGGAGGAAAAGTCTTTCTTAGACATATTCCAATAACCAGTTCCAATATAAAGCATGTGTTTTCAATGTCATGTAGCATTTTATAGGTCAGCAATATCATCTTATCATGTGTTCCTGTCCGAAACCTCGGACAGGGGGATTTGCATAGTCTGAATATTTTGCTATCCTCTCTGTCTCCCTTGAGCAATGGCCTGAACAAAGCAATATTGCATCCTGTGTGAAGACCCCAAAACCCTGACAAGTTGCAGGTGACCAACTTTCATGATGTTAGATTAAATCATTCAATGTTCTGAATCATCTTACATATTTAAATGTTCTTACTGACATTAAGACATTACCTATGGCCTGCCGTACCACACCAAGGAATCATGTTGTCACCAGTATTTGTGTTTCAGACTCTGGAATTATATTCTTTGATTATTGTTGTTCATGGTTTTGGTTTTTAGTTCTCAGCGATCTTCGTTCTCCCTCCTTTTGTGTTTACCTCAGCCTGTGTTTAGTCTCTGTGTGTTCTCTGGGCTGTTCTTGTGTTCCTTGTTTTTTGTTGAGTTACATGTGTCTCTGTGTTCATTCATCTCCTGTGTCTCCCCAGCCAGCCGTGTCTCCTTGTTAAGTCTGCATCTCTGTGTATATTCATGTATTTCCTGTTTTACTTTGAGAGTTCCTTTTCCCGTGTTCAGTGTATTCAGTTTTGCTTCCTCCCGGTCTTGTTGTGTCATATTAGTCCCAGCTGTGTTTCCCCCCTGTTTCCCATTCCCTCATTACTCCCTTCTGTATTTAAGCCGCGTTTTCCTCTGCTTTAAACTAGTTGAGTAATGGCTTTTTCTTAAAGTGTGCAGATAATGCCAATGTGAGTGTCCAGGTGAACTCCAGGACTCAGTGTCCTTTTTTTTTTTTTCTTCATCATTGTTTTTATTGCAGATTTTCCTTTAACACGACAGTGTCTCGACAGTAGACACAGAACAACAAAACAGTACAAACACAAAACGTACACAACAGCTCTTAAATAAGGCATAATACAAGATACAAAATACAAAATATAACATACAAGAGGTGGTGAGTCAGTCTTACAGCGCCCGGGTGGTGATCACGTGTGTAGTAGTCCTTTGAATAAGATAGCGGAAAGGTCCGGTCCAATATAGTCCAAAAAGGGGTGCCACATCCCATAGAACTGACCCACACTGTGGTGTATAACGTGTGTGAGGTATTCCAGAGGAATCAGTTCAAAAACTATTTTGCGCCAGCCACAGACAGTGGGAGTCCTATCGTTGATCCATTGTAAGAGGATATTTTTCCTGGCTGCAAATGTTAGAGTGTTATACAATCTTTTGTTGGCCGCCGCTTTTAGGCGGTCACTTGGAAGACCTAGAATCAGGGACAAAGGGTCCATCTCTATATCAACGTGGAAGATTTTCCCCAGTTCACCTGTAATGTCAGCCCAGTATTCTTGAAGCTTATAACAGGACCAAAAACAGTGAGTTAAAGTCCCTACATCAGTTTTGCACTTAAGACACAGAAAGAGAGCGGCTGAAGAGGTGTCTGCGGTGAGGGGATACGTGTAATCTGTGTAAAATCTTAAATTGGATTGCTCTTGTCCGAGTACAAATTGAAATCCTTTTTGCGAGAGACCAAACGGTATCCCACTTATCTTCATCTATGGTTACCGACAGTTCCCTCTCCCACACACCTCTAATCCCCTGCGCATCAGTGGTAGTCAAAGCATTAAGCACATGGTAAAATGAACTCAGAGACACCGTCAGCTGTTGCCCAAACAAAACCCTCTCAACATCAGATACTTCAGGGTGCTCAGCAAGGGTTGTATTGTGAGTGATATAGTGTCGTATTTGCAAAAAACGAAAGAAATCCTGTCTAGGCAAGCCGTAACTGTTGGTAAGCTGTTCAAACGACATGAGTTCACCACCCGAGAAAAGGTCACCAAGAGACTTAATATTCTTATCAGACCATCGTTGAAAGCCGGGGTCCAAAGAACCCGGAGGGAAAGCAGGGTTATTCATTATAGGGGTAAAGGTTGATGTTATTCTCGATCTTCCCTCAAGACGGCGGACAATTCGCCACGCTTTTAGGGTGTTGATTGTTACAGGATTTGTACAAAGGGCCTTAATTCCGTTAAAATCATTACAAAATAATAGATCGCTCAGTTTGCATTGTGACAGAGCTGTCTCAATATCCGACCAGATTGAGGTTTTACCCCTAACCCAGTCGCTCACAAATCTTAAATGGGCAGAAAGCTGATACAATCTAATATTAGGTAGATCCAAGCCGCCCCTGGAGCTTGGCAGATGCAACACTGCCATCTTGAGTCTGGGTCTGCGCTTGTTCCAGATGAAAGAGGTGAGCCAACCATTTATGTCCTTCAGTACTCTCTTAGAGAACAAGACGGGGATCATTTGGATAGGATACAATAGCCTGGGCAGCACATTCATTTTGATCAGGGTAATGCGTCCTAGCCAGGAGACAGGAAGTGACGCCCACCGCTCTAGGTCCTGTTTGAGTTTGCCAAATAAGGGTGTGAAGTTGGCTTTGTACAATTGGTCGAGAGACGGGGTAATAAAGATCCCCAAATACACAAATCCATTAGGAGACCATTTAAAAGGAAAGGAAGGAACAGTAGCCGGCATTGTGAAAAGAGTACCGAGAGGCATGGCCTCTGACTTAGCCAAATTGATTCTATAGCCAGAGAAATGGCTAAACCTGTCAATCACCTCAATGAGACTGGGTACGGATGTTACAGGGTTAGTCAAAAGAATCAAGATGTCGTCCGCGTATAAGGTTATTTTATGACACAGCTGTCCAATCTCTAAACTACGTATTGTGGGCGTCGCCCTTATGGCCTCAGCAAGAGGCTCTATGGCCAGAGCGAATAGAAGGGGCGATAAGGGGCAGCCCTGCATAACTCCCCTATGAGTGTTGAAGTAATCAGACCTAAGTCCATTAGTCAGGACTGCTGCCTGTGGATTATTGTAGATAACTTTGACCCATTTTATAAAATTCTCCCCTAAGCCGAATTTGCCCAGAGTATACAACAAATAAGACCACTCAATTCTGTCAAATGCTTTCTCCGCATCGAGAGAAAGCACCAGGCCGTCAATAGATTTTTGCTTGAAAGCTACAATAGCGTTCAGTAAGCGTCTAACATTGGTGGCTGAGTTTCGACCCTTTATAAAGCCTGTCTGGTCCTCCCTTATCAGCACAGGTAAAAAATTTTCTAAGCGGGTGGCCAGAATTTTAGAAAGCAGTTTCCTATCTACATTCAAGAGGGCTATAGGTCTATAGGATCCGCACAAATCAGGACACTTCCCTTTCTTTAGAATTAGGGAAATGTTGGCTTCCTTCAGTGTCTGCGGGAATTCACCCGTAATGAAGGAGTGGTTGAACATATCAAGAAGCGGTTCCACAATAATATCCCGAAACTGTTTATAAAATTCACAACAGAAGCCATCAGGCCCTGGCGACTTTCCACTTCGCAGTGATTTAATAGCCTTAAACACTTCGGTCTTAGTTATAGGGCTGTTAAGGGCAGTCTTCTGTTCCTCTGACAAATTTGGTAAGTTGAATTGGGTGAAGAAATTATGCATCAGCTGCACCCCCTCCGGGACTTGTTGAGAAGAGTACAAGGCTTCGTAGAACTTCTTAACACAGTCATTTATCAGTTTGTTTTCATATATCTTGTGGCCACCTTCATCAGATATCGCTGCAATGGTATTCGATTCTGCGCGCTTCTTAACATAGTACGCCAGACATTTACCGGCCTTATCTCCATGCTCGTAGAACCTCTGTCTGGTGTATTTAAGTTTCTTCTCTGCATCTCTGGTAAGAAGGCAATTCAGCGCTGACCTGAGTGCGGTTATTTCTTGCCATAATGGTGGTGATGGGGAGGCAATATATGTTTTCTCCTTATCCATCAATTCGCTCTCTAAAGATTTTTGTTCCTCCATCCGTTGTCGCTTCTTTGTCGCAGAATACGAAATAATTAGGCCCCTCGCATAAGCTTTGCATGTTTCCCACAAAACAGAGGCAGTAGTAGCTGAGGGGGTGTTGATATCCAAAAACGCTTTAAATTCTGCAGAGAAGTGAGAGGTAAATTCCTCATCCTTAAGAATAATGGTATTAAGCCTCCAGTGGCGGGACCTATGAAGCGCAGCTTTAAGATCGAGATCCATGATTACCCTAGCGTGATCTGAGATGATTATACTTGTTATGTCGCACGATACTACTGAACCTAAGTCAGTTTTCGGGAGAAAAAAGTAATCAATTCTAGTTTGGGACCTATGCGGAGCCGAAAAAAATGTGTATTGCTTATCGGAGGGGTGAGTATATCTCCAAGCATCCACAAGTCCAAACTCGTCGCATAGAGCATGAAGCGCTTTGGCCTGAGGAGAAGGAGTTGCAATGCTGTGTGGAAATCTGTCCATAAGCGGATTTAACATTAAGTTGAAATCACCACCAATAATAACGGTAGAGTTAGGAAGAAATGGGGCTAATTCCAGAAACATTTTGGTAAGAAAGGTAGTTGGGTGGGCAGGTGGAAAATAAACATTCAGTAATAAGATATTTTGGCCTTGCAAAATCCCTTTGACTATCACGTAGCGGCCCTTCAGATCCTTAACGCAATCAGTTACTACAAAAGGTACATTTTTCCTAATCAACACTGCCACTCCTCTACTTCTTGTAGTGAAGGATGAAAAAAACACTTGTCCATATAATCCTTGTTGCAACTTCAAGTGTTCATTATTATCAAGATGTGTCTCTTGTAACATAGCAACATCTACACCGTCCTTTCTTAGACAAGTAAATATCTTCCTCCTCTTAATAGGGCTGTGAACCCCTCGTACATTCCAGGTGCATATTCGCAGCCTACTCATTATTAGACTTATTCATGTATCACACAAAGCATATTGAGCCAAAGGGTTCACCACACCCTGGTTGAAAAAATAAATAAATAAAATAAAAATAAAAAAGGCATGAAAGAGCTGTGTGACGGAACATTCAAAGAACAGTGATTTGGCAACAGCCCTACTAAACATGTAGGGAAAAACCAATCTCCTCCTGCCCGTCGGGAAAGCCGAAGGGCATTGCACGCGCGTAACTCACGCCTACCCATAGACGAAAACACAGTCCGTCCGGTGCCCGATGGGGTGGAAGATTTCACCTGGTCGCTTATAAGCAGCGAGGACGAAAAAAAAGAGTCATATACGCCTAGATTCGGCAAGTACTCACACCGGTTAATTAAGGCATAGTGTGAAGAAAAGGAGTACTCCGGTGGTTACGGGGATTCAGGGCAGCGAGTCCGCGTAGGACGCAGCTGCCTCCGGTGTGTTAAATCTCTTCTCCTTGCCGTTGGCAAACAGCCTCAGTGTGGCGGGGTAGAGAAGCGCATAATCCACATTCTTCTTCCTCAGGCAGCTTTTCACCTCGTCGAAAGCCTTGCGTTTCTTGGCTACCGCCGCTGAATAATCATTAAAGAAGGAGACTTTGATCCGACTTGTTGGTTGGTTCGGCTGCGTAGCCAGGCGCCGAGCTGCGGCCATCACACGTTGTTTATCAGCAAAGTTGTGAAGCTTCATAATGATGGGTCTGGCGCGCTGGCTGGGGCCCGGCCTCGGTGCTAGAGAGCGGTGAGCGCGGTCTAGTTTGATCTTCCCATTTTTAGTTGTGAGCTCGAGATAGGAGGGGAGCCATGACTCCATGAAGGCGACAACATCATTTCCCTCCGTGCCCTCGGGAAGCCCGACCAGGCGAAGGTTACATCTGCGGCTGCGGTTCTCTAAATCGTCCATGTGGTCTGCCATGTCAGTTACTTGTTTTTCGAGTCGAGCCACTTTCGCCTGCAATACACCTGCCGTGTCTTCCACGCCTGAAATCCGTATCTCGGCGTCTCCCACCCGTGTCGCCAGAGCCTGGATCCGAGACGTCTGTTCACGGATTGCGGCCAGCACAGTATCAACTTTAACATCCAATAAAGTTGTAATGCTGTCAGTTATCTTACTCAGAGCCGCAAGGATATTCGGGTCGATATCACTCCCAGTTTCCTCAGCGTCAGCGGAGATTTCTGTGTCGCTGGCGTTAGCTTCTTCAGGCTCAGCCGCCATAGGACCCACAATGTCGCTAGCTTGCACAACCGGAGCTGTCTTTTTCTTAGACCTGACGTTAGGCATTTTAGAAAAATAGTCGTCCAGACTCATTATAGAGTTACTCCCACGCACATTTGTAACGTTTCACCAGGTGAACACGTATTTTAGACGGATAATCGGGGGACCTCACCGGAGCACAGCGAGACGGGTGTTCGCGCTACGACGCCATCTTGCCAACCGCCTCAGTGTCATCCTTAATAGTGTTGTTAAAGTGAAACCCACAGTATGGAAAAAATTCCAGTCCAGCCCTCACTTTTCTTGAGCATTCTCATGGAGGTTCTGCCACT
Source organism: Aulonocara stuartgranti (assembly GCF_965226115.1). Lineage (NCBI taxonomy): Eukaryota > Metazoa > Chordata > Actinopteri > Cichliformes > Cichlidae > Aulonocara > Aulonocara stuartgranti. Next base: position 11,020,501 of record NC_138943.1, read on the forward strand.
TTAGGTTCCACTTCAAAGCAACTACTTGTCACTGGCACTATATTATAAAGCCCTCCAGCACAGGCTCTGCACCAATGCAAGTTTATTAACCACACTCTGTGATGGTGAAGCACCATCTGACATGGAGGAAAGTCCATAGTCCATATATGAGTTCCATTTGATTATTTCACAGCCTTTCCAGTAATAAATTAAATTAAATCGAGAAGTGTCTCAACCTTTTTTATTATATTGTTGATATATGTCATCTCATAAGTTATTGAGTTACAATGAACAAGAAAGAACAGAGGAATTAAGATGGGAACATTTCAGAAATGTTGTTAATAAATACATTAAACAGAAATATAATAGTTTGACATCTAATAAAAATTTAGATGATTTTACTCTATCCTTTAGAGAAGTATAGATAGCAATAGAGGCTTATTGGTAAGTGTCTGTTTCCCAAGAAAGGACAGAAGTATTTGTATCCATCCATTCATCCACCCATCCGTCTTCTGCTGCTTATCTGGATCTGGATCATGGGCCAGCGTTCAAACCAGAGATGTTCCCCTGCCACCTCATGCAGCTCTTCTCTCATTCCCAAGCCATCTAAGAAATTTCATCTCTGCAACATCTCTGGGGCCTGCTCCATGTTCCAGTTGGTCATGCTCACCTTTCCAGCTCACAGTCCCAAGTCAGACCATGCATCCAGCAGCGGCCGATAACTATAACAAAAAGAGTTCAGGTGGCTTACCTCGGCTGCAGTGGCTGCGACGGTGTCGCGGCTCTGGCGGCCTGCCACGGGTCCAGTGGTGGCGGCGCTGCAGCTCCGTCGGGTGGCCATGGGTCCGGCAGCAGCGGTGAAACAGTTCCGGGGGCGTGCCACGGGTTCGGTGGCGGCAGTGTTGCAGACCTCTTCTGCGGGCAGTGCGGGCTCCTCCGAGTCGCTGAGCTCTTCCATGGGCAGCGCTGGCTCCTCCAGCTCACTAAACTCCTCCGCGGGGAGCGCTGGCTCCTCTGGCTCGTTGAGCTCCTCCGCAGGCAGCGCTGCTCCTCTGGCTCATTGAGCTCCTCCGCAGGCAGCGCTGGCTCCTCCGGCCCGCTGAGCTCCTCCATGGGCAGCGCTGGCTCCTCCAGCTCGCTAAACTCCTCTGCGGGGAGCGTGCACTCCTCTGGCTCGCTGAGCTCCTCCAGCTCAGGCTGAACACTTCTGGGTGGCTCTATAGCAGTAGGTGGTGGAGAAGATGGCAGAGTGGTGGCTGCAGGCAGACGAGACGATGGTGGCACATCCGCTGCAGATGGTGAAGCAGGGAGTGGTGTGGAGACCTCTGACTGAGGTAATGCTACCTGCACTAACGGCTGGCTTACAGCAGCGTCACCATCCACTGCAAACACAAAAACAGATGGTGTGGGAAATGAAAAATTATCCTTAACAGCCGGCTGTAGAGATGTCCGGGAATCCGGCTGCGGTGCCGGATTCCCGGAACATCGTTTCCGTGTAGACGATGGGGCTGGCATGTCAGGCTGTGAATCTACCGGCTGTCCAGGCTGGTGAGTAGCCTGAGTTGGAGAGTGGAGGTGGAGGGTGGAGAGCAGGAAGTCCGTGGCGACTGGGTTGAGAGAGTCCACCAGCCAGGGAAAATTAAGAAGCGTTTCCTGCAGCTGCCTCTCCACGGCGCTACGCAACACTTCCTCAGACTTCTCCCACCACAAGTCACACAGTTTATAAACTTTATTAGTCACCTCCCTCTCCTTAGCCTCTCCATTGAGTCTGCTGGATCCATGCCCTGGCAGAGTACAACACCCACCAAGAACAAGTCTAACATATTGCCGGGAATGCAAACCAAACTCTCACTGCTGTTGTGTAGGAACTGTCAACGTGACTGATCCCCAACTTGTGGAGCGCCCACAACAGGACACCCTGGTTTCCCTTGCACCCTTGAATATCCTCAAGAGGATACAGTCCTCTTTTCTATTCTTCTATTCTCATTTAATAAAGAAACCCTTCTGCAGCTGCAAGTGTGACGCCACACAAAGCTACACTCATTTGTCACACTCATTGTAGAGAATGGACTGGAATTGGGCTAGTGTCTGCATGATGAAGAGAAGGATGAAGGTGAGCCACTTCAGTGGGTTTGTCACCGTCCACATTTTATTTAGTGAATGATCTCATTCATTAGCACAAGCTGAAGTCAGAAAAAGCTGAATGCACTGTACATACGCAAAGATTTTGTTCTTATAAATAAATGCTTCAAACACACTGCCTCAAACTTGAGCTACGTTGAGAATTAAAATATCTCTATTTCTCTGAGTTCTCAGCGTTCAGCTTTATATTCTACATAATGCATTTCAGATAGTTTGATCGGCTTATGCCTCTGTGCTCAGACTCAGGCCATTACTGCTGACATTTCTCTCTTGGACTTGTGTTTCTTTTATGGGAGCAGAAACTGGTAATGAGGATTTCCTCACACTGAGGCTTCATGTCTGCCATTAAGCCTCACTGTAGAAATCAGGAACATTATGATTCGCATTTGAACGCTTTTTATTCTCATCTTGTTTAATATTCAGCTCTGTTGCAATTATGTGTTATATACAAATATCAGACAGAGCTTAAACCTCCTTGAGGTAAATTTTTGATTTGTTTTCTGATTTTTTTTGCAAATAATTGAAATGACCGAGTCTTCCCTCTCTGTCGAAGATGCCCAGGAAGAAAGTCTGCAGTGTGCTACCTCCCAAACGACTCCGACATGCTGCAAAAACACAATTTTCTAATCTGCAGGAGACCTGTAACACCAGTCCAACGATGGCTGACAGAGCTTTTGATTAGTCTGTGTTTGTGGGTTTGATCCTCCTGATTCTCTGCAGCGAGGCAGCAACACATCAACACATCCAGCCTGTTCTGATTCTCCACCAGGAAAGGTGTGAAATGGCAGGTTGTGATTGTGCGTGTATGTGTGTTTGTGGGGGCGTGCTCTGGCCTTTTCCCCTCCTCTCCCACGTCCTCCAGCTCTGCCGCAGCATTAGCATGCAAACAGCAGCTGCAGCGCTGCACCCCATCGCTCACTTCAAACAGCAGCCCAACCTCAGCTCCCACACGCACACACAAACACACACGCTTAGACACACACACGCACACTCTGACCATGTAGTACAGTTCATATATCACAACAGCAGACGAAATAGCACTTTGTACATGTCAATGAGATGTATTCATTTGACATTCAACCCACGCAGTCAGTGACACACGCACACAGTTACCAACCCACACAGAGGAAGCACTGCACACGCACACAGTCTGCTTCTCTGCAGAACCAGTTCAGCTGTTCAGGATGTTTTCTTGATTTTTCACTTTCTTCCCAAAGTACAAATTCAAACAGTCTGAGTGCAGAGCTAGATTTATACTTGTGCATTAGGAGGTAACAGCACAGAGGCAGATCCCAGGAGCCTCTGGAGCTACACCACAACTGCCACCGCAGCTGACATATACCTCTGCAAAAATGTAACTCATGCAGAAGCTATAGAAACTAGACTAAAAATGAACTTAACTACTTATCTGAGTCTACACACTGGGTCTACATTGATCGATCATGTAGAGTCTCAAAGCACAGTTATCTGCATGCTGAGAACAACGAGAAGGAACATATATGTAACATAGCAAGTTTAGCTCTCCTTCAGACTCTTGTATGAATCCAGACAGCAAACCTGCTCCCAAACCAACACCCACAAAGCTCACAATTATCCCTAAGCTCACTGTGCACCCAACCCACTAATAAAAGACTGGACTAATAATGGCTCAGAGCAGCTGATGAACAGTATAGGTAAAGGTTTAGTGTTGCAGGGTTTAGTATATTCACAGAAGCACCAAAAGAAGTCACATAATTACAAAAGATTTATATGTGCTCACTGCAGATGTCTTCTGTGTGCTTTATTTACAAGGGTGCCTGTTTGAGCACAACAGTAGTTTTCATGCCTTCCTATCACCTGTATCTACTTGGGGTAACCCTTTATTCTCTTTCCTGAACTGAAGAGTTTCTATGACACTTCAGGTCTGCTTCAAGAACAAAATGACTGTGTGGATTGGAAGTTAATGAGGGTGATCTCTGCCTATACAGCTTGGTAGAAATTATCTTGGAAAAACCCCTTAACCAAAATAATAAAAAACAAAACACTTTCCTGTTGAGCTTATAAGCTCAGTCACATCGACTAGTCATAAAACCTCGACTCCATTTTGTAAATTTTGGTGATTCTCAGCTTCAAAACGGACGATTATCAAGGATATCCTCATTGGTCAGTGTCTGCTGGCTAAAGTCAATCACAAGTGATCAGCCAGTCAGCATTAACTGTTAGTCACATGCACACTTCACTCGTCACATCCAGTTTTAAAGCACCAAGATGGCGAAAATGCTCATCTTGATGCTTTATAACAGGACTTCTTGAACCAATGGCTGTTTTCATGTTAACTACCTCCTATCTTTCATAGTGTCTATGGTTTCCTGCAGGCTAAGCATGGTAGTCTAGCTGTCCCTCTCCCCGGCAACATTTTCCATTTCCTCTTGTAAGATCCCAAAAATCTCATAGTATTCATACTACGAGGAAATGCCTGCAATAACTCTAATGAAAGGCATCCTGATTCGAGCCATCTCCTCCTTTTCATGTTAAGGGGCAGTGGCTGTACTCTGTGCTCTCCTCATCCTGTCTGTCATGGAATATTCCGGCCAAGCACAGTGGAGTTTTATCCCACATTGGAAAAATCATAAATAATTACAAAAGCCAGTGGGAGGAGGGAGAGGGTTGTAAGTGATAGCTAAAACAAAGTTACAGGAACATATTTTCAGAACATACCAGGAGTCTTATTATGACAGTGAAGTTGAATGATGACCACACACAACAATAAGCCTTTCCTCTATTTCTGGTTGTCAGCAGCATCAGGACAGTCTTTGAGAGAATATCAGCTGATTGGCTTTCTCAACCCGACATTTTTGTAGACATTTTTAACTCTCACAGATGCGGCTTTGCCTCTGCTTGTTTCTCCTAGCATCAGCAATCTAGTTCTTTCAGCTGAGTTCTAATCACAAGTAAAGCAATCCATTATTTCCACCTGAGCACCTCACCCTCAGACTTGGAGGTGCGTAATCAGCAATTACACTAGAATCTAATGAGAAGAGCAAGAACATTATGACCCCACGCAGATTAAATAAACAACTCCAATAATGTCAATGCCACATTCAAAGGTCTAGCATGTATTTAGGGGAATTCTGCTGCTTAGGTTACACGATGCTGCTTTAAATGTCTCAAAATTTGGAACTGGCTCAAAAAGAACAATTGAAACAAAAGTCAAACATGTAATGAGGCTAATGCTTTTGCTATTGTAGCTGCCGTCATAGGCAACTCTCGCATTTAAGTTCATTTTATTAGATATGTAAGGTTGAAACAATTAGTAGTTGAAATATTAAGAAATAAATCAATAGTAATTCATGTTTTGTTCATTGGATTTATATGTTTAAATGTGTTATTTTTACTAATTGTGCAATTAGATAGGAACCTTTTCTATAGTTCCGTCTGTTGTTGCTAAGAGGGTATTTTTGGCTGGCACACTCAGCAAGCTAATTGAGACGAGCCACGAGGTTTGCACGTCCACAGTAAGATAGTAAATAGTAAGATAAATAAAAGAGTGCCTTTTTTGGACCTCCCCACGATGTAAGGATTAAAGTTTTATTCCCTTTGAGTGAGGCCAATGAGGTAAATGTTTTCTTTTGTTTATTTTCGTTGTATGTAAATATGCTAGTGTTGCGTGATATTCTAGTGCAATTACCGCAGTGTGAGGTGTAATGTGTATTTTATTGATTGTTTTGTTGGAATGTTTCGCCATATATAATGCTTAGGGGCTTTATTAAGAATATTCATTTAAGTTTGTATTTCTTTTTAGTTCTGACGGCATTGTATCGGCTGTGGTTGGACATCATTACATGTTAAGGCATGTCGAAGAATCCTCCTGTCCGAAATAAATGTCAGTTAAAACACAAGGAACAAGTTGAGCTTTATTACGACTCGAGGGGAGTAACAGTCAGAACTCAGCCTGCTTCGTGCTGGAGGAGAGAGAAGGAGAAAGAGGTCTGCCGCAGCGGAGCCGAGCGGGAGCGGAGCTGAGCCGAGTGGGAGCGGAGCTGAGCCGAGCCGAGCCGACAGCGCGCCGGGTCACGTGATTAAGCTCGCGTCTCTCTCAAGCATCAAAGACGCTCAAACACACACACAGACATCTCATAAAGCAACCAGAGTCCAGCGGTGCAGCTTGGTTAAGCTACAAAGAAGTAACACGTTTATACAAGTTAAATGTGGAGAGTAGATTTCTTTAGCTCATCTTAAAGGGACTCCGTCAAGCAATGAAAGTGGAAGTGTGGTGGTTTGGAGTAAAAGTTTAAGCTCATGTTATTGTTGTTTATGCTAAGTAACTGTAATTAAGGTACGTTTAAGTTGATTATAAGGGTTTGCTTATTTTTAAGACTGCATTAGATATTTAAAGGTCACATTATAGTATTTTGTTTGACATTGAAGGTTATTTTCTGTTTTACTACAAGTGAAGAGCAATTTACTATTTTGGTTTAAGAGTTTGTGACATATGTTTAAGTTGACTCTTTAAAGTAAAGCAATTTAAGGTCCTAGGTGCTTCATAAGGTGACTATTCACGTATTTAAGTTGACCTAGGTGACTTGAGTGTAGTACAATACCTTTGACTGTCTGTGACATGGAGCAAGAAGGCTGTGACACTGAAGCTGTGGAGCAGCAAGAAGCTTTTGAAGAGCAAGAAAGTTTGCCAGAACCATGCACAAGTAAAGCTACTAAAGAAGGAAGTTTGAGGAAAAGTCAAAGAGTTAAGAAGTTCACTGAAAGGGGCCAAGCACTACATGATGAAAAGGTGAACAAGCTTCAAGCTCGCTTCAAAGTCAGTTATGAAATGTGGAAAGTTGTTGCAAAACAAGGCAAAAGGGCACTTGAAGAACCTGTTAGTGCAAAACTTAAAGAGCTTATCGGCCGAGTTGAACATACCTCGGCAGAAGTGAAACAAGTTTATGATGAACTGCGCAATCATGAAACTCCTGATGCAGACACTCGCCGCAGAGTGGACACCTGTGATGCGGTTTCTCAAAAGATGATAAAGCTAGCTCAAGAAAAATTAGCAGCAGAAGAAGACGAAGAACTTTCTGAGAGATTGGTTCACTGGAGTGATATAGGATCAGCATTCAATTCTGCCGCCTCTCAAAGATCCAAAGGTTCGAATAGCAGGCAATCAAGAAGCTCAAGTAAGTTGTCTGTAAAGAGGCAAGAAGCAGCTGCAGAGCTTGCGGCTACTGAAGCAACTCTGAAGATTATGGAGGAACTGGAAAGTGAAAGAAAGGCACTTGAAATCCTTGAAGCAGAGAATGCTGAGAAACAGAAGGCCTTAGAGCAAAAGCGAAGAGAGCTTGAAAGGCTAGAAACAGTAAAGAGAATGAATGCTGCTAAAGCACGTTTGAAAGTGTACAATGACGAAGGAAGCTCAGATGAAGAAATATCAGACCTTCTGCACGAAAGGAGCAAACGGAGAAATGTCACAGCTAAACCGATGAATCAGTTTGCACATTCGCAACTTAATGCAAATGCAGAGCCGTTTGATATGCCACAAGCCAACTTAAGGTCACAACCAAGAGAAAGCAAACAGGAAGATAGTACCACAACATTGGCCCAAGCTCTAGCTGAGTCCATTCACATAAGTCGCCTACCAGTACCAGAACCTACAGTCTTCAACCGAGATCCTCTCAAGTACAAGGATTGGAAAATGTCATTTCAAATGCTGATAGACAGAAAGAACATCCCAGTGAATGAAAAGATTTACTATCTTCACAAGTATGTTGGAGGACCGGCGAGAAAGGCTGTTGAGAGTTATTTTCTGTTGGGAACAGAGCGTGCTTATTACTCAGCATGGAACATTTTGGAGGAAAGATATGGAAGTTCATTTGTAATCACCAAAGCTTTCAGAGATAAGTTGACATCATGGCCAAGGATTGGGAACAAGGATAGCGTTGAACTTCGAGAATTTTCAGATTTTCTCAGAGGATGTGAAGCGGCCATGCTTCAGGTTAAAGGTCTTGAAGTTTTGAATGACTGCAATGAGAATCGGAGAATGCTAAGCAAGCTACCTGATTGGTTGTCAGCAAGATGGAATCGAAAGGTCATTGAAATTGAAGAACAAGATGGTTCTTTTCCAACATTTAGCCACTTTGTTGACTTCATTGCGAGAGAAGCCAAGATTGCGTGCAATCCAGTAACATCGCTTCATGCACTCAAAGCAGGTGACTCAGAGAAAATGAAATCTTTCAAGACAAGAAGTGTTGGAGCAAAGGTGCTAGTGAGTGCTGCAGAAGAGACGTCCAACACAAAAAAATGTGTGTTTTGTGAAAACCCAAATCATAGCATTCACACATGTAGGAAGTTTATGGACAAGGTCTTGAGTGAAAGAGTCAAGTTTGTGCAAACTAAGGGACTGTGCTTTGGATGTCTAGGCTTTGGACACCAATCAAAGAAATGTGAAAAGAGAAAGATGTGTGACACATGTAAAGGGAAACACCCGACATGTTTGCATGAGGAACGAGACAAGACCTCAAAGAAAAGGAAAGAAAAGGAAAGTGACAAGGAACCACAAATGAAAGAGATGGAAGGCAATAAAGAGAGTAGAGAAACCAAACCCAAGGAAGCACCAAGTGAAGCAATATCAAACCGTGTGATTCAAAGTGACAGAAGTAATCTCACATCTACAATCATTCCAGTTTGGTTATCCACAACAAGCAATCCTGAACATGAGATTCTTCTCTATGCTCTTCTTGATAGCCAAAGTGACACGACATTCGTCTTGAAGGAAAAGGCAGATGCTCTGGATGCAGAGAAGGAATGTGTGCAGTTAAAGCTCTCGACAATGTCTTCTAAAGACACTTTAGTACCAAATCAAAGGCTGTCTGGGTTACAGGTCAGAGGTTTCTCTTCTTCAAGGAGAATTCCTCTTCCTGTGACATACACAAGAGAGTTTATTCCTGCGAATTTGAGTCATATTCCCACACAAAGGACAGCAAGAGCGTGGCCACACTTAGAGCACCTGGCTGAAGAAATCGCTCCACTGATTGAATGTGACGTAGGCCTGCTCATTGGTTACAATTGTTCACAAGTGTTGGTACCCAGAGAAGTTGTGGCGGGAAAAGATAATGAACCTTTTGCCCAAAGAACAGACCTTGGCTGGACAATAGTTGGAGGAGCTAATCCATGTGTTGACTATGGGGATGCCATAGGATGTAGCCACAAGATCATTGTCAAGGAAGTGACACCCAATCAGTCAGCTGAGCAGTTGGTCAAAGAAGTGCAATACGTCTGTCGCACACAAGTCAAAGAGGTGGTCACATCTGCAGATGTAATTAAAGTGCTCGAGTCCGACTTCAATGAAAGAAAGGTGGAAGATTCACACTTCTCACAAGAAGATTTAAGGTTCATCTCCATAATGGAAGAAGGAGTGAAGATGAAAGCAGATGGACACTGTGAGTTACCTTTGCCATTTAAGGAAGACAGACCAAGTCTGGCAAACAACCGGAGCTGTGCAGAACACAGACTCAAAAATTTGAAGAGAAGATTTGAGAAGGACAAGCAATACCACAAAGACTACACAGAGTTCATGAGAGAGACTATAGAGCGTGGTGATGCAGAAAGAGTTCCCTCTGTAGACCTGGACAAAGGCCCTGCCTGGTACATTCCACACCATGGAGTGTATCATCCTCAAAAGCCTGGCAAAATAAGAGTGGTGTTTGAACACCTCCGAGCTGCTGAAAAAGGCCCAACAGAGACTGTACTTCCTGAGAATTCTCAGGAGGAATAACATCACACAGAGACTGCTGGTGTCCTTCTACAGAGCCACCATTGAGAGTGTTCTAACTTACTGCATATGCATCTGGTACACTAGCTGCACAGGGGCTCAGAGGAAAGCACTCCAAGGGATCATTAACACCGCCCAAAAGATCACTGGCTGCCCTCTCCCCACACTGGAAGTTCTACACAACGCCCACTGTTTTAAAAAGGCCCAAAACATCATAAAAGACACCTCACATCCTGGCCACTCCCTGTTCGAACTGTTGCCCTCAGGCAGACGGTACAGGGCAATCAGAGCAAGGACTAATAGACTCAAACACAGCTGTTATCCAACTGCAATAACACATCTGAATACTACAAAAAAATGTCCATCACGCCACTCTTGTGTTAATCTATGCACGGTCTGAAGCATGTGTGTGGGAATGTATGTGAATGTTTTACTGTTATATCTTATTAGTATTTTAAGTATTCTATCTATTTTATTTATTGAATTTTATTGTTTTATTTATATTTTGATATTGCTAGGGATGATGCAATGATCGGGGACCATTCTTAATTTCGTTGTTCTCATGACAATGACAATAAAGTTTCTGATTCTGATCTGATTCTGATTCAAGAATTCTTCTGGACAGATTCTCAAGTTGTCTTGGGATATATCAACAACGATGCGAGACGTTTCCATGTTTTCGTTGCAAATCGCATTCAGCGTATTAAGGAAAGCACTCAACCGATGCAATGGAAGTTTGTGGTATCAGATCTCAATCCAGCAGACCATGCCTCACGCGGACTGAAGGCCAAAGACCTCATTACCTCCAACTGGTTTAGTGGTCCAAGTTTTCTTTGGCAAGAGAAACTTCCCCATGAAGAAGTCACGGTGGGGAAACTTGATGCAGAGGATCCAGAAGTACGCAAAGTTGTTGTACTCCATACAACTACAGAAACAAATTCTTTGGCAGAACGTTTTCTGAAATTCTCCAGTTGGTCAAGGTTGGTCAAAGCTATGGCAAGACTTCTCAGATTTGTGAAAGAGTTTAAGGGCTTGGAAAGGAGAAGCAATAAAGCCACTAACCTTGAAGAAAGGAAAGAAGCCGAGCTTAAAGTCATATCCATTGTACAAAGATCAATCTTCTGCAAGGAAATCAAGGCACTTCAAACGCGAAAGGATCTACCCAAGGACAGAACAAATAGACTCTATCGACTCGATCCCTTCCTGGATGAGAAGGGTGTTCTTAGAGTGGGAGGTAGATTAGAGCGTTCTACATTGCAGCCACACGTCAAGCACCCGGTCATCTTACCAAAGACTTGCCATATCGCAAAGTTACTGATTGATCACTATCATCAGCGGGTGAAACATCAAGGACGGGGCATGACGATAAATGAGCTGAGATCGAACGGAATATGGATACTAGGATGCAGTCAAGCAGTATCATCCTTTATCTACAACTGTATTAAGTGCAGGAAATTCAGACGTCGAGGAGAAGAGCAAAAGATGGCAAACCTACCAAGTGAGAGAATGGAGACCACCCCTCCCTTCACGTATTGTGGGATGGATTGTTTCGGCCCATTCTACATTAAAGAAGGAAGAAAAGAACTGAAGCGTTACAGGCTTCTGTTTACCTGTCTATGCTCTCGTGCGGTGCACATAGAGCTACTTGATGATATGTCAACCGACGCTTTTCTAAACTCACTGCGTTCTTTCATCGCTTTGCGTGGGAATGTACGTCAGTTGCAATCAGATCAAGGCACCAATTTTGTTGGAGCCAGACATGAGTTTCTGGAAGCAGTAAAGGAAATGGATCAGGAAAGTTTGAAACAGCTAGGCTGTGAGTTTGTGATGAATCCTCCCTCTGCCAGTCATATGGGTGGAGCCTGGGAAAGGCAAATTCGTACGATCCGAAGTGTATTGACAACCATTCTGGATCAGTCATCCAGATCATTGGACAGTTCATCTCTAAGAACCTATCTTTATGAAGTGATGGCGATAGTTAACAGCAGACCTATCACCCCACATTTACTCAACGATCCTACTGGACCTCAGCCACTTACACCTAATCTTCTGTTGACCATGAAGTCGTCAGTAATACTGCCACCACCAGGAGACTTTGTAAAGGAAGATTTGTATCTTCGCAAAAGATGGCGTAGAGTCCAGTACTTGGCCAATGAATTTTGGCACAGATGGAAGAAAGAGTACTTATTGAGCCTACAACAAAGACAAAAGTGGCACAAAACAAACAGAAATGCAAAGATCAATGACATAGTGATCGTACAAGATGACCAAGCATCAAGAAACGACTGGAAGTTGGCCAAAGTTGTTGCCATACACCCGAGTGAAGATGGATGTATACGCAAAGTACAACTGTTAATGAGTGACTCATTGTTAGATGACCATGGAAAGAGACTGAGTAAACCAGTTCTACTTGACAGACCTATACACAAGACTGTGATACTATTAGAAGCAGATTAGTTTACATTTCATAAGTTCATAGGTGGAAATCACAAGTGATTTGGTGGGAGTGTAGCTGCCGTCATAGGCAACTCTCGCATTTAAGTTCATTTTATTAGATATGTAAGGTTGAAACAATTAGTAGTTGAAATATTAAGAAATAAATCAATAGTAATTCATGTTTTGTTCATTGGATTTATATGTTTAAATGTGTTATTTTTACTAATTGTGCAATTAGATAGGAACCTTTTCTATAGTTCCGTCTGTTGTTGCTAAGAGGGTATTTTTGGCTGGCACACTCAGCAAGCTAATTGAGACGAGCCACGAGGTTTGCACGTCCACAGTAAGATAGTAAATAGTAAGATAAATAAAAGAGTGCCTTTTTTGGACCTCCCCACGATGTAAGGATTAAAGTTTTATTCCCTTTGAGTGAGGCCAATGAGGTAAATGTTTTCTTTTGTTTATTTTCGTTGTATGTAAATATGCTAGTGTTGCGTGATATTCTAGTGCAATTACCGCAGTGTGAGGTGTAATGTGTATTTTATTGATTGTTTTGTTGGAATGTTTCGCCATATATAATGCTTAGGGGCTTTATTAAGAATATTCATTTAAGTTTGTATTTCTTTTTAGTTCTGACGGCATTGTATCGGCTGTGGTTGGACATCATTACATGTTAAGGCATGTCGAAGAATCCTCCTGTCCGAAATAAATGTCAGTTAAAACACAAGGAACAAGTTGAGCTTTATTACGACTCGAGGGGAGTAACAGCTATAGTTCCCGGGGTTTACAGGCTTCTTTTGGAAAATCTACATAAAATGCAAGATGTTAATGACATGTGAGGTCTAGCAGTGATTTCAGTCTCTCTGCTCAAAGCAGTCCTCCTGTCAGCAGCAGAGAGGGCAGCAGGAGGACAAACTGTCTTCATCAGCCTGAGTTAAACATTGCAAACCTCACTTGAACCTGCCAGCAAGGATCTAAGCCTCAAACCTGAACAGTCTCTTAAATAAAACTCTTTCTGTGGGTAGACGTGCAGATTAGCTAGCTCATTTTGCACGTCACAGCCGTCCCTGGAGAGCCTCCCAAGCTAGCAGGATAAGCCCTGTAATAACGCAACCAAAGCAAGTCTTCATAATGTAAAATCAATGGATTCATGTGTGGGTGACCTCAGAACTGATCTGAGCTTCAACACAGATGGTAATTTCTAATTACACATTCCCAACACTTGGGAGGTTGGTGGGAATGAGAGCAGAGTGCATTAATTAGCAAACTGGATGCTGCTCTTCAATGAAAACAGGTCCTGAGCTGCAGAAGAGACAGAGTTCACTGAACCTGAGTGTTGCTGATTGGTTTAACTGTATGTTTGTGCATCTTTGTATTGCAGCTTCTGTGAGTACATCTCCATATATTGCTAATGACCACACCAGTGTAATTACTAAGTAATTGAAGCTGACTTCACTCACTGACGTCAAAGAAAGCAAAAAAAATGGTTCTTCACTCGGTTTCCCGGTTTGTCTGCAGACAACAAGGATCCAGCCTAGATGTTTTATTTATTTCCTGCGGAAGCTGGAATTATGTCGGTGACACAGTGATGAGGAAGTCTGACTTCATACCTGCAGTAGCAATGCAGCAGATTTAGAAACAGGGCTGTCAAATGGGATTTTTTAAAAGCTTTTTAAACTATAGAACCACTAAAGAACAAAACAGGTTAAAAAAAATCAGCTCCAGAAACAGAAAATGCTTCTTTATAGGTTTTACAGAAAAATAAAAACGCCGTGTGGATAAAACATTTCCCAATTACACAAGTGAAAATCATGCCTCAAAATGCAAAACATCAGTGATGTCACCCACTGGTTTATGGACTAATGTTCAGAGGAATTTTTGGTCTATTGAAACCAGACACTATATGCAAAGAGTGAATCTGAAACTCAAAAATCAAGGAAAATTCAAGTTTACATAAAAACTTGTAAATAAAAAGGTACCTGAGCTTTAAATCACATGCTTAGTTATCCTTGTGAGTTATCCCAGGCTTCTCTAATCCAAATATTGAAGTGTGCTAAGATACTGAAACACGTTGCACCTATCCCATTGAGGCGTTTTCAGCGTTTAGTCTATTAAATTGTAACTGGTGCTAATCATTTGTAACTGAATGTGGGCCAAAACAATTGCACCAAGACCTTTCAGAGGTGGTTTCAGCCTGGTTGAACTCTAGAGCAGCAGAGCAGAACATTATCAGACCAGAGTAAATGAAGTATAGGTGTAAAAATGTCCTAAGTGACCACTTTGAGTGCTCAGTTCATGTAGAAAAGTGCTATATAAATATAGTATAAATACAAATGCATATATTACCAATTCTAATTAACCATGGAGTTAGGCCATGAAGTCAAACTCAGCCCACTTACATTTGAATACATTTTTAAAAATCAGCAGATGTATCTCTTCTGAGAAACCATGTCCTGGTTTCTAGTGTCTGTATCCACTAGTGTTCCCAGACGAATCTGACAGTGACATATTCTCATGACAGAGAGACTGTTTCACAAGATTTGTTTCCTGAAAGGTGAAGTAACTTTGCTGATAAGCTGTAACACTCTGATTAGCCTAGCAGGCAGCACAACAGAACAACAGCCAGCTAAATATAATAATATTTAAGTAGGATTCCTTCATTTATCAGTCATAAAAGCAGGTATGACTCAGTCTTAACTACATGCAACATCCGGAGCAAACTAAGCTGCTATGACACACACAAAGCAAAAGATTTTGTAAAAACTCAGATGACAAAATAAAAGTTTTCCCATAACCCTCTAACAAAACAACCTCAGCATCAGTTCTGTTATGGCAGATGTTAATCATCTGGAGGATCATCACCAGCAAAAGATATGAGCAGATGCCACTAATGGCGACCTACATGGTTTAAGATTCGCATCATAAAGCCTGAACTAACTCACTAATGTTTTTTACATAGTCTCAGCGGAAACTTCAGAGCTTAGGATAGTTGGCTTTCTGTTTCATAAACCTAAAAAGTGAAATGAATGAAAAACTGCATTCGTTTGCTTTTCTTAAAAAAACTATTATTTTTAACACAGAAAATCCAATATGCAGCAAAAATGCAGGGCTCTTTATGTGGTGAATTATCTGCAGGCTTCATCCGAATCATTTCTTGCAGTAACTCCCCTCAAAGCCATGACACAAATTTGTGCTCAGCAATTTCGTGATGCTGTGTTTGTATCAGCTTTTTGTTATGGCACTATAGACTGTATATAAAACACTAAGCTAGGCTGTAATCAGCATTTAAGCATCCTGGCTGCAGCCATTTTGGCTTTGGAACCACAAGTTATCATATTTGGGCAAGCTTGGTTACCAAACTGCCTTCATACATTTTATGATTACAACACAGAGACACAGGTATCACCAATCCAGTTAATCCAATACTAGAATTTCACTCTCAAACATAAATTTATTTATCCAGATTTATCCAATAAACACGCTACACATGAACTACTTTTAGAGCCTGCTTCAAGTGGACATTAGAGGAACTGCATATTTTTCACAGTTTGAATGCTGCCTGTCTTTTTGTGACTAAAATGCATGGATGCAGTTCTAGACCGGGCTTCAGAGCATGAGTTACTATCGATTTTAGATGGAATAGTTGCAGAAGAGCATGCACAGACTGCTCTTATATATACTTCTATGTCTTCTAAAGAAATACATGAAGCATAAACTGTATGTATGCACATATACAGCATGTATACATCTCTTTGGATGAACACAGTGTATAGATACGTCTAAAAGAAGATACAGTCAGCTCACAGAGGCAGATACTAAATACTGTTTTCTTTCTTCTCCCACTGTAATGAAGTGTGTGCGCTCGTTTGTGTGTGCCTGTGTGCGTTTGATTCAGATGTGACTGTGCCACCTAAATCATGTAGGCGCTGCAGCAGAGTGTTAGATATCGACACCATGGCAACAACACAAAGCTGTGTGGTTACATAAGGACGATCAGAGTTTCAGAGTGAAAGGACAAACTGATCAAAAACAGCCGTAGACTCACCTGGGGAACTGAAGCACTCAGCGGATCTAAACTGATGCGATGGCTACAGGTCTGATTGCACACTCGGTTTAGATCCTGTCAGTCAGAGTATCAGGAAGGCAAAATGACAGTGCACTAAGGGAGCCTTACTGACATCCATCTCTAACTGTCATGGTGCCCTGTGTTAGGCAGGCAGGATAGGACCCCAAAATACATTTTTGGATACCTTATTTTACAGCTTGTTATTAACAGTCCACTTTTATACTTTCACAAAACTGTGACCAGAGGTTCCAGATTGAGGCATATAAATGTGTATAAATAATAAGGATGTTACTGGTGACTAATTTACTGGTTATCTAAACAGGATATGAGTGGAATCTAAAAGTAATAAAACACAATTTAACTCATTCACTACCAGCCATTGGCAGTGAATGAGTTAAACCCATTGACTCATTCACTGCCATTGACGGCTATAGACGTCAATGGCAGTGAATGAGTTAAGAGCCATTTGATTCCTTTAATCTCATTATTTGATCATCAAGTCAAACTGTAAACGCTGCTGAAATAATCATGACTTTGCAGTAGCATTGCACAATTACTGTCTACACACAAGATTATTGTTAACTTGCTTGTTACCACTTGGCTGTGCAGACTCAATACTATGTACATATTGTATTGAAAAACTGGTTCACAGAGCTGTTATCTGTCTTAGTTCCACCTTGATAGTTTTTGAGTTGTGCAGCCGTCTATCAGGGCTACAGCCACAGGCAATGCTGGGCGATGTCCTAACATCTTAATGGATTAATAATAACGGACCATAGTCGACTGGTGTTGTACCAGCTGGTGTTAATAAAACATGAATGTTTGTGTGGTGTCGACTAGTAAGGCCCCACTGTCTAATCAGCAAATCAGCAAGTCAAGCACAACCCTGCAAAAAGTAGCCCCTGCCAACGGTGCAAACCCCAATGACAAGCCACTGTAATCCTGAATGTACTTTGTTTGCTCTGGCTGTGCTGATAATTTATTGATAATCTAAAGAGATCACTTCCAGTTTTACATTAAAAGCTTTGAGTCTTTACTATTAAACAACAGAAAACTCTGTATTCGTCAGCAAAACTAGAATAACCAGGTCATTAATAATCCTTTGATGTAATTACACCAAATCTGTTTTGCCTCACGCGTCTCATACTACATCGTGAGGACCTCGAAACCTACTGACTTTGTGTAGGAGCTGAAGTGGGCAGTTTCTTTATGTGGAGATGTTTCTCATTTACCATTGTCAGAATAAACAGGGATCAATTCCATGGAGACCGCAGCGTGTCAAGGCATCTTCTCTTCATAACCGACACAATAGAGAGGTTTCTGGTTACACTTATCGATTTTAATCATCATGACATCACTCATTAATTCGTGGACTCCACGTGGTGAACCCAGTGAGCACCATGGCCGATTTTAATGGTGCAGCTTAACTCTCATAGCATGGAATATCTCCAGCTAAATATAAACCACTTTTATCCCCAGCAGTTTAATTTTTCATTCCATAATTTATATAATCACATAAACAACACTATGGTGGGAGGGACTGAGATGTAAGGAGAGAACTGAGGATGTAAGAAATGGAAAGGAGGACCATCCTCATGAAACAGATGATGAAAGACAACACACTCTTACTGGTCAGTGAGCGGCATGTCTGTCATGTGTCACAGCAACCAATTATCACAACCGTGATCTCAGCATTAGACTCATTTTGAAAGGTGTTTTTTTTTTTTATACTGAACCTCCACTTACACTTTATATAAAATTCTCAGATAAAATGCTTTCAGTGACATGCACCTAGGTAACTACCTTGCATGCTGTCACATTTCTTCAAAAGACCAGAACATTAAGAAGGTATTGCCTGGAAATACCTTTTGCCTTTTACAACCGTTAAATTCAGCCCAACAGTGACTGATGGTGCTGTGACACTTGGCTGGTTTTTGTTTTCTGGTCCAGGTGTCCCTCAATCACCCAAATTCCTCTCTATGTTTAGAACGGGACTGTTTGCCGGCCTCTCCTACCCAGATTAAAAGTGCCCCCTCAGTGTAACGAGCTGTACTCATAACTAGTGATGGGACTTAATCACTGCTGAAAATTTAATTAAATGTTAGGAAACAGCTAAAATATGTGACCCAGCATGACTCATTGTGTTGTACGGTTTCTGGGCTGTGACCCAAGAAAAAAACACCACAAGCCCTGCTTTTCACTGCAGATATGCACACACTCCCTCTTCAGTTGATTAGTTATTTATTAAACGACACCAAGTGTCAAGAAAATAAAAAATCCAAGCTGCAATTAATATTTGTATAACAATGCCTCAAATGACAGTGTGTTAACAACAAGATGACACAAAAGGAGACTCTGAGAGCGGTGGTTGTGCTTCTCTCTGCAGAGAATTATCTCCTGAATCTACAGCTTCCCACAGCATTATGGATCTTTATAGTCAGTATTAATGAAATGTTTAGCTTTCATACTTTTATGGTTTGGTTCAGCTCGCTTTGCTAACCTCAGCATCGGCAGTCAGGTCAAGATGCTCAGTGACTCAGTAAACAAACTCAGGGTTTATCAGTCTGAATGCAAATGAGTCCACATGAAAAGGATGGCCCTGGCGATGTCTGACCAATCACATACAGGTTTGCTGACAGCAAAGTGGCGGATTTTACAAAGAAGAAAAAATTACACTGCCCCCAAAAAACATTAAAGGAATGCCATGAAAACACACCAGATCTAGGTAAGAACAAAAAAGTAATGCTGGATATCTATACTGATATGGACTGGGTAATGTGTTTGGAACAAAAGGACATTGTTTTATTAAAATGAAAATTATCAACCTACGCGGGACTGAATTTGGGATCTTCTCTCAGATCTACACCAAGGCATCGCTGAGCTCCAGGAGAGTCTCAGGTGCAATCCTGGGGCGTTAGATGGACCAAAACAAAATGTCCTAAAGGTGTTCTGTTGGATTTCCTTCAGACGAACATGCAGACCAGTCAGTAGAACCCACGACTCAGTGCACCAGTGTAGGGTCTGACAATGAGTCCAAGGATTTCCTCCTGATACCTAATGGCAGTCAGGGTGTCGTTGGGTAGCCGGCAGGGATCTGTCTGCCTCCCCAGACCATCACTGACCCATTGAAATGGCCATGCTAAACAATGTTGCAGGCAGCATAACGTTCTTCACGGCTTCTCCAGATCCTTTCATGTCACAGGGTGAACCTGCTCTCATCTGGGAAAACCACAAGGTGCCAGTGATGGACCTTCCAATTCTGTTATTTTATGGCAAACTAGAGGACGTTGGGTCCTCAGACTACCCTCATGAAGTCTGTTTCTGATTGTTTGGTCAGAAACATTCACACCAGTGACCTGCTGGAAATTATGTTGTAGCAGTGCTCATCCTGTTCCTCCTTGCATAAAGGAGCAAATACAAATCCTGCTGATGGGTTGAGGACCTTCTGTCCAGCTTCCCTAGAGTAACTCCTGGAATCTCCATGATCAAACCTCCTTGCAATGGCACGCTCTTTCATTAACAAACGGGAACATCTGATGGATTATAATTATAATTCCATGAAATTAATATTTAGATATAACACAACATAAGTTAGTTTTAGTTTTTATTCTTTCAGCTCCAAGCGAGTGGTGTTTTGAGGATTTGAGAGTAGAATGAAGGTTAAATATAAAAACAGAATGGAAACATGCAAATTTTGATGATGCTTTTCTGTGGATTTATTTCATCAAAATTTATAACAATTCACAATAATAACAAGTGGAGAAGGATAGATATCTGTATACATCTGTATACAATTCTGCTGGAGGGCAAATACAAAGATGATCTCTAGTAGGCATGAACTGTTGTTACAAGTTTGCATTTCAGTTAACTATCATTTAACCAGAGCAACGTCTGTGTAGCTAGGTTTTACAGCATTTTATTACATCATTTCTCATTAGCAGACTGGCACACGTCCATGGGATCGGTTATTTGCATGTTTCCATTCGTTGTCAGTGGTTTTCAAACTTTTTCTGCTGAAGACACGTCAGAGGGCATGCCAACATTTTAACGCACACCTGCATTTACAGTGGGGCAAAAAAGTATTTAGTCAGCCACCGATTGTGCAAGTTCCCCCACCTAAAATGATGACAGAGGTCAGTAATTTGCACCAGAGGTACACTTCAACTGTGAGAGACAGAATGTGAAAAAAAAATCCATGAATCCACATGGTAGGATTTGTAAAGAATTTATTCGTAAATCAGGGTGGAAAATAAGTATTTGGTCAATAACAAAAATACAACTCAATACTTTGTAACATAACCTTTGTTGGCAATAACAGAGGTCAAACGTTTACTATAGGTCTTTACCAGGTTTGCACACACAGTAGCTGGTATTTTGGCCCATTCCTCCATGCAGATCTTCTCGAGAGCAGTGATGTTTTGGGGCTGTCGCCGAGCAACACGGACTTTCAACTCCCGCCACAGATTTTCTATGGGGTTGAGGTCTGGAGACTGGCTAGGCCACTCCAGGACTTTCAAATGCTTCTTACAGAGCCACTCCTTTGTTGCCCGGGCGGTGTGTTTTGGATCATTGTCATGTTGGAAGACCCAGCCTCGTTTCATCTTCAAAGTTCTCACTGATGGAAGGAGGTTTTGGCTCAAAATCTCACGATACATGGCCCCATTCATTCTGTCCTTAACACGGATCAGTCGTCCTGTCCCCTTGGCAGAAAAACAGCCCCATAGCATGATGTTTCCACCCCCATGCTTCACAGTAGGTATGGTGTTCTTGGGATGCAACTCAGTATTCTTCTTCCTCCAAACACGACGAGTTGAGTTTATACCAAAAAGTTCTACTTTGGTTTCATCTGACCACATGACATTCTCCCAATCCTCTGCTGTATCATCCATGTGCTCTCTGGCAAACTTCAGACGGGCCTGGACATGCACTGGCTTCAGCAGCGGAACACGTCTGGCACTGCGGGATTTGATTCCCTGCCGTTGTAGTGTGTTACTGATGGTGACCTTTGTTACTTTGGTCCCAGCTCTCTGCAGGTCATTCACCAGGTCCCCCCGTGTGGTTCTGGGATCTTTGCTCACCGTTCTCATGATCATTTTGACCCCACGGGATGAGATCTTGCGTGGAGCCCCAGATCGAGGGAGATTATCAGTGGTCTTGTATGTCTTCCATTTTCTGATGATTGCTCCCACAGTTGGTTTTTCACACCAAGCTGCTTGCCTATTGTAGATTCACTCTTCCCAGTCTGGTGCAGGTCTACAATACTTTTCCTGGTGTCCTTCGAAAGCTCTTTGGTCTTGGCCATGGCGGAGTTTGGAGTCTGACTGTTTGAGGCTGTGGACAGGTGTCTTTTATACAGATGATGAGTTCAAACAGGTGCCATTCATACAGGTAACGAGTGGGGGACAGAAAAGCTTCTTACAGAAGACGTTACAGGTCTGTGAGAGCCAGAGATTTTCCTTGTTTGAGGTGACCAAATACTTATTTTCCACCCTAATTTACGAATAAATTCTTTACAAATCCTACCATGTGGATTCATGGATTTTTTTTTCACATTCTGTCTCTCACAGTTGAAGTGTACCTCTGGTGCAAATTACTGACCTCTGTCATCATTTTAAGTGGGGGAACTTGTACAATCGGTGGCTGACTAAATACTTTTTTGCCCCACTGTATATCTGTGCAAAATAGTCTCCATATCTTCGGACATGTAGTTGCTTTCTCTTTTGTTTGTCAGTTGAAGTTGCTTTTGATACACTGTTTGTAGCATGTGGACCTAATGTGAAGGATGCCATCTGCAGTTTATTTTGAGCAGCATTTACGTTCTCTCCATCACCTTATTGGACACTTTTCCACAATCCAGCAAATGCACATGTTGCCATTGGTGCAGTTTCTGTGCTCTTTTCTTTTCTCTCTATGTGCTCTGGCACAATGGTGGTTAATTTTGGGTTGTTCTGCAAAAGAAAGTGATCAGTTCTTCCCGTAATTATTAACCCCCTCAGTGTCAGTCAAGCCTTTTGATGTGTCACAGTCTCATAATTTCCCATATCTTGCAGCTACATAATCAGACTGGGTTCCCTTCAACTGCAGTTTTTTTTAAGGACTTTTATAGTAGTGATGCAGTAAATTCACAAGTCAATGATAACTTTTTCTCTAGTTGTATATATTTCTGATGTTACCATGGTTCCTGTATTGCCTCACAGCACACCATTTGGATACCACTGGTCTATGTAACCTTTTCTGTGATGCACTGTGGTTGTGCTGCATTGTGTTATGTTGTGCTTTGGCAGCTTCTCATTTCCATTAACTTAAAGTCCAGGGTACTTCATGCAAATCCAGTACGACAGCAACCCTGGAAACTTTAGTGGTTCAGACTGTTGGTCTAAACTAAAGTTTGAATAAAAAACCATGTGGCTTATTCTTGCCTCAAACATATAACATTTGAGGAAGTTTGCAAACAAGCAGCCGTGTTGGTTTTGCTTGGAACTATGGGAACAGAAAAACCCACAAGAGACTTAGCATGTGTGCAGGATGTTTGGAGAGCTGAAGGACAGGAACAGCTCTTGTCAGTCATCTACTGTAACATGCTACTGCCAACACTGACTCGAACCAACACTTAAAACTGACTGAGCATAAAAGTGAGTGGTGAGGTCACAGGTATGGCTTCAATCATCACATCTGGATATACAGGGTGGGCCATTTATATGGATACACCGTAATAACATGGGAATGGTTATACAAGTTATACAAGGAACCAAGTTATTTGGTTCCTCGTATAATGTCAGAATCAGTGTGTTTTAACTTAAAATATCTGTATTAGACAATATTTGTGTGATGTGTATTTACATCATACAAATATTGCAAATAAACAGTAGCAGTCAAAATTTTGGACACACTCAACCATTCACATAGGTAGTGATTATAATGTATAATATATAATGATTATAATGATTATATGGACAGAACTAGAGAACCTAAACAAAGTACATATGTATAGCATATGTTTTTATTTACTGACCCACAGATGAGGATAAACTTAAGGTTTGTTATGAGGCTAAAGTTGACATGCTGTTTTATTCTGCCTGAGACAAATAATAATACTTCCCTCATTTAGGAAAAAAACCTCTTTGTGTAGTTTCATCTTTAAAAGTCTATCAAAGGTCTTGGTACTTAATATGTATTAACTGTTGGGAAGGTTGTCTTCTGGGCTGATACACAGTTTTTATTGTCATTTTAAAAGTTAGTGTGCTGCATCTCCTCTTATGGGATGATAAATATTTCACCAGGCGTCAGAGCGTTTGACTCCGTTGCTTCTGCTGGAACAATTGAATGTGAATTCTGTTTTTCTGAGCATCCATCCAAATACACTCACCTGCTTCCAGGGAAGCACTCATGAATAATTATTTTACACTTTCCAACCACTTAAGCGCTTTGGCTGTGTACCGACCCAGGGAGCTGGCCTGATTATGCTGTTTGCTTGTTTATGAACAACATTTTTGCCTGGAAGTCTCGACAGCCGTTTGCTTTTTTTTCTTTCTTTCCTGTCTCAGGAGTCTGAAGTCGTCCGGATGATGATGCTGCTACTTCATCCCCTCGAGCTGAAACAGCCGTCTCCTATTCTGCAACAGAGTTCAGTGCTACTGCGGGTGAATTTATCAAAGCTCTGCTCCAGAATAAAAATATACATTCACTGTTTTGCCTCTGGGATTTAGCATTGCTGTGTTATACCACATGCATATGAATTAGTTAGTCCTCCAATCTAAACACATGTTTTTGCTTTCTAGCTTGTCCTTAAGCATACTGAATACAGCAGTTCAGCATCACTACATCTGCAGTTACAGGATAAGTGAAAGTCAAACAGTTTGACTTGGTTACACCAAAAAAAATCCACAAAACAAAAAGTAAAAAACACTTATCAATAGCAATTTGAAGGGGACTGTTTCTCTTTATTACTGTAGTTTTGTAGGGTCTTTACCTTATTAGATACAGTGCCTTGAGGCACCTGCTGTTGTGATTTAGCATAATTTGAATTGAGTTGTTTGCTCTGTGTGCTGTCTTTACAACGGTACAGGTGGCAATCTGAATGTGTACCAGCGGGTGGAAACGGTGAGAGCAGAGAGTTGAAGTCAATAAAATGTGAAAGTATTCAGGGTTGACAGCTGACTCTGTGACCTTTCACTGACCTTTGGTGAACATGTTGTTCAGTGTGGGTGATGATGCTGCCCAGATCAATAATGCCCAAAGGATCTATCACCAGCCTGGGGAGCTGACAGCAGGGTGAAGCTGAGAGGACAGCTAGCTGCACTCTGCAGCGAAGAAGAAGTTTGTCAAGAGTCCGAGAGCAGTATGACACTCTGTGTGTGTGTGTGTGTGTGTGTGTGTGTGTGTGTGTGTGTGTGTGTGTGTGTGTGTGTGTGTGTCACGGACCCAGCTCTGGAGGACTCGGGGTCCGTGAGCAGTTTTGACTCACCTCCCGTTGATATTGTTGTTATTATTATTTTGGTGATGTGTGTGTTTTTCTGCACTGTGCTGTGTTAGTCTGTGTCCCACTCATATGTATAGGTAGGGTATGGGTGTGTATGTCTGCGGGTGTGGCTGGAGGATGGAGCTCAGCCACCTGCAGGCCTGAGGGGTGTGGCCCTGCGGAAGGACTGGCCACACCTGAAGTTCATGCCACACCTGTTGGTGATCAGGGCTCGTCGGGGGAGCTACTTAGGAGAGAGTTGGAGCTCCCACCGGCGCGGGATCATTAAGCTAAGACTCCAAGTCAGTGTGTAGCATTAGGAAGTGCGGATCGTGTGTGTGTGTGTGTGTGTGTGTGTGTGTGTGTGTGTGTGTGTGTGTGTGTGTGTGCGCGCGCGCGGGTTCAGTGTTTAACGGCTGCTTCTGTATTGTCCTGCAGGTGAAACGAGGGACCAGAAGGGCAGCACGCACAGGGTGTGCAGTAACACAACAGCGGGGAGCACGAGCACGAGCACAGACGTCGGAGGGAAGCACGCACATGGGGTTCGAGGGAGCAACGGGGAGTTATTGTGTTTACAGCTTTCCACTGTAAATAAAGAGCACTGTTTGCATCGCAGAGTCTGCGTTTTGGGTCCTCCTTTCCCCACATCCCCACGGTCTGCCCTCCAGACCGTGTGTGTGTGTGTGTGTGTGTGTGTGTGTGTGTGTGTGTGGATGAACAGCATTCATTTTTCCAATTTACAGGATCTAATTCACACACACACTCCAGGCTGGGAGTTGGGTGTAGTGACAGCACCATAGTCCTGCTAGCGTCCCCTACAGGCAGCAGTGTTCATTGCAGGTCCATTATTGCAGAAAGTGACACAACAACAATATGTACATTTCAAAGAAAAGCATTCTAATTATAAAGCTTCATGCTGATCATTAAAACTACCCACAGGTGACGCAAGTAACATGAACCATGCCATTACAATGCAATTTTCTGCTGGTAAATTTTGGGCCCTGACATTTATGCGTTAGCACAGAACTTCCAGTATAATTGAGAACTCCCACTCTCTGGACTTCCAGTTTCAGACGGGGCGCTTGCGAGACAGAATGAATGGGGCCCTGAGGAGCTGTAGAACATAAATATAAATTTGGTGAGGAAATTGTTTTTCTTCTTGCAGTTTTCACCATGTTTTTGATAAAGGAGTTTGAGACAATAAATTCATTCATTGGCTTGCCAGAAGATGTGCATGCATATATCTGCCCTGGTGCAAAGGCACAGTTTTTTATCATCCTGGCATGCTTGGGGGTTCGTTTCCTTTTTTTCCCTCTTCTCCTTTGAAAACCTCTTTCTAAGTCTCAGGAGGAGTTGTGGGCTGACGCTCCTGCTGGCACACACATGGGTGGGGTTCCTCCTTGCATCAGTATGGTGTTAATCAGGCCCTCTTTGAATCCTGCAAGTTCTTGTGTTTTTAACCTGTAGCTCTCTTTCTCCGTCTGTCTCATGGTTGCCCATCTGAAAAGCCTGTTTTTCAAGTCATTCTCCAGGATTCTGGTTCTTTTAAGGAAATTAATGGACACTACCAGCCACTCCCAGGCATTCTCCATGCCTGCAAAGGAAAGTTACCAATCTGTAACATACCTGCCTCCTTGCTCTCCATTGTTGCCCTTTCTGGCCACTTTGGAAGTTTGACTGCCTGTCAATAGCATCTCCAGACCTTCTATCCAAGAAACAAGTAAAGTCACATACGAAAGGGAAGCAATTCGCATCACTTTCGAGCCCCATGTGACCAGCAGTTATTTGACAAAATATCTTTCACTCTCTATGGTCTCTGGTCACCATGTTGCCACAAATCGCTTCCAGTGAGTACGGTCAAAATCCAGAATCAAGTCTCAAATCCTGCAAACCAAATCAAATCCTCACCTTGGGCACAACATTTCCTTTCTCCTCTGACAGAACTCTTTGGATTGTGTTGAATACTTCATGATGGTCAACAAGTTTCATGTGCAGAGAAGGTTGTAAACAACCTGCCAGACCACCAAGTGGGCAAGAATGATTTTATCCAGAGTCTTTCTCTCTGAGCTGAAAAGCTAGAATAAATAAAGCTTTACTTTTTGTGTGATTTGTTGATTTAAGAACATATATTGAAGGTGGAACTGAAACAAGGGTTTGTATGGATGTGCTTTCACAATGGAAAGCGACAAAAAATATCACAAAACAGGTGCTAAGCTGATGGCCTGCTCCAGGCAGGTGGGCAACAGAAATGGAAAAAATAGTCTCAGTGCATCCTGGGGAAATGCCAGTTCGCCCGCTGTGTGCTGCATCAAAACAAAGCCCTTAGTAACAAAAACTGCCAGCAATCAAAAGTTTTAATTTAATCCTTTGTTAGGTCTTTAAAGCTGTTTTGCTAGTGTGCCAGGGCAGGGTTTTTACTGCATAGAGAAACTTTGTCACCACTCAAAGAGGTTTTTGTTAGAGGCAAAGAAAATCACCAGCGCTTTAATGAAATTACTTTTTTTCTTTTGAAAATCAGTTAATTGGGGTTTTATTTATTGAAGTGTAACAGACATTGTGATGATCAGAAATGACTAGAAAGTGTTCAGACTTCTGTCAGATTTTCAGCCTGGCAGAATCAAATAAGATTTAATCAAGGTTATATTATAGAAATTGATGTACTGTATAACACCAGTGTGGGTATTTTGAACAACATATGCCTTATGTTTACACTATTACACCATTTCCAGATATGTGCATTTAAAAGTGACTAAATGTGGTTTATTTTTGGATAAAGATTACCACAGACATGAATGTATGGAGGCAAAACAACTAAATTAAGTGATCTAGACTGACGTTCTGGGCTCAGCGTGCCTCGGTCAATACTACAAACATTTATGGTTTATTTCTTGCTCATTGCACGCTCATTAAAGTTTCCAGAGTGTACATATGGGTTTGTTCACTTATTGTTGATATAGCCAATGATCTGTAACCTGTAAGAGTTTTTCCACACTTGCACTAACCTGTACAAACCTCTGTGAAACCACACTGGATATTACCTAACTCCCTCAGCTGCATGGCAAGCAGAAATATTATACACTCAAGGCTTTCTTCAAGGTCTGTGTAACAACTAGAATATCAATTTGTTTTGTTTTCTTGGAGGTAAAAAGTTGCACAAAAGAAGAAATCCTACAGTCATCTTATTGGCTGCTCTTTGTCCTTTTTGACTTTATGCTTTCAGACATTCTGAGGTGCACCGTCAGCTATGTGAAGGAGCTGTGAGCCGGCTCATCACACTTAACAAAATATGACGAAGGTGTTGACATGTCATACATTAGACAGCCTTCGACCTCTATCAGGCCTGAGGAGCACACTAAAACACTAACGGGGGGCTGACTCAGCATCTTCTTACATTCAGCAACTTTAAAACAGCAACACGTCATGTAGACAACTTAGACACAGTGAAGGATGACCTTAAGTCCTGCTCAGGTCTCACAAGGGGCAGCTGATCCACATCCAACCACATCTGCCCGGTAACATGCCTGTTAAGTCCCAGTGCCACGATCAATCACAATCATGTTGTCACTGCCTTTAACACGGCACTGTGTCTTCCCTCTTTATCAGCCTCTGCACTGTTTCTATTCAGGTTTGGGTTCATTTTATATTCAACAAAACCTGACAGACCTGACATGCAGTTGTTAACAGGAGTATTTACATACAGAAGCACATTTTAATTTCATCTAAATATTCAGCAGAGGCCTGTATGATAAACCAATAGTAGGCAGCTAGTTACATAAGATCAAGTTTAATTCTGGGTTTTCAATATTTTGATGGTCATCACAGGAACCTGTTGTACGGCGGCTCTGAAAGGTCAAACGGACTTCAACTTAAGATAACACCAACAAATAGAAAAAAGCTGCAAATGCATGCAAGACACAACAGAAGTTGAATAAAACAATATCTCACAAAAACGTAATGGAAGTGTTTTTGGGGACACAATAACACAATGGAACAGCTGCAAACAGGTGACAGAAAGTGAACAGGTGACAGACTGCACTGAGACACGCTTAAAAAAGTTGTGAGTGGAAAAAAAACGCAAGGTAATGTTTAATTTTCACTCTGATTTTTCAATTTGATTTATGTAGCGCCAAATCACAACAGTGGTTGCCTCAAGGTGTTTTATATTGTAATGTAAAGACCCTACAATAATACAGAGAAAACCCCAACAATTATATGACCCCCTATGAGAAAGCACTTTGGCAACAGTGGGAAGGACAAACTCCTTCTTAACAGGAAGAAACCTCCAGCAGAGCCAGGCTCAGGGAGCGGCGGCCATCAGAGTGAAGAGAGAAAGGCAGGACAAAGACACGTTGTAGGTGTTGTAATTGCATGATTCAAATAATACTGTTGATGCATGTTTGCTATTAGATTGTCTGTCAAGTTATTGTTTATTAGTGGGTTGTTTCTTTTTGGTTTATTTGTTTTTTGTGTGCTTTTGTAGCATTTGTGTATTTTCTGGTATTTTCGTAAGTTGCATTCTGTTGATTTCTCAAGGCTACCATATCATTGAGATTGGAGATTAACACGTGCACAGTCACCAACTCCTTACGATTCTTTGATGATCCTTTGAGGCTCAGTGCACAGGTAGTTAGAGGGTCTTAGGTTTTTCAGGTGTGCCTTAAAGTATCTGCATTATGCCAAAAAGTTGGAATAGAAGCAACTTTATTCCTTGCTTATTTTCCTGTTGGATGAAAGCAATTTTAAAGCAGTTTTATATTCATCTATAAGCCTCCATAGTGAGAGAAAAGTAAAACAGAAGGCCTATGCCTTGCACTATCTGAACATTGTGTGAAATTTGCAACTTACCAGTCTGATTCTTGGTGTTATATTTGTTCACCCCTCCTCTTAGTTTAACAGCACCAGGGTTGCAGATGAAAAAATAAGAGCAGAAGTAGCTCATGCACATCTAAACAACACATTGAATTAATGGAATTTGTGATATTATACAGTTGGCATGTAAAGAGCACTGAAAGCACACATGCAGTCTAACACTAAACCTCTGCTGTTTTGTCCGCAGCAGCTGTGTTGCTTTCAGCCTTTATTATGTGTTTAAACTGCTCATATTTTTCTAATATCCATGTTTGTGACTGGTCAGATGCTGCCAACACTGCCCCTTTCATGTGAATGCTCTTGCAGCTAGACTGACCTTGTGTTGATTTATTGAGTTGATTATCCTGATTCTCAGTGTTAGGGTAAGCTATGCCAGATATAATGGTATCGTTCACTTATTTGGTTTCAGTTACCCTAGCATCAATCGTGTAGCACAGGCCCCAGTCAAATAAAACATTACAGTTCACATGTAATCGTAGAGGTATCATAAAAGGAGGCAGGAGGCACGATGCTTATCCTTTACAGATGCACTGAAAAAATAAAACTACCAATTAAACCTCATATTTCTGTCACCAAACGTCAGCTTCTCGCTGTTATCTGCAGGCAGAAGCACAGTGAACCTATGACTGAATTAATAAATAAAAGGCCTGCAGGAAATAGCAGCACTTGTCACTCAGCACACTAATCAGTTTTAATTGACTGCAGCTGTCTGGTTAAATGTCCGGCAGGTGTAACTGAAACAAATCATCGCTGTTATTTAAACAACTTCAAACAGAGGAAGCAAATGATTTATATGGAATTTCTGGGCATCGGTAGGAAAAGCTCAGTTTGTTATTACTGTAGCACACATACACACGGTGCTTTATCCTGGCTTATGAGATGTGTCTCCAGCTCCGTCTTGCTCTCTTTTTCAAGTTCCAATCACGGAAATGCTAAAACTAAATAACAGAGAATAATCTTCCACAGGTGAAGATATTTTATACAGATATTGTACTGCTGTGTGTAAATTTGTAGCAATAATTCATGTTTATGTCTCCATAATAATACATGTTCGAGGGGGCTATGTGTGTTTATGGAAACAGAGACATATATGAACATCGGTCCAGTGAACAGCCATGGTGATGAACATGTTAGTTGTTGCAAATGAAGAGTCTTAGCTGAATCTAACGTAAAAACAGACGGATATCACACACGAACAGTGAAAAAACAAGCTTACACTAACTTCTCCCACCACTACCTTGGTTTTAGAAACACGGTCTTAAACTGTTTTGGCAACACAAGAAACTTCCTTTTGATGTTTTTCTCTTGTACTCCGTGAAGAGTTTCACTGCATGAATTTTTCAATCTGTCAGATGCTCAGCTGTGGAGTCTGAGATGACTGAAGAGGAATTTAGTGCTGATTATGAGGAATGACCTGTTTGCTGAGGCAATATGGATAATTTAGGAAGTGATTGTTTTGGCAGCATTTGGTGTGGTGTTTTCCGTTTGTTGTGCATTTATCAACAAGGATAAAACCGGAACAGATTTCTTCCTTTCTCTTTCTCTTCCCTTTTTTTTTTTTGCATCTACACTCTTTAACAAAATTGTACTAAATCCGTCTCTTTCTTAAATAGGTGTTGTGCCAACAGCAGGATATTTGTGTGTTTCGGTTATCAATTTCATTTTTTTTTTTATATATATAGCACCAAATCACAATAATAGTCATTTCAAAGCGCTTTTTAATGTAGAGTAAAGACTCAAAAATAATAATAGGAATGAATTTGATTCCAGCTTGAGTGCATGAAACTGGGCTTAAACGTAAACATGCTTAAACTCACGTAGCCACTGTGACATCGCCCTTTGCTATCTTGGTGTTTCGATACGTGCATGAAGCGTCGTCCGCTCATTCTTGAACTCCCAACCTGAGACCCAAACACAGATTAGCGTACCAGCCCAAGTACCTGTTGCACACTAACTGGCTCTCAGAACCTGTGAAATATTTACTGGCTCAAAACACCAGTCATTTGCTTCTCTGCGCTTAGTACCTGCTAAATACTTAACTCTTCACAGTATCTGTTGCACATTTACAAACTAACAGTCCCTTATCGGTTCTAAGTGCATATTTGCCCTCATCCTTTTCATCCAGCTTGACAAATAGTTAATTAAAACTTCTGAACTTTTTAGCATTTGAGTCTATAAAAGTAGCCTTTGCACACAGACAGGTGCCGAGTGATTAGTGCCCAAGCAACAACAAAATAAATCAATAAAGTACCATCATCTGAAACACAAACTTCTTGGGCAGTCAGATAATCCCATTAAAATTTCCCAAAATGCACCACAAACAGAGGTTTAAAAGCTCCATTTCGGTGGCTTGAAGGGATGAGGCTTAGCAAACGGTGATTAGCTAGAGCTTACAGTTCCTTCATAAAATCCAAAGAGGTGCCATCAACAAAGTACACCCCCTGTAGAGTTGTAGCTATGGAGACCAAAACTGTTTGTTGGCCATAAACATGTTTATTTCTGTTGTAAATTTGGACCTTTTAAAAGGCAAGCATTGGGGAATTACTTTTTTTTGCTGTCAGATTCAAGTGAAATAGAGGAACTGCTATTCTTTTGGCACTTCTTCATTTTTTTAGCCACAACTTGGCTGAAATTTGTCAATCTTCAAGAAGCGATGCATTCCGTGCGTCACTGTCTTTTCTTACTGGGACAATAATTTACAAAAATGAACATGTCTGTATTCGAGGGGGATTCACCACCTGCTGTCCTATTAGAAAGACTCCAGGTTTTCCGAGCTGGAAGCTATATCCATCTTTTATATTTATCTATGGATAAATCATGTGATGACTTCCGAACTGCTTTTGAAGATTTATTTGTGCACTTTAGTAGTAATCTTTGCTTTACAGGCCCACCCTGATTATAAACAATAGGTGTCTAGTTTAAATTACCTTCTACACATCTTTTGCTGGAAGAATAATGACACTGAATCCAACATTAATACTCACATTTATCACATTAAATATCATGCAGGGACTTGACAATTAACAACTCTGTCACACACAAACCTCTGACGTGTGTGAGTGTTTGTGTTGTTAGCAGGTCCTAAAACACTGTGGATGTTGGGATGGGTACACAGACACACACAGCGGTACATTTTGTACTCCGTAGAACGCTCCAGTGGTGTCTCCCCTCCCCACCCTTTAACGGGTCGACAGCCCAATTGGAAATCCATGCAGCTAAAGCTGAAGCCTCTTCCCCAATGGCTGCTGGCTCGTTGATTATCTGTCAGAGACAGGGGGTGAGAGAGTAGCCTTGGGTGAGTAAAACAGAGAGACAATGACTAAGAGAGAGGGAGAGAGCTAACGGCATGGAGCTGAAGACAGAATGAAAATGAGGAAGAGTTCTGTACATGCTAAAAGGAAGTGAGGAGAGATGAAACCAGCGGGGGGGGGGACCTGAAACCAAACCACTCCTTTCTTGCTTGCTCGCTCTGTCCGGCACAACAGCTGTGCTTAATTTTATATTTTATATTTTATTATTATTTATTATTTATTTATTTAGTATTTTGTCAGAAACAAATTTCTCCAATTATTATTCTTTTTTTTTTGTTTCACTTTAATTGTATGAAAGGAGAGGTGCTGAAGAAGAGGAGAGACCATCGATTGGTGGAACCTCAGATTCAGGATTGTGATTGTCCAGGCCATGGACAACAGCAACCTTTCCAGGATAATCAATATCCTTGATAATCAACAGGACATATCAATTATGTCCTGTTGATTGTGTTCTGGGAGTGTGGGGGATTGGGCCTGTTGTTGAAGGCCATTCAGTATCTGTGAGCCCTAACTGAGAACTTGTTTTATATTAAGTAATTAGTCTTGTTTCATGCTTGTTGACACAATTCTGTTCTTAACTGTGAAAGGGATTTCTAGGCATAGTCTGAGGTATACACCTCAGAATTAGGCCTCAGAATAATGTTTTAACCTTTTGCAAATGATGAGCTCCTTTTCGGTCACTGATCCATGATTTCCAGCTCACAATGGAGCAGTTTGTAACTGAGTGTGAAGCAGCAGGAATTAGAAGTAGCACTGGGTAGGAGAAGAGTTACCCCCAGCTGCAGCAGTTATCTTAGGGTGGTGTCATCAGTGAAAGGAGGATAGAGTGGGAGACTGACAGATGGATAAGTTCTAAACTTCTCAACACATCTCAGCTGGTTCCCTTACTGCCAGATTCCTGAACCGCCACCTCAGTGGGCTGCATGAGGGAAACAACTGAGGTGGTTTGTGAATCTTGCTCCTGTGTGCCTCCTAAGTGAAATGTTTCAGGCATGTCCTGCTCAGACTTCAGGGTACAACCAGGGCAAGCTGGAGAAATTATGTCTCCAAACTGCCCAGGGAGCCCCTTGGGTTCCCATGGAAAAGCTGAAGGAGGTGGCTGCAGAAAAGAGAGATTTGCTACCCTTGCGACTCAGATTTTTGCAAGCTGCGGAAAATGGATAAATGAATGAAATTACCGTTAACCCTATTTTATTTATTGTGGGTTTTTTTGTTGCTTCTAAACAAGCTGAATTAATTTTTTCCTGAATTTTTAAATTTTACTTTGTATCTCTTTTTAAGATTTATTGTTTTTATATTGACTTTCCCAAAGTGCTTTATATCTGCTGTCTGTGGGGGAAAAAACCACTATATAAATTTCAAATATTAAAATACACATTTCTTATGTACATTGGAGCTAAATGATAAATGCCATTTATCTCAAAAGAATCAATAGCTCCGATGCACATATGGAGCCTTTTGGGGGAAATACAATGTTGGTATTTATTTATTTGTTGCTGTTTGTCTTCACTTCTCTTTCTGTGCTTTGTTATTTTTCCTTTAAGGGAAAATCGGTTGGTTTTGTGCCTTTTAGACATTTTTGAAAGATCTCTGCAGAAGTTTGCTGGGTCTAGAAATGAAATTCAGAATAGATTGAACAGAAGTAGTGGCACTGCACTTACTTCAATGCTTTATAACAAAGTTGGGTTTTTTTTTAAAGTCTTTGCAGATGACTGTAATAATTTCCTCTACAATGTCTGTGATGACTCACTCTCAGGAACATGATACACAGCTGGTAGCAGCTCGGGGGGAGAGAGAGAGAGAGAGAGACGTTTCATCAGATTTCCCTGCAAGTGTGGATCTTCTGCATTTGTTCTAAACTGCATTACACTTGACAAATGTTGAACGGCAGCCTCTCTTTATTGCCTCATTGGATGTTGCTTTCACGGTGGTAGCTCTGTGGCCGAATTGGTGAGCTGTAACTCGATACCATCTTTTTTAGTCAGTCAGCCTCTTCAGCTTTTGACCACCCTGATGGGATCAACTCTAGTGCCATTATCAGTTGTGCTTATAGGTGCAATTTGATATTGATTCCCTCATTGATTTCTGATGTTTTCTATGTAAAAAAAAAAAAACCAGTAAGACAACATAGCTATTTATCATCAACACACAGCTTTATTACCTCAGAGTCTGAACACAGTGGAGCAACACAAGGTGGACAAAAGGCTTGTAAGTGACTCAGGTGTGTAAAAACCCAAAGGCATCATAAAGACTAAAATTAAATGGCCTATGTTGACATTAATCTGTACACCAACTAAAGCATAACTAACCTCTAGGAAAGCAGGTACTTCCCTGAGTACCCTGAGAGATACTAACATCTAAAATGGATTAAATAAGAGAATATTTGTAGAGCTTTTTGTTTTATTCAGGTTTTCTTATTAAATATTGGTTTAAAAAAGGATTTTGGCCTTTGGAAATATGATGTGCTGATCAGCTGGAAGACTGTGGAAATGCTGGTGAAATATTATTTATCATGTTGCTGTTTTTTTATAGTTTTAATAAGTTCAAACATTGCATTTACTGCATCGTGATGAATTTCTATACACCACTTTAAACCTTGTTGCATTATTATATGTCGGAAGTGACCTTATTTATATAAAGGTCTGTGCAAAATCACGCACTGGATGTCAGTTCATACAGGAACATAATGCAGTGGGAACCCCCCCCAAAAGAGCCCTTTTCTCATTTATCTCATTCAGTTATCCCTGCTGAGTCAACACACTTATAGGCTTCTGTCCTCTTTAGTGTTTGCCTGTTTCCACAGACAGTCAGAGTGTGCTGAGTTGATGTTTGTCTTTTATTCAGAGAGTTACCCCGTACGTGGGTATCATGACGATGATAATAAATTCCTCTGTTGAGGCAGGCATAAAAATGAGTGTTTTGTGGGTCATGTGACTCACAAAAGGATCCCTACCTGTGCCTCCTAATCTAGAAATATGATGATGAGGATGAAATAAACTGTTGATGAAAATCTCTAAAGAACATAAGAAATATAACAGTAAAATCAACACTTTTGCAAATGAGACAAGAGACTAATGCTGCAGAAACCCTCAATCTTCGGATTTATCATACGGAGACGTAATATAAACATTTTAATGTTTATATTACGTCTGCTACGGTTCTAGCAGTGCAAAGCGGACTCAAGCTAAGCATTTATATGTTTTCTGAATCACATACACATTCCTGTGACAATGTGGCAACTTATAAAATGTATTCCTACTACATAAAATCTATAATGTACTTAAAACATGCTCTAAATAAAAGAATTAGTGAAAACGTGGTGTTTCTAGTCGACTTTAAACCTGCTCCTTATCGGGTTATGAATTAAGTTACCATGGTGATTTAACCAGGCAAAAGAAGATCCACTTGCTCAACACAGAAAACTCTGACTTTGAGCTTGACATGGCTCACTAAAATATGGTGACATAGTACATCCCTCTTTTCTGTGGGCTAATCTTATTTGCATTTGGTCCTTTAGGTCAGACGCTGCTGCAGAGAACATAAATGTTGTAATATGCAAAATAAGTTTTGTGAAGGAAAAACAAATGTTAAAAAATAATGAAAACTTTCAAGTGCAGCCATCATCTGTAATGATATTTGTGTGTTTCTGTCTGGGGTTTTTTTTTTAAACTTTGGCATTACTCCTTTTCTCTTTCAAGCTAAGATTTCAAACAGTCAACATCTCTGAGTAGGTTGCATACCCAAAGTCCTTTAATCTGTTTAGCCAAACACTCATGCAAATGGACTAAAATGCAGTACCATGAAGTGTTTTTTTTTTTATTTAAGGTTTGGTGATAGCAGCTTAATTTGAGCGAAGACTCTGGTTCATCCCTCTGAGACCTTTGTGTTCTGCACATTGTTTGTGTTTTTCCTCCCTCGTTTTTAATTTTTTATTTCCACTCACTTGTTAGATTGAGTCACTAAAAAATGTAGTTTTAGGAAAAAATGGTAAATGAATTGGTTCTTGTCCAGCACTTTACATAACATGCCACATTTTTTCCATGCTTAAGTGCTTTTTTATCAAACATTCACACTCCAGTGAATACAGAAAGCAACTTGGGGTTTGCATCTTCCACATACAGAATAGAGAAGCCAGGGATCGAACCCCCAGCCTTCTGACTGCTAAAATCACTTACTCTACCTCTGGACCTACAGCCACCCCTAAGCTCATGGTTTTGGTTGAAACACAATCCTTTACAGCAGTACACCTGCTCATTGACAAGTTGGAAGTTACCCATCACTCTCACTAATATCATATCCCAGTGTGACAAGGTGCAGACACTAAAGCACAACTTGAGCTGCACCAACAGTTTGACAAAATGGCACCAACTGATGCCTCAGGGATGAAAACATGCTGACTGTTCAAATACAGGAGATAGTAGGAAAGAGGAAACCCTAACATAAGCTTAAAACCGTTCAAGTTTAAATTTATCAGTAAATAAATAACTTATTTATTTATAGCAGTGAGCTTAATATATAGTCAGTACATTTTCAGAAACAGGTATAAAAAGGTGGAGCGGTGGTGGCCCCGAATGCTGCTATCATTTGCATTTGTATATCTCGCAGCATGTATTAAAGTCTTGTCAAGGCCAAAGGGCAGGGCGGTGAACTGCCAGTGTAATTTCTCTGTGCTGCCTCCAAATACTTGTCATAAGTCATTAACCTGCATATTTATGATGCTGCTTACTCGTGTAAATCCTACTTATCAGGCAGATTAAGCGACTAGGAGAGTTGGGGGCTAGAATATATTTTTACATTTTAAAAGGGGTGTTTTGGAGGTAAGGTTTGGGACACAGTGACTTCCAGGACTTGTTAGTTAATCCACATATTTTACCAGCTGCTATCAGAATGTTGAAGTGCGTGAATAACTGAATGGAAGGACTACAATTAGAAAGACGGACGGTTAATGTGTAATTTGGGGGGGGGGGTTATACATTAATGGGGAAAATGTAACGGATAGATAATAAAAACAAATTTTAAAAACCCACAGACACATGAATAAAAAGGTGGTAACAGATGGGAAATTGGATGGGATATGGATCATAGAGTAGATTTATTAGTCCACAGACGATGCCATCTCTCATCTCCTCCACACATCACTCACTCACTTGGACACTAGAAGGGGGAATTATGTTAAAATGCTCTTCATAGACTACAGCTCTGCATTTAACACCATAATTCCCTCCACACTCACCACCAAGCTGGAGCATCTGGGACTCAGCTCATCTATGTGTCAGTGGATCTCCAACTTCCTAACTGGCAGACCACAGGCAGTAAGGATGGGCGGACATGTCTCAGCCTCCACCACTCTCAGCACTGGAGCCCCCCAGGGGTGTGTTCTGAGCCCCCTGCTGTACTCTTTGTACACATATGACTGTGTGGCCACTACCAGCTCCACCACCATCATCAAGTTTGCTGACGACACCGTCGTGGTGGGCCTGATCTCTGATAACAACGAGACGGCCTACCTGAAGGAGATTAGGAATCTGGAGAACTGGTGCCAGAGGAACAACCTCCTTCTAAACGTCAGTAAGACAAAGGAGCTGATAGTGGACTTCAGCACTAAGCAGGAGAGGAACTACCAGACCCCCGTCATCAACGAGTGCCCAGTGGAGAGAGTGGACAGCTTCAAATACCTCGGAGTTCACATCACGCAGGACCTGTCATGGTCCTGTCACATCAACACCGTGGTGAAAAAGGCCCGACAGCGTCTCTACCACCTCAGACGCTTGAGAGACTTCCAACTGCCCTCCAAGGTGCTCAGGAACTTTTACTCGTGCACCATAGAGAGCATCCTGGCGGGAAACATCTTAACCTGGTTCGGGAACAGCACCATGCAGGACAGACGAGCTCTACAGAGGGTTGTGCGGTCAGCTGAGCGCACCATCCGCTCCGAGCTCCCTGACCTGCACTCAATCTACAGCAGGCGGTGCCGGACCAAGGCCAGGAAGATCGTGAAGGACCTCAGCCATCCCAACAACAGACTGTTCTCTCTGCTGAGGTCAGGAAAGCGATTCCGCTCCCTGAAGACCAACACAGAGAGACTGAGGAGGAGCTTCTTCCCGCAGGCGATACGGTCTCTCAATCACACCACCACACAGTACTGATCCACACATATGGTTCTTACACACACACTGGACTTTCTGGACTTTGGTTTTGCACAACACTGGTCACTATATTCTTCATTTCCGGTTAATACTTGTACAGCTGCTGTTATTGTGTATATATTTATTTATATTTAGATTTCTTCATACTTTCTTATATAGTTCTATATTGTGTATTTTGTTGTACAGTTATTTTATTTTCAACTTTAATTTATATATTTTATCTTATTCTTCCCAGTTAAATTTACCCTTCATTCTAATTTGTGTTGTACAGTTATTTCATTTTTAACCTTAATTTATATTTTATTCCTTCCTAGTTAAATTTACCCTTTTTAATTTTTCATATTTATTTCCTATTTTATTCATAGCCTTTTCCTTTTTTGTTTTCTTTAGGTCACGAGCAGTTGTCCAAGCATTTCACTACATATCGTACTGTGTATGACTGTGTACGTGACAAATAAAAATTTGAATTTGAATTTGAATTTAATGGATGTCTTGAACAGAAGTGGTACTTTCATCGAGACATAATCTCTCAGTTATGATTCAGCAGCCCTGGGAGGGTTTGAGTTGTTTGTTTCTATTTCCTTTTCTTTTCTCTACTTCCTCTGTTTTCTCAGGTGGACTTGCTGGTCTCATCTGTGGTCTCCGACTGAGGGCAGCGTCTCTTGGTGTGGGTCGAGCCCTCCTCACCTGTGGGCAAACTGATTCATCAAGCATTGAGTATAAGACGGACAGGTGGTGCCGCAGTTCCCTGCCTGACCGCTCCTGTTGTTATGGCAGCTCTTAGGCTCTTCACAGTTCGAAGTCTTGTTTGTTCTTACCTTTTTCTCCCTCTGCCCTTTATAGCTGCTCACTTAAGAGCCTTGCTTGGAATCTGCTCGCTAAAGAATCAACTTAACTACAGTCTGGTGATAACTCGAGCTGCCTTACTTCTATTTATGCCAACCATCATTATGCACATTGTGGGCAGTTAATTAACTCCAATTCTCTCCTCTGGCAGAGCTCCTGTGATCCCTCTCACACTGAAGTGATTCTTGTTCTCTGGTCTGGTCATAAACCCCCATTTGATCATTGTCCTTGCAATAAAGCTCACTTAGTTAAGTCTCTGCATGTCAAGTCTGCTTCATGGGTCTGGCCAGTCTAACATTATGACAGTCTCAGATTCAAACATGAAAGCATGCCCTTTGGATATCTACTGGCATGCACTCAGATAGTTGATTAGGTGCACCTTTCAAGTACCCATTGAATTCCCTTTTGCCTTCAGAACTGCCTCAATTCTTTGTGGCATAGATTTAAAAGACATTCCTCAGAAAATCTGACATGGCAGCTGCTGCCCATCTATGTTGTCTTGTGGTTTCTCTGCATCCCAGAGGTGCACTAATGGATGGAAATCCATTGATCGGAGCTTTGTGACATGGCTTTTTATCCTGCTGGAAGCAGTAATTAGAAGATGGGTACACTGTGGTCATTTATGACATGGTCAGCAAAAATATTCAGGCAGGCTGTGGCTTATAAATGATGTTCAGTTAGTAATAATAATAATTACTATTTTTAT
This sequence comes from Aulonocara stuartgranti, assembly GCF_965226115.1. Lineage (NCBI taxonomy): Eukaryota > Metazoa > Chordata > Actinopteri > Cichliformes > Cichlidae > Aulonocara > Aulonocara stuartgranti. Next base: position 11,061,204 of record NC_138943.1, read on the forward strand.
AGCACTTTTAAAAACAGAATTACAAAGTGCTTCACAGTTTGAATAAAAGCCACACATTAAATGCGAGGATCATATAGGCCAGCTGCAGTGATCAAGGTCTCAGAAGCTCATGGGGCCGCTAATGTCGTAACTGGCCTAAAGAGTGCCAAGAAAACATTGAAGTGTGTTAACAAGCAGCTGAACAGGAATGCCTTAAAAAGTAGCCAGTGAGTGTATGTTGAACCAAGGTAGTGTAAAATATTTTCCAAACTCCAAACTTGAAAAATTAAATATTTTACGATGCAACCAAAAACAGCAAAACACTGAAAATGAAAGCTTAGTAAAAATGAAAGCAGTCATTCACGCTGGAATTAAAAGTTTATTAGGTTTTTGTTATATTCTTGGACCTGCAAGTGCCTATTTCAGAAAGTGAGATGATGAGGTGCTGCACAGAGTAAGAGCTCATTTTTGGGGCAGAAAGACGAAATGTAAATGTCAAATGTTAATAAGATTAGAAAAGACACTGGATCAGTTGAAAAGAGGAGGTGAAGCAGCACAACGTGGGGGTACAGCTTCCCTCTGATGTATCCCAACTATCATATCTGAGCGCTTTAATGATTCTCTCTGGATGAAGGAAAGACAGACTAAAGAGAGATCAAGGGAGCCGAGGGGGTGAGGAAGGAGGGAGTGGAGGAGGGTGGAAATGAAGAAGAAGAAGCAGTGAAACAGCAGGAGAGAAGTGCCCTTCTAGACATACTTATTCTGCACGCCATAATTTCTTTTTCATGGCTGCAAATGTATTAAAGTTAAAATTTATGTTAAACTCTCCTGACTTCGGTTTGCACCACTCCAATCATGAGTTTCCATCAGAGAAGAGAATTTAATGGGTACTAATGAAGATCAAATTAAATCCTGGTGTTATGCTTTCACCTGAAGAGACGAGGTTAAATGAAATGCTAAATCAAAATTTCAAAGCACTGTTCTCTTATGACCAAAATAATGAAGGCAAAAACCAGAACACTGCTTTACTTCAACAAAACAATGTGATCAAATTATAATTTCAACCTTTCCAAAATGATTAAATTGTGTGTTGAACGACATCAACACAATTCATGATTTATAAAAGCAATTTTAACTTCCTGGAGGTCACTGGCATTTGGTAGGTGAAACTGGTCACAAAGAGATATGCAGCATGGGAAATGCTGACTTGACTACAAACACTCGTCTACTATTTCTTAAACTGTTGCGAAACTGAAGAGTGCAATATGCCACCACAGCGTGGGAGTGAAATTTGAGAAAGTGCGACACAAACTGGCCCTTCTCCTTCAAAATAAAAGCTGCACGATTTGAAACATGTTGTTTAAGCTCTTAGGCCCAACCTGTCAAAACTGTTACAAAATCTACAGACAGAAGAAACCAGGATCTAAAACAGACAGGAAAGACACTGCTGGTAATTAGATAGTCAATAAGAGGTTTATATAAATATAATTATTATATAAAATTTACTCAAAGGAAGCCACGGCTTAAATATTCAATAATGAAGTAGCCTTAATCAAGGGAATTAGACACAGGTGGGCAGCAAGACTCGGCTGAAAGTAATCAAAACAATGACTGGGATGAAGTAAAATTTAAAGCGTGACACAGGAAATAGGAGACAAAATAAAACAGGAAGTAACACAACAGGGAAACACTGGACACAGAGGCGATGACTTTACAAGACAGAACACTAAAATAAAGTTTGTTTGTTCTTCAGGCCATTATATTATTTTATGTCTATTTATACAGACATTTTTTTTAGACTCGTATATGTTTTCCAAGTTTGAAGAATCCTTTTGGACAAACATCACTTGTGAAATATTCCTCCACCAACCACCAGCTTCTTTCCCCAGGTGGAGGTTTGAGATTGGTAGAACACTGCTAGAAAACAGCTTTTGTTTCCAGGAAATCGATTTAACTCCCAGATGAAGAGTTGTATATTGTTGTGTGTTGTCCTTATCGAGTTCCATCACTTTAATAAATGCTTTGTTTTATAATTCTACCTCTAATGTCTCAGCTAGTTTAAATATCAACTGACATAGCCAGGCACCATTTACACCACAATCCTTTCCTTTTTATTTTACCAAATAACTTCTGAAATATTAAAGACAAAATCACAAATAATGCATTGGGTTATTTATGTGGCTTTATGTAATGTAAATACCTTGTAAAAGCAGGAAGATAGCTGAAGGAAACCAGCGCTCTGCTTTCTGTTCACTCTTCTATATTGAGTTAGACAGCACAATTTCCACACTACCAAAGCCCTGAGGCGGTAGCCACGATGCACAATCAAACCACAAGGATCCCAATCTACTTTCTGTCACCCTGCAATGCTTATGTAACTGAGGTGAAGAAGATTGTGAATTAACACAGGTGTACTACAGGAGGGGAACCCTCCTCAAAAACAGACGGAGCAGTGGAGCAGCCAAGGGAATGCCCTGAATTAAAAAACTGTACAATATTAAAACATTAAAAAGGTAAAACACAGCAAAACATGCATAGTAAAAAACCCTAGATAACTTGTCCCTTTCCACCGTGTGACACTTATGAAATACAACCTAAATAACTACTTTTACATGTCAGAACTGCAGTAAGAGCTGACCTTCAGCTGGAAATTCACTTCTTTCAAAGATCTGCCCCACAAGAAAACTTTAACTTAGACAACAACTAGGCCTTTACTGCTGATTTTCATGTTTTTCCCCCTTTCTTGTGAAGAATAACCAAACATTTTTACTTTTTTTTCTCTGTAAAGTTAGAATCACCAGAATCATGTTCTGCTCATGCTTTAGCTATTTGATGTTAATTCCATATAATAAACCTCTGTGGCATGATTTTTTATTGTTTTTTCAATTTGATTTTGACAAAGATCAAGTAAAAATAAGTATTTAATCCAGTGTGTGTGTGTGTGTGTGTGTGTGTGTGTGTGTGTGTGTGTGTGTTATCAAATAGATATAGTAATGCCCTCGAAATTCTTTTGTGTTTTTCTTGCTGTTGTTTTCAAGCCAATTAGTACTAATTGGACTAAGAATTCAGTGCAAAAACACATTAAGATAGTACAATTTGTCAAATATTAAATTGCAGTTTTGCAAACAATAGGGTGATTCTAAAAGTGTATTAACTGTAAACACCACATATCCAAGCACTGTGTGCAGTAATTCTTGGAACAAAGTTCAAGAAATTGATCAAGTGGAGGACATAAATACATGGAAGACATACAACAACAATGCACAGCAGGTGAACTGCATCTAAAAGTTCCTTCCTTAATAAATAGCAAAACAAACAAACAAAAGATCTACCAGCTTTTCCGTCACTGCTACAAACAAGAAGGGACCTAAAGTTGATCCCTGGTGTACTCCCACTCACACCTTCAACTAACTGATCTTCTGCACTTCCTGATTCATTAACTTTCACTTCATCAGTCCTCATCTGTCACTCTCATGAGCTTCGAGAAGTAAAAGTACTCCTTCAATCTCCTCGACACTCTGTTCACTCGATAGTACATTTTGATTTCTGTCTAACATTAATCACCCTGCTGCACATCGTTTCAAGGTCGATTTTTCTGCCATCCAATCAAGACAAGTCCTTTTCTCCTTCATTGGTGTCGAGCCTCACATAACTCACATGCATTTTCACTTCTTATTTTGATGTATGTCAAACCTCCCAGGACTCCTGGCTGCTTTCTTCAGACTATCCCACTTTTTCTTTGCCAGCTTCTTCCTTTAAAGAGTGGCTTGCATTACATAACCTTGTCTCCTTGTCTTCTTTCCTCTGTCCAGAGGATACATCGTAACAAGTGTAGCCTCTCTAAACTTTAGTAACTAACAAAACATGGCAACGGGTATCCTGGTAATTAATTAATTAATTGAAGTATCATTGTTTTCCTGTGGGACTTCAAGCTTTACAGAATACACATAGGTCTCTTCCTTTGGGCTGTTTATAGGGCCAGTTTATCCAAATGACCAACTCTGCATATATACCAGATACTGTCAGGGTACAAATTTATGCATCATTGTCTTCCACAGCCCACGGCTTCGTGTTTTAAAGAACTCTTGTAGGCCATTGTTTTACTGCTTAAGTTTACATCTACAATGAGAAAATTGGGATAAACAGGAAGATCATATGAAACAACATGACCCTACAGCTTGGCTTTTCATCCTCCTTTTCTGAATCAACACTCGTCATTTGTATGCATCTTTTCACAGTATTGACCCAAGGACGGCTATAGCCTACACTTTATTCAGTTCATAAATAAATAAATTGTAGTCTACTTTAGTGCAAAATAAACTGTTTTTTTTAGCAACATGAAAGTTGCATGAAGTGTTTCCATGGTGACCTGCCTGGATGTGAGGCATAAACAGAGAGCTCACAAGACAGATCTAGAAATTTGCATTCTTATATTTCAGCCGTAATTCTCCTCCAGACAAACTGTTCATTTGCACAGGACAAACTATTAAGTTTGGAGTACTTTTTTACTTTTAGGAAATCTGAATTTAAAAATATATGAGTTTCAGATAAATTAAGAGTGTTCATAATTAAATGCTTATTTTTATTTTTAGGTTGCAGTGATGATGAATAAATTATGGTTATATAGAAGCAAATCACACAACAGTCACCTCAAGGTGCTTTATATTGTCAGGTCAACACCCTAGAATATTAGAAACTCCAACAATCATACCATCTATGAGCAAACAATTGGTGACAATGGGAAGGAAAACTCCCTTTTAACAAGAAGAAAGTTGGTGATGGGGGAAAAAGTAGAGAGCAAAGAGAGACAGGGCAAAGGGTAAACTATAGGAGAGAAAGCCAGAGTTTAATAAATGCTAAATGCTTTAGACAGGTGTGAGACTGCTGTGTCATTACATTAAAAAAAACCCACCACCAACAAAAAAACAAAACAAATTATAAGAAACATTGTAAAAACCAAAAATGGGGTTTCTTGCCTGAGAACAACACTATAAAGGCATACCAGCAGCTCAATAGCTGCAATCTCCCCTGTAGACTTTAAAAGTACCACTGGCATAGTCACAGTGGCATCACCCCATTAGTGATGCCTTTGTGATGCCTTGAGTTAAGCATTTTCACCTAACCGTTTTTGAAACTAGATGTGACAAGAAAGAAGTGGTTAAACTCTCATATGGTAGCTGACCAGCTCTTAAGTATACCAAACTTTATTTACCTTTTGAATTCTGATTGGTCTCCCTAATTCACTAACTGAACATTATTTTGTATTCAATACAGCTTTTTTAACAACCAGGAGTCGCCTCCTGCTGGCTGTTTAAAAAAAGCACTGCAGGTTTAAAGCACTTCCCCACTGGCTTCAATTTTGAGCTATCTTTTATATACAGTCTATGGACAGTTTCTGTTCAACATCTTATTTTGAAATCTTTGCAGGAAATTAAAAAAAAAAAATTCTGTATATAAATAAAAACATGGTTTCACAAATATTAGAATAAGGTCTGCATTTTTCCAAAAGTAGCCCTAGTAAGCTATATAAGCAGAGACCACCCTCACTAACCTCTGGTGCACGCTCAGTCATTTTGTTCTTGAAGCAGGCCTGAAATATGACAGAAACCACTCAGTTTAGAAGAAAGAAACAAAGGTTACCCCAATAGATCATTACATGAAGGAACCTTTTAAAAAAAACAAAAAAAAACCAAGCGCGTCCATGCTCACAGGTGTACACACGGGTGATCACACCCACAAACTACACCCTTTTTGGCTCCTACCTCAAAGCACACTGTGTTCTGTTGATCTTATGTGCTGCACAATAATGTTTAATATTTAGTATTTACTGTCATATTCCCATATATCATTGTGATGTTGTTTATTCTATTACTCTTGTTCTCTTCTGCTTGTTTTCTTTTTTCTTTCTCAACAGGTGATCCAGGTGATCGATATATGCATTTTTTTTCATTTTTTTCTGCCCGTTCTGTTGGTTTTTGTCTTTTGCCCTTCTCCCCCGTCCCTCTTCTCAGCTGTTTCTCTTTCCCTCTTTCTTTCTCCCCTTCTTTCCCCCAGTCAAGTCTGTCCCGTATTCAGTAAGTGAAAATAAAATAAACAATAAAAGGTGAATCAAATGGACCATTACGGCAAGGCTGGGATGGTCAATTTGGTAAAGTAAATCCGTTGGGCATCTTTCTTTGCCTTTAGACAACAATTCTGATGGCAAAAGAGCCAAACGGGACGGGCACAAGGGAAAAAAAAAAGGTTACCCCAATAGACTTCAAAAGAGCAAAGAGTTAAAGCAAAATGGCCTTTGAAAACCAGCTTTTATTTGAAGACTGGCTATTGTGAAAACTTCCCAAGACAAAACATCCCAACGTCCCAATTTTCAGTGATTCTGATACACTGAAAATATTTACAGTCAATGTAGGAAGTGTCGCATCCATATACAGTGTGGGTAATGAGAAACAAACTGGTGACTCAAATTCAAAACACTTAACTTTTCTGTAAGAAAATAATCAACCTTTGTTTCCTTCCAAGTTTAGTGTGCAAAGGTAGAGGAGAAGGTTGAAGAGGAGATGAGAGGTAGACACTGGAGTCGTTGGTGGAGCGTGGCAGGCAGGGTTTTTAGCTGACAGCAGAGAATGGCAGGTAGAAAAGAAGCTGAGGAAACAGGTTGCCAAAAATCAGAGGATGCTAGCTGACACTTTCTAGAGGTCTGCAGCACAAAGGAAGGGAGTAATGAGTTCGGTGCAGAGTTTAACAAGAAAAAAAATAGAAGAGAATAGCCTCAGTGCTGTCCACCACAGCAGGCTGACTGATAATTCGCTAAGCAGGGGATGACAGGCCATATATATACAGCAGGTGGTTGATTACATGATGAGCAACAAAGACATAGACAACTCCAGAGAAGGGGGGGGGGGGGGGGGGGGGTCAAGAAAAATGAGATGGCTGTATTTGAACAGATGCCGAAAACTGTTTTTTAATTACTTTTCCTTGACCTTGATGGCAAACATTATGAAGTCAGAGGGGAAAATATGTGAAGCAGAATTTATAAGGACTTAGAAAAAGCAGACCATGGTTCTTAAAAAACCCAGCTGCTCTTTCAATCAGCTCTGTCAGGATGTAGCTGCAATGTGATGGGCGACAAAAAGCTTGTTCAAATGAGGGAAGGTTCCATGTTTATTACAGTGACTCATTGAGTGTTCCCTATGAGCCGATTTGGTGGAAATTCAGTGCAAAGGATGAAAGGATAACTCAACATGTCCTCAGTCTGGGTGTTGTTTTCAGTTCTGAAACTCTTAATGTTGCTCATCTATGAGTGAACAGCATCAACATTCATTTAGCTTATTTTAGCAGTAAGCTTTCTTTTTTCTCAAAATTGCAACCTTGGTAATAAATTGGCATTTCTTCCTCTGTGATGCGTGCATTGTAAAAATGTAAAAATAGCCTTCCTTTTTTTATAAACTCACTGTCTATCTCTAGTTGGGAAGGTTGTTAGCCAGTGGGAATACGCCATGTGAAGTAGGATTCATTAGTGCTCTCAAAGGGACACAGTCATTTATAATTAACCGCTGAAGCTGATCAATAATAGATGACCAGGAATGAAGGTTTTTCTAGTGACAAAACACAGAGGGAAGCAAAGGAGAGAGCAGAAACACACACAACCGCCAAGGTGACTGAAATTAATCACGTGTGAAAAATAAGAATGTACCTCAGAAGAGTCTTAACAGGCGGGTCAGCAGCTGTCGCTTCAGCTTCTAAACCTGGGATCAAAACTTAATCTCGTTATTCTGGGATAACAAGTTGTGCTCTTTGTTCATTTTTAAGCCTTTTTAGTTACAAACAGTGCTGACCAATGCTACATCCCTACTAAAGAAAAATCTTTCACCTGTGATGAGCAAATCCATTCAGAAATTCATAAAGCAAAAAAAATGAATAGCTCCAAATCAGTCTGCATGTCTCAGAAAGTACAATTAAAATGAAAAACCCTCTGTGTCTCAATGCTGTCGTAACAAAGCTTCTTTAACTGTGATTTCTTCTTGTTTTGTTATTGTTGTTCAGTGGCTCTTCTTCAGCAAATATCTTTCCACCACCACCTAAAAATGAAACATTGTCTTCATTTACTAGTCCTCCATATTACAAGACAAAATCTATTGTCAGTCTTTGTGCCTTTAACAATCATTACAAATCACCGTTTCAGTAATGACACAAAGTGGGTAAAGTTTGATCTGACTTTGGCACAACACGACACTGATGGTGTTGAAGGAAGATAATGGGTTAAATATTCCCTTAAATGAGACACACACACACCTCTTGTGGTTTTTATGTCAGTCTTTTATTATTGTGATATCAGCCTAAGCCTATGGCTCAAGAACATATTCTCATCTTTTGTTACACATCTTAATAATGTCTTAATAATGTCCATATAGAAATTCCTAAACATTTCTTCACTCGCAGCTCTGTTTTCCCCCCTTTCACAGCAGGTTCTTCCTACACCCTGTCAGTGTAAAGATGGAAAGTGCACGTATTATGCGTTCCCCCATTTTCTGTCATAACCCTCTTACTGTGAGAAGATGACAGTAGATGAACTGAGGGGCTTTACTAAGGCCTATTATAGCATAAATAAGGATTATTCTGATCTGTGAATCAGCAAAGCTACCTCAGTACAATCCAAGAATAAAATTATGAAGTTGGAAATGTAAGTATAGTTGATAGTTCATAGTATCTCATACTTCTGTAGCCAAAAAAGAAATACATCTCACATCTCATGTCTGAGGTTCATTATTCGGGAAGCCCATCATCATCAGGTAGCCCAGCTAGTCAAAGCATCTCCAGATAGTAGTGATCCCCTTTTTTTCTGTACTGTTTATGAAATGAAACATACAGTCGTTGATAGTTGATGGTTGTTTATAGAAGCATTTATTTAAAAAATACTAATTCAGGATGTACAAGGCAGCAAGAACAAACTACAAATCCCTTATCTAAGGAGAGAAAGGGGCAGGAAAAGAACAAAACCCAAAATTGGTTGAAAGCTTGACTTTCATGGGACAAGACAGTCTGACCAGTGAGAAGTATAAGGCTATGTCTACACTAGCTACTACTCGTCTGAAAACACTCCGCGTCCACACTATTGGTCTCAGTTGCTTTCACAGAGTTGTGCGCCCACATTGAAATGGCAGAAAACACTTATGTTCCAGTACTGCGCATGCGTGAAACGCAAGGCAGTTCGACCTGCCTCATTTCTGTCTGCCGTTTATTTACTTTCCGGCTCTTTGAAACATCGCAGCAAAATGTCGAGGAAAAGCACCAAGTTTTTTAAATGACTAACAATGAGGTGGAGTTGTTGCTGCGAGTAACAGTGAAAATTGAGCGCAAACAAAACAACTGCTGTATAATGCCCTCCTCTCTCTTAGTTTAATTGGTTGCATGACTGCATCACATGACTAAAATGTGTCAACGTTTTCGAAAAGGCTCCGGGTTCGCTGTCCACACTGCGATGCGAAAACGCCGTTTTCAAATGTATCTGCTTTGGAGAGCGTTTTCAAAACGCTGCACTTTCCTTGACCGAAAACACCGTCTCAGTCTGGATGGAAGGCCAAAACGGGGAGAAAAAGACGCATTTTCAAACGAAAACATATTAGTGTGGACATGGCCTGGGAACACGTCTCGTGTGGGTGAAAATCCCCCCTCCCCTGCTGGAGTCTGCTGGAGCTAGAGACACAGTGGCCTGTTAGAGCTACTTCTTTGACATCTGCTTGAAGTGCACCTCCTGGGGAGCATGCGTCGTTGGTGCAATGTAATGTAAATTCTCCATGAAGGTGTCCACTTGGTCACAAAAAACAGGCAGGACCATGGACATTCACATTAATTTTCCTGCTAATGGTCCAATAATGAAATTTACTTCACCCAAAGCATCCTGGCAGACTTGTCAATATGGAACATATAATATATCCTTTACAAATAACACTTAGAAATAAGGTTTGCTGTCATTATAATTTTTTGCTATTATATTTGCTTCTTGCAGTAAATCCCCAGTAGTTTGTGTATGTTAAATACGTTAGTAGGACGAGGCAGAGCAGTTCCTTAATTTCTTGACTTTGCAGCTGAATCTATAAAAAAAAAATGCAAATTTATAACACTGTTTTCCAAATGTCACATTTCAGGACAGACAGACTGAGTCTTGGGATAGAGAGTAATTTGCCACATTGTATTGATCTGTGTAAGTCAACAAGTAAGATCATTTTGTGTCTAGAAATTGACAAAGCAGACCATCAACCCTGAGTTTTAAGGTTCTTTCTGAAAACATTTAAAGCATCACTCCTTATAATCCGTTCTTTTTTTGCTAATATAACAGAGAAAAAACGACAACAAAGGAAAGATTTTTTTTTTTTTTAGAAACAGTTGTTTTTTTTCACTTATATTAGAAATTGAAGTCATTCTGATGATTTGAAGTTTCAGTGGTTTAATTTATTTACTTAAAATAAATAAATGAGTAAAGATATATCAGCCGAAGCAGATGAGACTTTTTAAGGAGCACACACGGAATAAAAACAGGGAAGCCCTACGCCTGAGGACAGCAACTGAAGAAGAAGTTATTACCTTCATGTCTAATTTAACAACACTGAGACGAATGAGCTGTGGACCTTCTTTACAACCACCAGGGGAAGAGTATTATGGAACAGATGCAAGGTCACCGCCTAAATTGGTAACGCTTCGGCAGTCGCGATGATATTGGTACCGTCAGAAAGCACGGGGGAGTAATAATGCAAACAGAGCATAATTTTGCAGAAACATTTCCACAGACTGACGCATTTCTTGGAAATGAATCTGCATGTTTCACCCCCGTGCTCAGCGACTGCAGCCTGCAGTGCTGACTGGCAGCCATAACTCTTCCAGCACATTTCATTCATCTCTTCCCTCTGTCACCTCCCTCTGGTCCCATTTCTTTCTCCATCATTCTTTCCCCCCCCCCCCCCCCACCCTATTCTTCCTCTTTATAGGCAAATTTGTATCTCCACCGGTGAAAACCTGAGGGCTTTAATGTGGGTGTGAAGAATCAGATAATGGTGTTTACTTTTTTTGCTTTTTCCCTTCGTATACTGATGTTTGTAGATCTTGAGAACAGGGTCACACACAGTGAGGGCCACCTCTGCCCAATCACTATGGCTGAAATTAAATGTAATTAAATTTCTCCATCCAGGGTTTGTGACCAAATTAAAAATCAACTTGTGTGGGCTACTCAGACAAATTGCTCTTCAAAAATGACCCTTCAACCTGGAGTTTCCGATACCAGAACCTTAAAATCGATCGATTGTGCTGTTCTTTGTTTATGTACTGCTACTCCTCTTTGCTGTTGTCTTTTCTGATGTCTCCTCCTCGTTTTGTTTAAGAGCTCACCCACTTTCAGCCTTCCATGATCCATGGTCCAAGGCAGTTTCCTCCCAGCGGTCAGTGGGTATTTGGTGCTCTTCATGTCTCGTTAACGCACATCCATAAACCTCAGCTGGGGACATTCCCTTTTTTCATTTCTCCATAGAAATGGTCTTTTGGGATGCCTCCATCGTCCATTCTTCCGACATGTCCAAGCCAGCGAAGTCTTTGTTTGAGGATGGTGTACATGGTTGGTAATCTTGTTCTGACAACTCTCTCCATCTTTCCATGTTATGCCCAGATTGTGTCATAAATTCCTCATGTTGAACGTGTTCAGCTTGTGTTGTTGTTATATGCCATTCACTGCCATCGAGAAGCGGACATGTATAAAGAGACCTTCGACTTCTCACCGGACAATACTGCAGAGGAGGGGAGTATCTTCTATTTCTCACATGGGGAAGAGCCACCAATAGTAGCTAAAGACACTGAGAAAGCAACCATGAAGATCCAGTTTTCAGCAAAGTCTGGAGCTACACTATGAATGGGTGGCTGAGTTATAAGCAAGATAAGCCTTATTTTATACGCAGACAAGACTTGTCATCAGAACAAGGATGTATTCTTTGGGGACAACGAGTTATCATTCCACCAGTTTACCAACAGAAAGTAATGGAAGACCTGCATCATGAACATCCAGACATCCTATGAAAGCTCTCGCCCACAGTTACCTGTGGTGGCCAGGCTGTGATGGTGACATACAGGAACTAGTTCAAAGCTGCTCAATCTGTCAGGCTGTACAGAAGTCGCCAGCAGTTGCACCACTCCATCTGTGGAAGTGGCCTGGGAGAGTTTGGCAATGGATTCACATTGATTTTCCTGAAAAAGACAAGCAGTATTTTTTAGTTGTCATAGACAGGCATTCAAAATGGTTGGAAGTGTTTCTTATGTCATACATTACTTCAAACAATACCACTGAGGTTTTAAGAGGGTTATTTGCTGTATATGGACTCCCAGAAGAGCTTGTTTCAGACATTGGACCTCAAATTGTGTCAAAAGAATTCAGTCAGTTCTTGGAGTTAAATGGGATCAGACACACAGCTTCATCCTGAATCAAATGGAGCAGCAGAGAGGTGAAATCCTGAAACCATCCCTGATGAAGAATGTGCTGGAAGCAGATGGTAAGGCCACATTGTCACTCAGTCGTCGATTGGCAAACTTCCTTATCATGTATCACAGTACACCAGCAGAGTTGTCACTGAAACGTCAGATCCGGACTCGTTTCAGCCTGCTCAAGCCTGAACTCACCAGACACATTGAACAGAAACTGTCTGAGCAGAAGCGACACCAACATCACAGAACTCCACCTGTACGTGTTTTTTCGGAAGGAGAGGCTGTCCGTATCCAAAACCTCGGGGGAGACAAAAAAAATTGACTCATGGAACAATTCTGAAGAAAATGGGAAGTGTTACTTATATGATACAAGAGGGACAGAAAACATGCACAATACATGTTGACCACCTGTTACCATAGAGACAAACTGTTGAGAAATCCCCAGTTATATCTCCACCAGTTCCAGAGGGAAGACCAGAAGTGATCATGGACTGTGTTGTTCCAGAGATAAGAGGGATTTTAACATCACACTCCTTACCTGCTGAATCACCTCAACACACAACCGATGAACCTCCAGTATCAACCCCAGAAACCACCCAAAGCCCATCTGTGGAGCGTGAGTCTGCACTTTTGGGTCCACTATTCCAGCCTGCACACAGTACATGACAAGTTCATCGTTCGTTAGTGTGACCATGAACTAGGTCACACTACCGAAGGCTCATATTAAACATGGCCAAAGTTTTCAAGGTCAGTGTATGTGCAAATAATCTTAATAAACTATAATATCAAGCCTTAGACTGCTCTAAGCACTCTGCTTACAGTTTTTTTTATTCATTTTAATGATGTCACACAAATAGGATATTATTAATACAATCAACTCAGGCACACTAACTCCACTCGCCTGTGGCTCAGACCGCCTGGTTTAAAGGGAGAGGAGCTGAAACAGCGGATCAACCGAGGGGCTTCACCAAAGCAAATTATAAGATAAATGAGGATTATTGTGAACTGTGAATCATGCAAAGCTACTCTAGCAAAATACAAGAACAAAATCCGGGAGATGAAAATGAGCATGTTTTAAAGTGGAAATGTATGAAGAGGAACCGAGATCCTCTTTTTGATGACTTTTCACAAATTTCCGCAAATTGTTCACGCAGCTCAAATGTGACTTTTGCTGGTTCTTCTTTTCATCCAGACCTCTCTGGTTTGTGAAAACAAAGACTTCAGCTGTTTTCAGGTCAGAGCAAAAAGAAGAACTGAAAACTGCTGACTTTGCTCTCAGATGGATCAGCTGGCAGCTTCGAAGGGCTTTCCTGAGGCTTCCTGTGCGTGTGAGAAAGAGAGACCGGTTTTCCTTCTTCTTGCTGAGAATCCCACAGGGTGGCTATAGGTCACCTACAGGATGGCGGTTCAATCCTTGCCTTCTCGGTCTCCCGTCTGCGTGCCTAAATGCCTTTGGGTAAGATACTGAGCCTAGAGTTTCTCTTTGAAATGTGAGTGTTACACAGAAAGTACCTAGGTGTCGAAGAAAGGTCTTTAGTGCTTATGTGGAGTAGAAAAACATTGTAAAAGAACCAGTCCGCATGCCGTTAACGTGCAGGATCTTAACCTGTTAATCATGAAATTCTTTCATAGTTTCAATTTTATGAAAACCATTTTGTAATTTACATTGAAAAAGTAAAAAGTGTAAAACTTGTCATTTTCATTCCAGTCTGGTGAATCTGTCTGACCTCGTCTACCTCCTCCTCGCGCCATCTTCGTCATCTTAAATACTGTCTATCAGTGGCGAGCACATGTAATGTTTAAATACTTTATTACACTGGGCAAACATGCTGCCATGTGCATTTTCCACCCACCGTCTTTCAAAATCCATCAACAGAAAGATAAAAGCACGAGTACGAATGCATTAATGGATGGGCATGTAGTGCAAAAATCTGACAAATCATCCTAAATTGAGCTCTAAATACTCCTCAACTACTTCCGACTTGTCACATACATAAATCTACTTGGTTGAAGCTGCGTCTTATTTTCTACCTTAAAAGATAGTCCAATAGACTTTGGTAAAATTCTTTCTTAAATAAATGCTATGAGATTGTAGGCAAATGTATTAAACAAAAGAATGTGTGTTGAAGTTTTTGGAGATATAGGTTTGGGTTTGTTACATGCTCAATCTTGTGAAAAGATGTTTTAATCAAAAGCATTTATGTCTGACTAAAGCCTGGTTGTTAGTTAAATCTTTTTTTTAAATCGACTGCTAAAGCTCCAGTCACATAGGCCAAAGTTAGTGATGCCTTGGTAAAACATGTATTCCCCAACTGATTGGTGTGTGGTTACGAGAGGATCCTTTCAAATTAGTTAAATTTTTATTTATATAGTGCAAAAACAGCAGTGAGTGTTTGCAGACCAGTCAGCATCTTCCACGTCAATTATGGGCAAATGCAGCAACCTGCTCACAACCAAAGTAATTCCATGGAGGTTTTAGTGGGATACACATTTTTCCTCAGAGACCAGAGGTTTTAGTGGGTTGCTGACTGGCTTCTAGGCCTGTGTGACTGAAGCCTTAATTCTCCCCCACATTCAAACATTGTCACTTATGGCTCCAAATAACAGACACAGTGGCTTCCCATCTTTTATATACAGACTATGGTGACCAGTTAATCTGAGCAGTAGCATTATGAAACATTTGGATTTGGCACCAGTGACGGAAATCCTGCAATTTTAAACTGACAATAAATCTCAAGTCATCCAGTGGAGCCAAGGCAGCTCTAAAGAACAGAGCAGGAGGTTTATATCATATTTTAATAACTTGTTTCAGGTTTGCCATTCTTATTTTTTACAGCTGCTTTGGTACTAAGAGCAAATTTAATCCTAACAGACTACAGAACAGTATTGCACTAACACTGAAAAAAGCCTGCATCCTGTCACAGCTTCAGCTGGGGATTCCTGCCTCTCTGTGTGCTACAAAGAGTGGTGCAGTACTTATTCATGTGTCCATTGCAGCATCTAGCTTCAACAAAGTCCTGCAGTCACTTCATAACCCACCCTTCCCCAAATACACATACACACACACACACACAGACACACACACCCCGTCCCTTGTTAGTGCACATGCTTATGCTTATGCGCTGCGTGCTGCTGCATGTGTCAGCTCAGCTCCTCTAATCCACATTGATTCGTGATGCTGAGAGGAAACTGCTCCCAGCAGAGAGTCATTCTGGGCTGTTGTGTCCATCAGCTGCTGTTTGTGTGTCTGAGTTCAGAGCGAGTGTATTCCTGGCTGCTTTTTCCTTTCTAAATGGATGCATTCAGTCTAAATACATCAGAGAGATGAACTGAGGTTTGAAAGCTTTAGCTAAATCGGGATGCACGTTTAAAAGAGCATCAGGGTCGGAGAGGGTTTAGTTCAACAAGCACAGAGAAGCGTTCATAATTAATTCATATTTAACTAACCAGTGCCAGTGAAGTGTTGTCATCTGACCAGTGGTAAACTGGTCAGAAAGTAGATAAAATATCTATAGAGTATCTCGACCTTAGAACAGTGAGTGGTGCTCATTGGAATGAATAGAGGTCCAAAAAGTTGAAAAAATGATGATTGTGAAATGTTGCTTGTTGGTTGGACTGGTTAAAAGACAAATGAGATGTGCATGACATGTGAGTCTGTCAAAGTGTGGACTAATTTCTGGAAGAGGAAATTTACTATCAGGGAAAACCTGTGTCAGATTGAACACGGCCTTCAATTCATTGCAGGTTTGTTTGGGTTCTGATATTTAATCCAACTCTGGTCTTTGTTCCTTTGATATATATTCATAGAAACTGAAGGGTATTTTTTTTATTAACTTAACTTCCATTTGCAAATTACTGCATCAGGTAATGTTACAAATCAACAACCACAAATACCCTAGCTGTAATTCGCCTGATAAGGTCATCTATTTTTTTGTAATCAGATACACACAGTTCCTATGTCCAGCATAGTCATATCAATAATACTTCAAAATAACTGCATAAAAGAAGTGTCTGCAGACATCTGAAGATGGCTGAGTGCAGAAGAACATTGGACACATCCAAGTCAGTTTTGTTGCCATTATGCTGATGGACAGGCATAAGCTGGCCTCTAAGTTTTGTAAAAGACTCATGACTGAGTACATCCAGGGGTATGTGCTATAATATACATTTTACTGCAGGACTGTCTTGCAGATGTCTCATCACTATTTTCGCCAATGTTCAGCTTGCTCATGGAAAGTCAGATAAGGCTGGCTGCATTTCAACAGCTTTTCATGTGTCAGGCGCTGTGTGTGCAGGAATGGAGGACCCAAAATGCAGACTCAAGGAGGCGAAAGTAAACTCAGAAGGCAGCTTTATTGCTGAATACCAGATATACCAAAACTAACTAAACTAGGAATACACAATAAAATGAACGGATAGGTATGCAGGCAGAACACACAGAGAGGGCTGAGGGAGACCACAACACCGAACAGAGGAAGACACAGACAATAAATACAAGAGGTTAACAAGGGGATGAGGACCGGGAGGGAAACGAGACCGGGAGGAAGCAAAACAGAAAACACTAACACAAGAAGAGGAACTATCAACGTAAAAGGAAACATAAGACACACGCTGAGACACGTACTGGACGTGGGGACCGGGAAAGAACAGACATGAAAACATAACTCAGTCAACAAGACACAAGAAAGACAGGGAAGTCACCGTAACAAAGCCTAAGAACTAAAAACCAAGGCTACTTCCACACGTACACGGGTATTTTTGAAAACGGAGATTTTCCGTTTTCGTTCTAAAAAATAATCCCGTCCACACGTAAAGGCAGAAATGAAGGAAAACGCTGCTATGAACATGCCAAAGCAACAGGTGGCGATATATTCCTAACCGTGCAGAAATGTTGGCCAATCAGAAGTCTAGAAGCCTCGGTGGGAAAAAGTAAACAAAGCTGAGGCATAGAAGCAGAACCGAGTCGTATGTGTGGAGGGACAGTAACTGTGTGTGTATATGTAAGCATTTAAACACTGCAGAGAGTAGAATTAACAGTATTGTAGAAATTCATTTCACCGAAACAATAACGTGGCGCACAGTGTGATGTCAAAAAATGCGCACACCTTTGACGCTGCGTTTTCTCTGTTTTTCTAGTCCACACGTAAATGCAAAAACGGAGTTTTCAAAAATATCCACCCTGGCCGGAGTTTTTAAAAATCTTCATTTTCAGTGACCAAAAACGCCGTTTACGTGTGGACGAAAGGTGCAAACGCATAGAAAAATCTGCGTTTTCAAAAATACCCGGGTACGTGTGGACGTAGCCCAAGAGTTCCTAAAGATAATTTGAGGAGCTAGAAATACAAAAGACTAAACCATTAGAAACACTAAGTCAAAGAATATTGATAATCAAAACAAAAACACTGGGTCACAAGACCCAGATACCGTAACAGCATGTTGTTAGCAAGAATTTTATATCTAGAACTTGCTAAGTGCTCCTTTAAGTTTCAGGATTCGTTTTTAGTCCCACCACCATTTGTTCAAATTTTTAACCTTTAGCTTCAGACCTTTTGTAGACCTCGACTGTGAACCGGAGTGTGAGTCGATTAGTTGACTCACTTTAATTTAGCATAAAAGTACGGCCCAGTCATAGTTCAACTTCACTTAATATCTCCTCAGACATGAAGTCGTTGTTTAAAATTCTGTCAATATTTTTACTAAATCTTCAAAGGTTTTTAACAAGTTTGAATTTGTTGCAAAGTAAACAGTCAGAAACAGTCTTTATTTTCTTTCTTTTTATTGGCCATTTGATGATTAGCATGGTTTTAGATGACGCATATGTATACGAGGAAATCAAGATGAATGTAAACAAAAATGAAACAAACTGCACTTTTGACGGCCTTTAAATGGGCTGGATGTGTGAATTTGGCAGCTACTCAATAAACAACACAACAAAAGATAAAAATGGGTCTTTCTTGTTTTTCACACACACACACTGTTGTTCAGGATGGAGCCTTGTTTGTTTTGTTTTGCTGTGAGACTCAAGGCAGCTATAAATATTCAACCTGCTCCTGTTGCCCATTCATACTGACACAAACAACAAGAGGAAAGAAGGCTGTAAAATCCATAGTTTATGTTCTTTGCCTGGACCTAATAAAACAGACTGAGCTGTGATTTCAGGGAGCAGGTCAGCGAGAGAGAGGAAGAGAGGGTGAGAAAAGAGAAATGGGTCATTAAGAAGGCGAGTAAGATGATCAAGAAAGATATAAAAGACGTCAAGGAGGTCAAACTGGTGGATTAGAGATGAAGCTTTTTGGTGATACCTCTGTGTTATTACTACTTATATATGTAATTTCCATCTGTTCAGACTTCTTGATGTCTACCGAGGATGGTTTGAACACTGCAAACATTCTGACCCATTGTCAAATCAAGAACATGTTCCCTAAACGGGTCAAAGTTTCTCTTTCCTGCTTGTCTTTAGACTTTCAGCCTCAGAACGTGAAGAAAATCCACAGACATGCAAGAACATCCAAAGTCAGCAGAGGAAGACCCCAAGCAGGTTTGAATCCAGAGGAAACGTTGTACCGCCCGACCCTGGATTATTGTCATTACCAGTGTTGGACAGCAATAAATGACTTAGGAATATGCTACAGTAATGTGATTACTTTTTTCAGCAAGGACACGTTTAAAGTTCATGATTATTTCATGTTTCAAAAAGCAGTGTTAGCCTTTATAGCTTTATCCTGAATCACTGCACTGGGGTGAAATTTAAATTCATAGTATATATTTATAAATCACCCATTTGGGTTTTATTATAGTTTCTAACGTTTATGTGTGGCCTCTATGATTGATCCGTGTGCTGATAGCTGCCTGCTAGGAGTAATTCCAGTAAGTGAACTGGACTGCATTGTGCCTTTGCCTCCTGCCTTTGGACCAGGAGTGACATGTTTGGCTGCATGTTCTCCTAAAATTGCTGGCCGTCTGGGTGGTGTTCAAAAAAAGGTGTGAGCTTTATATATATTTGGGACACTTTCTGAGGAGAAAAACGGGTCTTATTAGGAGACCCACTTTGGAAATCTGGCCAAATTTATTAAACCCTCCCAAAACATGATTATCCAGAGTTGGGACCAGGAAGCAGAGCTGCAGTCTTACCTGCCTCTCTGCAGCTTCTCTCCTCTTGTTATCCCCCAAATCAGGCCCCTTAGCGACTGTGTCAGTGCCCAGAAAAAAAAACAGAAAAATCAGGAAATCAGCAGGTTTCTCTCTTCTAAGTCTCTGTTAGTACATGAATTAATAATTGATCAACAAATTGATTTACTCTGGCTGACAAAAACCTGGTTACAGCAGGATGTAAAAATAACAGCCTCAGCACGGCATTTAATATGTTATTAGACTCAACTGGCTTCTGGCTCTGTTGTGACATATGCAGTGTTGGTCAAGTTACTTGAAAATAGTAATTAGTTACTAATTATTGATTACTTCTCAAAGAAAGTGATCCATTACTTTACTGTTGCTTTATGATTATTTGAAAGGTAACTAGTTACTTTATTACTTTTACTTTTTAAAAACGTGATAACCTGCATTCATAATATAGCAATAGACCTTTCAGGCCAGTTCTATTTTTTATACATAATCCATCATAAAAATTGAATCCAATGAAAAAGTCTCTCTTTAAAACTTGTTTTATTAGTTTTAACTTTTGCAAAATTGTATCAAGCAAAAATTAAATTACATGCAACATTTTCTGACTGGAAGAAATTTGTTTAACATTTAAACTTATTTTCTGCATATTCCAGCATATAAAATAAAATAATGTTTTGTGTTTACACTCACTCATAATAGATGCAAGTAAAACACAGCAAAAAATAAATAAAATCAGAGATTCAGTGGCACTAAGTCCTGTCACTCTTAAATCTATTTTCACCTGTTTAGCAGGAGTGAGGCCTGTGGAGCACGGTGGCCGCAGCGGTCATGTCAGCGGGGAGATCCCAGGGTTTGTCTGTGAATTTCACATTCCCGTGGCAGCGTACCAGGTGCTTGCTCAGATTTGAAGTTTAATTATTTGCTGTAGAAAGCAGTTTTTTTCCCACTCAGAGTGTACAGCGGATATGTTTTTGCATTTTTTAAGGACTCAAACTCAAAGTAATGTCCACTCCAACAGAGGTCGATTACGTTTTTAAAAATGTTATTTTTTGTTTGCAAAACAAGCCAGAATCATTGAGTCTCTACCACAGTGCTTGATAGTTTGCATAGTTTGTGCTGATATACTGTGTTTGGATTTTTATCAAACATGACACTGTGCATTATGACCAGTCATCTCCACTTTGATCTAATCTGTCCAAAGATCATTGTTTAAGAAGTCTTGAGGTTTAAAGTGTAATTTTGCAAACCATGACATGATGTTGTTTTTTACGGAGCTTCGCAAGGGACATGGGAGAAAAAAAAGCCGACCGGGAGGTCGAGGCACGATGTGCCAGGAGAGCGGTGATCCCCCCGGCTATAGTAGGTCTCGACCTCCCGTTAGCTTCGAGATGGTGGGTGTCAGACGTCTCCGAAAATGTCGGAGCACTTTTGTAAATATGTGATGTCTTGTAAATCGAGCAGATATTTGACGTTTACACAGCTACATTCACGCTTCAAAATATCTTAAAAGTTTATTTTGTGACCCAGAAAGACTAATATTACAACTAAGTAGTTGCCGCCATTGTTGGAATTCAACTTTTGCGAAGTTCATCTTAATTTTTTTTTCTCTCATGTCCCTTGTGGGCCTCCTTACTTTTTAGGGACAAAAGGCTTTTCCTGGAAAAACTTTAAAAATAAGCCATATTTGTCTTGTTGTGATTGTGCTGTAGTAGTAGTTTCTCTGACCTTGGGGTGAATCCAGTCCTGGGAAGATTGTGGCTTTGTGTTAACACACCTGAATGCACCGCACCTAAAAACTGCCAAAACTTTTGCTTTTATAGAGGTGATATATGGTTACATTTGATCACCAGCATCTGCCTCCCATAATTTCTATTGAAGCATTAAGGGTATATCTGACAATGTTTCCAGATTTGATATACAGCCTATAGTGATTTTCAGCACTGGAAAGTTACTTTCAGGGCCCCGTTCTAAAATAGCAGAAATATGACTCCAGGAAATTCCAAACTTGTCATCTCTAAAGGTTGTGTTTCTTAGATGGTTCGGTCACGACAGTCACTGACACTCCGACATTTAGAAGTCACTGACCCAACTCTTGCTCGTCATCAGTAAATCCCTTCATACTCTGGGCTGTTTGCTGTTGAAACCAGAGTCTTGTTTTTGGTTTCTACATGCCTTCATGGCAAAAGGTGCAACATATGTGTGCAGAGATATTGTTATAGACACTGAGGTAATGTGATATGTTAAATTTTACTCTCCATTTTTCTCTAATTTTCATGGATAAAAATAAACTCCCAATCTCACCATTTAAGCAGTCAAGTAAACTCAGCAGAGTAAAAGGACCACAGGGCCACAGGGGGAGCCACAAGGCAGTGTACTCCTAGTGTCCACAAGCACGGATAAAATGGGAAGGTTACGTCACGAAAGGCATTTTGAATGTTTTCCAAATCAAATGCGTGGGTCATCAGGCATTCGAAGAAAGAGGCTGCAGATTAACATGCAGATAAATATGATTAACAGATTGTTTGTATAATATGAGTATGATATAAGGCAATATTTCCCTCATAAAAAACTGTTTTTAGAAGTTCTTCTGCATTTTGCTCCCAGCCAGGAGTTTGTGCTAGCGTAAGAAAAGAAAAAAAAAAAGCTATGAAGGTAAAGACAAGCTGCAGTATGTGAAGAAAGCAGGACGGAAAAGAGAAGGAAATTGCTATCTTTTAAAGGAAATTAACTATATTTATGAGCCAAGATAAAAAAAAATGCATTTTCTCATCCGAAACCAGTGGTTTTGAAGTTGAGTACCACAGACGGGGCGTCATAAAGTATCGAGAGAACTCACAAGTTGTTGTCTGAGGTCAGTTTGTGTTTGCATGAGAACAAACAGCAGAAGGAGTTGAGGTACAGCAGGTTCAACGAAAGACTTCAAGGGAATGGGAAAATGAAGCCTTGGTACTTGAGTCCAACCAGCTGACATTTACTTTCTGCACAGATCTCACAGTCAGCAGTTATTTTAACTCAGCTTCTGCTGGGGAAAAAAACAGGCAGTGTTTTCTGTGGGTCATCCAGAGTTAACGGGGACAGTCTTCCTAGAGAGATGTGTTGCTCTTCAGTCTCTTAAAAGTAATTTTTCAATGTTGTGCCCTCAGTTTCTGTACAAACATGCGGTGCATTATCGATTTGCTAAGCCTGGCTGCAGCGGCAGCAGAGGGATCCCCTATTACGATGCTGCTTGTAATTATTGGATTATTGAAGAGTAGAGGAGCTGCTGGCCAATCTGAGGCCTTCACACTCATGACCACAATCATAAATATCAATGCCCTCCTCCCTTGGCTGCCATCCATTCTGCAGCCCCCCACCTCTCCTCTCAGACTGCTGAGTGGAGGAGGCAGAGCTGCTGGGAATCCCACAGTCATACATTATATAACCAGCTCTGTGCTGCAGTCATGGTGCTCAAGCTGTGACACTGATTAACTGGTGGCTGTTCTTCTAAATCTAGCAGCCCAGCCTCCACATGGAAAAAATTAATCATTTTTCCATCTTCTTGAGGATACACCGCCTGATTTGGTTTTGCGAAAATGTCCTTCAGAGAGGGGCTACTGTGCTTCCCTTATTTTCATTCATATATATACAGTATATATATATATATATATATATATATATATATATATATATATATATATATATATATATATTAGGGGCGCAACGATATTCGTATCGATATTGAACCGTTCGATACAGTGCTTTCGGTTCGGTACGCATATGTATCGAACAATACAAAATTTTTAATTTATTTTATCAACTTTCCTTCTGACGATGCTGTCTGTGTTGAGCGCTCAGTGGATCTGCGCTCCACAGTGCAGCCTAGGCGGAGTAGGCAGATTCACTGGGCGCAGGGCAAGCTAGCGAGACAGAAGTTAAGCTCTCCTTGCAACATGGCAAATTGAACCTCCCCCACCCTCATTCAGATCTGGCGTTTGGAACTATTTTGGTTTTCATGTGACGTATGACCCTGAAGGTAAGCGAGTCATGGACTAAAGTAAAACAGTATGTTGGATGTGCCACGCAATGCTCAATTACATGGGTGGGAGCTAGTGTGTTAGCGCAGTTAGCTCATTAACGTGTTGGCCGTCCAGCCCCATGCACAGGCCATCCGCCGTAGCTCGTTAACGGAGATTTGCCGTGTTGTGGCGTTAACGTCATTTCAACGAGATTTACGCTGACAGAACTAGTGGGAACACAACGAATATGACTGCACATTTACACCGACATCATCTTAGTGCAAAGACAAAAATAACAAGCATGCATGCTACAAACTTTACCCGAGTCATTTAGACAGCCGTTAGCACATGATTCTCCTCATGGGGACCTGATATGTTTAATATGCTGCTGAGAATATAGCCCAGAAGAAGCGTATAGTATAGCTTTTATTTTGGAAAGAGACATTTCTCTGTAATAAACTCTCTTTTCCAAAGATGAGTGATTCCTCAATCAGATACAGGGCTCGCAAAATCGCTAGCCCGACGTCCTGGGGCTAGCGATTTTTCCAGTCGGGCTACCAAAATCTATCTCTGCCCTGCCCGTCGGCCTATCGTAGGAAGGAAAAATATATGTCAATGCTTTTGCATTCTTTCGGAAATGTAGCTGGGTAATTATGTCATTGGCATCGGTGAGCCACTGCCAATATGTGACATATTGAAATCGCGTTTGAATTTGCGCTTGTTTTTTGCTTTCACTTTGCAATCGCGTGAACTGTGTATAGAGAGCGACAGCACTGATTGGTGAGTGATGATAATTTGTGCACCAATTCCTCTGACATCGTCTTATTAATCGTTAGCTTACTACGCAAACATGACAAGTGAAATCTCCCGCAGCAAGCTTAAACATGTGAGAGGTTGATCGCGCAGAGAATCGCTGAGCTTATGTGAGTGCGTGTGTAAAAGCAGCAGGATATATATTTTAGTTCTGCTGAGCCAAATAAGACAGGTCAGGGTGAAGAAGTGACAGCCAAAGAAAAGCTTACCACAAAACGGAAAAGTTATGACAAATCAGACTATGAGGCAAAAAGAAAGTGCAGCTTTATGGTTTCATGGACAAAATCATTTCTGTGGCTGCAATATGACGAGCTAAATAACCAGGGCTGCACATAAGTGGTCCGCAGGTGCGCATTCGCTGTCAAAATAAAAAACGGGCACAAGATAAGAAGTTGCAACGCGTGTTTGCGTACATAAGATTTTCAGGAGGAGGACAGACATTTGTTTAGAACTCTTAAAGATGTCGAAGAAGCTCCTTTAAGCAATTACTGTGATGTTCCTCCACCTCCAAAGAAATGTCAGGAGTCCGAACCACAAAAGAAGCGCGTATTCTCGGAAAAGTGGTTGCACGAGGTGTGCTGGCTTCAAACAAATGATGAACGCACAGAGATGTGGTCCAGAATGAGCCGTGAAAATTTAATAAATGACAAATTAAAAAGGCACGAACATTTTTTTTGTATGGAAAAAATATCGAACCGTGACACCAAAGTATCGAACCGAACCAAACCGTGAATTTTGTGTATCGTTGCACCCCTAATAAATATATATATATATATATATATGTGTGTGTGTGTGTGTATATCTTGGCATTCTCTCAATGAGCTTCGTGAGAAATGGTTTTCTTACAGTCATGAAGGATTTCCCAGAGATTCTGAGCACTTGGTGGCCACTTTTGCCTTGACTCTGTGGCCCATCTCATCCCAAACCATCTCGATTTGGCCTTTACACAGCCTGGAGGTGTGTTTGGGGTCATTATCCTGTTAAAAAATAAATGATGATGGATGGCATGTCACTGCAGGATGCTGTGATAGCCGTGCTGGTTCAGTGTGCTTTCAATTGTGAATAAATTACCAACAGTGTCATGAGGAAAGCACCCCGACATCATCACATGCAGAAACCATCCATTCACCTTTTTTGTGTTGCACAAACACGCAGCGAGTGGAACCAAAGATCTCAAATTTGGACTCGTCAGACCAAAACACAGATTCGCACTGGTCTAACATCCATTCCTTGTGTTTCATGGCCCAAACAAATCTCTTCTGCTTGTTGCTTTTCCTTAGTGGTGGTTTCTTAGCAGTTACTTGGCCTGATTCACGCAGACTCCTCTGAACAGTTGATGTAGAGATGAGTCTGCTACTGTAACTGTGGGCATTTATCTGGGCTTTAATCTGAGGTGCTGTTAACTTGCGATTTCTCAGGCTGGTGAGTAATTAATTCATCCTCAGACTCTTGGTCTTCCTTTCCTGGGGCGGTCCTCATGTGAGCCAGTTTCGTTGTAGCGCTTGATGGTTTTGTGACTGCACTTGGGGACACATTCAAACTTTCAGACATTTTCCTGACTGACTGACCATCAGTTCTTAACGTAATGATGAACTGATGTTTCTCTTTACTTAGCTGATTGGTTCTTGCCATAATATGAATTCTAACAGTTGTCAAATAGGGCTGTGAGTTGTGTACCAACTTGACTTCTGCACAACATAACTGCTTGTCTGAAGCGCATTAAGAAGGCAAGAAATTCCACAAATGAACCATGACAAGAGAGACATGTGAAGTGAAAACCATTTCAGGTGACTACATGAAACTCATCGAGAGCAGGCCAATGGTTTGCAGTGCTGTCACCAAAGCAAAGTGTGGCTACTTCCCGAAATCTAAAATAAAAGACATATTTAAGAGTTATTCATAATTTTGTTCTTTGCTACATAATTCCATGAATCTTGCTTCATATATCTGATATCTTCAGGGTTACGGTCAGTTTTTTTTCTACTCTTGGCTCTGGATGATGTGATTGTGAGGAGATATCCCAAATGTGGTCATCCTGATCAGACAGCTCTGCCTGTGATCACAGCAGCTTACCTGTAATTCAAACTTTTGTGCTTATCTGTGGCAGTCAGTCAGAAAAGAGTTACCGTACTCCATTGTTGGGGTAACCCAGTTTGTGAGAGTATTCAGATTACCACTTGCTGTAGCAAGTAACATAATAGGTTAGTGTTTTTTCAAATAAGCTATCTATTAAATGCCTGTTTGGTAATGTGGGAGAGAACAACAAGAATTCCTCTGGAGCTTAAAATAAAAGTCAGCATTTTTTTTTCCAAAGACACAGATTTTCATGAGTTTGACATAGTGGCTGAGAGAGGGGAAAAAAAGCAGAGCATGTTTAAAATTTCTGTGATTTAGACAGAAAATCTATTTCATACCTTACAATGGAAACAGAATCTTAATTTTAATCAGAATCTCCGCCGTAGATTTCCTAAAGAAGTCTAAAAGACAAATAACATTCATCAAACGTGGCTTTTCTGATAAATTTCAGAAAGCCTGGACAGTCTTTGTAAACCACTTTCAATCATCAAACCTTTTTTTGGTACCCAACACTAGACTGCAGAGAAAATAACAACCCTGTGCCTGTTTGTTCAAATGTAACATCTGTTTTTGTTTGGTATATTTTCATATTTATGCTTTGAAAGTTAATAAAAATAGGCAAAATGTTCTGACAAAATAGGGGGAAAGAAAACAAAGCAAAGTTCAGTTACTGCAATGATATAGACTCCTTTATAGTATATAAGTATTAATAATATTTTATGGCAGGGTGATAAGTGTTAGCTGCTAAGAAGCTGTACTTTGCATCTGCCAAACTCAACTCCATAAAGCTGGTGGTGAGGATCACTGAGGAGGAGAATGATGCCGGTGCTGCAGCTCTGAATGTGCAAGCTTTTAGCTGTCAGATGGAAATTAACAACAAGCTTGTTGTTGATTATGTGTTGAAGGAGATCCAGCCAATATCATCTTGTTGTGCAGTGTGGTAAAGTCAATACAAGCTAGTTAATTGACAGTAAGTCACTCAAAAAATACAACCAGTATGTGCAAGCTGAAAGCAAAGACGAGTTTATTTTTGGTAACCGAGATGTCCTCTAGCAAGTTACTTTTCTAAGTAGGTATTTGTGTAATGGATTACTTTTTCATAGCACCAGGGGAACACTAGCCAATATAAATAATGTAGAACGTTTTAAAGCTCAAAATTATGCAAAGCAATTCTCTGAAGCTCCAGAGAAAAAATATGAAGCTGGAAACGAGCATAATAGGTCCCTGCTAAGCACAGTATTAGTGCATCATTCAGTGTGAGAGCAATGAAAAACTAATCTTTGGGAAATAAAAGGCATTTTTCTAGAGAGGCTGAAAGTGTGAAGTGTGCACTGTTCTCATTTGCATGAGTCATTCTTTACCACAGCAGACTCTTTGCACTCGTCTTTTAATGTGGACAGTCACTACAGGTAGAAACACTTCAACTTTAGGCAGGTGATTGAACCTTGCCTCAAAAACTACTTTCAATAGCTGGGACCACATTATCATTTTAAGTTTGACTGGATTTCTAGTAGGTAATAGCAGATTGGTTGGACATTAATTGAGGCTGCAGTTTGGGGGAGGCCTCAGAGGGGACTGGCGGCGGCTCCTGGGCCGGGCAGATCCCCAGGTCCCGCTCTTGAAATTAAGATTATCTCCAATTATGTGAATCATGTTGTTGCATCTCTGAGCTGGGCTCAGGCTAAAAAGTGCTTGACATTTTAGCTTCTGCTATGGAAGACTTTCAAAGCGGCCGAATCAAATCTGCTTCAGTTAGTTGTTAGAGACTAATTTACATGTATTGAACACCTTTGTGAGTTAGTGTTTCTGGAGTTTGCTCAAACACCCAGTCCCAGTCTGCAGATCTGTTTGAGGCATTAGATGGCCACTGCCACTTGATAATCAACTTACCTCCTTGCAAAATAGAAAAACAAAACTAGGGAGACTTGCCGGTGGGATTGATCTCAGCTCTAGTAAAGCCTGAGAAGACTCCATCTCTGAAGTATGAAGTCCAGTCAGAACATATATATATATGAGTAAATATATGAATAAATGCTTCGAGCGGCTGTTTTTGAAGCATATTATGGACAGTCTCCCAATAGACCTGGATCCCCTTCAGTTTGCATATAGAACCAACCGATCTACAGAAGATGCTATCTCTACCACACACCACGTTATGCCGTCTCACCTGGAGAGGAAGAACACTTACGCCAGAGTCCTTTTCATCAACTTTAGCACAGCTTTTAACACAATCATTTCACAGCAGTTGGTGGAAAAACTGATGCTATTAGCATTAAACCTGAAATTTGCAATTGGGTTTTCAGCTTTCTGACAAAGCGGCAACAGATAGTCAAGGTGGGCAGCCACACATCAAAGACCATCTTAGTGAGTACAGGCTCTCCTCGGGGATGTGTCCTCAGCCCGCTGTTGTTCAGTCTGCTCACACATGACTGTACGGCCAGATTCACCACTAACCACATTGTGAAGTTTACAGACAACTCAACAGTGGTTGGTCTCATCACTGACAATGATGAGTCTGCTTATAGAATGGACGTGGAGCAGCTTGAAGTGTGGTGTAGATCCCATAATCTCACCATCAGTGTGGACAAAACAAAAATAGATGGTGAACAGTTTCAGGAAATCTGGCAAAGATCACCACACAGACCTCACCATAGATGGTGCTGCTGTGGAGAGGGTCAGCAGTGTTAAGTTTCTGGATGTGCACCTAGCTGATGATCTGTCCTTCTCCATTAATACCACAGCAGTTATTAAAAACACTTCACCTCTTAACTTTTACAGAGGCACCGTTGAAAACATCCTGACACAAAGTTTTACATCTTGGTTTGGCAGCTGGAAGTCCTATGAGAACCGACAACTCAATAGGATTTTTAAGACTGCCAGGTGGATTGTTGGTGTCCCTCTCTCGTCTCTGGAAGAGATCTATAAACAGTGCTGCATACGCAGAGCTATCTCCATCATCAGAGACTCCCACCACCCCTCTCATGGCCTGTTCTCCCTCTGGCAAGAGGTACACGAGCATCAGCTGCAGAACCACCAGGGTGTTGGAAGGGTTCTTTGCACAAGCCGTGAGACTGATAAATGGGCTGTGCCCCTTCCCATCCATTCAGCTATTCACACAGCTATACTGTAAGATCCACACGTAGATTGTGACGCCCCCTATCTACTCACGCACTCACACGTATACAATATACTCCTCAGATACATATACTATTTGAGCTGATTATTCCCTTCTGTGGCTGTTTAGACTTCAGCTTGCTTTAGAATTTAGATTAAGAATCGATGTTATTTATCCTTACTATTACTGTGATTTATTATTGCCTTTTTTACTGCTCTTTTTAGTTTTTTTAAAATTTGTATTGATTACTGCACTGTAGAGGCTGGTGAGAAACAGTATTTCGTTTCAGTCTGAGTATTTTTCGAAATACCAAACGAAATGCCAATAAACTTTTTGATTTATTTGACTGATGTTCTGACTATATGTTCTGTTCATTCATGACTATTTATAGTCGGAATGAACACAAAGATGGACACATACACTGGAACAATCTTAACAGGCTCATTTACAAGTAGAGGATAAAACAGGTTAGCACTGTTGGTGGTATTTCCAGGGTGAAGTAGTGGGCACAGACACACTCTTGCACAGTCTCTTAGGCTCTTACTGGTTCCAGATGCATCGACAGGTCTGCATAGAGACCTTGAGTGAGATGAACAGACTGAGGTTGAGCATTTTACTTGGCCAACGCAACGATTTGGTGACGGCCGAATGTCAACTCCAACCTTAATCCTACGATGAGCTGCAGGTGAATTCATCAGTGAACAGGTGAGTGACCAGCAGAGAGGTGGAGAAACCTGGAAGGAACCACCTTGGAGAAAAGCTAAACAATCACACCCACACACACATAAGTAGGAGACACAGATAAGTCACAAATTATCTTCTTATTTTCCTTCAGTGAGTGAGAGACATACAAGAAAAAGGGGAACACAGTGAGAGATATTTGTCCATTCAGTCCCCTCCTGCTCTGTCACCTTGTGCTCTGTTTTAATGTAGTCAATATCAGAGTAAAGGTGTTCTCATTTGCATGTATAATTTGTTTCTATTGTCAAACAACAGAACTGAAGTGACTCAGATAATTTACTGAGTAATATGGGGAGGAGGTGGGTGGAATAACGATGTGACTGCATTAAACAGGCACATATCATCAGTCAAACACTCGGTTCTGAGAGCAAATTCAGTATGAAACAACTGAAAGGTTTCTCTGATGTATGAAAAGCAAGAGGAAACAGGAACTGCCTTTAACCTTTAACCTGTATTACAGTCTATCATTTAGACTAAAGGGTTTCTGAGTGTATTAACACACAGCATATCTGACAAAGATCCTAAAGAGTTAGCCAGGCCTCTGACCGACACATCACAATTCAGTCAAGCATCCACATAATGTGCTGGATCCCTGAAGGCTCTGACTCCACAGCCCACATGGGGCATTAGACATCAGGGTCCTGCTAACAGGCAAGCAATTCAAAAGCATGGCCAAAAAAGATGCTACAGCTGGATGGGTGGTGTCTTCTTCGGCCATGTCTCACCAAGTACAGGACAACTCTGAGCATCAACCGTGTTTGTTAGGGGATTCTGGCTGGTAGTATTTATGTGAGTATGAATGGTTCTATAAGTCTTTGTGTTAGCCCAGATTTCTGCCCGATCCAGGCTGTAGCCCACCTTTTGCCTCATGACAGCTGCAATAGTCTCAAAGTTCTGGTAAAACTACTTTTTTTTTAAACAAATGAATACATTCACAGGATGACTCACTAGACTGGCAGGTAGACTGAAAATAGTTACGTGTTTCAACCAGCACGCATGTAAAAAATATCCAGTGTGTTAATTATGAGCTTCAGGGTGCTTAATCACCTAACCTCTTTGGTTCATTTTTTTTATGTAAGGTGTCAAAGATGTCATACACGCTGGCAAAGGTCTCACTCCGCTTCCAGTCAGTCTCTGGGTCTGTTGCCTGGGGTGTGAATAGAAAGCAGCCCAGAAACAAGACTGCGTGTCATTGTAGTGACTGTGACTAGTTAAGAAGCCTGTCTTCTAATCTGTACATGAGCTGTACAACCTATATCTATAAAAGGTGATTTTGTAACCATGGTAACATGCATGTGTGTCACTACATGAATGGATCAGAAAATGAAGCAGAATTGAACCACAGAAGTGTTGAGCTCATGCCTGAAACCGACCACACAGTAATATTATCATCATTAATAATTTACCCTTTCATATTACAGGCAATGCCCGCTGTCTTTTAGTCAGTCACAGTCTGAACTTGTAAAAATTGTAACATTATATATATTTGTGAGCTATGAAGTGTATTGAGGCTGCGCATTTGTTTAGTGGACTGATATTTAGGAACACCTAGAACATGCCCAGCTGCTCAGGACACCACAGTCCTCGTTCCATGTATGATGCAGCTTCCTGTGACTCCAATCTTAGCATCTCTTTGTTTCATGAACCCAGATCAGAACAAACATGCGACATCTCTGTAAGCATCTCCAGAGATGTCTCCAGGTGTATTTTTTAACAGACGGGAAGCAGTCTTTATACTAAGCTGGCCTCACCATCCTGCAACTTATATACTGCTTCACACACACAGATTTAGATCCATCTGCTCATTGTCAGAAAAGAAAAAAAAAATGTCTTTATCTCTGGGTTTCTTTGACCTCTTTTGAAACAGTTTTTACTCACAGCGAGGAAAGCAGAGGTGTTTTAATATTGGCTGTATTCCAGTCTGGGGTGATCCTGCATTTTCTGCATGTGGTTCACTGTTGCATACGATATTTTCCATACATGCAAAAGATTTGTTGCCACTGTGGCAACGAGCATCGTCACCATTGTCTCGTGTGACCTTGCTTTTTAAGCCTTGGTTTCACAGAGACATGTGCGTGTGCATGTGTGTGCTTGCAGCAAATAGCTGCTTCCACATATCACACAGAAATCTGTTCACTGCATTGGCAAAATTGACCAATCATCCATCCATCCGTCCATCCAACCATCCATCCATTCATTCATCCAACCATCCATGCCATCCGGCCATTATCCAGGTTACAAGTGCAGAACTCAAGGCAGAGATGCCCACATCTTCTTCTACCCAGCCACCTCCTCCAGCACTTCTGGGGGGACACCAATGTGCTCTCAAAGCCAAGAAATCTAATCTCTGCAGCATGTGCTGGGTCGGCTCTGAGGACCTTCTCCTGGTGGGATGTGTGAAAACGTCGGGCTTCTTTTCAAAATTGCTTGTGAATTTCTTAATCTTATTCAAAATCAATGTACTTTCTTTTGTAATTCTATTTTTCTTTTTCGGAGATTAAACAGATTCCATGCTTGGCCACCAAAAATCTGACAATGGTGTGATTTGTTGTAGCCACTAATGGTCAAAGATCACTGGGGAACTGGACTCACAATGCAGGACACAGAAAGAAAGTTCACAGTTTATTTGCTTTGCACAGAATGGGAGAAAACAAGCAACAAATAAAAGGCATGAAGAGTGTCAGGACAGGCAGGGATAGGTTTAGAGATTCCACAAGTAAGTCCACTTTCTCAGCCTCAAGAAGCATACAGGAAATAAGTCATTGTTCACAGGTGAGTTCCTCAGTGCCCTGCAGCCAGATGTGCCTGTAACTTGGGCAGATAAAGGGTACCAAGCATGACGACCCCTGAAAACAGTAAACACAACACCAACATCTATGCTCACACAGGGGAAAAGCCAAAGAGAGAGAACAAGAAGAAGAGACAGATAGAAGCTGGCAAGGCTGGACTGCAGGACTGAGGAGCCATGACACTAACATCAGCAGCAATAGGAGTAGCTACCACAAGGAATTCACAGATGAATCTCAGCCCACAGATTCTGTCTGCACTGATTTTCTTTCCAGGGACGTCACTAAAGCTTCTGCTAGAAATGCATCATAATAAACCTGCTCTCAAACCTGTTGAAATGTGGGCTCATTCTCAAAAATGGCTCTACACTAGCACTGGCAAGGCATTAATGGAAATCGAGGTACACTGATGGTTTAGATCAGGCAGGTCAAACTCATTTTACATCATGAACCACACATAGCCAACTCTGATCTTAAAATGGGCCAAACCAGCGAAACCTCCCTTGATGTCAGTGCAAAGATGTTTAACTGCACATTTATTCCCATTTTAAAAATTAAAAAAGTGCATTTTCAACAGTATATTTCAGTTTTTCTACACAATACAGAAATGCTGTTCTAGTGAATGCAAGAAATCTGTCAGCAC
Source organism: Aulonocara stuartgranti (assembly GCF_965226115.1). Taxonomy (NCBI): domain Eukaryota; kingdom Metazoa; phylum Chordata; class Actinopteri; order Cichliformes; family Cichlidae; genus Aulonocara; species Aulonocara stuartgranti. Next base: position 11,094,933 of record NC_138943.1, read on the forward strand.
AAATAAATAATTGTATAAAATTACAGAAAACGTTCTGGTAACTCAGTGCCCAGAAAATCTCCCCTTTCCTCCTGTGGACCCACTGTAAAAATAATAATAACTAGAAATGTCTATAGTAGAAAAACCGGAACTTTTCTGTGGTAGTTTATATATTTCTGAATTACTTTGGTGTATTATAAATGTCAGTGGTGAAGGTCTTCATTTAGTAGAAATGCTGCAAAACCTGTGAAAATACAGTTAAAGGTCCAAAGCTGGATGGCTGATTCTGGCCCCCGAGCCTTGTGTTTGACACCCCGGGTTTAGCTTAAAAGAGTCATGTTCTTTAGCAAACTCACACATTTCTAATCGTGTGTCAGCCTATTTGCTAAACCAGCTGCAAGCATTCAGACATGAAGCCAGTGCAAACAGATGCAGTCAGATTAATGGACTGGAGTGCACGTCTGCAACGCGGCTTTAATGGAATTGAGCCATCGTTAATTCCACCTGTGCTCTCCTACAAAATGTCTTGTGTAAAAGAAGCTCTGTCTTCAGAAAGAATCTGACAGTGAGAATTGCTGTGCAACACTTCTGTTCCAGGCTTAATCCCACGTTCAGTCACGGTGGCAGTTCATGAACGCTGGGTGGCTGCGGAGGCTCTGTGAGAAGCAGGCAGGAGACAGGACAGAAAGGAAAAGAAGGGGTTAATGTATAGGAGGCTGAGCGGTGTGGGTGTGAGGTCACAGCTATAATAAATACAAAACAGTTGGAGAAAGTTAGAAAGTAGAGACAGAGAGACGTGGAGGGGGCAGGTAGAGAGGGGGTGGGAGACAATAAAGCTCAACTGATTTGAATTCTATTCATAATTCTCTGCTGGGAGGCTGGTTAGCTGAAGGCGGCGGATGATGAGAGATGGAATGAAAGAGGGGGAGAAGGTGTGGGAGGAAGAGAGAGAAACAAAGGGAAGGACAAGATGGGATGTAGTGTTGAGTCTCTGAGGGGGAGGGAAACTGGGAATTAAATAGAGCTCGGCTTCAAACAGAAAGGTAGAGCGACAGACAGAATGAATGAAAGACAGACGGAGAGAGAGGGAGATGCTGTCTCTGCTGTGTGGAGGTTTGGCCGCTGATTTACAGCAGCTGCTCAGTTTGATTCCTGCAAATCAAAAACAAGAACATCAACCATTATCCTCCACACGGGGCTCACAAGACATACATGTACTTGTGTCCATAGCAGCGGGCAGCAGAGCATTACGGTAATGTGATTACAATTTTCAGTTAGCAAGAGGCAGAGCAGACAAATGCCAAAGAGTAGTCAGGTTGCTGTCATGAGGAGGTGCAAATCTGGGGACAAAATGCGGTGCAGTTTTATTAGATTCAGCACTAACATCATTAAAGGTCATGCTGACAACCACATCCTTTATTCCACGGTTTTCACCAGTGTACTACAAGCACGCTAGTGGTAAGCACATTTTTTAAGACAAAAGCTACAACTGTTAAGTTAGACGATGTATCTTATTGGCAAGTTTATACACTAAGTGGGAAGAAGTGGAAAATAATGTCCAGGTATGTGTTTCTCTCTCTGCCTACACATTAAACTCAAAACGTATCCCCTACCGCCACACAACAGCTGGGTCGAACTTTCCTAGTGGAAACCTTTGGAGTTTGTATTGTTTTAAGAGTGTTATATATGCGTGTATGTGTCACCAAACCTCAAACTATGTTAAAGTTTGAGGTTCAGTCATTTTGGCAGCTTTGAATGGCAGTATTTGGATCAGAGTAGGTATTTTGGTTGGAGGAGGAGTTGTTTGTTGAGTAAATGAGCCAGAATAGGAGCAGAACATTTTGTCTCTGAAGATGAAGCTAACGGTCATGATCACTTGCTGGAAATATTTATAAAAAAATTGCAAACACAAAAATTTCCAAAACTTTTAAAAGTACACTAACTTTAGTAAAATAGAAGTGTACTTATTTTTTTTATTTATTTTTTTTTTTAAACTATTTTCTTGTGCTATTCTAGGGGCAGGTTGATCAAATTCTCAGGTATTCCTCTCCCAGGTGACCTCAAATCACCATGCTCATAAACCTCCAACAGAAAGCATCCATTAGGGATCCTTAATAAGTGTCCAAACAGCCTCAACTGGGTTCTTTTGATGCAAACGATCAGCAGCTCTGATCCCTTTGGTGTCTTAGCGCTCGCCTGTGAGGATGAACCCAGACACCTTTCAACGAAAACTAATTTTAATAGCTTCCCTTTTTTTTTCTTTTGTTGTTGTGTATTCTCACCCCAGGCTGTCAAATGCTACTCAGATGCTGCTCTTGCACACAAATGGCTGCAGAGAAACACAAGTCCACATTTGCAGAGGTAGTGACAGCATAGGCTTTTCACTCAGGAGACCAAATTTCACTTTATTTTCACTCATTGATCATTTACAATTGCTCCACTTTTTACTTTCAACATTAGAAAAAGGGCTTCATTTGGGTTCAAATGTTCCCATTCTCAACAATTACACTCAGGGTGTCCAAAGTTCCCTTTTTCTGCTAGACTTGAGCTGAGCATTTTCACCATTTGAGCTTCTTGAAACCAGAAAAGTGCACCTGCAGTGGCTTTCAATGTGAAAGTGAAGAACACTCAGTTGGTTCTGAGTTTTCAATCAGAATCAAGGCTCACTCTAAAGTTTATCCTGGTTTATGCCCTTCTGGAATCTAAAGGGAACCAAAGTTCACTAAATAAACATCACACACAAACATCTGCATGGGCTTCACTTTTCAGGCCTATGTCCTTCATTTTTTTTATACATAATCTATGGGCAGGATAGTCTGAAACTAGAGCCTCAGGCTGAGTATTTTCCCCCTGTGGTGATCAGATGAACCCAGCTTAATCACATCTTCTGCAAAGAACAGAGAAGGAATTTTGAGCTTCCCAGTTTTCTTCCTCCACATCTGGCCAGTGAGGACTTTGACATCCCAACCATGGAAACTGCAAACCGAACTGGAAAATAACTATTTGTAGAGGGATCATAAATATAGTTTGGATGGACAAACTTTCATGTCCTCTATGGTAAAGTGTCCTGACTTTTAAAAAATGTCTTGGTTCTTGGTTTATTTTTATTTTCATGTTTTTGATTTGCATTTATTTCTTTGTGTGTTTCAGTTTAGCTTTCTCAGTGTTTCACTGTATTTTGTTGTCAAGTCTTCTTTTTCTTTGTATTAGGTGTTTCCCTGTTTAGTTGCTTCGTATTTTATTTTGATAGTCATGCATCTGTGCTTTGTACTTAGCTTTGTTGCGCATTAGATCCTGTCGTGGTCCCCATCTGTTTCCTTTCCCCTCGTTATCTTGTGTATATGTGGTCTAATTCTCCTCTTCTACTTTGAATTTCTTTAGCATGTTTTTGATATTTGGATTCCTTCTTATCTTTTGAATTTTGGGCTTGAGCTTTTCTTGGTCCGTGAAATGGAGGCAAAAGAAAAAACGTAACCTGTTTTTACCTTTGTGAAGACATCATATTAGCTTACATTTCTTCCATGAGACACAAAACCCCAAGAGACACAGTTAACCATGGGAGGACTACTTAGTCCTAACAATGTGATTGTATCAGTACACACACACACACACACACAAACACCATATGCGGGTATAAAATGCTGTGTTGTGTCTTGCGTTTCGCTGTCATAAACAAGCCGAGCTGTTGGACCTGCTGAGAGTCTAAATATGGACGTTGTGAGCTGGTCTCTGTTAGGGAGCTGCAGGCCTCCTGTATAAACATCCAGCCTCCATATCCAACACACTGAGGAACAGTGCTGATAGAAAATCCTCAGCAGTAATGTTCTGCACTGAACATGTATTCCAACACCCTAACAGCCATCAGACAGCGTTTGTGTCCATGACAGGTTTACTTATTATCTTTGGAAAGAATGACTTAAAGTGTTAATACATATGCAACAGTGACAGAGGATGGAGAAGTACTGCATGGCTGTAGCACAGTCATAGCTCACAAACTTCTTGAAATGCACCAGTTATAGGTTCAGAAACACGGAGTCAGTTTTCATGGGAATCTGTGCAACCCTTTGAAAGACTGAGTAACTTAACTACTTCCAATTAAGAGAGTAGGTAGCAGCCAGGTGCTACTAATCAAATGCACTTGACTAATTAATCATTGATTGATCGTCAGTGAGTGTGACCTCCTCTAAAAACCAAAGGTTTTGGCAGATCTTGAGAAATAATTGTTGCTGCCCATCAATCTGAAGAGGGCTATAAGGCCATTTCCAAAATATATAAACGCCATCATTTTGCAGAGGGAAATATTATTCATGAGTTGAAAACAGTGAGGACAGCTGCCAATCTTTCCAGGAGTGGCCACTCCAGCAAAATTTAATTAAGTTTTAATTAATGGATTTGAAAGTGTGAGTCAGCATTAACATCTGGGCTTGAATGTAAACATTTGCTAAGTTCATAGTATGCGTGGTTCCTATAAGTGAACTAACTGTTGTCTTTGCTGAGAACTAACACATTTGTTTAAAGACACCCCTTTTAAAAACAATGTCACGTTTAAATGTTGCATATTCAAATGTAAAAAAGAAGGATCCAGGATGTAGGAACCATGACCCCACCCATTTGTTACTGAAGCCAGCTTTTTAAATTCTTCTCTGACTTTATGGCCTTTCCTGTCTTAGGGCTCTAGTGGCAGAAGTGCAAATATTTGCAAGAGTAGGCTAAACACTATTATCAGCTAAAGCTAGGTTAGCAAACTACAGACAGAAAACTCCTAATTAGCGCTTAGAAACAGAGCTATAAAATAATCTTATAAAGCATGAACCTTCTGAAAGATCTGAAGGATACAACTCAAGTCAAAAGTTTTATATGATAATTCCATTAAAATACCCCAAAAGAAACCAAAACAGTACATTATAGGGATTTAATTCGGTGAGTCATAGCTTCATTTCTCAATACAGACAGAAGCACTTAGATTGGGCCATCTGGAGCTTAGATCTTGCAGCCCTGATAAAAACCTTTTATGCTGTCTAGAAACAGCTTTTTTTTTTAGTTTATTTTTTTTATTGTAAGTTGTTCGTGGTCACGTCAAAATCAGTGTCAGCCCTCCAGCTTGATTCTAATTGGAGATATTGAGGGTGTTAGAATTGCCGCAGGTCCCCCCTGCTGCTCAGAGGTGTTTCTGTTTGTCTACACTCGGTAATATGAGTGATACAAAATGCTTCAAAAGCCAGTCAGGATTTCACATTTATATTTCCACAGCATCACAAACTACATCCTCCAATATTCTCCTGGCAGTCGCTACAGGTTTTTACATCTTTATAATGCTGACTGAGCACTAAAAGTTTCAAGAAGAATGAAAACCTCCTTTGAGATTATTTTCAGACGTTTCAGAACAAATCAGCTTGTTTCAGCTTTTAAATCCTTAAGAAAGAATAAAATGCACTGAAATTGTCAAAGTTTCATGAACTGAGATACGTTTATGATTCACAGATATTTCCCGTCTTTGCCACAACGTATTGTAGTGATAGATGTGTCTGTTGTCAGACTGAAATCAAGTTATTGATTTTAAACTTTCTCAACACTGCAGCTGTATCTGACCATCATTAATCTGTACCTGGTGTCGCCCTTCATGTCTGAGAGACGCTGAATCCTCAGTCATGGAGCAACACTGCCCTCGTGTGGCAAAAAAGAGATCTGCCAATCTTGAATTAATACGATTTATCATGAACTTGTCTTCATCTCTTCAAGATATGTCACAATATATAGTCTGACATTCAACCTTTATTTTTTTTTTAATTTTGTTACATGCTTTCTCTCAAATCCTCATTTGGATTTGTGTGTGTGTGTGTGTGTGTGTGTGTGTGTGTGTGTGTGTGTGTGTGTGTGTGTGTGTGTGTGTGTGTGTGTGTGACTACTAGATCTCCAACACCTGCGTAACTAATGCTAACATGCATGCTAACTGGTTTGACACTGATTTGTTTTAAGCTGCTTTTAAAAGAACTTTTCCCTCCTCTAATAACTGAGAGAGCTGTTCTTCACTGGGAAAAGTTAGCATCACATTACAACTTTAGGGGTGAGATACCTTACATTAAATGGAAAATGAATCAGCTGGGGCAGATTAATCGTAACCCACAAAAAAGAGAACTAAAACAAAAGATAATTTTTCCCTTTTTTGTGCCACAGATGGACGCTCGGGTATTGTGGACCTCTGGAACTTTGCCAGAGGGCCTGATGATGATCATGCTTTCATCTTTCCTGCCTCCTAACATAAGTTTGTTTTTCTTCTTCCTCGCACTGGAAAAACTTTGCGTTTGGCAGAGTCAGTCAGAAAATGATGTTAGGCTGTTAAATTATAATAAAAACAAGGTCACAGAACAAGCGTCATGATGATTGGGGTGTGAATGTGCTGTTATTCTGCCAGCTACACAACTACTTTTCAGTATCAGTATATTGATCTAACACATGGTTGAGGCTTTAAATCAAATTAAACCGGCATAAAAAAAATTATAAAATGATTTCTATCAAAAAATTTAACATTTTTCAGAAATATTCTGTCTTCCTCCGCTCGGCCCAAACGGTCGAAACTGAATTGAATTGAATAGAAATTCATTTTCATGAAAAACTATTGATATGAAAAGTGCTGATTGTGGCCCTGGTATAGGTTTTATCTATTCCAAATCACAATCTGTGGTATCGCCCTTCTCATCATGAAAATAAACAATAAAGTCAGATTAATTTGACTTTATTGGTTTGAATTGAATTAGTTTGAATTGCCAAAATTCAAAGGCAGACTTCAGGAAAAAGTTCAAACACAAGATATCTTGTGTTTGAACTTTTTCCTGAAGTCTGCCTTTGAATTTTGGCTTCTTTTTTTTTGTCTTAGTGTTGCCAAATTAATGAAAGCTCTGTTTACTCAGGACTCAAAGGGACCCCCAGAGTTTATTTGTGAGCTTTACTGATGTTTCCCATGTCATTTAAAAGGGATCAACGAGGAAGTGGCCCTGGCAGTCCTCCCCCAGGCTGCTGGTGGGCCTCCAGTCAGCTTCCACCGCCTGCCGTCTCTCACTGAACAGAACAAACTGGACTGGTGACCGAGGACAAGAAAGCATTCGGACCTTCTGGTTCTGATGGGAACTTTGCAGCTCAGAGGACTCTGTGGGAGTCTAGCATCAAGCAGAGACAGAGAAAAACTTTTTTTTGGTGCAAGACACAGTCAAGAAAAACTAGAATTCACCACCATCCCTCCTGCTGCCTCAAGAGCATTTTCTCTTTCTCATATAGGACAATTTCCTCTTAGCATCTGAAACTGGGAATTAAAATACTTCACCTGAGATAACTGAAATCAGTCTCAGTCTTGTGTTTAAGGAAGTCTGGATATGATCAGCTCAAAGACTGCAAACAAGAAGAAATCACTAGCCTGAAAAAGTTTAAAAATACACATGCCATCACCCCTGAGGATTTCCAGCGATTGTGTGTACATGTCACAGAAAAAATTAAATATTTAAAAAAAGATTGATAGACTTTAAAAAAAAAAAATTAAATGATGTTGTTTTATTGGTAATATCTTCAACAATGACTAGCAAACGAATGAAAGGCCTTTATAGTGTCTTTGCGATCCTAAGCAACAACTCTGGGTTGTGCTGGCTTTGCATTTAGCCAACAGAGGGTTTCATTTGTGGACAGGCCTCTGATAGCATCGCTGATTAGCAGTGAGCTGTTGTCCTGGAAATGGACACTGCTAACAGATACTGTGCTGCATATTTCCTGAGCCCACTGTGGCTGGAGACAGAACAAGACAGAGTCAAACCACAACTGTCAGAGCACACAGAGGAAAGACTGGACATCAATATAATGGGGATAAAGACAGGCAACAGAGTGCTTTTATTTTGGAATTCTGTGCAATTTGTGAGGAAAGTCAGTGAACGTATCTCTTTGATCTTTTTCATCTATTTTACTTATTAATCCATTTAATATATTAATTCATTCATATAGAAAATGGCCAATTTTGTGCTAATGTAAATGAGACAGTTTAGATTCGCTCTCCCCAGCAGAAATCCCGGGGGCTGAAAAATGAAGCTTGAAACTGCACTTCCTCTAATGGCCACTGGAGTTTGGACTACAGACTTCCAAAATGACCCAAAAAAGGCATAAAAATATTTGTTTACAGCCTGTTGTATGATTTCCCCCATCATGAAAACTGTGGTTTACTGTTGGACCTTGAGTCGTGATAAATAAAAATGTAACACACCATTCTGAAGTTTTCCCAGGTTTACATTTTACTGATAGGTGTGCTGACTTGACACATGCAGCTTTACCTGATAGTTTATCTGCTATTCCTGATCTTCATCAGTTCAAGCCACCTAATTGAACTTGTAAGACCATATTTGCAGTGTGGGTGCTTTTTGAACATTTTGAACATTTGAGTGGCTATTTGACTAAAATATGGCCTGGTGTGTGATTTTGGGATAGATAGATGAGATACCTTTATTAGTCCCACAAGGGGAAATTAGAATTAGTCAGTTGTCTGTTATTTAGTTCTGAGCAGCAAGGATCTGTGACAACCTGAAGAATTAGCTCATAACTTCTATTCCACTCTAAAACTCTAAAGTGAAAACTCACTTGAAATTCATGTGCGGCATGAAGTTTTGGGACTTTTTAAAGGTGTGTATGATATAAGACTACAGTGCAGTTATATAACTGGTTAGCATCATAGACTGTATATAAAGGATGGACATAGTCATTGTGGCATTATTAAGTCTGTTGTGTACCTTCAAAGCTTTCAAAGCAAGACTTTCAGCAACACCATGTCTGTGTTTTCAAAACAAACAGAAAGGACAGTTCTGAAAAATAATGATAACTGCTTTCTTACGGCGTTCCGACTCATGCTTAATCTAGGCTACCACAACAGACACGATTGGACTTGAAACTAGAACTTGAGACCATAAAATAATCAGGACAATGTTTACTGAGTCCTGAGCATGACAGTCAAAGGCAGTTTTCACAGAAACGTCTTCTGAACTTCTTTCTGCAACCAGAGAAGTCCCCCCCTGCTGTCCATTAGAAAGAATACTTGTGCATGGACATTACCTTTCAGACCCAGAAGCTACAAACATCATTAACATATTATCCATCAGTGGATTATGAATTATCGATTTGTTTTACGTTCACTCGCTTGCAATAAAACATTTTAGACACAAGTAATGTAAACATCGTTCGGGCCCACGTAAACACAGCAGGGCCATGCAGAGTTTAGAAAGAGCCTTTAGTGTTGGTTTTGGGCCATATTGCTAACTTGAGGCCACCATGCTGCTGTGTCTCAGCTGGTTGCCAAGGCAACCAAGAAGAGAGGAGTTTTGGCTTATCTTAGCAGACCACAGCAGTTTTCCTCCCCTGCATTTCAGCCCTCTTTCTTCTCTCTTCTCAGCGACTGGGGCAGCTGGTGGGAGGCGGTGGGTGTCGTGTAGCTTAGCAACTCCCTCAGCGGATGGCGATTGATATGCAGCTTTGTTCAAGTGTCTCTCTCTCTGAGCCAGAGAGGGGGATGCCTGAACAAAGCAGGCCTTATTGAAGCATCCCCTCCTCCTTCTTTTTGCCCAGGCAAGGCGACGTGGGAGGACAAATATGTCAGCTAAAAGGAACCGAGACTCAACATACAGCAGAGGTTCTTAAAGTGAAACTCAAAGGCTGTAAAAACATCTGTGAAGGGACTCTGGTGTCCTCAGTGAAATTAAAGCTTTAAACCTTCAAAGTGAAGTTGTATATGTACGTCACACTTCCTAATTCACTTCAAATAATCACACCTCTAAAGTCAACAGCAACGTTTTTTCACTCCTTGGTACATCATCTGATTAAATGTGTCCATTTGGGACTAAATAGACACTTGGACTCTGTGATATTAAAAACCTGATTTATTTGGATCTCCACTTTTTTATTCAGCTTCATGTCTGTTGTGGTTTTTAAGTGCCTCCTTGTGGTTTTGTTTTGTTTTGTTTACAACTTTCACAGGGATTGTTCCCTGCAAGAATGAACATTAACAACCTCAAAATTATATGCCAGCTTGAAATCATTAACTAGTGTTAATCGGTTTCACAGAAGGGAAAACGGATAAAAACTGGGTAAAATAAGACCAATAATAAGTTCAGAAAGCAGTTATCATTTAGTTTTATCTAATCCAAAAATGAGGAAAGTAACTCTACGCGTAAACATATAGCCAACCTCTTTGTCCCAGATTTCCAGCCAAGTAGAGCCACATGACACTCGGACAATCACCTTTTCTGGGTCAAACTATACACAAGCCTCAGCCCAAATACAGACCTGGCTCAACTTTAGGTATTTGGACTGATTTGTTCAGTGTGTTTGCAAAGAGCAGCCAATCAGGAGAAAGCTGGATTAAAAAGAGGGTGGATTTAAAGAGATGGGAGCTTTAGCACAGCAGATAAATCCAGGGGCCGCTTTTTTATCCAGAAGATGAAGGTACTTTGAACTGATCCTTTGCTATAAGCAGGTAGCTCCGTGTGTTTCATTTGATGGAATTTTACACCCTTCCTGAATCAAACCCAACCTCTGGTGCTCTGTTACTCTTCATTAAGTGTCAAATGAAATTTTGTCCATTTGCTGGAGCGTTTGTATTACTGAAACCTAACGGAAAGTACTCCAAACCTTTTTTCTGAAATGTATAATTGACACAGAAGTTGTGTGAGTTATCTGCAAGCAGTTAAAGAAAGCCTAATACTCTCATCTCCTGAATTTTATTCTTGGACTTTTGATGAGTTTTGCATGATTTCCAATTTAATGGAATCCTTATATATCTTATATTGGACATAGAGGGGCGGGGGCGTAGCTCTGCAGGCCAGCTTTGTCCTAATTGGCTGAGCCTTGCAAATAAAAAGTTTACCAGGTGGGCGGACCGTCTTTACTCACAGCCACAGGTGTGTGCCTAAGATAACATTAATATTAACCAAGATTAATATCAAACAAGGTGAAGAAAAATTGCCTCAAAAGGAGTTTTTACCCAGAGATCATCACTGAAAAGCTCAACATGTACTGTATAATTCATTGTCTGTAACATGCTGTTAAAAGTATGTAATGTTTTTTATGTAATAAGCCGGTACTGCATGTGGAAACTGCTGGCTTTGCACATTAGTGAAAAGGCACAGAAAATCATTACTATTAATTCCTGATGCGTATAGGTTAAGGACACAAGATGCCCATATTGATTCATGTAATATGTGGAAAAAGCATTATTTATGATTTATGTTCAAACAGACTGAATAAGAAGTACTATTTTCCATTATTTTGTGTAAGAGTATTTTAAAGCTTGAGAATTGCTGAGATCCAGAATATTGAATCAGTGCAGCGACGTGAATTCAGCGAAGGAAACGAGGTGCAAAATATCGACTACTCTGTCCAATGTCAAGCTGAATAAAATCTATAATTTAAATTTATTAGGCCACAAAGATATCGTCATCCATATATTATGTTTTCTGCAGAGGGATACAAGATATGATCTTAAATGTCACGATATAAATGAACAATTTCAAAAATAATGGACTGAAATATAAAAATCGTGCATCAGATTCAGTGTTGTGAACGCCTGCTTCTACCTTCTGCATAATATGAAAGTTTTTCTTATAATTATAAATTTTTAATGTTTTTTTTTTTGTGTGTGTTTACATACCTGTGCTGAAGAAATTTTCTGGCTGCTCTACATTGTATGCACAATGCTGACATTTGGAGGAAGCATGACAAACTTTTTCACGTCAGTATATGAAAAAGGAGAAAACAGGCTGGGCCTCTTTAAAATACATGGGTGGATAAAAATTGGGAAAGCAAGGAATTCCTGTCTGTTCTCCTAAGCAACTGGTCATAGAGTGACTGTGTTCATTATGGCTGCTCGAACTCAAAGGCCAGCACTTATTGTGAAGCTGTGACCTTCAATAATTGAATAATGACAAAAAGGAGTGTCACAGTCAGGCATGAAGAGCGTTCTGAGTCTGTGGGTGTTGGAATCACAGCACAGAGGCATTCTTTCCAGTAGACATCAGAGTGTTCATGAGCCGTCTGCAGCTAAAGAAAATGAATCCAGACAACAATCACCCAGAGTTCAGATGTTCATTACATGTAATGCACCTTTCAGGAAATGTTTTCTCTCACTGTCCTCCAGCCTGTTTTTTCTGTCTCTACATGTAGGTTTAACATTAATCACATTCAGAATTGTCTATAAACTAAAAATAAAACAAATCTGATGTTCCTGGAAGTATCGAGAGAACTTTTTCTTCTTTCTGACTTTTTTGTGGCAAACATGTTAAAGGTTTTAGTTCTGCAGGCTCTTTAGCTCAAAGTGTAGTGTGTACATGTGAACTGATGCAATGTAACCCACTGTGTGTTCATTGTTTCTAGGCAGAAGTGAAGTTTACTGATGCAGAATATAAAAAATATATACAATGAAAAGAGATTCTTCACCCTCAATAAACACAAATTTTGAGTAAAATACATATTAAATATATAAAATCAAAGGTAAATTCAAATAATTAATCATTAAGGAAAATGTGCTTGGTATAAACCAAATGTATATCAGTCAAGTAAATTTCAGTTGATTCCATTAAACCTGACATTTTACTTGTGTAACAAAATTGCAGGGATAATTTACATGTATTCAAATCATGTATTCAAAAAGTTACATTTTTGGGCTTTTTCTTCTTTTTTAGTGTATGAGATGAAAATTTTTTATTAATTAATTTTTTTGGTATTGTTATTTTTTAACTTAGCTGGAGGTGTGTACTTACTGAGTATAAGCTACAACACACTCTAATGCAAGGCCTTCATATAATGCAGTAAACCTACACTGTAAACACAAATGACAAGGATGTAAACAGCAAACTGATACAACTTCAATATATTTATTAATAGAAAAAAATAAATAAAACACCCTCATAAATGTCTTGCTTTCACATTGCTATTTTTGCTTATTAAAAAAAATAAAATCAAAACCATTTTATCTTAATAACTAATTTCTCTTCATAAATGAAGTCATTGATGGATAGTTTTGTCTACTGTCTGCTGTTGTTTATGCCAGATATTAAAGAAACAAAGAACACATTTTTTTTCAAAATGTATTTTATTCAATCAAAATAATAAAACAAGTAAAAAAAGTCAAACTTTTGTTTCACATTTCTGCATGTTGATTGATCCCATTGTGAACCTGTACCACCTGAACTTTATGTATCCACATATTTGATGTCTCCTGTGCAGATCAGCTATGTATGAGGAATAACAGTAAAATAACATATTTTAAAAAAGGAACAGACAAAAAAAACAAATAACTGTTGAAAAATATCAGTCTGCTGGTAGTTGTCCTGGTGCTGTATTTCTTCATATTCAGTTTAAATGCCTTACAAAAAAAAAAAAAAAATCCCCCAAAACTCAAATGACTTTCTTTTTGATACAGTACTTAGAAAATGTGATGCAAATATCCTGAATGGGAATTAGACAATTATCAATAACTATGAAATGTAAATTGTACCATAAAACAATGACATATCATTTAATAACTGGCATATCAATTAAATCCATCTAGAACATGCTCCATAATCTGAATAATTACCTAACGCTAGTCTGACAAACTTCTGCTCTACAGTGGCTCTACCCAAGTTTATACAGACTAAACGTAAAGAACCATTTACAACGACTTGGATTTTATTTTGGTATTTTTGTCCCTAAGTTTAACCACCTGCAATAACAGTGTAATCACGAATCTAAAAGCTGAGCGCTGATGAAATGGCAGTTTATATATAACCTGTATTCACATCAAAAAGCTCAGGTGATCAGACAAGTTGAGAACAAACCTCCAAGTTAATCAAACATATCTGGAATAGAAAAAAGTAAACATTTGTCAGCACACACTATAATTCACAGATTCGCTTCAAGCTACAACTTTGACTGGTGGTTGTACCACTGGTACCTAGTTTTTAGATGCACTGTATTGCCAAAAGTATTTAGACACCTGGGCACTTGCTCCGATTCGGTATGTAGAATTTAGCTGAGATTTTATTCATAACATTGCCTTACTTTTGCTTAGATCTGATTCTTCATCAGTCAAACAAGAAACCACATTAGAAAAAAAGGTTTACCTGAACAGATTTTCTAGTGACTGTTTCGAAATCTTAACAGCGCAGAAAAAGGTTTGCATGGGACTCAGTTGTGCAGAAGGAAAAAAGAAGAATGGCAGCATTTATAAAGTAAAATGATACACCTGGGTGCAAATAATTCCTCCTAGTTGGAAAATCACTACAGCGCCTTTGTTAGACCTAAGAGATGAAGGTTAAAATCACAAAAACAGACTGGAACACAGCTTTCCCGATACCGATATCTTTTCAAACTTTCTCGTCCTCTCTTCCGTACTGGTAACTCTTCCTTCCTTAGTGATGTAACTGTGCTCCCAGATCTTTGAATCGTAGTAAAATCAAGCATAACATTGTTACACACAGGTAATGATCCATTCAGATCAGCTGATCATAGTGATAAACCTACATCAGCTGATGATTAGCTAATATGCTTCTACATGTCCAACTATCTCATGTGAAGCATGCAATTTAATTTATGCCTTAGCAATTTCAGATGTACTGCACCCCTGTGCAAGCTGCTTTGCAACCCACCTACATTCTGGTTCCTGTTTTCATATCATATCTGTCATGTCTGTTTTTGTTGATGGAGGTCACCGAGTGTAAATTAATGCAGGTGTAAATCCATCTTTTGACTATACTTATCCCGACTGAAATGTTGGACAAAACTACCAATTAAGAACCAAGTTGTATTAAACCCCAAATAACCCTTTAAAGTGATGTTCTGAGCCTCAGCAGGGTGTCCCAATAGCTGCTGATGAGTCTTTCACTCTCTCATGGACTGCTGGTTCTGCCGGCAACAGGCTCTTCATCGGCTCCTCTTTGCTGGAAGGAAACAGGGAGACTGGCGAAGGCGATGTGGGTGAGGAGAGGGTGGAGGTTGCAGCAGTTGAGGCAGAGGAAGATGAAGAGGAGTTGCCATCAGGGAGGCACTCTTCACAGCAGCAGCAGCAGCAGTCCATGAAGGCCTGGCCCAGCGAGCGACACAGGCACAGCAGCATCACTGGCGTCGCAGAGCAGCGCACAAACAGCAGGAACTGTCCAATCAGACCCAACGCTGGCAGAACCAGAGCCGGAAGCGCAGCGGTCACTGGGACAGAGATATACGCCAGGGTGATGTTGCAAATACTCTCTGGCAGGTTGCACGTGATGTACAAGACAGTGAGTGCCATCACAGTGGAGCGTAGCCTCTGCTCCCTCACATGCTGCTTTTTCTTTGTCGAAGATGAAGACGAAGAGGAGGAGGAGCACCTGATAGTCACCTTTTCGCTGCTGGGTTTCTGTGGTAGTCGCTGTGCTAACACCTGCTTTGTCACCAAATCGCAGGCCAGAGTGAAGAGCAGTGGCAAACAAAGGTAGCACCCAAAGAACCACCACATTCGAGCTTCGTGATAGGTCAGCACCAGAGAGTAGATGCTCTCTGGGAGCTCCACAGATGGCTCACGGACACACATATCCACCTTGAACCTTTCAGTCCGGCCTCTAAAGGCCGCCATCAGTGAGCCTGCGTGCTGGCTTTGCTGTAGGTCGTTGGGAAGCGTCGGCAGGCTGACAGTTTCCTGGAGGAGCTGCCACAGCAGGAGCTCCGGGGCAGCTAAGACCATGGAGCCCACCCAGATGACGGACAGCTTGGACAGGATGGACTGGCAGGACTCCACCTTTGGAGTCTGATGAGGCCCAGGGCCTGTGGCTGCATGGAAACGATCAATACTGAGCGCACAGAGGCTGAATGTGGCCACGCCCAAAGAGGTCACCTGACAGAGTGAGGAAATTGATCAGAAAAAAATAATATTAATAAGCCATCACTAAGAATCAATGCAGTTGCTGACAGACATTCATTCACAGTTGCATTGCAGTCATATACTAATTCAAACCACAACATCAACATGAGGATCTTGGTTTAAAAAAGCAAATATAATGTAGACGTGTTTCCAGGTGTGATTTTTTATCCTCAAAAAGAGCCATGGTAGCTGATTCCCCCACTGGGCCCAACTTGAAAAATCAATCACTGCCTCCCACCTGACCCTTTCAGAATCTGATGATTATTTTTCTACAAATGCTTCAATATTTTAATGAAGTCATGAAATTTTTTTTACATTCATACTATAAATACTCTGGACTGAAATATTTGAGCTTGCATAACTTAAAATATAGGAGTAAGCCACATGAAACACATTTGAGCTCTGTTAAAAAAAAAGGTCATCTCACAATGTGGGATAGGTGGTTGGTCAAAAGAAGTTACAGCACATGAAAGGTTATCTACACTACAAGGACTCAGAAATGGAATTGAAGACTTAAAAAGACTGAGAGATCTGAATATAAGCAGAACTAAACACCAACAGAGACCAGATAACGTAAAAAATAACCGAAGATTAAAGACGCCTTCAAAACAATAAATATTAGCTCCAAAATCCCCAAAACAAACTGATTCAGTCCAAAAATACAAAATCTTGGGTCTACGCTCAGAGCCATGACAGAACAAATGTTTCTTAATTATTTTTAGTTATTTATGTTTTGGTCTTTTACACTCATGACTCAAACTTCTGAAGCTGCAGAACAGGTCCCAGTCAGTCACCACATGGTTAATGAGAGAAAAAAAATCTGTCCTGTCCTGATGGAACGGTCCATTACGTTACCCAAATATTGTTTTTATGTTTAATAAATGTTCAATACAATATTAATACCTAATTTATTAATAGTTAACAAAATATTGTTACTATTAACGATTTTAAAGGTTGTTTTGTTTAACCATTTTACTTCAAACTGGCATAAACAGTAAGATGATGCTAATAAGAATTAATATAATTCAACCAGTGCTTTGAAGAAAGCATGTTTGAGGATTTCCTCTGCTCTTTATGCCGGCTACAGACTAAATTACAAATCTTACAAGCATTAAGAAAAAAGTTACAAAGACAACTTTCCATTAACATTCAGAACACAGAAACAGAAATGAAAGGACACACAGAGGGGGAAAAAGGTCATTGTGTTGTAAAAGCTCTTAGCCTTCGTACTGCGGACAGTAATTGGTGCCTCGTGCCCATTAAAGTTGGTGGTTTTGGCCAGAAACACTTACTATCATTACAGAGACTTGTCCTCCCTCTGTCAGTGCTTAACGACCTCAGACTGTTAAGACACAACTCAAGATAATTAGCACAGAGCTTTAATTAGCATGAAAATAGTTTAACTAACGGAGCACAGGGCAGCTGGCAGCCTGACCTGCTTCAGTACTGTTCAGTAAAAGAGCATTTAGAAAAACAAAACAACAGTAATTCATTAACCAGAAATTAATTCACTCATTAGCATAAAAATAGGTAAAGCTGCAAAGAATAGAGGAGGCCGGCAGCCTGACCTTGTTAAAGACTGCTTCACACAAGCTGTTATTACAAATTAGTGAAACTCCACTTCAGTGATCTGAAGCTGTGTAGGCGGACAGAGCTGGTTTAGAGCCAAAAACAAAGACTCCACAGGCTGCAGGACTTTATCTCTGTGCTGAAGCATTCATCGCTCAGTGAGAGTAAATCTAAATTAAGCTCTTGCTTCAGCTTTTAACTGACCTCTAAATGAGGCCTCTTCCAATACCTGTCATGTTTCGGCCGTGTGGCAGGCAGGATGAGGACCCAAATTGCAAACTCACACACACGGGGGATAAACTCAAAATGCAGCTTTAATGCTGATAAGTGATAAACAATAACGATGATACAAAAAGCAATACAAAACTACACTAAACTGGGAAAAGCTAAAGTAACATATACTGGAAGACACGGGGAGAACCACACACGGCATGAGGGAGAACGCGACGCCGAACAGAGGAAGACGCAGACAGAAATACACAGAGGGTTAACGAGGAAAGTGGGAACACACGGGGAACACAGGTGACACAGATAACCATAACGAGACACTGACGGGAGACGGGCAGAGTCAAACAGGAAGTACAGAGGTTCAGACAGGAGGAGAGAGAGCACGGGGAAAAACACAGACATAACGGGCTGGGGAAACATGGAACAACCACAAAGGGAGACGAGGGCTCATAAATACAGAGAGGGCACACAGGGGGGAGAGAGAGCACGGGGAAAACTTAGACATAACGGGCAGGGGAAACATGGAATAAAACATAAGGAGAGACGAAGGCTCACAGATACACAGAGGGGCACACAGGGGGTGAGAGTCACAAAGGGAACGCACATAAGGAACACCACAACAGGGCAACTCAGAAAACATGGTCTAAATAAGGAACGAAATACAAAAATACATGGAAACTAAGAATACTGGGCCAACACGGCCCAGGACCATGACAATACCTTTAAATCATTTGGTCTTTAAGGAATTGTAACCGTCTTGCTTTTCATTCATTTCTGATATTTTACATAATGACAAGACTATTTAATCATGAAAACTATTTTTCAGTAGGTCCTTAAAACCCGGTGGTCTTCTATGATACGTTCTTTAAATTTCTGTTGTCCAAGGCAGCGAATCAAAGTAACATCACTGTTGTGTGATGCAGAGAAGATCCACTGAGTTAAATGTCAGCATCTCAAATTGTATTTAGGCTAAACACTAAAAGAGGACATATTCAAGAGCATTCTTTAAATACCATTTTATATCCCAAGTGTCTAATCTGTTTTTGCTTCGTCTGATTAATCACTACATTTTTAAAGCAATATCTTTATTTGTACTTTTATCCTCCATATAAGCCGGAAGCCTTTTTTCCCTGTATGCCAGTTAAACTCAGGTGTACACTGGGCCTCAAAATAGAGATTTAAAAACATGTACAAAAGCTTTTTTTAATTCCAAACTGAGCTGCTGCTGGCCCATCCTGAGCTGGTATTCTGCATTTAAAGAAATGGAGCTCTCTTTCAGTGACGGCCTGATATCTCTATTTCTTTTCTTTCTTTGTTCATTCATTGATTCATCAGGATTAGCAACAGTTTCTCTTTCATTACTGAGACTTAGTTTTGGAGCTGCACCTGCACATAAACACCACCATTCTTGAAAACTACATCTCTGTATTTTACTGTTTCGTTCTTGAGGAAGAAGAGCCTCTTCATGCTGGGGCCCCACACTAGCCTCCCCTGATGGTTCATAACAGACGGGTGAAGAGGCCAAACAGACCATAACGGACGTTTGTTCAAAGTAAAGGCTGCTGAAACTGAGGAGGAACAAAGACACAAACGGGCCATTCATCAGACCTGGAGGTCTCTTTATTAAACTGGAAATCACTTAAAATCAGTCAAACACGAGCTGTAAAAACTTCCATGCTTGTGTGAAAGTTTGCCTCGCTGCCTCGCTATCTGTGCAGAAATGTTCAATTCTGAATGGCTGCAGTGAGGATGATGCTAAAATAAACAACCAATGAAAGATTACCTGCAGAAAATGACCTCCAATCAACTAAATGAGTATAAAAGTGTTTTTATATCACTGAACTTTTTATATCACTATCCTAGAACTTGATGTTTCATAAATGTATTTAGAATTGAGTCAGGAGATCATAGATATTTTTTACTTATTTCACACAATTTAGAAATGTATTTCAGTAAAATCAAAGATTAATCATAATGACATTAGAGTCTATCCATTAGATTAAAAAAAAGAAAAGTCAACATCGCATTCAGTTTTAACCATTGATCACTCTTTAATCATGAATTTAATTGTTGAATAGTTTAGTATCTTCAGGCAGTTTTCATTGTTGTGTTTAATTTATAATCGCTTTTCTTGTTTTTTGATGCTTCAGCTTTTATTTAATTTATTACCACAGTTTATTGATGTCTTAATTACTTTGATCGAGGTCGATTGTGTTTAAATGTATTGCATCAAAAAACTGAAATGACTTAAAGACAAATTAAGTGACAATATATTTAAACATTTCAGTAAAACAGCTGAACAAAGTATTACGCAGATTCTTCACCTGGCAACACTTTAAGTGCATCTATAATAAACATGTAAGTATTTATTAAACAATTTATCTCGGCATTGATTAAGGGAATTTGTGGAAACACAGGAAAAAGTTGGTACATGGTAAAACTCGGGTGTGTGAAAGTTACAAGGTGTTCACACGACACTAAAAGGTGCTGCTTGTAGGCTAAATACTAAAACACTTCCTTCACGCGCACCTTCACCTCCTCCTTACCTCCAGGTAGGGCACGAGCCTGCAGGACAGGTCTCCTAGCAACCTTTTCAAGGTGAGCTCGTGGAAGATGACCACAGGCAGGCAGAAGAACAGCACGAGGAAATCCCAGAAGGCCAGGCCCGCCAGGATGCTGTTCCACGCGCTCTTCAGGTAGAAGTTGTGCCATACGATGCACATGAGCGCGAGGTTGCCAACGATGCCCGCGGCGAACAGGACGAGCGCGAGCAGCATGACTGCGTACGCCCAGTAGGAGCCGTCGGTAACTGGGAACAGCGGGTTGTGGAGCCCTGAACCGCGGCCGGACGAGTGGTTCCCCACCGGGGCGGAGGTGAAGCGGGACGTCCGCGGTGTGGTGAAGTAGGCGCTCGGGTCGTCGTACCGGCGCGGGTGCCCTAAACTGTTGGCGGGAACCGGTTCTTTTTTCCTGAAGCCCCCATCTTTGGCTCCTCGGGCCACTCGCTTTACACCGGGCAGTCCTGAACTTTGAAACCCGTTCAGAGAGCTCCTCTCCGGAGAGAGAGACGCCTGGCTGCGCGCAGGTAGTGCGCCAGCATCCTCTGCCTGCTGCGCCTCCAGCGGAGCTGCGTACCGGAGCTCCGCGCAGTGCAGAAAGAGGAGCAAAACACACCAAACCGAGCTCATTTTTTAAATAAATGCAACTGCTCCGTGTTATCCGTGTGTGTCACAGACATGTGCTGCAGAAAAACTTCACTCCTGAAATAAAAAAAAAAGTTGTTTGTGATGCAGCTCAGCTTCTCTCCAGTCCTGACGGAGAAGTTTGGAGTCTGCTGCTCAGTTTCCAGCACTTGTTATTGGCCAACATCAAGACACCGTGAAGAAAACACGGAGTTTCCGGTGACACATTTCAAAATAATAAAAAAAGGGGTCATAAAAAAAGTCTTGTGACCACAGATCGCTCTTTAAGAGCTCCATACTGACTGGAACAAACTAAGTTAAGGTCCAAACACCAGACAGTTGGATAAAGATGACACATGCAGTGAATTATATTAAACTCCAAGAAATCCAAGAATGCTAGACAATATTTACCTTTTCTAAAAAACTATTTTATGTTTAGTGTAGAATATGAGACACTACTAGGCAAGGCAAGGCAAGTTTATTTGTATAGCACAATTCAACAACAAGGTGATTCAAAGTGCTTTACAGAGACATTAGAAACAAAAACAAATAAAAAGCATGATTTAAAATTGATTAAAACAAGCAAACAAACAAACTAATTAACAAACAAACAAAACAGTATATAAAATCAAAACGGATAAAATCAGAACAGTAGATAAAATCAGTAGTTAAATGTAAGTTTTGAAATTTAAGCTTAACAGTGTGGATTTGGTGCTTTATTCAAATGCAGCTGAGAATAGGTGAGTCTTCAACCTGGATTTAAATAAACTGAGTGTTTCAGCTGATCTGAGGCTTTCTGGGAGTTTGTTCGAGGTATATGGAGCATAAAAGCTGAATGCAGCTTCTCCGTGTCTGGTTCTGACTCTGGGAACTGATAAAAGACCAGATCCAGATGACCTGAGGGATCTGGAAGGTTCATACTGGGTCAGGAGGTCGCTGATGTATTTTGGTCCTAAACCATTCAGAGCTTTATAGACCAGCATCATAACTTTAAAGTCTATCCTCTGACGGACAGGCAGCCAGTGTAAAGACCTCAGAGCTGGACTGATGTGGTCCACTTTTTTGGTCTTAGTGAGGACTCGAGCAGCAGAGTTCTGAATGAGCTGTAGTTGTCTGACTGATTTTTTAGGTAGACCTGTAAAGATGCTGTTACAGTAATCAAGCCTACTAAAGATGAATGCATGGACTAGTTTTTCCAGGTCCTGTTGAGACATCAGATCTTTGAAATATTCTTGAGGTGATAGTAAGCTGACTTTGTTATTGTCTTAATGTGTTTTTCTAAGTTTAGGTCTGCATCCATCACTACACCCAAATTTCTCGCCTGGTTTGTGGTTTTTAGATGTATAGATTGAAGTTCTCTGGTGACCTGTAATCGTTTTTCTTTGGCGCCAAAGACTATTACCTCAGTTTTGTTTTTGTTTAGCTGTATTACTACTACTGTAATACCATACTAGTGCTCTGCAAGAACAATGTTTACCTTGTCAATATTCTTAAGTTAGTATTTTAGAAATCTGATATTTGCTGATGAACAAAATACAGGTGTAGGCTGCTGGGGGATTTCCCATGATGCATTGAGTATTGCTCCTTCAGTCACCGTCCATGCACAATGTGTTTATACACCTTTCTGCATTTAGTTAGTTATTATTCACAGCATGTCTTTTATCCTGTCTTCCTTCTCTCACCCCATGCAATTGCAGCAGATGGCCGCCCATCCCTGAGCCTGGTTCTGCTGGAGGTTTCTTCCTGTTAAAGGGGAGTTTTTCCTTCACACTGCCGCCAACGCGCTGGCTCATAGGGCGTCATATGATTTTTGCGGTTTTCTTTGCTGTATTATTGTAGGGTCTACCTTACAATACAAAGTGCCTTGAGGCAACTGTTGTTGTGATTTGGCACTGTATGAATACAATTTAATTGAAATTAATAAAAATAAAATATTGGAACATTTTAATTCGGACCTGAAAGTCAAAGTTAACCAAATAAGTTATTATAACGTAATTGGTTATAATAACTCTCAGCATTGTTAAAGCTGCTCTCATTAGGACTGTTAATTTTATTTTATTTCTCCAAGTTCACAAAATGGTTTCAGTTACTTTGAATTATTTTTCAAAAGTCTAGTTTTTTTTTTCTTATTTAGCTTTTAGTTAACTACAGCAACATTGGTCTATATACAACAGATATGCTTTTTCCAATTATATTTTATGTTTGTGCTCACAGTGAGAATAAAGCTCATCTTATCCTAAATTGACTCTTCGTTAGACTGGACTGGTTTGAGTTACGTGTATCTAATAAACTTTTTCCCATAAACTGAAAGCATTCAAATTATTTTACAAAACACAAAGGGAGACTGAAACCTCTCCTCATAGTGACCTTCATGAGGTAACAGGTCCAAAGTGGCGACAGGAGCTTCAATATTCTCATTCAAAGTGGCTCATCTCAGAAGTGCGGAAGACCAAACCCGGAAGAGAAAACGACCGCCAGTGCTACCCCTCAGCCTCCTAGTAGACATCAATTTCAAAATCCTACATCCTGAAGTTAGCACATTCAAAAGATTTTCAGAGGACTTAACCTCTGACCTTGAGGCCAAGGTCACTGGAATTTGAACTTGTGTGAGTTTAGTAGATACACCTACGATATCAATTTGAAAATCCTAGGTGTCTTCCTTCTTGAGTTATGGAATTTACAATATTTTCAGGTAGCTTGACCTCTGACCTTTAGCTTGAGGTCAACAAGATTCAAACTCAGGGGAGAGTTTTAGTAGCTGCACTATGGTATCAATTTGAAGCTCCTACATCGCCTCATTTATGAGTTATCGCACTGACAAACTTGAGTGTTCATGCTGCCCGCCCAGCAGGGTGACAACAATATCCTATCAGCCATTTACAGGCGGAGGGGTAAAAATGGTGAGATTTAAAAAAAAAATGATAATGATAAGATAATATGCCTGAAACCAGAAACAATGGAAAAGAAAATGTTTAGTTAAGTTATACCTTTCATTTTCATTTATTCTTATTTTAATTTGAAGAAGCATATTTATTTATTTGTCCACTTTTATAGCAGGTTTGGTCCTCCATAAGTGGGCGCTGCTGCTTATATGAACTCATGTTTTCACAGCAGGTAACACCTGCTGTTTACAAAAAACAAAAAACAAACTTACTACAAAATATCTCATCAAAAATATTAATATCCACTAAAATAAACATTTAATCTGAAACTCTGGACGATATTAAACATTCAGATGAGTTCACTGTCTTTGGCAGCCATCTGCTCTCCATCCTGCTGACTGCTACAATCAGTCCGAGCCAAAAAATTGGCACCAAGAAAGGAGAAATGATCGGTCAGGCATGAATTCTGTCAGGCACGAATTCAGGGCAGTGAGTGCTGAAACACAAAGACTTCATTGCCCACAATCCTCAGCTCTTCAGGGAGGACGTCAGCTTCCTCCGAGCATCCTTGTGCTTCTTGCGGTACTCCTGTGAACACAGACGGGAAAGCCGAAACATGTTTACTGAATAACCTGAGCCACTTTACGTCTTCACTCCTACATAATTATCAGACTTGGCAAAGACATTTTTATGCACCTACAGATTTGACTTGCATGAAGACAAAGAGTTGTGGTTGGTAATGGAACTGTCTGACAGTGCTCATAAATGCTCCCACGAACAACTTCAAAGAAAATGTTGAACTCATAAACAGTATTTTTTTTAAAGCTCTAATATTTTTATCTAAGTTACTCGTCATAGAGAAAAATTTCTCCACAATCTGTCTCTTCAAAACTTTAAAACACATCTTTCTGCTCCAATTCTGTCTTCTTGATTACTTTCATCCATCACGGGCTAGAACTTTGTGAGATCATGCGGTTAGGACGACAGCTGGGTTCGCTGCTCTTATGGGTTTCTGGGCTGATGCCTTGCCACTGCAGACGTTTCTCACTGCCGCTGTAGCTGGGTTTCAAGATCATTAAGTAGACCACCTGTCAGTGCCTGGTAACCTGTCCAGCATTCATTCTCTCAAGCTATGACAGCTGGGACAGGCTCCAGCACCCCTGCATGCCTGAGCTGGATAAGCACTAAAGAAAATGGATGAATGGACAAACGGGAAGCTTAAGTTTTATTTAGAGAGATCAGGTCTGCTGACACAGAGGCCTAAGCAAGTAATACTGCCAGGTATGAAGTCAAGGAATAAAGGCTTGTTTGCACAAGATGTTCCCGGTGAACAGGCTGTAAGGCCTCTAAGCTCCGTGGCATCACATGTCTGTACAGGGTAGAAGGGTGACCTTAGCACCACAACCTGTGTCTTGTTTACTTTTATTGTCTGAGCCAAAACACAAAGAAGTTGCAATGTGTACCATATGATTTATACTTAGATGACAGTTAGTAAACCAAATAACATCCAGAAGGTGGGTAAGAGGTGTATAAGTCACAACTCTCTCTAACACTGCCTCACTGATTGGCACCTTAAGGTACTCAATTACCAGTATTAGCAGCAGTGGTTTTAAGGGGAGTGTAGATATGTGCCTTTTTTGGTCTAGATGAGAGATTTTACTGGATTTTTTCAGAAAAACTAAAAAAAACCTAGTGTTACAAAAACAGTCTGGCAGTGTAATAAAGTTATGATATGCAATGTATACCACACTCACTGTGAAAGCAAATTGTGGAGCTATGTTTCTCATTAAAAAAAAAATTTAAAAAAATTCTTAAAACCGAAGATTTAGCATCTAACAAGGTTTAACTTCTTGACCGGTTTTAGCAGTGTTCATACAAACTCTGTACCTGTCTGAGTGCACTCCTCCTCTCCTCCCACTGCTCCCTCTGCTCCTCCAACTCAGACACACGCCAGAACGACTTGGGACCATCTAAAGGAGAAAACAGTGTTCAGATCACACATCAGAACCTTTATCAATTAAAAAAAAAAAAAAAAGCAACAACAAAAATTTGGAAATCTCCACTGACATGACTGCAGATCTAACCAGCTGCTGGATACCAGTTTAATAAGTTCTGTCACCTCTGAGTTTGCAAAAAAATGTACCCACACACATGTTGACTCTCACAGACAGCTAATAAGATAATTTTCTTTTATTTCCTTTGGAATCACCATCCTACCTGTCAGTCTGTCATCATCAGGGTAAAAGAAGAAGAACTCAGTGTGTGACGGCATCACCACTCTGTAAAAACGCAACAAAAACACACAAAAGCTCAGATCATACTGTATTTTCTTTGTATCGATTCAACACACCTTCAATCTCCTGTCTCCTTTCATAACAATCTCACAGTCATATCCACTTCATGCTTTGATTGGTCAGGTGTGTGAAAGCAGCTGTGTTAATGAACCAAAAATAACTGGCAACAATGCTCTCATCTTTCTCATAAATAGTTCCTAATCAAACACAGATTGTTTTTCGTACTCTGTAGTTTTAGCTGTGGTGTTGCCTTGCTCCTCATCTTCCTCCTGCTCATCCTCTTCCTCCTCTGAGCTGCTGTCATGGAAACGTGGGTCTTGATGCCATGACACCTTTGGAGCTTGAATGGCCTCTACCTTGTAGTCGGCTGTTTAGAGAAAAATGAAAAGATTAAAAACAAACAAACAAACCCAAAAACAACAGCATTCATGTATTTGGAAGATTAAGATCAGTTCAGGCTCTACCTACCTGTCTCTTTACTTCCTGTCTCTGTGTCATCTCCAAAGAAGGAAAATTTAAATCCACACAAATCCTCTTTTTCCACACTGGGAACAGAGAGCAGCGGGGCTGACTCTTCCTCCTTCTCTTTACGCTCTTCTTCTTCCTCCTTCTGGTCCCAGTTCATCTTCTCTTCTTGTTGATCCGTCTCATCCTTGCTCTGACCAAACACGGTCTTCAGGTCACCTGACACGTCGTAATAAATCTCTTTAGAAACCTCAGGAAGCTTTTGAGCTTCCTCACGTTTCTTCTTCCTGGCAGCTTTGCTGTGAAGACAACAGATCACAGGTTGAATTTTCTGGTTTCCTGCACATGTGAATGCTAAAAACTTTATTTTATTATTGTAACTTTGCAAAAACCATATTAAACCATTTATTGACAGAAATATTGAGTACCGCAAAAAAACAACAACATTACAAACATTGTTAGAATTCAGGTTTAACAGTAAAACCAGTACAATGATGACACACAGAACCATAGTTATGATTGTGTTGCAGTAGGGTGATGTTTCTGCTCAGCTGCAGGTGGAGAGGATGGGCAGAGTGATTCAGGCAGAGGAGGGAAGGCTGAGTGACACTTGAGCATGCCCGAGTTCTTTTTAAGAAGCACACAGCCATTGTGTTGTTTACAGTGTGTGAGCCCAGAAAAATAAAACCCTGATATTCCCTAAATGTAGTCTGTCTGGGTCTGTGCTGAGCTGACTTACAAGTAGTAAAGTCACTCACTGTTATATATTATTTTTACTTAGGTAGTTTCTTGTCAAAGTCTGGCACCTACAATAATAATGATTATCTGACGTATTAAATCCATCTGCTTTGGCAGGGGCGCTGGAGCATATCTCAGCTGTCTTAGGGCGAGAGGCGGAGTACACCCTGGACAGGTCGCCAGTGTGTCGCAGGGCTTGTATTAAATCCACTGCGGAAAATAATATCCAAACAAATGTACTACTTGTTTGACTGAACAGTGTTTGTCAGAAACATCTTCCCGCAAAAAGAAATTTCCATCTCTTACTACTTTTTCTGATCTAGTTTTGAAGTGTTTAGTGGAAACAAATACCATAGAAAGAGTGTAGAACAGCGGTCCCCAACCTTTTTTGTGCCACAGACCGGTTTACATCCGACAATAGGTGTAGTGGATAAACACAACAAAATAAAACCAGTACCGGTACCCAGAAAAAAGAAGATTTATTCATAACACATGGGAAAAGACGGAGTTAATGATAAAAACTATTTCAAAAAGTAAAGATAAAAGCTGATAGAAACCCTGAAAATCATAAATTTCACACCCGAGCATCAACTCTCGCAGCCCGGTACTGGTCCGTGGCCTGGGGGTTGGGGACCGCTGGTGCAGAAGTTTCTACTGGATTTGTCTAAAACAACAAACTACAAAATCCTAGAACTATCCATTAAGCTTAACACAGTGTTAATATAGTTTATTTAGAGAACTTAAGAAAAATAGGTGGAAATTCATGTTTCTGAGCTTGTACCTCTCCTTCTTGACTTCCTCTTTCTTGGTCTCAAATGCAGCATGTTCTTCCTTGCTGGGGTCGTAATGAAGCACTGACACATCTCTGCAAACACACAGTCACACAGCTTTAAGTTTCTTTATTTTCTCCACAGTGAATATGACTTGTTCCAGTTCAGAAGCTGTGTGAAGCTCACTTGAACTTCTTGGCTTTGCCAGCAGTCTTGCTGCTGCAGTGTTGTTGGCCAAGAACACTCTGCAGAATAGACAGGGTCTTCTTCTTCTCTTCCTCCAAATCCTCATCATCTTCCACCAGGGTTTTCTTTGTCTCTGAATCACAAACACGTAACAAATAATTCTTAGAATCGAAGATAAAGAAGTGTGCATGATGTACAACATAAAGAGGTTGTGTTACAGCACAACTAAACTGGTAAAACCTTTCTGCTTTCAAACAGAAAATTAGCTTGACTGTTTTGTTAATAAAAAATATTTTATCTATAACATCTGTGTAATTTCAGGCCAGCTGGTGATGCTTTAATAGACTGATGATATTTTCCATATTTCAAAAGGATTTATGTAGCTTCAGAAAATAAAAGCACACCAAGGTCCATAATATCTTATAGGAAGAAATTAATGGTAGTTGTGTTATGCTGTAAATAACCTGGTCCGGAGCACATAAAAAAAAAAAAAACACGGGGTTTCTCCATCTTGATCTACTTTCCTGCATTTACCAGCTACTGTACCTGCATCCACAGTCTCACCTGCGTCCTCCTCTTTAACCTCTTCATCCTCCTCCAGAAAGCGAGAGTCCATCCGGAAACGCTCATCTGTCCCGAAGCGAGACTGCAGCGCCATCAGCTGAGCAAAAAACAACAAACCAATATTTAGTGCGAAGTTTCGAGTTTGCACAAGTCCACGGTTGAGCTAAAACATTATGACCACCTCTGTGCAACAGTGTGGAACTTCTTTTCTCACCTTCTGTCCTGCTTGACCCTCAAACTGAGGCTTGATGTCAAACCTGCTGCCATCCTCCTCATCTTCATCGTCACTGCCGCCAAACAGCTGAGGGCCCGATGACTTCAGACGCATCTGAAACACACAAATGCAAAGTTAAAAAACAGCCCGTTTAGAGCCACATTATCACGATCAGTTAAGATGTCTACTGATAATAACCATCTTTGGTGAAATAAAGGTGGATGAATGCAGCTTTAAATTCTTATATTCCAGTTCAGAGACCTTAGCTCAGCACTCACTCACCTCTGCTTTTACTTTGACACTTTTATTTGCTGTGGCTTCATCACCAGTGGCCTCATCCTCTGATTGGCCGTCCTGGAAGAGTGTCTTCCTTGATGCTAAGACCTCTGAGTCCATCCTCTGCTGATCTCCATCGTCATTACCATCATCTTCTTCATCGTCAGAGCCAAATACGATGTGTTTCCCTGCTCCTGCCACGGGAGCATCCTAATGAAGAAACAGCGTTTTATCATTATCAGTAATTATTATTAATAAATAATACGAATTGTGTCATAAGAAAATCTGAAGCCTTCAGCACACAAAGAGGACTAAAGTTTTATTGAAACTTTTCTGCCTGCTTTTAAAGGTAGTGAGGAATATGTAGATATACTTGACATGTTTTTAGGTTCTTAATATCAGAAAAAAATATATATTTAAAAACAAACAAACAATCAAACCATGAAATTTTACATTAATAATGAAAAATTATAATTCTGTGTTCTGTCCTACAGATTAGTTTGTTTGTTTGTTTGTTTGTTTTCCAAAGAAACATCAATCAAAAACCCTTCCAAACCTCAAGTACTGCTTTGATTTTATTAACTAGGTTAAAATAATTCCAAACTAATCAGTTTATTACAATAACAATCTTATAAACACGCTGCGCTCTCACCAGGTTGGCTAGTGCTCCCTGGATGAGTTTTTTATGTTCTTCGGCCTCTTTCTGTC
The DNA here is from genome assembly GCF_965226115.1 of Aulonocara stuartgranti. Lineage (NCBI taxonomy): Eukaryota > Metazoa > Chordata > Actinopteri > Cichliformes > Cichlidae > Aulonocara > Aulonocara stuartgranti. The sequence continues at coordinate 11,124,880 of NC_138943.1, forward strand.
GTTGCTGTACAGCAGCCAGCCTCCTCATGTTGGCCTGTCTCTGCCGCTCCTCTTCCTCCTCAACTCCTAATGCCATCCGGGGGAGTGCCAGCTCTTCCTCCTCCTCTTCCTCACTGGTGGAGGTTTCCCTGTTCAAAGCTGCTTTCACACCCCCTTTAGCAGAAATGACCTGCGGCTCATTCTTATCCTTTCCAGATGAGCTGCAGGATGAAGGTGAAGCCTTGCCTGCAGATTTAACATTTACAACAATCTGACTGGAGTTCACCCTCCCCTGCTTCACTTCCTCCTCCTCTTCTTCACTGCTAGACGAAGACTCAGTCTCAGCCTTTTCTGTGTTTACACAAACTTTAGTTGTAACCTTTTTTAAAACATCAGGAGGAACCATGTCTTTTATAATCTTTCCTTTTTCCTCCTCCTCCTCATCACTCTCATCTTCATCATCACCATCATCACTCTCATCTTCTTCATCTTCATCATCACCATCATCACTCTCATCTTCTTCATCATCATCATCACCATCATCACTCTCATCTTCTTCTTCTTCTTCATCGTCATCCTCTTCTTGCTCACTGCTGTCTGAAATCTTAGTTTCTGCATGATTCTGGTCTCTTACGCTTGTGATGGTTTTGCTGTCTGTTTCTTTGTGAACCAGTTGTGTAGAATCAGCGTTCATCTTCTGTTTTTTAACCTCTCTTCCTCTTCCATCGTCCTCCTCCTCGTCTTCTGATACCTCATTCAATGCTTTTGTGCCCTGGAAGGCAGGCAGTGGTGCTGACGTGACAGCTTGTCTTTTCCTCTTTTTCTTCTTCTGTTCATCCTCGCTGCTGTCGTCCTCCATTATCATGGCGAGGATCTCTTCAGGCGTGGAGCCTTTCTTTGGAGCAGGTTGCTCTGCAGGAAAAGACGGGAAAAGCGTTTCTTGTTCTAGTCCAGCTCCGAGGAAGCTGGGAGCTACAGTCTTTGAGTTCTGCTGGGCCGCCTCAGCTAGCCTCTGCAGGTCAGCCAGGGAGATCTCCAGATGGGTGATATTAGAAAACATGGCTTCATAATCAGAGTCTGAACATGAATCTACCGAGTCTACTTCATCACCCTCATCTTCCTCATCCCTATCTGATTCTGATGAGGACGGCCTTACGACAGGGAGGTCACGAGTTTTCTTATTTAGCTTCTGTTCACTAGAATCCCTCTTTTGCTGCACGCAGGACGGTTTTCTAGAAGTAAGGTGTTCTTCATCATCTGTTGATCCGTCCTCTTCCTCTTGCTCTCCAGCTTTTCTCTTCTTCTTTGTTTTTCTCTTCTTGTCTGTGTTGTTTCCTGAGAGGTGCTCTGCTGTTGGGGGAGTATGTTTCTCCTGACATTTAGCAGGAGGAGGTTTCCTCGATGCAAAGAGTTCATCTGTGTCAGCAGAGTCGTAGTCATCCTTGTCTTGATCACCTGGAATCACAAAGAGGAAAACCTGCTATTCCAAAGATCAATTTTTTTTCTGGGATGGAGAAAATGACAATGATTCACTTATATTTAATTCTATTATTTTTACTGTAGTGACTTTTGACATAATTTGGTACTGATCAGCGTCACTCAATGAAAGAACATCCCTGATATCATGGTTTGAATAAAGCTAATACCGCACTCTTCCCTAGAAATCTGCATCCACACACGCACTACATAGAATTAGCAGTCAATGTGGCACAAAAATCCACAAATAAAAATCAGGTTACTTGATGTAATCTGTTTAAGAATTTGGCATCTTTTCTGCTCGTCAAAGTACAAATAAAATCATACAAAATGAAACCTGTGGCTTTCATGGTTACTTCAGTACAACAGAATCCTGTGTGAGAAGTCTTTGTTATTGCATTTTTGCACACGTGAACCTACATGTGCATTTGAAAGTAAAATGAATAAGCAGCCATAAAGTTAAACTCATCACTTAGGTAGAATTGTAAACATAAACAATGACAAATTTGAATTTTTAAAATGCGCAAACTGCCTGTTTCAAACACATCTGTTACCTATGCATGCAGATTTTGCTAAGAAGTCATATCCAACCACTTCCAGATTATCCTCCTCCACCTCCTGCTGCTGTGGTGTAACATGGGAGGTCTGCTGAGCTGCCACCAGCCTGCGGATTTCCTCTTCTGAGTCGGCATCGTTGTCAGTAAAGCGTGTCCACTTCTTCTGTGCCAGTCTGTGGTTGTTTTGTTTTTCAAATCCGTTGGTGAGCTGATGACCCTCAGTGCGATTGACAGAGTTGACAGGGTGTTCAAATCTAAGGTAAATCAACAAAAGGAAGGGACACTAAATATTCAGAAACTGGTATTCCAAAAACCCAGAAACCATGAATCAGAACGGATTATTGAAAGCTTGCAAAGCTCTAGGAACATCAGGAAATCTGATAGGAACCTTTGAGAATTAAACAAAAATGGAAATATGGAATGTCAGGAACAAGTGTGGACTTCTAACAAGTTCAGAAACCAGGTGGCTTGAAGAACACAATAAATCCATTAGAGGTTTTAGTCATTAAAAAAAAAAGTTATCTTAACTCCAGAAATAAATATGTCAGAATCACTTGTACCAGTAGATATCCCTCATAATTCCAAAGCTAACACCTGGGCATCCCAGAAATTACAGAAAATGTCCAGGAGGCAAAGTGGATCGAGGAAGGAAAATCTAAAATCCCAGAGGCCCTCGGAGACAGAAACCAACTGAGACCTTGTGGATTAACCAAATCAAACCTGGTTTACTTGAATAGTCTGAAAAGGTCACATGGATACCTGGTTCTGCCAGAAACATTGTCTGTCCGACTCTTCTTGGGTCTCCATGGCTCACATGGGGGGAACTCTCCCCGCCTCTTCTTACTGATTTCGTCATCCCCACCCTGGACCTCCCAGGTGAGCTGGGTCACAGGTGTGGCCTCATCAGGGATGGTGTTTCGGTCCAGTTTGCGAATATTGTGGCTGTATTTCGATGGGTCGTACTTCAGGTTTCGAGATTTGCTGCCTTTCTGACTTCTGAGCTGCAAGATGGGGAGGACCCGTCCAAATTTACTGACCACCCAGTCCTGAAACCAGAGGACAGTCAACACCAACCTTAAACCCTTAAAACTAAAATGTAATAATTTATGTTAAGGGGATTCAATTTTTAAAAGAATTGGTTTCCACATTGTGACTACATGACCCCACAAGAGAGCAAGTGCATTCGTTATAATCATGTCTTGAGGGAAAGAGTATGACTAGACCTTGTGTCCTGGGATTTCGGTCCCCGGAACCGCAGCCTTCATGGTGAAGTTGTCCACACCAGCTTTACTCAGTGAGTCCAGAAGCTTCTGTCTCTTGTCCTCAGCTGCAGGCTGTTGGAGATGCTGCTCTACTGACTCCTGCCGCTCCTGAGCCAGCCTATGACACAGTCAATACAGAGCTTTTAGCTCTCAAGCTAATAGATAGGAATAATTTTCTACAGGTACAGAGATCAAATTTTTAAGATTGGTGAACATACGGTAAAATCCAGAATTTTCAAACCAGACAATCAACAGTTGTGAGCCTTGATATTAAAGTCTGAGTTTAAAAAAAAATCACCCCCCTAATAATTCAATAATAATTTCCACTTTTCTGTCAGTGTTAGTGTTAGTGTTTACATGGCGCGATCGACGTGGTTGTACCTGTGCAGGAAACTCTCTTTTGCTATTTCAATCTGCAGAGTTCCCCCTTTCCATTTAGACTTGTTTAGCACTGTCAGGCCTGCAGAGGAAACACACCAATCTCATAATGCAACAGTTTTTTTTTAATGTTAGTTTAGAAAGCAGACTGTAGAAAATTTACTCAATGGTGCAAACAACACAAACATAATTCTCACTGAAAGTGTTAACTACATGTTTAGATGAAGGGTTCCTTCAGTTTGGCGGATGAGGCGTCCCACTAACAGTGTGAATGAATATTAGTTACATAAGTTAGTTAACCCTGTGAGGTCTAAGTCATCACTGGTGACAACTCCAACCCTATGCTCACAGAATATGTTTGTTTTCTCCAAGGTTTTGGTAAATATAAAACAAACAAAAAAATAATTCTCACTGACACACATAAGAAATTATTTACTTTTTCCCCTCAAAATAGTCATCTGTGCTTCTCTCAATTCTTATTTAGACTTAAATATACTGTAACTACGCTTCTTATTCCTGGTTTTTGTATATATTGCTTTTGTTGTGTTGTATTTGTGTTATGCACCTTGGAGCATAACATCCATCCATCCATCCATTTGCTTCCGCTTATCCTTTTCAGGGTTGCGGACGGCGCTGGAGCCTATCCCAGCTGTCTTAGGGCGAGAGGCAGGGTATACCCTGGACAGGTCGCCAGTGTGTCGCAGGGCTAACACATATACACAGACAACCATTTGTACTCACATTCACTCCCGCATTCACGCCTGTGGACAATTTAGAGTCTCCAATTAACCTAACCCCACTTACTTAGTGGGGATGACAACCCTTAAATCCTAAAACACATGTTTAGAGTTAGAAGTTTGGGGTTGTCACTGATAATGACTTAGACCTCGGGGTTAAATCTGAGGATTTTCAGCGGCAGCTATGGTCACTTACATTTCTTCAGGTCGGCATCTGAAATATTGATGTTGACATAGCCAAAGGTTTTAAAGGGAACACCTGCAGGAGGAACAATAAGATTATCAAGATGTAAGAATTCATAATGAACAAAACATAATGATCATAAATCTATTTTCGATTATGCTTTTTCTGATTAATTTTTATTGTCCCTGACCAAAAAAATAAAAAAGTAAACTAAACTTTCACAGTTGTATTGAAAATATTTTTAATGTTCAGAGCAGCCCTGACATCTTGTATTTAAGCATCACTTGTAAATAAAGTTGTATAATTTGTGGAGTGTGAGAACAACAGCTAAAGATTTTTTCAATGCAAATTAGATGTAAATAAGTTCAAACTTTAAGTATGTTTTCTTGTTTTAAATAGAAATGCACAGTAAAATAAGAAAATGCTTTAGAGTTTAGTTTTCTTTGGATTTTAACTTTTAACAAATAAAGTTATACATAAATGAATGCTGCTGGTTCGTTAATATCAGATGCCTTCCAATACAACAATTGCACAAGTACCTGATAGTGACAGTGCTGAATGTGAAAGGTGATTTCAATAAAATTAGATAAACAGAATTTAAACATCGTTACTGTCACCATTCTGGCTGTCAAAGTGTGTCAGTGTATACTGGATTCCTCACCCTCTGGGTCTTTCCTGGTCCGGAGCTCCACATCCTCAACGGCTCCAAACTTTCCAAATCGATCCTTCAGATCCTTCTCAGTGACCGTGTGGCTTAACCCACCGACGTACAGTCGCCGCATTGCTGTGACTGTAAGTATAAGGTGGCTACACTTTAAAAAGCTTTGTAAATTGATGTTCAGCTGATCTACCAGGCATAGTAAGTACACTATCACTACCTCGCATATTTTACACATTTATAAATACTGCATACATAACCATTTGTAAAACATGCAGGAAAGTCATACAAAAAATAGATTCATATTCAAACAAAAAGCGAAAAGCAAAATGCTTCTCATAAATCTACAGATACTCTCACTGCTCGCATGAAAGATCAGGCCAGATGAGATCTGCTCGTCTGTACGGTTCTGAATTGTGTTTTACTGTTTCTAATATTGTGTCCACTCCATTGCACTGCACATTGTGCGTCTCAGTATAATACAGCACAATCCAACGAAATTACAAACCAAAGACTTCATAATAACTTTAAAGCTGAAACACCTTTTAAAGCAGCGTCCAAAATGAATAAACTTAAGAGGACTGGACTGAGAGCAGAGCCTCAGGTTTTAGCTGTAAGCAACTGAGTGGATCCAGTAAATCCATTTCAGCCTGGAGGAACTCCAGAAATAGAGCATAACATAAATCACAGAGCATCTACTACATATATGATCTCTAAGTGAGTCGATTTATAACTACTCTTATTTGTTATCGCGAGCATTTTTACATAAAAAGTCCGAAAAGCTACAAATGTTTACCTCACATGTATCCAGCTGGTGTTACCACAATTTCTGTCCGGAGCTGAGGTCCTGCAGATAAATCCGTCCGTAACATTTTTCTCGGGAACCACCCAAATGTTCCGTAGACTCAACGGTGGTTTAAAAATGAATAAATAAACGAACTCGCTGCTAAGGGATGCCGGTACATTTTTTAATTATAAAAGTGTTTACTTAAGAAAGCTAATTAACATATAATTGTTATATTCCATTTTATTGATAAAGGAGAAAAAATAATACACACTAGGTACAGCTGCGGATTTCCATTATTTCTACGTGGGGTGAAGGAGTCACCCAAATTCCTGGTGGGCTATGATTTTGTGGCTCATTTGCGATGATAAAACACTTATATTTACTTTAAAATGCAAACATGTATACAACAGTAGTATTTGTTTTAACAGAGCCATAGTGCTGGCGTGACTGTTATTCAAGGAGGCAATTTCTTCCCCCCTCGGATTTTAGAAAAGTGGTAGAATCTAGAGGGCGCGAGTTTCCGAAGTGCTCGGTTCCATCTGCTAAGAAACGGAAAACAAACAGGTAAATACAGATAATCATTACTTAATAATGGCAGAACTCTTTTATATCAGCTACTGAAATAGAACTGTGAATCGTTAAAAACACTTCTTCTTCACAACGGAAACAGCTGTGGAAAGTTAGCTCGAAAGTTTGTCTGTTGTTGTTAACGTTGTTGTTATTTTTATAGTATCTCGTTAGCCGGGATTTACTGGTTCAACTAATGAAAGCGTAACCACATTGACACCTTTTTTCTTAACTGGTGCGTTTATAGTTTAAAACTCTCGAAAAAGCACCTCTTCAGTGGTGCTGTGTTCACTTTTCACCGTTTCAGTAAATTCGTCTGACTAAAGTTAATTGAAAGGGAGAGGATAAAATAAGGAGTTTCACCAGTGTCAAATAAAGAGAGATTAATTTTGAATTCAAATGCAAAGCTACCCTATTAGTCCAAGCGTCATGGATTCCTATCACTTCACTCTGCAAAGCTGGATTAACCTAAACTGGAACAAGCACCCATGACGAGAGAGTTAAGAGAAGGAAAGTAGGGTTGTTTGTGGTAAAACAGTGATTCTCTGTTAGAGTCAAAACCATTTCTTTATTGCATCCAATAATTAGTATAAAATTATTGGTTGATTAGATTATTAACTGATATTAAATGAAAATTAGCAATGTCTGTAATATAATGAAGTTGATCCAACTTTTCAGATTGAAAATATATAATTCCTCTAAGTACAATTTTTTTTTCTTTCTTTTCTTTTCCTGTAGATTTGTGGTTTTAATCTGTAAATTTCAAATTGATACTTTTTTATAAGTTCTAAAGTTGTGCTGGCAAACTAATATGCGTGTCTTTGTTTTAACTAAATCATTTGATTTTTATCCTTCAAGATGGAGAAGATGAGTGATGAGAACACCGAGGAGGTGAAGGTGCTTGAGTCTGAGATCGAGCGTCTTCAAGCTGAAGTTGAATCGCTGCAGCACCAACAACAGGAAATCAATAAGGACATAACGTTCCACTACAGCCAACAAATGGAAAATGCTCTGTGAGTTTTAATTTTTGTTCTGCATTTTGCGAAATCTGTCTACAGCTTTACATCATAAATTATTTGGCTTCACAGAGTGTTCATGTGCGGGCAGAGACAAGAAGGAGGGAAGGAGATGGTGATGTCCAGACTCAAAGAGGAGCTGGAGGAGCTGGAGGAGGATGTGAAACTGCAGACAGAAATTAATGGCATCACTTTGAACAGCTGCACCACAAAGACTCTACAAAACAGTAAGAGCAGGGTCTCAAACCACAGTCTTCACTGCCATCTGACCTGTTATGTATTAAATAGAGGATTAAGATTCCATCAGAATATAAATCTGATGCATCTTAATTATTTATGTCATTTAGTGTTTTCATTTGTTCCCTGTGTAGTTTAGTATATAATGTATTTTTATTTTATTTTTTGTTGTTTGATTTGTTTTTGTTTGTTTTTTCCCATTATCTGCAAGGTTTTGATGAGCTAAACAATATTCATTTGGTTTGTGCCTGCATGATTGACACTGATCAAAAACTTATATGTGACTGTATGCCAAAAAAGACAGGCTTCTACCATGAATGTAAATAATACATGAACAACATTCTTTTGGAACACAATGCACTGTAGGCTTTAAGGTCCCTTTAGTGGATTTTGGTATGAAATGATAGATCTAAAAATAATTGCATTTGTGTATGTTAGGTGGCAGAAAGCTGGTTCAGCAGCTCTCTTTGTCGGGTAACTGCTCTGAACTGGTCTTCCAGGTCGAGTTTCAGCTTTCCGAGATCAAGGTGAGTTGTTATATTTCCTTCCGTTTTTGTTTATGGATTATAGTTTTCCTCCGGTCTGAAACTGTTCATTGAACTCTTGCTTTGATTTTTGCAAGTACTTTTCAGCTTATTTTATCTTGTGTCCATATTTCTAACCCATCTAGTGTCTGATTTTCTGTTTTTTAACCTATTATTATTATTATTATTATTATTATTATTGTGTAACCATATATGTAGCTGTCACTGTGACCCAGACTTGGTGTTTAAGTCCAGTTGAGTCTGCATGTTGTAGATATGTTGGCTCAGATACTCAAAATCTCAGTCTTAATAAAACGTATTATTTTAAAAATTAACTAAAATCGTGGCTTTAGCTTGGGACTGTATCGATTATTAGTTGTTATTGTTATAGGCTATTATTATTATTAGTATTCACATGTATCTCTACTTGTCTTATGCACAATCTGTTTAAGGTTTTGATCATACAAAGACTGGTGTTGCCTTAATCTTACTCCACTTTAATTTGCGACAGATGAAATTTGTTTCAATCTTTAACTAAAGTAGAAAATAAGGTATATAAACATTCTCAGAGACAAAAACCATACTGAATTCTTTCTGGAGTGCTGTGTCCAGCCAGCAGAGGGTGACAAAGCCATGTGCCTTAGTGTTTCACTGATGAGTGGTGTTGTTTTACAATTCTTGTGATGATGTCTGATATTCAGTAACAATAATAAAACTATGATTATGATATTCACCAGTAGCTTACTTGGGAAATGTTAACATGTTTTAAAAGGCTGCAGGTGCCTGAACACAGTATCCTCCTAAATGATTTGTAACTTGCAAAAATGGCTAAATCAGGTGTATATTTATTTTCAAAATTGTGAACGTAACTGAACACACGAGGACAACTTTCAGCACTTGGAGCTCTTTCAGGCTACATTTGTATCTGTAACAAAAAAAGTTCTGAAGTTTTATACCTACTTCATATCTAGGTGTGTTAGAATCCCGTTTTTGACTGTCACATAAAAAAAAAAAAGACAATTCAACATCAGATAATAGTGTAAATGTAAAGTTAACAGTAATTTTTAATTTATTGTGCAGTATAATGACCAATAAACCAGCTTCATGTTGGTCCAGAAGTCTTCTGGTTTTAATTTTAGCTCATTTGGCCACCAGTGAAGCTGGGCTTTAGGAATAATGTATATAAGCTGTTTCGTGAAGTCATTTAAGATGCAGATTTTACCCATACCTTTTGACACAAGTAACTCAGTAAAGACTTTAATTGTTTGTTTTCTGGTTTTAATTCTAGCTGCACTGACTATTAGAGCAAGCAGATGGTTTTATTTAAAGCTTTTCACAAAATGTTATTAAAATTACAATTAGCCAAAGGGTTTTAACTTGTTTTAATGAGAATAGTACTTGTTTTGTTGATTTGAAACCATCTCTTCTTACCCTTAATTGTAGTTTAATGTTTACTGACCTTTTTATTGCACCTTAATGTGGACTAGCACAACTTCCAGTAACCTTAAATTGTTTTGTTTGTTGTAACACATTGAAACCAACCATGAGCGTATCTCCATATATATATATATATATAAAAACACCTTTTTCATTAACACAGAGAAAGAGCTGTTTAGTCGAAGCCAAGTTCAGCATGAAGGCTGGTGGGGTGGGGTGAAATGGCTAGCCTAACTCTGTAAAACATTTAGAAATTTACCAAAGGTTAGATAAAAAGCAAGGTTTTCTTGTATATTTAGTTAAAATACAAACAGGTGAGTAAAAATAATACACATTATGGATTGTGAATGCTCTGAACTATTTCTTTAGAGCATCAACTGGGCCCTTGGCTTTTCCTGAAAATATTTTCCCCAATTTAATAAGGCTAAATGATCAGTTTTGTTTTGCTTCTCACATTCAGGGAACTGAAAAACAGGCTTAATTTGTTAAGCTATTATGTGTCACCACTCATCTGCCCATTGTTTATTACCCACATTTTGCTCCTGATCACATTAACCATGATGAAAAGATATGGTGAAAGTGTAGCTTAGAAACTTTACTGATTATATATCAGTTATATAATACAATATATATAGTCCAGACACTGAACTGTAAATGCTTACTCAGCTGTTTGAATCTGTAAGAGAAATGAAACCAGTTTAACTCAAGAATAATTATATAATAGAGATTAAAATTCAAGAGGAAATTTGAGTTCAGTCACTTCTGTTGTATTGTTTTGCTTTGCTTTTGTGAGTTCTTATAATTGGATAATAGTGAAATCCAAAGGGCCATGCATGACATGTCAGCGTGACATTCTCTTAATCTGACAAAGTATTTAAAGCAGAGCAACACAGATGGGTGAAACTGGTCACTGTAAATAAAGTGACTCATTGTGCTATAACTGAATAATGGATTGTGTGTTATTTCCTGCAGGACAGTGAGAGATCAAAGAGGACCATTGGCGATCTGAATGTGGTGCTCGATTCAAGTGACCTGCAAAACTTCAGCAGCTTCTTGTCAAGGTGAATGAATTAACAGTTAACCTGTGTTCTAAAGAACTGTACTCAAAAGCAGAGCTGTTCACTTCAGGAAGAGCAAAACATGAAGAATCATTTAAATATTGAGTAAGTGGCATGTTTTTGGACAGACATTTCTTAAAGACATTTATAGTGTTCCACCTGGTTGGTCACATAGAAAGTGACAGAAAAAGTAATGTAATGGATGAAAAATTAGGTCTAAATAGACAAATACACATGTTCCTTAACCTGCATACCTTTGGCCAATTACTGTGGTCAGTTTCTCATTTATTTACACTCTGTCTGTCTGTCTGGTCCAGCTCCACATGTTTAATATTGGTTGTTATCCCTGTCAGAATGAAGCTGCCTGTATAATTTAACTGAAGTGCTTTTTAAAGTAGATGAAATTGTCACACAGCAAACATCTCTCTTCAGGCCGAACCTTCTCACTCACACTTACTCATTCTTGGTCTCACAAATGGCAAGCCTTTCCAAAGACAAACAGCACAGGTGTTACTCATTACATTTATAAAGGCTAGATTCCTTCTAGGTGTGTTGCATACTGGCACAAACACCTGTAAATGGAGCAGAGCCATCTATAATATTAATTACACCCACTCTTTTCCTGCTGTGACTGTCCAATGTATCTGAGCTGAATCTGGTCTTATTATAGGTTTACTCAGTGATGCTTGGAGCTTTAGTCACTGTTTTTCCCCAGCAGGTGCTTTTTACACAGCAAGAAAAAAATGTTAATTGCTATCAAACCCACTGGGTTGCAAATTATATTTCTGTCTAGAATCCCCATTTAACCTTTAATAAGGTTTCTTCTTGTCTTTAAGTAATGTTCCACCCTTATTGTCTTCTACCAGCTGAGAAGTTCAGGTTTATATTGTAGGGTAAAGACCCAACAATATTAGAGGGAACACCCTAAGAATCCCACTGTCACCAAGTGCTTCCCTGATGGTAAAGGAGAAACCTTTTAACAGGAAGAAACGTCCAGCAGAACCGGGCTCAGGGAGGGCCATCCATCTGCCATGAGGGGAAAGAAAAGAGAGCCGAGGGAGAGAGTCAGAGTTTAATCATTACTAATGCTGGTTTAAACCTCTAAATGCAATAGTGATGATTAAACACATGGAAAGAAAATTGTTGAGTGAAGAAGAAATACTCAGTGCATCATTGGAAGCACCCAGCAACCAAAATCTATTGCAACATAACTAAGAGATGGTCTTGGGTTATCTGGTCTAACCCTTACTGTAAGCTTTATCATAAAAGAAAGTTTTAACCTAATCTTAAAAGTATACATAGTGTCTCTCTCAAATCCAAACTGGGAGCTGGTTCCACAGGAAATGGACCTGATACCTGAAAGCTCTGCCTCCCAGTCTACTTTTAGAAACTCTAGGAACCACAAGTAAACCTGTAGTCTGAAGCTAAGTGCTTTTTTGGAATAATCTAATACTGTTAATATATGACAGGGCTTGATCATGCAGAATTTAAGTTCAGGATTTAACAGTAGGCCAGTGAAGAGAAGCTAATATGGACTGTGGAAAAGGTTTAACACCATGGTCTAGTGAAACTTTTGGTTTTGCTTGTGTGTTTAACAAGAGAAGTGCATGTTTCTTTAAAAACTATAGCTAGTAAGTAAATGACAAGTTATTAACAGTGCCTACGCACATATTTGTGCGTAAATCAAGCGCATGAACAAATCAGGATTTATTAGTATGTTCATGCCTGAATTTGTTCGTACTCTAACACTCAAACAAATTTAGAGGGTTTTTGTGGCCAGGCAGGTGGTTGTGGTTCAAATATCTCACTGTTTCAGTCTGCAAATACCAAAGTGCCCTTAAGCAAGATACAGAACTCAGAATTGCTTCCCATGCATTCATCAGAGTGTGAATGTTGTGTGGGTGAATGAGACGTGGTATATAAAGTGCTTTAAGTACACAGTAAAGTAGAAAAAGAGTAGAAAAGTGTTATAGAACCAGTCCGATTGCCATTTACCACAAATGATGGCCTGGCTCTGTTAGGAAATTTCAAACACAAGTCTTTAAAATGAGTACAATATACAATATACAATCAATATAATTTTTTTTAAAAAGTACTACTAATAGTAATATTAAATATTTTTATTATTATATCTTATTATTTCTTAGATTATTGATTGTTTTCCTAAACACCATAAGCCACCATATGTACAGAATTGCAATCAAATAAATAAAAAATATAATTGCATGTAAGCAAAACAAAATCGTAAATGTAGTCACAAGGTAGTTTTTAACCTTGTGATTTAAACCAATTCCACCACTTTCTCTACTTCATCTTGAAGGAAACGGGTATGCAGATATTAATTTATACACAAGTTGGTAAGAACAAATAGGCTGGTGCACACATTTCATAAATCCAACAGTAAATGTGTTTTGTGCTGGATAAGTACATTCCCACAAATACTATTTATTTCTATTTCTTCATTTCTTTTTTAATTCCATTGAATCTCCTGCTGTGCTCTGAGTGAACTAGATTATTGTTGCGTGCACCAAAGTGGTGCATTTTAATGGAGGAAAAGGTTAGGAGACCCTACCCCCTAATAACTAGTGTTGCCCCCTTTGGCTGATATAACTTCAGCGAGACGCCTTTTGTAGCCTTTTACCAGTCTCTGACATCAATCAGAAGAAAGTTTGCCCCACTCCTCAACACAGAATTCTCTCAGCTGTGTGATGTTTGAGGGTTTTCTTGCATGTACAGCCCGTTTCAAGTCACCCCACAGCATCTCAATAGGATTAAGATCAGGGCTTTGACTTGGCCATTCCAGGACTATGGATGTCTACTGTTCTGGTGTCCAAATAATTCAATTTTAGACTCATCTGTTCAAAGAACATTATTCCAGAAGTCATGGTCTTTGTCTACGTTCGCTCTGGCAAACTTCAGTCTGGCCTTAATGTTTCTCTTAGAGAGCCAAGGTTTCCTCCTTGCACACCTCCCATGAAAGTCAAAGTTGTGTTTTTCTGATAGTAGGGCGATGCACTTTCACATCGACAGTAGCCAGAGCCTGCTGTAGTTCCCATGATGACATTTTAGGATTTTGGATGACTTCTTTGAGCATCTTGTGATCTGCTCTTGGGGAGAATTTGCTTGGACGACCAGACCTGAGCATGGTGGCAGTTGTTTCGAATGTCCTCCACTTGTAAACAATTGATGGTGGTGGAATGGCTGATGTCGAATTCTTTTGAGATCTTTTTAAATCCCTTACCAGACTCATAAGCAGCCACAGTCTTCTTTCTGAGGGCATCAGACAGCTCTTTATATCTCACCATGGCGTTCACTTCAACAGTCAGGAGCACACCAAACTAAATAGGGCAAGGCTCCTTTAAAATCCTGGTTAATGATGTACTGATCATGTGCACCTGACAAGATACACCTGTGTGTGTGATTTTAACCATTTTAAGTGGGATAATAAGTGGGGGTGTCCTAATTTATTCCTCACCAGAAATTGCATTCTTTTAAAATTACATTTCACATAAGGTTTTAGAAAGGCTTTTCTTATTTTTTAATTGTTTAGTTATATTATTTGGATCCCTCAGTATCATTAAAATTGATATTAAATATCCACATCTCCAAATATATTTTAAGTATACAGGCTTTCAAAGGGTGTCCCCATTTTCTCACATGACTGTATATTATAGTATTTTGCTGTGCAGACGAGCAGTTTTCTGCTGTAAAATCAAACTGATGTTCTCTTTGTTTGTGGATTATAGACTAAACGTGGTTTTTATATACCCAGGTGCATTTTCTGTCCCTATGACCGCAATCTGCCAGAAAGCGCCTGGTCTGTCAGTGAATCAGCAGCAAAGAGCAGAAGTCTGATATCTGAGGCCAGACCACATCTGGATTGTGTGGCCCAGTCTGAAGAATTTGGCAAACAACAGATGGAAAAATACTTGAGACACTGGTGCCTTGTCAGAAACTCTCTCTCTCTCTGTGTGTGTGTGTGTGTGTGTGTGTGTGTGTGTGTGTGTGTGTGTGTGTGTGTGTGTCTATCCAAATCAGATGGATAATCTTTGTAAAGTCAATGTGGTCTGAACTGTTGAAGATAAATACTGACAGTAGGACCTTTGTTCATTGTATTAAACCAGCGCACATATATTGTTTTCACATTTGTCCCACTGGCTCAGTGAAGTGATCTCTTAACTCTGTTAGTATTAAAAGTAGCACAGCACTTCTCTGTGGCCACCCATGTTTTGATAGTATTCACAGTGATATACAGAATCTCTGCAGTTACTCAAGGCTGTAAAAAGTGCTGAAGGTGAGAAAGATGCTGCGGATTGTCATTATTAGCTAATAATGAGTCATTTTGTATCTGTATTGAGAGCAACTTTCAGGCAGGTGAGGTTATGTGTTGGCAGCTGTACAGCAGGTTACAATACAACTGTTTCAGGCTTTTAAGTCAAGTTTAAATAAATTTGCTATGTAATATCTTGGCGTCTTCAAAACCGAGAGGTTTCTTTGTTTTCGGGGGTAACTGATGTGAAACACTGTTGGTGTTCTGCAGTCTGGGATAGATTTAAAGGACTGGATTTAAAGAAGATTACATCAGACAGACTCTTTTATGGATGTTTGTCGTGTGGAGATCCAGGCCAGCTTATTTATGAACTGTTTTTGACTTCTAGCCTCCAGTGGGGGAAACACCGTCAGGCTGTCAGTGCTGTCTGAAGTGCAGTTTAACTTGTCACACTGATTGTGTCAGGAAATTGTGCACACTGTGTTGAGGTCATTATAGGAGCAGGAGATATTCATCAGATTTGCCTCTCAAAGACAGATTTGTTTTTTCAACAGCTGTTGCTTTAAAGGTGCAGCAACTGTTATGTCACGTGTGCATCTTTTTGTACAAAATGCATCCAGTAATTTGGAGAACTTTGCATTAATCCTGTAAATCCAAGTCATCATCGGTGATGACCCCAACCATATCCTCCCAGTATGGTTTGTTTTTTGTTTTTTCCTTCCAGATCTTACTTGATAGCAAGCTGATTGGATTTACTACCAGTGTACACAGAATATTTTATAGATTCTTCAGAAGCAGTAGGACTAAATCAGTCAAACTAGGCATTGGTCCCATTCTCCCTCTCTCTTCCTCTCTCTGTCTTTCTGGTCCTCCTCCATTATATGGCAGGGTGCTGCCATGTTTCCATCAGGTCTGTGTGGAATAACATCATCTGGAAATTTAACCCGGCTGCCGTCTAGCCCCGGGCCCCCATGGAAAACTCTGGAAATCCTTTAACTGAATGTCCCAGTTTCACTCAGACAGACCAAAACAAATACTTTTTTTTTGCCATTTCTGTTATGACATACAACACATTATATAGAAGTAGGCATTTTTTTTGCAAACTACCTCTTTAGACAATATATTTCTTGTATAAGTATATTTAAATTACAATTAAGATTAATCACCAAGACAGCTTTCTAAAACCTGTTTTTACCTATATAAGTTATAATAATTTGACAACAGTCATTTAAATGGATCTGTCAGGACTCCCTTATTTGTTTAAAGGTTTATCTTGTTGAAAAAGCATATTCTCAGGGCTTTTAAGAGGTTTCCCAATTAGTTAGGTGATATATTTAGAGGGAAATGTTTGGTGTTATGAATGTATTTCATGGCAGGAGAATGTCTTACCTGAGCCTTTACAATCTGCTACAGGCTGAACCGGCCTCATAAAACAATTTTACTGCTGATTAACTTTGACATAAACAGGCTCAAAACAAATGGTAACAACTTGAAGTCTGCAAATAAAACTTGCAAACTCTCCAGCAATATCTGAACTTATAATTGTATATTTTGTCGATTTTATTCAGGTCAATATGGTGTCTAGAGCAGGGCGATATGACCCAAAATATTTATCACGATATACATTAGAAAATTTGCGATAACGATATAACTGACGATATAATTGACACTAGACAAAACACTTTACAACTCCACAACTTTATTAGTGCAAAAAAAACAAACAAAAAACATCAATGTATTTTCACTTAAACAAGCAGCTTTTATGTGCATTAAAGTATTATAAAAATGTAACAGTGCAAATGCAAATTCCTTGCTCACAGTTTAACCAAAAGGCATTTCCAGTGGAAATTGGCCGACATATCCTCAGCATAACCATATATAATATCCACAAAACTTAAAAAGAGGTTATACACACACAATACAGTAATATTATGTTGAGGCACAGTACGTATCACTCCGCGAGGCTCCTGCCTACGATAGCCGTAATGCTCCGACAAGCCATCAAGCGGTGCAGCTCCGTAGCTTAGCAAAGTCGTACTAAATCATTCAACTGGTTTTCGAGCACCGTGTACCACATAAAATCGTTTCGAGGTCAGTAAACACAACCAGAAGGTCCTGAGGATGCGAGGGCTCATGCCAAATCTTTTCAGTCTCCTGAGAAAGAAGAGGCGCTGCTGCGCCTTCTTCACTGTTTTGTTTGTGTGTACTGACCACGTAAGATCCTCAGCCAGATGTACACCAAGGAACCGGAAGCTGCTCACTCTCTCCACAGCAGCGCCGTTGATGGTGATGGGGGTGTGTACTTCTCTGCACCTCCGGAAGTCCACTATCAACTCCTTTGTCTTTGCGACGTTGAGTGTGAGATGGTTGTCTTGACACCAGTTGGTCAGGGCGCTGACCTCCTCCCTGTAGGCCGTCTCATCACCATTGGTGATAAGACCCACCACTGTAGTGTCGTCCGCAAACTTCACAATGATGTTGGAGTTGTTAGTGGCTGTGCAGTCGTAGGTGTAGAGTGAGTATAGGAGAGGGCTCAGTACACACCCCTGTGGAGCACCAGTGTTCAGTGTGAATTATTAGGCAAATGAGTATTTTGTCCACATCATCTTCTTCATGCATGTTGTCTTACTCCAAGCTGTATAGGCTCGAAAGCCTACTACCAATTAAGCATATTAGGTGCTGTGCAACTCTGTAATGAGAAGGGGTGTGGTCTAATGACATCAACACCCTATATCAGGTGTGCATAATTATTAGGCAACTTCCTTTCCTTTGGCAAAATGGGTCAAAAGGACTTGACAGGCTCAGAAAAGTCAAAAATAGTGAGATATCTTGCAGAGGGATGCAGCAGTCTCAAAATTGCAAAGCTTCTGAAGCGTGATCATCGAACAATCAAGCGTTTCAGTCAAAATAGTCAACAGGGTCGCAAGAAGCGTGTGGAAAAACCAAGGCGCAAAATAACTGCCCATGAACTGAGAAAAGTCAAGCGTGCAGCTGCCAAGATGCCACTTGCCACCAGTTTGACCATATTTCAGAGCTGCAACATCACTGGAGTGCCCAAAAGCACAAGGTGTGCAATACTCAGAGACATGGCCAAGGTAAGAAAGGCTGAAAGACGACCACCACTGAACAAGACACAAGCTGAAACGTCAAGACTGGGCCAAGAAATGTCTCAAGACTGATTTTTCTAAGGTTTTATGGACTGATGAAATGAGAGTGAGTCTTGATGGGCCAGATGGATGGGCCCGTGGCTGGATTGGTAAAGGGCAGAGAGCTCCAGTCCGACTCAGACGCCAGCAAGGTGGAGGTGGAGTACTGGTTTGGGCTGGTATCATCAAAGATGAGCTTGTGGGGCCTTTTCGGGTTGAGGATGGAGTCAAGCTCAACTCCCAGTCCTACTGCCAGTTTCTGGAAGACACCTTCTTCAAGCAGTGGTACAGGAAGAAGTCTGCATCCTTCAAGAAAAACATGATTTTCATGCAGGACAATGCTCCATCACACGCGTCCAAGTACTCCACAGCGTGGCTGGCAAGAAAGGGTATAAAAGAAGAAAAACTAATGACATGGCCACCTTGTTCACCTGATCTGAACCCCATTGAGAACCTGTGGTCCATCATCAAATGTGAGATTTACAAGGAGGGAAAACAGTACACCTCTCTGAACAGTGTCTGGGAGGCTGTGGTTGGTGCTGCACGCAATGTTGATGGTGAACAGATCAAAACACTGACAGAATCCATGGATGGCAGGCTTTTGAGTGTCCTTGCAAAGAAAGGTGGCTATATTGGTCGCTGATTTGTTTTTGTTTTGTTTTTGAATGTCAGAAATGTATATTTGTGAATGTGGAGATGTTATATTGGTGTCGCTGGTAAAAATAAATAATTGAAATGGGTATATATTTGTTTTTTGTGAAGTTGCCTAATAATTATGCACAGTAATAGTCACCTGCACACACAGATATCCCCCTAAAATAGCTAAAACTAAAAACAAACTAAAAACTACTTCCAAAAACATTCAGCTTTGATATTAATGAGTTTATGGGGTTCATTGAGAACACGGTTGTTGTTCAATAATAAAATTATTCCTCAAAAATACAACTTGCCTAATAATTCTGCACTCCCTGTAATGGCAGTAATGATTTCCAATTGTTGTAACTTGTCTCATTCTCCTCATACCATCAACCAAACAAACCAACCTGACACTCTAAATAAGCTACAAAATTTTCCTGCTCCCCCTTTGACATCACTGCAACCGCTTTCCTCCACCACCACAACCAGCCATCTGTAGGCTGCTGGAGGATATTTACTCTTACATAAAATAAATTTGTATGGAGTGACTATCCTGGTTTATGACCAAATTCCTGTCAAAGCAATAACCATACCATCAAGCTTGTACTGTGTTTTAAGTGCAAACTCTCAAACAATAGCACACTAACATGCATGCACACTTTGAATCAGTATTTCCAGGATACTGTTGAGGATTGTGATAGCTTAAAAAAGTGTTCTTAATGATTTTTGCATTCTGCCTTTGTTGGCCCAGTAAGGGCGAATTGGCATACAAAAATCAAAAGGAGAGAGGTGCACAAGGTCCCTGTTTGGAATCAAACTATGAATGTTAAACTCATGTGGCATGGGCTGGAGCCATTTGGCTACTTGGTGGGGGGCTTAAATAAACTGCTTTAGTGATCTGTGCAATGTAATTTCAGGGTAGAGGAGAGCAGGGATCTTCTGCTATTCTTCAGGACCTTAAGAACTTTTTCAGACAGATGTGATGACCGAAGCAGAACTTTCCAACAATTCCAAGTAAGTGAAAACACACATGCACCAAAATGGATGGTCCGGCAAACTCGCCCTCACAAACCTAACAAATTTAACCACCTGATCTGTACGTCATGAGCTAAGAGTAGCTAATCAGACCCATACATATTGCCAGTAGGCATCCTCCTCTGCTTTTGAGCAGGCTAAGTAGGCCATTGTAGTCGGTAATAAATACAGAGAGATCATGTAGACATCTAGTGGTATTGTGAAGAAGTGCACATAGATTATCTAGTTAAAGAGCGGTTTGGTTAAATGTGAGAGAAATTTAATGGAGACATATGTCTTAAGGTTAAACTTGGTGAATGTACAAAGAATGGCTATGTGGATACCTAGGTGAATCGATATAGGTGGAAAAATGTTCCTGTTGATGATTCATCATTATGGGTCATCCTTTTTATTCTATGTGAGTTGTCTTTTTTCTGTTATCTGATTTTCAGAGAATATTTTTTATAAAGTGTAAATAGTGAAAATACAACACCTCCAAAAAGTGACACTGCAGAGATAGACAATTGAAGAGGAATGAAAAGCGTAGAATACCATGGGTTAATGCAGTAGGTGTGAAGTGGTGCGAGCATGATAATATGAGATATTAGGGTGGGACTTTGTTGAAGAGGTAGCAATGAAATATCAAATAGTACATCAAGCTGCACAAGCAATGTGGAACCTATTCTCCTGTTTACTTGGAGAATGCAAAGTTCTGCCAAGTTGGCTGAGCTGAAGGAGGATTAACCCACATTTTCCATACTGGTCTATGTGTTCCAAACTCTTATTTTGCTTTACTTGCATTTTTTCAGGTCTTGTATGGAAAAACAAATTTCCCACCATAACTGTTTTGCTGTTATGTATTCCACGCTTTTATGACACACACAGACAAAACATGTACTTGGAGGAATAAACATATAAAAATACAGAAGCAGAGGAGCTGACATACATCTCTGCACAAGAATCCTAAAGTTTTTTCTGGATAGCATTAACAAGGCAGTTTCTGTCGTACACAACAACAGGTATAATTAGCAACATACAATTTCAGTGCTAACTGGGTTTTCGGTATTGTGGATAGGTAGTTGGAAATTTCTCCACACATGCATAAACCAATATCCACATGCTGAGTTCAGCAATTTTTGTTTTGCTGTTTGTGTTTATTGTGCTAGTGGTTTGAAGTAAAAATCGACTTCTGTCTTTCCAGTACTTTATTATGACCAAGAACTTACTATCATTAGCTGGAGCATGCACACTTGTCTAATGTACAAGCTGTTACTTGCCTCGAACACAACATTGTTACTTACCCCTGGTGTTTTCTTCATCCACAGTTCTTTGTATTTGTAGTCAACTCACTGTGAACACTGATTGACGTTGATGGTTGTGCCATCGTTGCAGCTGTCACAAAAGGACTGATTGTCGTTCACTATTATCAGTATCTTCTACTATTCACTTTACTATTGTAATAAATGTGTAATGGACACATAGTAGCTGTCAGCAGCTTGAAAACACCGTTAGAGTGGGCAAAATACATATTTAACATGGTTGTGAATTTTCTAAGTAAATATAGAAATATATTCCTTATATATTCTTTTGACATGAAATTCTCACCAAAAAAATGAAACGTGTTTGTCCCTTTTAGCAGTGATATCAACAAGTAAAAACTCAAGTTCCAAACCAAAACCACTTTATATACGACACCTCTAAAACCCCTTACATAACATCATTCATGTTGTTGTAATATATAATTTATATATTGAAAACAATATTATTTTTCAAAATTAACTGGCATTTCTACAGTAAATTTCTAGTCTAACTAACCACCTAAAGTGCTTTTAAGTGAAGCTTACTCTAATATTGATTTCAAACACATTATATTAAAAAAAAGTTGAACTTTATTAGAATATCTTCAAACATAGCCATGTAACATATTCCTGTACACCACTATCTTATTCACATCAGTAATAATCTCTAAATTAATTTTAATTAATGGTAGGGAAGAGTTGGGAACAAACGTAAGACACTATAGAAGCAAGAGGAGTAACTTTCACATTACTATAATTCATAGATACATTGTTCCCCAGTTCATTTCTGCTGGAGTCTATAAATTAAGAAAACAAAGGTAAGTCACAAAATACTTAAGTCTAATGGAATAATGAAAAGTGCAATTAATCCACACAATAGCAGAACAAAACACACTTTTCACTTAGTTAACGTATTTACACAATATTCTTGTATTTCAAGAAATGTAGTTTTTAATCAGCAAAGAAAAAATATATATCTTAAAGCTACATACAGTTAACGTAAAGAGGAATGTTAACAATGATCACAGATTTGTGGCCAGTTAGGATATTTTTGTTGTTGTTGTTGTTGGGTTGTTGTTTTTTTTTTTTTTGGACATGTGACAATGTTCTATTGAAGATATAGATCTACTAGATATAGATCAGCATGCAGATATCAAGTATTCCTTTTGTATAACTAAAATTACTTCAATCCTGCTTCTTCCCTCCTGTTGTCAGGACTCTAAAATGTCAAGTAATGACTTTCTTAAAGACAAGTAAAGATAGGAACAGCTCACTAGAAAACACATGGATCAAAACAGGGTTGCATGAAGAGTCAGTTTGTGATAAATATGGATCTTCCCATACAGGAACGTGCCAGAGTCCTAGCTTAAACATACAGACCAGACAGCATGAATTATGTCAGTTATCAGCACAAGAATGTTTCGATTTGGCTTTACTAAAAATGTCTAAATATACTTTTTGTACCACAATTTTCATTCAGCTGTGACAATTTAATTGTGAAGAAACTGAATGTGAAACTTTAAAAATAAAACATTATTATAATCACTAATGCATCAATTAAACTGCACTTCAGTCATATATTGAGTGCCCTTTACTCAGAGGTAAATCTGAAAAATCTGCCTTGGGTCCATTCATTTAGATCTATTGTTTTTGATGTAGCATTTTGTTGCTAATTTTAGGTAAAACTTTGAAATGTCAGATTTTGCGTTAAAAGTCAGTTGTTTAGATGAGCAAAAACAGCAAAAATGAAGATGCTTACAGTAAATAACTTGAAATATAAATACATTTTCTTACTGCTCACAATTAGATACAGTCTACTAACAATTTGAAGACATTGGGCTGCAAGAAAGCCTCTTCGTTTGTGACAGCAGGTGTTTCTGTTGTTTCAAGGTCACAAGTAGTTTTGTTTGTTTTGGGATTTTTTTGTTGTTGTTAAGATTGGTTCATCCATGTAGTAAATCAGCAGGTCAAAATGAAACAACAACCTGGACTGTCAGTGTAGAACCGTTAAAACTGCTGCACTCATTTATAGGATTATAGTAGTTGTAGTAGCATTTTATTACCTGTGAAAAGGGTGCTTTAAGGCTACCAGGAAAGTCCTTGTGGGATTTAAGCCTTAGAAATTGCAACAATCTAACAAATACTGCCACTTCAATGGTTATGCGTGTGCAGGTGTAAAATGTTTCAGTGCACCAAGGGTAATACACCACATTACAGTTATTTTAAAGACATAAGGGATTAAGCCAAGTATACATGACAGCCGGCTTTGACTCTGTTATTTTGATTACAGGTAGAAACACTAATTTTAAATGTGGTTAGACAAACTGGTTGTTTGAAGCATATTGAGATTAATTACACTGATGAAATTTCCTTTACTGCCCACCAGTCAGTAAAAGGCCTTTAGGTGAGTTAATGAACACCTTCAGTCCAGTCAGAGGTTTGATTTTGACCTGATACATGCTGATTGTAGGTTTGCCGAAGTAAAAACGTTGACATCTGTGGGACCAGCTCCACAAATCCAAAATACCATGGTGTCTCCCAGCTCTTTGTTGTGGGAAAACTTCCATCAGCAACAAAGGGAGTACAGTTAAATTTCAGTCTCCTCAACGGTACTTTCCAACAGGCAGTACTTTCATACAGGTGAAGTTGTCGGGGTATTTTGACAGCACCACTGGGTTGCCATCAAGGCGGACCTCATTAAGACTTGGTCGTAGGTAATAGGTGTCATTGGACCTGCAGAAGGTGTCCACATTGACCTCAGTGATGTTGTTGTTCTGGAAGAAAATAAAATAATATTGGTAGAGTCTTTTTTTACACCTCACTTTTAATAAAAATTACAGGTTTTAAATTTAATCTAGAAAAGGGTTGTACCAACGGATATGGATCTTGGAGATCAACAATGGGTAGAGTGATTCCCAAAAGTAACTAATAAAGTCATGCTGTACTTTAATTTTGGCATTCTTACATATGACCAGTACTTGCAACAGAGATCAGTCTGGATGTGAATGTAGGGGTGACCACATTGATCTGTCATCATCTCAGAATGAGAGAAAACAGAAGGAGGGCATTCTAGTCTGACTTTAAATTTGTGTCTAATATAACTGGGGTTGCAGAGACGAGTTCATTCCAAAGCTTTTGAGTCACCGAGTGTGTGTGGATGAAAGGCAAATAAGCTCTTTTTACACATATTAAAAAACATAAAGGCTGATATTCATGTACTTAATGGTCACAAGTTATGACAGGCAACAAAGCTCTCCTGCTGAAATAGCACACATTCAGTCTTTTCATGATGGTAGACAGGGAATTAACTTCCCAGCAGTGTCTCTAAGCAAACCCATGCTCAGTTGTAGGCATGGACACAAACAGCTGCAGACACCACAGACAGTCTTTCCTTTCATAGCTCTTTGAAATTTACACACATGCATAGCAAGTGCATTGTGTGCATCTTGGCAGATGTTCCTGAGTGGGCACGAAAAATTGGTTGGCATGCATCTGCATGGAGCCTCGTGCATACTAGCAAATGCTGGAACTGCACCATTCCTTTAATCCATTTGGCAGTAGTGCTGTTGCATTTGGGCCACACAGTATGCGTTTTTACTGTGGAACTCAGTACAGTAGGCCCCTATGGAGAAGTTTATCAAACCCTACTCTAGAACACAAGTTGTGTACCAATTTGATGATGTCACTGGTGACCAAAATCAATGTATTTTTATATACAATGTTAATAAAACATAGAAACCTGAAGATGTAAGATCCGAACACTCTCTGGGATGTATGGAACAGCCTCCAGCATGTTGTCGGACAGGTACAGGTTAACCAGCTTGGTGAGTTTCTGTTGGAAACAAAAAAAGATTTGGAGAAAGAAAGTTGGACTGCCAAGACACATCAACTTTAGTAGTTAGTTGTACTAACACTGTGTTGAATTGATGGTGTACTGTATATAAAGATAATACCTTGTCATAATTCTCTGGTAACATTTTGAGAAATTCAAGCATTGATATTCATCTCACCTGGAAAGTATAGTATCTTGGAGCATTTATACAATTAGGTGGTTAACAAGATTATTTACCCTTTCAGGAGCATGTAAAATATTTGCGATCACTGCTAAGGACAGTTGACATGGCTCATTGTCAGTTTGTATGTTTTAGTAAAACTTTTTAGATTTTTTATCTCCAAATCAGTCACCAGAGTTGGTTGTTTGTTCGTAGAGGTCATGATGTACCTTGAAAGCATTAGCCTTCACTCCTTTGGTTTTGAGTTTGTTGTAGTTGGCATTGAAAGATGTGAGTTTGGCAGGGAGTGCAGGAAGTTTGACCAGCTGATTCTCAGCCAGAGACAATTCCTCCAGGAGGGTTAGCTTGGAGAAGGCTCCATCTTCAATCTCGGAGATCAAATTCCCTGTCAGGTCGATCCTCTTTAAAGTCACTGTTGATAGGTGAGGGTTTTAAAAAAAAAAAAGAAACAAAGAAGTTGTGCTACTTTCATCAATTACAGAAAAGTGAACATGCAGTTGATACATATGACTAAAAGCTAAGTCATACAGTACAAATAATGACTTATCATGTCCCTTGGTTAGTATAGATAATAGTTGACTGTTTACAATGAAGAAGATATCTGTGCTGCAAAGGGCAAGATATGCAAACTCTGACTTACAAGGTTGAAATTTTTGCACTAGATTAATAATTTTTCCTACTGGTGGGTGATGGGATCTTTTAAATCTCCTCTCCCAGGACCCCCAAAATTTCAAATCCTACTCTTATCAACAAAATCTTCATCCTTTGTCTTAACCATTTGTCCAAGTATGGGCACTGGAGTATGTCTCAGGAGAAGGCAAGAGGCAGGGTACACCCTGGGCAGTTGATCACAGGGGCAATACATAGAGACAGACTACCATAAATTTACACTAGGACTATTAGATTAACAGATGTTTACCCCATGGAGGTCAGACATTTAAATATCTGACTGTTGTGACACAAACAACGTAAAGAATTATTAAGAACAAGCAATTATAACTTAAGAAGTATGTCTTTGGCTTGTGGGGGAAACCAGAGCACTCAAATGAAACCCATACAAGCACAGAAAATACAGTGCCCCAGCACTTAACATAATATCCTGTTGTGAATCTGTGTCCAACAACTGACTACGTCCCATTAAAAAACAAATAAATATATATATATATTTTTTTAATTGCTGAATGTTAAGCAGAAACTTGAGTTTTGAACAGATGGATTAATCAACAAACTCTGGAGTAACCATGTTAAGACTTACCAATTTGAGCAAAGTCTTTGTTTTTGATCTTTCTTATTTTGTTGAAGCGTGCATACAGATAGGCTGTTTCTTTAGGTAGTGTGGGAATGGAGGTCATGTCTGGACTGACCTCCTCACAGTACACCGAGCCAGTCAGACACACACACAGCAGACAGGTGGGAAGGTCTGCAACACAAAGGCATCCATAAAAACCAAGGCGCCTTCAAAGTCCATATGGCCTTACTACATTTAAGCCATAAGTAATTGCTTTTTTTGCAACTAAGTGATCAATTTTAATGGTATTGTTTTTACCTAAGACAAAAAACGTCCAAACCTTTTCAGTTTCAGAACCCAAACAATTCTGTCAAACCATATATTTTTTACTTGTGTAGTCTATAATGTCTTAATTTCTTTTTTCTACTTTAACCAGTAACTCTGTTTATGAGGCAAGGTAGTAAATTCTTCCTTGCTGTGTTCAAAACACAGCACTGATACATCTATCTATCTATCTATCTATCTATCTATCTCTCTCTCTCTCTCTCTCTCTCTCTCTCTCTCTCTCTCTCTCTCTCTCTCTCTCTCTCTCTCTCTCTCTCTCTCTCTCTATCTATCTCTCTCTATCTCTCTATCTATCTCTCTCTATCTCTCTATCTCTCTAATATATACATATACATATATAAGAGAGAGAGAGTGCGTGATGGGATCTTTTAAATCTCCTCTCCCAGGACCCCCAAAATTTCAAATCCTACTTTATCAACAAAATCTTCATCCTTTGTCTTAACCATTTGTCCAAGTATGGGCACTGGAGTATGTCTCAGGAGAAGGCAAGAGGCAGGGTACACCCTGGGCAGTTGATCACAGGGGCAATACATAGAGACAGACTACCATAAATTTACACTAGGACTATTAGATTAACAGATGTTTACCCCATGGAGGTCAGACATTTAAATATCTGACTGTTGTGACACAAACAACGTAAAGAATTATTAAGAACAAGCAATTATAACTTAAGAAGTATGTCTTTGGCTTGTGGAGGAAACCAGAGCACTCAAATGAAACCCATACAAGCACAGAAAATACAGTGCCCCAGCACTCTCTCTCTCTCTCTCTTACACACACACACATATATATATATATATATGTATATATGAGAGAGAGAGCGATAATATCTTTTTTTTTGTATCTTCAGTTCCACGGTAAAGGCCTTTATTTAACCTTTATTTTTAAATGTACATTACAAATAAGTTTATCTGGGCTATACAGTTTCCATCAGTAGTCTTTAGTAGTACAAGTAGTAGTAGTAGTATTTAGCGTAGTTTATTGTAGTCACTAAAGTCTCTTTTCAATGTCAGTCCTTGGTAAACACAAGTAAGCAGCAATAATCTGTTAAGGCATTTAGTTTTATATTTAGTTTAGTTTTGTTTTCCCACAAGTGTAAATATGAAGCAGTGTCAGAAATTTAGGATATTCATCTCACAATGTGAGTGGTGTTTAAATTTTGTTCCAGGTGTCCTTTCAGGTTAGATGGACAACTTTGAACTTCTCTTACTATGCACAATAGGACTGCTGTTTTGGAGCCAAGGCCAAAGATACTGTTTTAATTCTTTTGTGTTCTTTCACATTCCAAAATCTCACAGTGTATACCCAACTTAATAGGTATTAAACCCTTACAAAAACCTAAGCTGTTTGAGATACTCAAAGGATTTATTGTTATGAACACTATGAATTGCATCAAGGTATTGTTATCCACCTCAGCATTATGGAGTTCCTTGCCAGCATGTGCTCGTGATTTCAAACAACCAAAGGCGAAAGCTTGAATGTTAACCCAGACAAAAGGACCTTGATCTGGTTCATACTCTTGGTGTAGTTCGTAATCTTGGTCCAAGGAATGTTCATTGTTCGTCGACTTTAACAATACTATGAAGGTCTAAGAAAGATCAAATCTGAGATGCATTTTCTTGTGTGTGACATTAGATGCAGGTAGAGTAGGTCTTTCTCTTACCAGCGGCATCTGCTTCCGCTGTAATTGGGTTGTCATCAGGTTCATCAGCAGGAGGCAGCGCCCTCTGCAGGAGAAAACATGGCCTGTTCATATAACGGCCAGATCATTGGCTAGAGCAAAACATCAACACTGCTAGGGTTAGGTCAGTTTGGAAAAATGCTTAAATATTACAGTATATCAAATTTGAGGTAGGAACCAAATAAATGTTATACAACACTGTAAAAGTATATGCATTGCCTTGTGCTTGGCTCAACTTGCAGCAGCTAGCTATAAGAGATTCATGAGCCTGAGCTTTTCATCAGCTGTTAGTTATACAGGGTCGCTGTGTACTTAACTTTGACATAATGAGACTGTAAACATTACAGCTGCCTGTTTTGGTAGGTTCATATTGCAAAAAGTGCAAGTAAGAAGATGAACCAGTATGTCTAGTTTCATTTACAGCTCTTTGAGGGTTTAGTAACACTGCAACACTGTAGATCAAGGAACCAGAAGCCAGAATTTTTCAACTCAGGCCAGTTATCATGGTCTACAGCAGGGGTGTCAAACTCAAATACACAGTGGGCCAAAACTCAAAACTGGAACAAAGTCGCGAGCTAACGTTAATATTCATTGAAATGTATTTAATCCTCCAGATATAAGAATGAATCTTTTCTTATGGACACAGTTCAACACCATAGTTAGCTGAGGCCAACAGGAATGTGGATATTGTGTTCTCCTTTTGCCTTTGTAGGTCTCCTTCAGGTAATCTGGCTACTCTCAGTCCAGACATTTACATGTAAGGTTAAATGGGGTAAACTGCCTGTGGATGTAAGACACATGAAGTGCTTAGAATAAAGCGCTGTATGCGTATATGGGTAAATGTAAGTTGTAGTGTAGAGAACTTTGAGCTGTCAGTAAGACAAGAAAAAAGCTATAGTAATTCCAGTCTGTTTGTGGGAATGTGGGGAATTTATTGTCCGAAGTTTCTGGCTCTGATGTATGATACTGTTCATATATGGTCAGAACTTGTCTTCTGAAGTACTCCCAGTGACTGAGATAGTGACCAACCAGGGTTTGTGAACTGAAACCTGGGTAATATTGTAGTGCTGCAACTTGAAAACTAAAGAGAATTAGGTAGGTGGGTTTTGTGCATTCTTAAGGGCATTTCATGGTGCATGGAAACCACATATTGGACAAATCCCATGATAGAAAAAAATTATGTGAGGTTTTCAAAATGAAGAAACTCCTCTTTTTGGATTTTTGGAGATTTTCTATGTGAGCATGCTTATACTAAGAACACGACCGAAGATGGAGAACTATACAGTACCTATAAAGCACAAAACTCAAATTTAAGTTATATGGACCCATATGGCTACGCAGATGAAGAAACGATATGTTAGTTTTTAGCGTTAAAAAAAGTCTAGGTATGTTTTGAGATTTGAGGCAGTGGACCTACCCTAATTTAACATAAACATAAAAGGCAATTGGAAAACCACAAATCTGGAATAATTCAAAAGGTCTTTGGCCATTTGCTGTGTGATTGTTTGAAAGTGTCTTATAAGGTGATGGAACAAAGCAATATGCTGCTGGAGGTTACTGCAAAGAAAAAAATATGCTAGCTTTCTTCATCTAGTTATACAACAAAAGAACTTGTGACATGGCTGACCGTTTTTAGTTTGAGTTATATTTCAGTCTTCTAGCTGAGTGAAGACGAAGGTGCCTCAAAAAAGCATGTTTGCAAACATTAAGCATTAGAGAAGGAAACTAGAATACTGGTACATAACTCATAAACAAATAGCATCATTATTGAATAACCTTGAGCAAAATACGGGCTCTGTTCCTACTGCTGAGTCCCTAAACCAACTGACCTGGTCTCGAGCCAGTTGAAGGAAAGAAGAGCTTTGCACATTGTGGATTAAAAAGTTAACATAATAACCTTTTGGTAAATAGCTAATTGTAGCAGCACCAATAGGTATAAGGTCTGTCACTGAAAAATGAAAAGCAGCTGGTATTCAAACTGAAGTTATGGTTCCATAGCTGTATTGTGTTGTCACACTCCACATTTGTCTCACTCTCTCTCTCCCTGTGGATTGTTTGTGGGTTTTTCTCTTCCTTCAAGTGTTTTCTGAAGGAGAAATCAGACCAGATTTTGGTTTTATTCCATCCAAATATTTCTTAAGGGGGTTAGTGTGGTTAGAACAGGGTTAATGTGGTCGACCCAGGGTTGTGTTTTGGTAAGACTCCACAGAAATGGGTTGTGTATGTGTGTTGGAGCTGTGAGCTTAATGGATTATCTGTTAGAAGAGGAGGACAGTGAAATGAAGTGCTAACAGATGCTGCCATTACCAAGTAGCAGAAAGTGGATTATCAACTAAACCATGAAGTGGATTAATTATTGCTTGTGTAATGTAGTAGAATTAATTGATTTTGAATGTGCCCAGCTATTAAGCAAACCTTCTTTCTCCCTCTTTGTAAAGCATTGCTCAAATTGCTTTTTCATTTTTCCAACCTGCTCCCAATAAAGTTTTCTGGTTTTGTCTGGTTTCACTGCAGTCTTGAAACTATGCCTCTTATTCATTAAGAATAAGAATATTATCCTTGTGCCTTTGATTTACCTCAATATGCATGCCTGGTCATTATTGGAATTATTTATCTTTGGTGTGTCAAAATAACCACCTTTTGTCATTATTTAACACTGTGACAAATGTAAAAAATGATCTTCTAAGTTAATGCTGTCAAAACAAACTTTTTAATATCTTGATTAAAAAAAATGACAAAACTTTAACAAATTAAAAAAAGGCTAGAAAAATAAAAGAAAACACCAAAAATAGTAGATATAATCCCATAAATCCATCCCAAAGAAATAATAATACAAATAATAAAGTTCTCACCCTAGCCCTCCTTGATTTTAAATAGTCACTGAAGTATCCATTCAGTTGACTGCCAGCTAGAGACCCTGGTATCAGCTGTGAGTCGTGGTCGAAAGTCCTGGCTGAGGCTGCCACCAGCCATGGCACCAGCATACAGGTGAAAAAGAGCGTCTTCATGCTGTCCAAAACAGTGTGATGCAGACACACCAGCTCGCCTTAAAGTCTGAGTTTGGGTCAGCAGCTGCTTTTTGCCACAAGCCCCTGGTTGAATGTGTCAAATGACTCTATTTAAAGGCTGAACCAGTAGCTTTCAGCAGACTCTTAAAGCAGAGTTTATAGAGCGCAGCACTTAACCCTTTCCTGACCACCCACCATCCATCTGCTGAGAGACAGACTTGGACACAGACAGGATGTACAGTGAGAAGCGCACACACCAAAATGAGGCACATATGGAAAATGATGAGAAAGAATAAAGTGTCCATTTTTCTCCTAAATGTCCCTAAGTGTGTACAGGAAAAAAATATGCAGAGAAAGCAGAAAAACCGAAAGTTGACAACCAAAGTGTGAGTGTTTTTTGTCAGAAGGAATGTCTGTGGTCTCTGCCCAGCCACTCTGTAATGACTTATAATAACCAACCTATCTTTCATTAGGCTGGATCAGTGTTTTTCTTCTTCTCCTACTATGTTATTCTCTTAGCCGTTGGTCAGACAATTCATTTAACAGCCATCAAGTAAGCACTTCTTATAGGCTGGGATTTACCAATATTCATGTTTTCTTTCTGGACAGCTCTCTCAGTAACTAATGTTTCAGGCTGGAACTGCTTTTAGTTAGTCATATCATCATTTTAAAATTATTAACAAAAAATGATCTGCTCTCTGCTGATATGAAGCCATAACAATCATCTACACAGTTCTATAGATAGAACTTACTTTTTTAATTAATGATGATTAGGGGCTGCCGAGGGACGTAACAGTCTTCTTTAAGATTCACATTAAATTTTTGGAAGAATGCTGCTTGATTCAAGCAGCCATTGCAAGTGATAGTCATGGCACTCAGTCTTGAATTAAAATCTGTGGCAGATTATGATGATGATGATGATGATGATGGGAAACCGTCAATGGTGGAAAAAAAGATTTTTAAAGCCTTATTAAGTCAGCAAATTATAAGTGGCTTTTGGCAGATTTGACTGATAATTCTATACATGCAGTCCTTATGTCTCCATGACCACTGAAATTAAAGGTCATTTATGTCATTCTTTAAATTAACTACCAAAATGAGTGCCCAGAGACTTGCTTCTCAAAGGACTTTAAGCATCTGCTCAGTGTTTTTTGTATTTAATTTTTTCCCCCTCTAGCATTATTGTATAATACCTAAAAGCAAATATTGGTTTACTTAAGGACTGTCTTGTCAGATCCCGTTAAGGATGTCCTGTGGGCACCTTACCCACTTTTAATCTTGTATAAGTTAGGGTGTAATGATTATTCAAATTCATGGTTCGCTTCATGCCCTAGTTGGGCCACAATTTTGGCTTTTGATGTTTCGGTCACTGTTTAAAACTTAAACTGTAATACTTATAGTGAAACCATATGACATTTGTGTGTGACATTTCCACATGTGACATTTCCAGTTGCCTGAAGCTACTGTAGAGGCTCATAGTCTAACATGTTACTGATACACTTTATGATGATTTTTTTTTTTACCTTCATTTGTTATCCTGTTTGTGAAATTACGGGAGTAATATCTGAGAAGCAATTCTTTATGCTACATCATATCTAAAGTAAACAGCTGTGCACAGACTATGTCTTCATCTCCCTTGAAGTCATTGTGCGTTTTTCATAGACTTGACTTATTGTAGAATCATTCAAGATGGTAAGCATACTAGCCTTTGATGTTATTTTATGAAGTTTTAAAGCAGTGCAAGTGTTAAAAAAGTGTTCTGTCAGAACCACTGTCCTACTGTTGCTGACCAAAGGCGCTTTATCAGTTAAACTGAGGACTCGTGACTGGGTGAGCCTGAGCCCAGGACAGTCCCTCCAGCAGGAGCATTTGGTTTCTTTATTTCTTCCTTCCTGATGTTGGAGTGTCTTGAATGAAAATGTTGTTCAAATGTTCAAATGCTTCTCTTCTTTGAACGTTTTAGTTTGAGTCCTGCTTTCTGATGTGTAAGATTTGTGTTGGGACTTCTCATTTATATAGTTTTTGGTTGCATTTAGGTCTTAAGTTCTTGGGTACATATGTTCAAAAGTGGTGTGGGAGGACACTAGATATTATTTGTATAAAAAATTATAATATTTTTATGGTGCCTAAATGGCATTGAGGCATTTAGAGGCATTTCATTCAACAATTTAAATCACAGGCTGACTGACCAGTAGATTAAACAGACTGTTATAGCAAGGAATCATTTGTATCAAAGGTAAAGTAAAACTTCTGGTCTTGCAAGCAGTTTCCTGTAAAGACAGTCCAATACAAACCTTACCATGCAACTGTAAACAATAAAATGCTTGCAATTGATGATTAAATTTCTTGTATTTTTGCCTTAAAACCCAGTATGATTTGTATAAGTTAACTGCAGTCCATCCAAATGCATGTAATAGGTAAGCTTAGGTATGACATCAGATTTGATGTATTTGGATATTAGCTGTTGGATGGTTAATAGAGTAACATCATAGCAGCAGTCACATTTTACTTGGTCGCAAGACCATTACAACAGCTGACTTTGAACCTCTCTCACTGTTATCGATATGTTTCCCTTACATTGGTCATGTTGACATAAGAACAGCCTAATGTCACACAGAGTTCAGTTTTAGCCCTCTTGAAGACCGTATTCAGAGCAGTCTGTTGCCTGACATAACTGGGGGGGAGGGTGTGAACCATGTTTAAGGCCAAAGCACTTTGCTGTAAGACAATAAATTGACACAGGTTTAGAGTTGGTGCCTCAAGTTAAGGAGTTCAAGTATGCAAATTAATTATTTATCATTTAAAATTTTTGCCAAGCAGTAAAACTTAAGGCAAAATGTGAATGTGTTCTTGTTTTCTGGTTGATGAGAGAAAAGTGGGCACAGCAAATGCTAACATAAAACAAGGATCTATACACTCAGCATACTGGTCATATCTCAGCTGTTCATCATTTTAATCAATACACCTCTTTATTTTAGCATCGGTCGGACCTCCACAGGCTTGTGTTTTAAAAGTGTAATAAAGTACTTAATTGGCAATAAGACATCAATAAATAACAGCTAATATGGTAAACATGAAAAATGTCACAAATAAATTAAAAGCAGAATTGCTGGGAAATGAACAAAAAAGGAAAAACCTATGGGAGTATTTTCCAAAGCAGAAAGGCCAAGAGATTCTTAGTAATAAAACCAGAGAGACTCTCAGGCTATTTAACAGCTGTTGAGGTCCAGCTGTTCTTGTCAGAGAAATCACAGAAATGTTGGACTTGTCCAGAGCAGTTCTTAAGAAATTTATTTTGTGTGTGTCTGTGTGTTTTTCATAAAAAAAATATTGAAATTAAAATGCTCTATAAAAGGCAGTACTTCTCTATAAACAAGTAAAGCTGAAGAGAAATGACTGAAGTGT
This sequence comes from Aulonocara stuartgranti, assembly GCF_965226115.1. NCBI lineage: Eukaryota > Metazoa > Chordata > Actinopteri > Cichliformes > Cichlidae > Aulonocara > Aulonocara stuartgranti. Next base: position 11,159,781 of record NC_138943.1, read on the forward strand.
AAGAGGAAAATGGTTAAATAGGAAACATCTGACCATCTCAGCCTTCAAGAGTAGAGAAAAAAGAAGGGGGCCCAGATATAAACATCCAAGGAACATGAGCCCAGACTGTTACAGGTGTGTTAGCAATTATGAACACCTTTAAACTTTTATGACTCTGGGAAGAGGGCCAGCAACTAGAGAATGTTTTTACTGTCACTAATTTTCTATACCACAGTTGGGCTGTCAGGGTGTTTCACTGGTATTTCACTCCACAACAAAGGAAGTCACTGGGGAAAGCCACCCACAATAACACACTAAACGCACATTATTCCCGCCGTGTTGGGAATGTTCCTGTCACGCTCAATCTGTTTGTGAACATGAATAAACCTTTTTAAAGCCATTGAATTCTTGTGTACCACTGCAGAAACACGAACACAGAAAATAATTCCTGTGTTGATTGACCTGGTGGATGACTAAATGAAAGCGAAAGGGTTGTAAACTCAGCCTTGAGAGTTGGACAAGAGAGAAAGATTTTATTCTCTTAACTAGCAACACCATTTTTTTGAGACTGTACTGGACTTGGTCTAAGTGTCTGAAATCAAATTTAACAACAGTCACCCAGTCATGTTCTGTGCACGCTAAAGACGCCCAGTGGGGTTTTCTTGTAAACAGCCAAAGATGTTTACATCCAACATTTCTCAGAACATGTGGGGTGTATCTTCTGAGGTTTACCTAACATATTGAAAACATTTACTTCCTCATAAAACTCTGGGAAAGCTAATTTTTTAAATGGTTTGCATCGTTCACGTATGCAGCTAAATTCCCTATACTTTTGCTTACTCTTCTGAAAGCTCTCTCCATTTTTGTTCTGTCTCTATAAAACAGCTGAATTTGAATCAATTCAAATTCAAGCCAATATGTTCTGTGATCTGCTGCCATGGTTATTAGGATGGTAAATAGTTTTCCAGCTGAGAGCAAAATCTTCTAAATGCAACCACAAATATGCCTATTTGATACCTTTTTAGATCGCCGTGCAACCTTTAATTATAACAGTAGTAGTACATTAAGGCATTCTTGAATGCTGAAATGAATGGCACTGTTGCTAGGTGCATCTCTTTGTTAAATGGTAGTTGGAGCAGGATGAGTATTATGCTGCATACAATCCAGTACAGACCATACAAATTTTTTTTTTCTGTTTTAATAATTTATTAATTTGTATAATTCACATAACAATTTAATAGTCCCCCCCCTTTTTTTTTAAAATCACTTTTCCAGCTTGCGCCCCCCCCCGTTTCAGGCTGCTGTCTTCTGCCAGCTGTGGTCAATGTGACGGTGAGCTGAGTTTTAGGGTGACAAGTGTAAGTGAGCGATAAGTAATGGCAGGCTGAGGCCAACCCAGTCAAAACAATACGCATGAGTAAATGTACTCTACACACAGACGCCCATTTCACTGAAGAGTATCTTTTGACACGGTGGACCACCTGGCTAGGCATTATGTAGCCTTGGTCTGCATGGGTCTGGCTGACTATTGACATGGTGTATTAACCCACCACTAAGATCCATGTGCTGTGGTAGTGACATAGCCACCTGCTAGCTCTGGGCTGCCGCCAGCAACTGGAAAACTGACAGTGAGGCTTTTTATTTTAGCTCTGAGACTTCTTACGTAACAAATGTTTCATGTTTTGCAAGTTAATAATTAACACAAATATACTACTTGAGTTTTCTAATTAGGCTTCTTGTCAAACTAAATAAAGATGAATCAAACTAACGTTCAGAAAATTCTCAGCCCACTCTACATCTCTACAGAGCATTTTACCTTTATATACTATATAGTTGTGATTTTACACATCTACTGATGGTTCATTCAGCTAGTGATATTATTAATAATTAATCAGAACAGTGTCTGAGATATGCATGAGTCTGTATGAGCTTATAGCATCACAACATTCCTTATGTTACCTCAAAATAATCCCAAAGAAGTTATGTAGATTTACAATTTAGGAATACAAGATCAGCACTTCTGTCTTACCAGCCTTTAGTTGTACTGTGAATGTGCTACTTGTTGGTTGGAAGTAAGATTTTCTATAAAAACAGGAAGACTAGTGCTCATGCCTCAGAAGACAAACTCAAAAAATAAATGTGTATAAAATATTGATCACGATAGTACACATGTACTGGTCACAAACAGTCAATTAACATGCTCTAATGATGATTAGATATCATGCCAAGATAGTATATAATGTCTGAGCATAAATTTCCAGGACTTTGTCCATAAATATTTATGCTCTCTCCCCCTTCAAGAGCATCTTCTAGTACAATTTTCACCCTCTTACAGAACAGCTGCTATATTCAGATAGCTTTACTTTGCCTTATGAGATTAAACTTAAACTTGTGTAGAGAGCATTATCTGCTGCTAAAATGACCAACTGCTAGGAGTACTGGCTACAACCCAAAGACTAAAAAGGTATTTTCAGTTTAACTTGAAAGTGATATATCGGTCAGTTGAGTGATGAGACAAAGGCTGGCATTTTAATTATTTTTCTTGTACTTTGACTGTGAATTTGTCCCAAAAAGTAGAACTGTCATCATGGAGTCCTGAGTTATCTTAGAGAGAAGATTTATTGGAAACGACCTGAATTCTGATGCAATAAATCATGTGCTGCCATATTTAAATTTTAGTTCCCCCAAACTGGATAGATGGATGGAAGGACTGACCAATTTACTGACGCTTCAAGATATTGCTAATACTTCATATTTTTCTATGAAGGATGGTCAGTTTTGATTTTCTCACTCGTATATTTGATTGTGTAGTGCAGGGGTCAGCAACCCTGGGCACGCGTGCCACAGCTGGCACATGAAGGGTTAACTGATGGCACGACCATAGCTGGACTGGCCATTGGGCATACCGGTGATGGTGATTTTTCGTTTTCATGGGCCAATGTTTTTGTTGTTGTTGTTTTTGTAATGTATAAACAATGAAAGGTGGTGGATTGTCCAGATGCTGGCCATTGTGTAAAAAATTGATGGTGGCTGTGGCGGAGCTTTCACAGAGGCCAGCAGGTGGATGAGGGAAAGGGGAGGCAGGAGGAGGAGCGACCCGAGGCGGCCACCGGTCCGAGTGTCAGGTGAACTTCAGGTAAGAAGTTATGACCTGCAGTTTAGTTTAAGTGGAGTTTATTTTCGATGTGTTGACTTTTTACAGTCAGTTAAAACAACTCGTACTGCGTTCTAGCTGGCATGACAGTGTTTCTATACAGCCAACGGCTGGGCGGGTGCTATAATGTTACTGATAGTGAACTTTATTTCATTCATAAGGTTAGTTAGTAGAGTTGCCGACCATCCGGTAAAAAATGGAATCGTCCCGTATTCAGAAAAAATATTACGCATTTCGTATTGAGCTGAAAAGGAACACAGTTTGTCCCGTACTTCATCTAGAATGGAAAAAGACACAAAGCTGGACTTATTCTGCATCTTTACGCTGCACAGCTACCTCTTCTTCTCTCATTCTCTCCCCCTCCCTCTCTTGTTGCTACTTCAATCATGAAACTGATCAATGATCAGCTGATCGGCTTTTCTGACGCAAGTCCCGTCTCTCTTGTTTGTTTATCGCCCACTTTGCACCAGAAACAACAACAGCACGTTTAATCTTGATCAGCTGTTGTTAGAATTTATTTAATATTAATTTCTAGTATCAGCTGATGTTTGCTGGAGCCACAGCTGTAAGCTGCTGGCCATGATATAGGTTTGGATATGTGGTGAGAGGGAAACAGAGATGTCCGTACTGAATTATCAGAGCTGAACAGGTGATGGGGAAACAGGTTTACCTTTTAGATGACATGCATGAGTTGAAGGGAAGTCATATACTGTTTCTGAGAGACAAATAACACCAGGATCCTTTTTTATGTAGCTGACTTCTGGTAACTGTGCAAGGGCGGGTCTAGCAAAGTTTTGCCAGAGGGGCAGGTAGGGCATTAACAGGAAAAGGGGGGCACAAAGAAATACCTTTCTTTCTTATTCTCATTTAAAATGTTTTGCTTTTAATAAATAATTATGTTAATCTTACAACCAAATTTTATATATGTTGTAAAATGTATAGAAATCATACATATACCAACAAGACAGTGTACATCACTGTCACAACAGTGTTGGTTTTCTTTCAAAGGCTTTGGTCTCTAGTCAAAATGCCCCGGCTGATTTTTTTTGTCCCAGTCCAGCCCTGGGCACGACACGCAGTGAATTAATCTGAGAAGGTTCATTAAAAAAATAAATGGCCGGGCCAGCGGTGCACATTGCAAATTAGCTCGCATAGAGACATTAGTTGTGCCGCGTCTTAATGACAGTATCTTAGCTAACAACCCCAACTACCAGATTCAGCTTGTAATTGGCTAAAAATCACTTAGCCTTCCAGTGAGAGGGACATTGCTAGCTGGCAGTTTTTTCAAGCGATGTTGAAATTTCCACATTCCGACACTTCAAATGCTTCAGGAGCTGTCTGCTCTGCGCAGCATCAGCACCACGGAAATACACGGATACATCCGTAGACTCGTTATTGAATTCACTATGCGTTTTCAGGACTTTCAGGTGTATGGACCAATGTTTTCTTTTCTGCTCAAACCGGAAAGCTTTAATGAGCAGCTGGATTTGTCTCGCATTAACTGGCTGGACACAGAGGACATCGAAATGCAGCTGATTGAACTGAAAAGCTCGACTCTGTGGGGGTCAGAGTTTGCAGAACTGCGAACGCAGCTGGAATCCATAGCTGTGCGTGTTCATGGAGCTTGCATTTTCACCAAATGGACATCAATACCTGACAAGTTTCAAGGCTCTTTATTTGTCACATGCATAGTTATACAAGTATAACACACAGTGAAATGTAGCCTGACACGCTCCTCGACATGTGCAAAAAAATTGGGGGGTGTAGAGGAAGAACATTATATATATGTATATGTATATATATATATGTATGTATGTATATATATATATATATATATATATATGTATATGTATATGTATGTATATGTATATGTATGTATATGTATATGTATGTATATGTATATGTGTATATATATATATGTATATATGTATATATACATGTATGTATATATACATACATGTATATATACACATCATGTAATTCGGACAAAGCCATACCTGTGTCCGCTTGGGGTGGGATGTAGACCGCCGTGGCGATGACCGAGGTGAACTCACGGGGCAGATAGAAAGGGCGGCACTTAATGCTCA